>NC_090829.1:78457071-79082071 GCF_028021215.1 Eschrichtius robustus
CATACACCCTGTCATCTGGACACCTATGGTTGCAACCTAGTATTCCAGGTACAAGGAAGGTAATGTACATGTGCATGCACATGCATGAGGGAGAAAGAAAGAGAGTGTGTGTGTGTGTGTGTGTGTGTGTGTATGTGTCTTTGTGTGTTGCACAGGAAGAAGAATGAGTGTCGGGTAGGGGGCAGGACTCCCTGCTCCATCCTATCAGCCTGCCTCATGACCAGGGCAGATCTCTTAACCTCTGGTTCAGTCTCCTCCTTTGTGAAATAAGGGGAACAGTACAGATGGTGGTTTCTGTGTGTTGTGTCTCTCAGCCATGGTCAGGATTACTGTCAGAAAGCTGATCCTAGAACTCTAGGAGTACACTCCCAGTTCAGCTAGACAGTTGTCTGCTTAGCTCTATAATGTAAGAGTCTGCATTAGTAGCTGTAGAGTGTAGGGGGTGGGACTTGCTGTCTTGTTTTAGGAGAGCAGTGGGAAAACGATGACCACTCGCGCCCGCAGGCTTCGGCAGTGCAGCATGAGATTGCCTTGTCCGTGCACGCGTGCTGGCTTTTCAGGAGCAGGAGAACGCTGTGACTACTCATGCTCACCAGCCCCAGCCACGGGGCAGGGGTGTGTTGCAGCCTCCCACACTCACAGACTTTAGCTAGGGAGCAGGAGAATGCCGGGACCATTTGTGCCCACCTGCCTGCGCCAGGGCTGGGGAAGTGCTCTGGTCACTGGAGCGCTCTGGCTTCAGCATTGTGGCAGGGTAGAGCCACAGTTGCTCGCCCCTGCATCCGAGCTTGCCCACCTGTGCCCGCAGGTTAGGTGGGGAGCACAACGATGGCGTCTGCCGTTGCTTCCATCCCGGGGGAGCATTTCCCTCATTTCCCACCCCTTCGGTGGGTACTCTCAGATTCTAAATGACTTTCCTTCACGTATAGTCTCAACACTTTTCAAACTGCTGTTGTTTTGCTAGGGTTTGTGGCAAGTGAGATGTACGTGAACCCTTTACGAGGGGAGTCTCAGTTTCGTGTAGCACTTGGGGACCCTTAGACATCTGTCCTGTTGGTTTCCTAAGCCAGCTGTTAGGGGGGCTCATCTCTGTGGTATAGATCCCAGGGGCCGGGGCTCCTTACGTGGGCTGCCAGCCCCTCACTTCCCGGGAGAAGCCCTTGTCTGGTGAGGTCCCTTCCTGTTGTGTGCCACTGCGCGGGGGCTGGGGGTTTTGGCGGGAGCGTCTCCCTGCCTCTCCTGCCCATCTCGATGTAGTTAGTCCTTTTTATTCTTTATTGTGGAGCAGGTGTTCATCTAGTTCTCAGGTTCTTTTCAGAGGGAACTGGTCTATATGTACATGTGTATTTTTTTGTGTCTGTGGGAGGAGGTAAGTTCAGGGTCTTCCTCTGCTGCCATCTTGAACTGCTCCCCCCACGTGTAAAGTACTTTGAAAACTATAAAACTGTATGAGATAGTTCCTCCTGGATTCCTCAGGTCTTTATTAAGCAGCCTAGAACGTCTAGGTGCATTATTAATGCACTATGGTTGCAGCAGTGAATCAAGTGTGCCTGGTCCCTGCCCTTATGGAGTTAATAGTCTGAACCTTAAACTTGGTTAGAGAGGACATCATTTTAAGTAGCTGCTTTCCGTGTGTTCTGAGTGGAGAAATAAGCCAAAGAAATTCAGCTGGAAAAACATTACCAAAAAATACCTGGGTTCCTTCTGTGATATAAAATTAATATAGCTTTACTTTAACTTTGTCGTAGACCATATTTTCTGGCCTCATATAGCTCTGGAGTAATAAAATAACTAACTATTCAGTAAGTATTTATTGAGTATCCTGCCGTGCAGATACCACGTGTTACAGTAGCAACAGAGGTGAACAAGTAAGACACTTCTCTGCCCTAAGAGAGTGTATGTACAGTTAGGGTGCAGGGAAGCCCACGGATTGCTGTGATATATCTAGGCAGAATGAACATGCCCTTGAGGAAGGTTTCGTAGAGCCATGGAACTGAGAAGTAGAAGAGAAAATGTTCCTGTTGGAAAGATTAGGGAAGATTTCAGAGGGGAGCTGCCATTTGGGATGGGTTTCGAAGGGTGGGTGAATGTTCAAAAGACACAGGTGGGAGGAGCAAAGGGACCAGCATGAGCAGAGCCCCAGGAAAGCGTGGGGTATATAGAGGGCCCAGTGAGTTGTCCGTGTAAGTTGTGCATTAGAGACAGAGGAATTAGTAGGAAAGGCAAGGTGGAGCCTGAGGGTCTTAATGCCCAGGCAAATACCGCTTATTCTCTGTTCTTTCAGCATCAGAACCAAGAGGTTTTTGAGCCAGGGATGACATGATGATTGACTACCTTTTCTGATTAAGAACACAAGGATGCATATATATTACATTTTAAACCTAGCAGAGCAAATTGTATGGGATGGTTATCATCGTGGCTGTTCCTTTGGGAAACACAGCTGTAGTGCAGGGGTCTGGAGATCTGTGACCTAGTACTGGGTCCACCACTCACACCAGCCCAGTGAATGACACTGAGCAAACCCTGGCTCCCTCTTCCACTTCTTTGAATGTAAGATTAGACTGATGGGGCTTCCCTGGTGGCGCAGTGGTTGAGAGTCTGCCTGCTAATGCGGGGAACACGGGTTCGCGCCCTGGTCTGGGAAGATCCCACATGCCGCAGAGCAACTAGGCCCGTGAGCCACAACTACTGAGCCTGCGCGTCTGGAGCCTGTGCTCCGCAACAAGAGAGGCCGCGATAGTGAGAGGCCCGCGCACCGTGATGAAGAGTGGCCCCCGCTTGCCACAACTGGAGAAAGCCCTAGCACAGAAACGAAGACCCAACATAGCAATCAATCAATCAATAAACAAATAAATCTTTAAAAAAAAAAAAAGAAAAAAAAGATTAGACTGATGATCTCTTAAGGGTCCTTCCAGCTCTAACATTCTAAACATCCTAAATGCCAAAAATTCTCCCAAACTAGTCATAGGTCCAGTGGGAGGGAGCAGCTTTATCATCTCTAAGGCAAAATAAGACTTTATATTTCCTAGTTTGAGAAGAGCAGTCAGCTCTTTTGAAAGGACATGTTTTGAAAGGACATGATAGCCCCTCTGTAACTGCCAGGGGTCACTAGAGGGCTTTAGGGCTTGTCTCAGAACTAGGTTCTTTTCCCTCTCTCTTTGCTTCCCCATCTGTGTATTTCTGTCTGTCTGTGTCTCTTCCTTTTTCACACTTCTCCCTCCTGTGCTTCAGATGTCCTCCCTCTGTTGGCTCAAAGTATTGGTGTGTCTAGTGTTTTATGAGTTAAGGTTTATCACTTCCATTTTTCAAAAAATTTTAAAGTGACTGAAACATTTTACAGTTTTCTTTTTGAAAATTCCTATATTATACTACTTTTTAGTTGTGTGGCATCATTCGTGCATTTCTCTTCCTTAATGGATCAATTTAACAAATGTTTAGGTTAAGGAATTTACAACCCCAATAGGGAGAAGTCTGGAAACTATTTGGTGGGTAGTTACTCTGGATGAATGGTTACTCTGTATAAGAGAAGAATACAGAGATTTCAAAGGGTAGAGATTATTCTGGGGAGCTCTAGACTCAGGGATGGAAACAGTTTATGAGGAGGCTGACTTTGATTTGAGATCAGAAAGAATGATCTTACAAAGTAGCTCCTGTCCCTGCAAATAGGCTGCTCAGGGCATCATGAGATACCCACTGGTTGCTGCCCTTCCTTTACCAGGTGTCTGCAGAGGAGATTCCAGCCCCGAGTGAGAGATGGGCCAGGTGACCCCTGAGGTGGCTCCTGTATTCCTTTATGGATTGAATGAAAATGAGTGAAAATGAGCACTTAGCTGCTGCCTTCTTACATGTTTTGTCTCAAGTTTAGAGTACTAACTTGTATCTTATTTTTTTAACTAGGAAAAGATGGCATCTCTTTCCTCCTGAAGATACTCCTTTCCTTTATCCAACTAGAATCCCTTATGAAGAATCTAGTGTGTTCAGTAAAATCAATGTTGTCAATCCTGATTTAAAACGTTTTCCTCAGTTCTGGAAGGCTCGAAGACATATGGTTACCCTGAGCCCCGGACAGGTAATGGGAGCTTTAAAACATTGGTGACCTGTCAGTGGACACCCCAGCTATAACTTCTTTCAAGTCTTTATGCCACGTGCCTCCCTACCAATACAAATAACAATGGTTCCTTCCCTGCTGCTCTGCTATTGGAACGTAGCTTCCCCAGCTGTAGGCTTCACACACAATCCCTGCTTCACAGGTCATGGGAGGGAGATGGGAGGAGGGAACACAGCTCCTCCTGCTGGTGAAGAGGAGAATGGCCTGTGGAGGAAGATCCAAAAGCTCAGTTATTTTCATTCAGGTTAAGAGAAGGTGTCAAGGCATGAGTACTTGAACATTTCTGGAACATTTATTCACAATTAATATCTGTTCAACCACGATAAAATCCAGACATACAAACACAGGTTCGAATGCATCCAGTTAGTGGGCCAACAAAGGCAGAATGAACTAAGAACGATTTAGGGTTTTTTGTTTGTTTGTTTGTTTGTTTTAATTGAAGTATAGTTGATTTACAATATTGTGTTAGTTTTTGGTGTACAGCAAAGTGATTCAGTTATATATATTTTTTCAGATTATTTTCCATTATAATTTATTGCAAGATATTGAATATAGTTCCCTGTGCTAGACAGTAAATCCTTGTTGCATATCTATTTTATGTATAGTACTTTGTGTCTGTTAATCCCCCACTCCTAAGTTACCCCTTTCCCCATAACCAAACATGATAATCATAAGTTTGTTTTCTATGTCTGTGAGTCTGTTTCTGTTCTGTATATAGATTCATTTGTATCACTTTTTAGATTCCACATATAAGTGATACCGTATAATATTTGTTGAGAATGATTTGCTTTTAAGCAAGAATGGATGTTACTTTTGTAACTGACTGTCTCTGAAACATTTCCAAAGGTTTAGTACTTAGTGCTGCTACCCAGTGGGGAATATCACCTTTACAACACTGGCATTTGCTGTCTGATATTTTATTAACATTTGCAAGGTTTTCTTAGTCTCTTAAGGAGATTTTATTCCCTTGATTATCCCTCTGACCTGCCTGTGTTCCTTCTTTTGCTCCCTTCTCACTGGCTCTTCCTGCTGCCTTTACACACGAGTGCTCCAGCTCGAACGATTTGACTAAGTTTCCTCAACCCATCAGCAGTCATTCCCCATTCACTTATCCCCCCCAGCCCTTGACAACCACTTCTCTGTTTTCTTTCTGTATAGATTTACCTATTCTGGACATTTCACATAAGTGCAGTTGTGCAGTCTGTGGACTTTCTTGTCCGGCTTTTTTCACGTCGCATAATATCCTCAAGGTTCATCCAGGCTGTAGAATGTTAACAGCACTTCATTCATTTTTATGGCTGAATATATTCCATTATGTGGATATACATTTTATTTATCCGTTAAACAGCTGATGGATATTTGGGTTGTTTCCACTTTTTGGTTATTATGAATAATGCTGCTATAAACATTTGAGTACAAGTTTTTGTATGAGCATATGTTTTCAGTTCTCTTGGGTATATATGTAAGGGTGGAATTGCTGAGTCATATGATAACTCTGTGTTTTCTAACTTTTGGGGGAATTGCCAAACTGTTTTGCACAGCAGCTGCACCATTTTACATTCCCACCAGCAATTTATGAGGGTTCTAATTTCTTCACATCCTCACCAACACTTGTTATTTTCCTTTATTATTATATTACTACAACTATAACCATTCTAGTGGGTGTGAAGTGGCTGCTAATTCTTTTTTTCTTCTGTTTTAATAGCCAAATTCGAATGAGTATTTCTGTCTATTGTATCAGTTTTCCTTACATCATGCTGTTTCCTGAATCCACCGTAAACTGGCTCTCTCTTTTACCACTTTACTTGAAAGTATACTCTATGATAGGACATTCATGACCTCCTAATGACTAAATCCAGTGGCTGAAGTGGACGTTTTTAGTGCCCAGTTCTCTTAAAAGGAGCTCTCTTCCCATCTCCACCTTGTCCATAGCAAGTGCCACCATTTTCCTAAATCTGAAACCCAGAAGCTTCAGATCATCTCCATCTGCTGTACTCAGCCTTCCACAGACTCTTGTAATGACTCTGGATAAATGCAGTCCTTCTTGACTCTGCCCATTGCTTTCGTTTGCTATATCTTCCTATTTAAATCTTAACACTTAATTTAATAATTGGACCATTGCAAGAATCTCCTGTCCTTCCCAGACTCTCCCACAATGTCACTGTTTTAACCATCCCCCTACTCAGAACTTCTCAGCAACTCAAAATGCCTACAGGATAAAATCCAGATTCTTTATTCTGAACTCAGGGCCCTCCACTGGCCCTAACCTGATTCCCCACTTTATTCCCCTTTACTCCTTCTGCAGTAGTAAGACAGGCCTACTTGCTGTCCCTCGACAGTCCCACCTCCCTTGCCCACTTCTCCCTCCTGGCATGTCCTCATTCTCTCTTAGTCCTGGTTCAAATCACACTTCCTCCATCCAGGTTGTCCCTAACCTCCCTAGTTCATGCCTGCTTCTCCCACCTCTGAAGGTCTCTAGCACCAGTGTCCACTCCTCTGATTTACCACTTATATAATTTATAAATTATATAAGTGGTAAAAAGTGATTTACCACTTTTCTATATATTATTTTTTCATTGGCTAGACTTTAGACTGTGAGAAGGCAGAAACTATGTCCTATGTGTTTACCTCTGCCCTTTCTCAGAACTCATACAACTATTATGTGATGGAAAGGAGGAAAAGTTACAATCTCAGAATCCTTTACTAAGATTTGGATGCAGACAGAGAAGGTCCAGGATAAAGGAGAGTAGAGACTGGAGAAGCTAGTAATATCCTTTGTAGAACATGCAAACTTGTTAATTTAAGAAAAGGAATAAAAGGATTGTGGGTTTTCTTTTCTTGTTTCCCTTTCCTATTACAATATTAGTATAAATTCATTTGAATTCATTTTTTTTCCTTAGCAACTTCATTTAAGATCTGATTCTGACATAAAAATAAAATGTTCTGTTCTTGTGCTAACCATTTTTTGTTTGGTTTTCAGGTTCTGTTTGTCCCCAGACACTGGTGGCATTTTGTGGAATCCATTGATCCTGTCACTGTCAGTATAAACTCATGGATTGAACTGGTATTTTTTTTCCTAACAAATGTAATCTCCCTGCTTTTAAGATATACAGTGCCTGTCTATAGAACTTGGTGATTAATTTTCACCAACACTCCAGTGTTACTTTGTTTTGCTGTGCCATAATTTATGTATTCTGCGCTCTGTTGATGGATAGTGAGGTTGGAAATAGGATTTTTGTGACACACCATTCTCTTTCTTTTAAGGGCACAAAATGGGCCCTGATGTTGGTGTGCTGGGTCTTCTCCCTTGACCGGTGTTGTTAGGAGAATCATGTTGGGCCTGGCTGGATCTGCCACGTGTGTCCCATGTTGCCAGTCCCATCCCACACCATCTGGGCTGGAAATACCTGCTTCTTGGTTCAGGGTCCTCATTAATAATTGCAGAATTCTCGGTCCCGACTTACACATTTTCTCAGAGCAGTCTTTCAGTGCTAGGTGTTATCATTTTATTTCTCCCAAAGGCTTTTCCCCTCAAATATGCTGTGCTTAATCCTGGTTGCCTTGCTCTACTTGACAATTAGAATGGCTACTCTTATGGCTCAAGTCTGTCTCTTCCACCTGAGGTGTCATTGCATCTTTGTATGCCTTAACCAGAGGCTTTGACTGCACCTGTGCCCTCGTTAACCTGAGGCCTTGAATGCACCTCTGCTCTCCTGTACCCAAAACCTTGATTGCATCTCTCTCCTCTCTTTGGCTGCTGCATCCTCCCCTCACTCAGACTTTTCTTGTCCTTAGATAATGGGAAGGGCTTTGGCACAGGGGGAGCATAAGGAATACTGTAACAGGAAGCTCTACTGTGTGGCTTAGAAAAGAGTTGTAACCCTTGGATGAGAAGTATAATGGGAGATCAATAGACTTACAGTTAGAAATTCTGCTTAACTGATTGCCTTGCTTGGTATCCCCCTTTCTGCTCCAGTGTTCAGAATGTCCCTCTGAAAAGAAGTTGGTCAATTATAGTACTTAAGTCATTTATTTTCTTTTTCTCAGAGATCACATTTTTATGTTGCCTGTAGTCCAATGTCTGAAATCCTTTAATAATATGTATTTGTCTAGTTTTCCAGTTGTTTATGGTAGGAAAGTAATGAAGTTACTGTTACTCTATCACAGCCAGAAGTGGACATCTCAGCAGAATCATTTTTGTGCCCATTATCTGAAATATATTATTAATGTTTACATTTTTTTAAAGATAAGATTTCTTTGTCTCTAAGGGTAGTCAACATACTGTTCTTTAGCGCATGGTCTTATACATAGTAAATAAAAAATACTAGGTGCAGCGCAGAAGGAGAGCCACTGCAGGCCAGCTTCTCCAACTCTGAAGGCACTCCAGGGATTGAAACCATGAAATCCAAGCATCAAAGTGAATGGCTTAATTTGCTATACCTCAAACCATCTTCAAGTGTTAATTAAAATTATCCACAGAACACTGAATCAAAATTAAAATTAAACACATATATAGAGAAGCAAGAAGAGCTACAATCCTGCAGCCTGTGGAATGAAAACCACATTCACAGAAAGACAAAATGAAAAGGCAGAGGGCTATGTACCAGATGAAGGAACAAGATAAAACCCCAGAAAAACAACTAAATGAAGTGGAGATAGGCAACCTTCCAGAAAAAGAATTCAGAATAATGATAGTGAAGATGATCCAGTACCTTGGAAAAAGAATGGAGGCAAAGATTGAGACGGCGCAAGAAATGTTTAACAAAGACCTAGAAGAATTAAAGAACAAACAAACAGAGATGAACAATACAATAACTGAAATGAAGAATACACTAGAAGGAATCAATAGCAGAATAACGGAGGCAGAAGAACAGATAAGTGACCTGGAAGACAGAATGGTGGAATTCACAGCCGGGAACAGAATAAAGAAAAAAAGAATGAAAAGAAATGAAGACAGCCTAAGAGACCTCTGGGACAACATTAAATGCAACAACATTTGCGTTATAGGGGTCCCAGAAGGCGAAGAGAGAGAGAAAGGACCCAAGAAAATATTTGAAGGGATTATAGTCAAAAACTTCCCTAACGTGGGAAAGGAAATAGCCACCCAAATCCAGGAAGCGCAGAGAGTCCCAGGCAGGATAAACCCAAGGAGAAACACACCGAGACACGTAGTAATCAAATTGGCAAAAATTAAAGACAAAGAAAAATTACTGAAAGCAGCAAGGGAAAATCGACAAATAACACATAAGGGAACTCCCATCAAGTTAACAGCTGATTTCTCAGCAGAAACTCTACAAGCCAGAAGGGAGTAGCACGATATATTTAAAGTGATGAAAGGAAAGGACCTACAACCATATTGTAGATTATTCTACCCAGCAAGGATCTCATTCAGATTCGACGGAGAAAGCAAAAGCTTTGCAGACAAGCAAAAGCTAAGAGAATTCAGCACCACCAAACCCGCTCTACAACAAATGCTAAAAGAACTTCTCTAAGTGGGAAACACAAGAGAAGAAAAGAACCCATAAAAACAAACCCAAAACAATTAAGAAAATGGTAATAGGAACATACATATTGATAATTACCTTAAATGTGAATGGATTAAATGCTCCAACCAAAAGACACAGGCTTGCTGAATGGATACAAAAACAAGACCTGTGTATACGCTGTCTACAAGAGACCCACTTCAGATCTAGGGACACATACAGACTGAAAGTGAGGGGATGGAAAAAGATATTCCATTCAAATGGAAATCAAAAGAAAGCGGGAGTAGCAATACTCATATCAGATAAAATAGACTTCAAAATAAAGAATGTTACAAGAGACAGGGAAGGACACTCCATAATGATCAAGGGGTCAATCCAAGAAGAAGACATAACAATTATAAATATATATGCACCCAACGTAGGAGCACCTCAATACATAAGGCAAATGCTAACAGCTATAACAGAGGAAATCGACAGCAACACAATAATAGTGGAGGACTTTAACACCTCACTTACAACAATGGACAGATCATACAGACATAAAATTAATAAGGAAACAAAAGCTTTAAATGACACAATAGACCAGATAGATTTAATTGATATTTATAGGACATTCCATCCAAAAACAGCAGATTACACTTTCTTCTCAAGTGCACATGGAACATTCTCCAGGATAGATCACATCTTGGGTCACAAATCAAGCCTCAGTAAATTTAAGAAAATTGAAATCATATCAAGCATCTTTTCTGATCACAGCGCTATGAGATTAGAAATAAATTACAGGGAAAAATACGTAAAAAACACAAACACATGGAGGCTAAACAATACGTTACTAAATAACCAAGAGATCACTGAAGAAATCAAAAAATACCTAAAGACAAATGACAATGAAAACACGGCAATCCAAAACCTATGGGATGCAGCAAAAGCAGTTCTAAGAGGGAAGTTTATAGCAATACAATCCTACCTCAAGAAACAAGAAAAATCTCAAATAAACAATCTAACCTTACACCTTAAAGAACTAGAGAAAGAACTACAAACAAAACCCAAAGTTAGTACAACGGAAGAAATATAAAGATCAGAGCAGAAATAAATGAAATAGAAACAAAGAAAACAATAGCAAAGATCAATAAAACTAAAAGCCGGTTCTTTGAGAAGATAAACAAAATTGATAAACCTTTAGCCAGACTCATCAAGAAAAAGAGGGAGAGGACTCAAATCAATAAAATTAGGAATGAAAAAGGGGAAGTTACAACGGACACCACAGAAATACAAAGCATCCTAAGAAACTACTACAAGCAACTCTATGCCAGTAAAATGGACAACCTGGAAGAAATGGACAAATTCTTAGAAAGGTGTAATCTTCCAAGAGTGAACCAGGAAGAAATAGAAGCTATGAACAGACCAATCACAAGTAATGAAATTGAAACTGTGATTAAAAATCTTCCAACAAACAAAAGTCCAGGACCAGATGGCTTCACAGGTGAATTCTATCAAACATTTTGAGAAGAGCTAACACCCATCCTTCTCAAACTCTTCCAAAAAATTGCAGAGGAAGGAACTCTCCCAAACTCATTCTATGAGGCCACCATCACCCTGATACCAAAACCAGACAAAGATACTACAAAAAAAAGAAAATTACAGACCAATATCACTGATGAATATAGATGCAAAAATCCTCAACAAAATACTAGCAAACAGAATCCAACAACACATTAAAAGGATCATACACCACGATCAAGTGGGATTATCCCAGGGATGCAAGGATTCTTCAATATACACAAATCAATCAATGTGATACACCATATTAACAGATTGAAGAATTAAAACCATATGATCATCTCAACAGATGCAGAAAAAGCTTTTGACAAAATTCAACACCCATTTATGATAAAAACTCTCCAGGAAGTGGGCATAGAGGGAAGCTACCTCAACATAATAAAGGCCATATACAACAAACCCACAGCAAACATCATTCTCAATGGTGAAAAACTGAAAGCATTTCCTCTAAGATCAGGAACAAGACAAGGATGTCCACTCTCACCACTATTATTCAACATAGTTTTGGAAGTCCTAGCCACGGCAATCAGAGAAGAAAAAGAAATAAAAGGAATACAAATTGGAGAACAAGAAGTCAAACTGTCACTGTTTGCAGATGACATGATACTATACATAGAGAATAGTAAAGATGCCACCAGAAAACTACTAGAGCTAATCAATGAATTTGGTAAAGTCGCAGGATACAAAATTAATGCACAGAAATCTCTTGCATTCCTATACACTAACAATGAAAGATCAGAAAGAGAAATTAAGGAAACAATCCCATTCACCATTGCAACAAAAAGAATAAAATACCTAGGAATAAACCTACCTAAGGAGGTAAAAGACTTGTACTCAGAAAACTATAAGACACTGATGAAAGAAATCAAAGATGACACAAACAGATGGAGAGATACACCATGTTCTTGGATTGGAAGAATCAATGTCGTGAAAATGACTATACTACCCAAAGCAATCTACAGATTCAATGCAATCCCTATCAAATTACCAATGGCATTTTTTACAGAACTAGAACAAATCATCTTAAAATTTGTATGGAGACACAAAAGACCCCAAATAGCCAAAACAGTCTTGAGGGAAAAAAGCGGAGCTGGAGGAATCAGACTCCCTGACTTCAGACTATACTACAAAGCTACAGTAATCAAGACAATATGGTACTGGCATGAAAACAGAAATATAGATCAATGGAACAGGATAGAAAGCCCAGAGATAAACCCACGCACCTATGGTCACCTAATCTATGACAAAGGAGGCAAGGATATACAATGGAGAAAAGACAGTCTCCTCAATAAGTAGTGCTGGGAAAACTGGACAGCTACATGTAAAAGAATGAAATTAGAATACTCCCTGACACCATACACAGAAATAAACTCCAAATGGATTAAAGACCTAATTTAAGACCAGACACTATGAAACTCTTAGAGGGAAACAGAGGCAGAACACTCTTTGACATAAATCACAGCAAGATCTTTTTTGACCCACCTCCTAGAGTAATGGAAATAAAAACAAAAATAAACAAATGGGAACTAATGAAACTTAAAAGCTTTGCACAGCAAAGGAAACTATAAACAAGACAAAAAGACAACCCTCAGAATGGGAGAAAATATTTGCAAACGAATCAACAGACAAAGGATTAATCTCCAAAATATATAACAGCTCATGCAGCTCAATAGTAAAAAAAACAAACAACCCAATCAAAACATGGGCAGAAGACCTAAATAGACTTTTCTCCAAAGAAGACATACAGATGGCCAAAGAGGCACATGAAATGCTGCTCAACATCACTAATTATTAGAGAAATGCAAATCAAAACTATAATGAGGTATCACCTCACACCAGTTAGAATGGGCTTCATCAGAAAATCTACAAACAACAAATGCTGGAGAGGGTGTGGAGAAAAGGGAACCCTCTTGCACTGTTGGTGGGAATGTAAATTGATACAGCCACTTTGGAGAACAGTATGGAGGTTCCTTAAAAAACTAAAAATAGAACTACCATATGACTCAGCAGTCCCACTACAGGGCATATACCCAGAGAAAAACATAACTCAAAAAGACACATGCACCCCAATGTTCACTGCAGCACTAGTTACAATAGCCAGATCATGGAAGCAACCTAAATGCCCATCAACTGACAAATGGATAAAGAAGATGTGGTACATATATACAATCGAATATTACTCAGCCATAAAACGGAATGAAATTGGGTCACTTGTAGAGACGTGGGTGGACCTAGAGACTGTCATACAGAGTGAAGTAAGTCAGAAAGAGAAAAACCAATATTGTATATTAATGCATATATGTGAAATCTAGAAACATGGTACAGATGAACCGGTTTGCAAGGCAGAAATAGAGACACAGATGTAGAGAACAAACATATGGACACCAAGGGGGGAAAGCAGGCGGGTGGGGAGTGGGGGAATGAATTGGGAGATTGGGATTGACATATATACACTAATATGTTTAAAATAGATAACTAATAAGAAACTGCTGTATAAAATAAACTTTTAAAAATACTATACATGAAAAAAAAGAAAGAAAGAAATTCTGCTTGCAGCACGCTGTATTGGAATCAGAGCAAATATCAAGGTAGAGTGCATAGAGTCCACTTCCACTCCCAGTGCCAAAGTCACGTCTACAATAGCTTTACAGATGCTTTGCCTCCCAAGATAGCTCATTCCATTGTGGAGCTGTCATCTGCCTGCTTGTAACCATACCCATTACTTCTAAAACTATACAGAATTTTTTTTTTCTGTTTTAACTATTTGAAGGGGACACCTTTTATGGCTGGCGTCTTTCATTCAGCATAATGTTTTCAAGAATCATCCATGTAGTAGCATGTATCAGTACTTCATTCCTTTTTTTTATGGCTAAAAAATTTTTTATTGTACAGATATACCACATTTTGTTTATCCACTAATCAATTGATGGACGTCTGGGTTGTGTCTACTTTTGGTTATTATGAATAATGCTACTGTTAACATTCATGTACAAGTTTTTGTGTGGACGTATGCTTTCATTTCTCTTGGTATGTACCTAGGAGTGTAGTTGCTGGGTCATATGGTACATCAGCCAAGGCAGGCCAACAGGCTGGAAATTCAGACAAGAGTTAAAGTTGCAGTCTGGAGTCCAAAATCTGTAGAACAGGTTGGCAGGCTGGAAGCTCACTCAGGATTTCTGTTGCAATCTTGAGGCAGAATCTCTTCTCCAGAAAACCTTAAATTTTACTCCTATGGCCTTCAACTGATTGGATGAGGTCCACCCACGTTATTGAGGATAATCTGCTTTTACCTAAAGTCAGCTGATTATAAATGTTAATCGCATCTATGAAATATTTTGACAGTGACAAACTTCACAGTGACAAACACTAGACTAGTGTTTGACTAGACAGTTGGTCACCATAGCCTAGCCAAGTTGACTTATAAAATTAACCGTCTGGTAACTCTACATTTAACCTTTGGGGAATTGCCAGGCTGTTTTCCAAAGCAGCTGTACTATTTACATTCCCACCAGCAATTTGTGAAGATTCTGATTTCTCCATATCCTCACCAACACTTGTCGTTATCTGGCTTATTATAGCCTTCCTAGTGTGAAGTGGTATCTCATCTTGGGGATTTGCGCTTTTTTATTAAATTTAATATTATGTTTCTAAGATTCATCTGTGTTGTCACACGTAGCTGGTCATTCATTTTCACCATGATATAATATCCTCTTGTGTTAATGTACTACAATTTGATTCATTTTTCTGTTGATGGATATTAGGGTTGTTTCCAATTTCTTTTGCTTTTATAAATAGAATATTCTTGTACACATGTGCAAGAGTTTCTCTAGAGAATATGTATATATGTATATATCTAGGAGTGGAGTTGCTGGTCTGTAGGGTACACAATACTCAAGTTTATAAAATAACGCCTGCATGTTTTCCCACCATCAGCAAGATTTCTGTCAAGCACGTTTCTCCACCATCTGGAATTATCAGACCCTCTTTTGCCAGTTTCATGGGTTTCTTGATTTGCATTTCCCTGATTATGAATGAAGCTAAGCCTATTTTCTTGTGTTTTTAACCTTATAATTGTTCTTTTTTTGACATATTTGTCTTCATGCCTTTTGCCCATTTAAAAAAAATTAGGTCATTTGTCTTATTGATGTGTGCAGATTCTTTATATATTCTGCATATTCATCTCCTATCACTTATATATGTTACAGACATCTGGCTTGTTTTTTCCTTTATGGTATCTTTTGATGAACAAAATTATTGATTTTAATGTAATTTATCACTAGGAATTCCCTGGCAGTCCAGTGGTTAGGACTCTTTGCTTTCATTGCCAAGGGCCTGGGTTCAGTCCCTGGTTGGGGAGCTAATATCCCACAAGCCACACAGCGTGGCCAAGAAAAAGAAAAAGATTGCCAAAAAAAGAAAATTTTACATATATATACACATATATATATAATGTAATTTATCATTAATGCCATAGTTTATACTTACTGTCTCTTTAAAAAAACATATTTAGATATTTGGTCATCTCATTCTTGTGGCCAAGAATGTTTATTATAATTATTTCCCGTTCCTCAAGAAATTAGCTTATCAAAATGATCCTCTATAGCAGGGGTCCCCAACCCCTGGGCTGCGGACCAATACTGGTCCACGGCCTGTTAGGAACCGGGCCGCACAGCAGAAGGTGAGCAGCGGGCAAGTGAGCAAAACTTCATCTGCCGCTCCCCAACGCTCCCCATCGCTCACATTACCGCCTGAACCATTGCTCATGTTACTGCCTGAACCAATCCACCCCCCACATCCCATGGAAAAACTGTCTTCCATGAAACCAGTCCTGGTGCCAAAAAGGTTGGGGACCACTGCTCTACAGGGATTATTCCTTTGTATGTAATACTTTTTTTTTTAACTTTAAACATGTCAGAGAATGGAAAATATTGGGAAAAAAATCGCAAGGTGGTTCATACTTAAGGTCTATGTCTTATAGACAGGATGCACACTTATATTTGGTTGGTGAAATATTCTAAAACTCTTCTAGATGGCAGAGGAGAGTGAATACATAAAAATTGTGGTCTGCCAACAACATATTCCTTCAGTAACAAAGCTTATGTTAATGAGAGAACAGAACACACAATTAAGAGACTCTACTCTGTTTTAAGCAATGAGACACAGAGACAAATGAAAAAATGTGTCTTTTTTTTAACCTTGATTTAGGAAGAGGACCACCAAGCCCGGGTAGAAGAGGCAATCACCCGCATGCTTGTGTGTGCCCTGAAAACTGCAGAGAATCCACATGATACCAGAGCTTGGTTAAACCCAACTGAGGTAGGTCCCTTCTGGTTTTCATCATGGCAGTTAGTATCCTGTGATAAACCAATCCCGGCTGGAACATTTGTTTTCCAATTTATGTAAGGGCATATAACCATTTTAAAGAGTTTTTCTTTTTCCTTAGGTTGAGGAAACATCCCATGAAGTCAATTGTCGCTACTTAAATGGAGCCGTTTCTGCTTTTTTTGATCATTATGGAACATCTAAGGTAGTAGAAACCCAAGCGCTGAGCACAAACGGAGAGTACGTGATAAAGGAAGAATTAAATGTGCACAACCACGTGGAGGTAGAACAAACTAGTAGCCACAGCTTAACCTTGGGAACAGTAAAGCAGGAGGCAGCAAGTCCCTTTGGTCCTGATCTGGTTCCTGTGACACCAGGTTCCCAAGAACCACCCTCAGAAGGAGGAGGCATGTTTGAAAGTGATGGTGAAGACTTTGTTGACAAAAATGGAAAACGCTTTGGAAAATTGCATTATACCAAGAGACAACGAATGATGAGTGAAAGTGAGAATGCAGTAGTGGAACAAATTGCTTCAAATAGTACTGTGGCCCCTTCCCAGACATTCATTTCTACAGATGACTTGCTGGATTGCTTGGTGAATCCACAGGTAACCAGGATAGTGGCACAACTTTTGATTCAAGGAAGAAGTTTGCAACTCTAATAGAAAATGACTTTTTCAATAATATTTTAAGAATATTTTTAAAATAATATAGTTTTAAAATAAAAGATGAAATGACAAAAAGTCAATTTGCATATGCTTATAAATGTCCTGTTCTCGCCTAATTAACATTTTAGTCTCTTGCCACCTTCTTGCATACACATTGCTCTTTGGACAACCTGGCTCTTTGTTATTGGTAGGCCTCTTTCTTCAGTGCCTTTGCCTTTCCTTACCTATCTCATCCGCCTATCTCAAATGTAAGCCCCTAGTGTTCTCACCAAGAAATAGTCTCTCCATCATCAGGGGTCACCTGCTGCTTGTTTTTGTAAATAAGGTTGTATTGGAACACAGCCATGCCATTCATTTACATATTGTCTGTGGTGGCTTTAGGGTTACGGTGGCAGAGTTGAGTAGTGACAGAGGCAGTATGGCTCGCAAAGCTGAAAATATTTTAAAAGTTTGCTAACTCCTGATCTAATGCATCCATTGGGTGAATTCTAGCTTTTTGGGGGGGGAGGGGTGCGGTTGTTAATTTCAGTAGCTATCATGGACTCTTTGTCATAAGATGGTGTGGGAAGATTTATGATTGTTTTAAGTTCTTGATCTCTTAATTCAAATGCAGGTTGAAGTCTAGCCTTGATCTGAAGTGATCACATTTCTCACATCTGTGGAATTCTCACTGGGTAACCCCTGTAATCCAGAGCAGAATACCAATCAGGAGAAAAGTAGGTGGGGGCCCAATAAGAGGCCTCCTTGTGGAAGGAACTGGGACATCTAGGAACACCAGGCCTGGAATAAAAAGGACCAAATGCTGCTGACTTCTGAAACTAACTAAAAGCTTGGCTTAGTGAACTTGATCCCACTCTCATTACATTTGCAATATGTGGGGATAATTATTATCATTACCATCTAAGTAAGAATTTAAAAATTATAAAAACATATTGAACTCAGTAACCATTCAAAACAGAAAAGACAAAGTCACCTTTTAAGAAGAATTGACTACTGGCCCCATTCTTCTCAGGTCAAACTGACGGTATCAGTAAATCCCAAGAGAGTATGTACTTTCTGGGAGAAAGGAGGAAGGGAGGTGAACATGCCCAGGAAAAGAAGGGTCTGAAAAAAGACCCTTCTGTAGCACTTACCACCATCTGACCACTATATATTTGCCTATTTATTTGATTACTGTCTGTCTCCCCCAACGAGAATGTCACTGCATGAGGGTTTGGACTTTGATTATTGTATATTTGCAGAGTCTTGATCAGTGCCCAGCACATGGTAGGTGCTCCTTAAATATTTGAGTGGATTTTTTAAAAAGGAGACCTTGTTGGGCGATACTCCTTCAGAAACACTGGGGCAGAGGATGTTGTGGCTAAGGGTGAGATGTCTGTTACCTGTAGTAGGTATATCCCTATCGCAGAAATAGCCATTTGTCTTCAGCTATATATTTTTTTACACCTGCCCTCACTGAGAGCTCCCCCATACCCTCCTTCACACAGAATTCCCTCACCCCCTCCCTCCCCCAGGGTTCACTCACACCCTTCCTCCCAGATATTTTATTATATTTGCTACTACTTGGACCAGTGTTTTTCAAGTTGTAGATTGTGACCCATTAGCAAGTCATAATATCAATTTAGTGGGTGAGACCAGCATTTTTTTTTTTTTAGTGGAGCAGAATATGTAATTTCAGTGAATTCAATAGTAAATATAAGTATTATTTTGTGAAACTGTCCAGGAAAAATTTTTTTCAGCGTAAATATACTTCATAAAACTTTTCAGTTATATCTGTGTGTGTACTGGGCCTGATATAAAATGTATTTCTTAGTGTATGTTGGGGTCAGAAAGGTTTGAAAGCTGTTCTGAAGGCAAAGTATTGATTTCAGTTAGAGGTAATAGTTTCTGGCTTGCAGAGACCTGGGTAGAGAGTTAAGACATTGATATGAATGCATTCGAAATGTAAATGGGTGTTGGGAGATAATTTCATTTTATAGAGATAGAGATTATGACACAGCAAGAGATCCTGGCTGTCTGCAACCGGGGAGTGTGGGAAGGAGAAAAGACAGTCAAAGGGGTAGATGATCAGCCACCAAGTAGGGTCCCATTTCATCCTGCATTTCTCAGATGAGCAGGCCCAAATGAGTGAACTCAATTATTAAATAAATATTAATACTTTGACCCTCCAGAGGTTAGAGGGATTGAAGTGTTACACCTAAAGTTACAGTATCCACATATAAGCAGGGTGATCTATCCGGTAGGCAAAGTAGCTAGGGCCCCTGAGCTTTTAGGGTCTACAGAAATGTTTTAGTTTCTTTAAAAATAAAAAAAAGAATATAATCTAGTTTCGATTACATTCATGTTTATACCAATGCAGTAGCGAAGTATCATGTTTAATACTTTTCATGGAGTAAGGGGCCTACAAAGGCAGAATTGCCTGGGGCCCATGAAAGTCCTAAGCAGCTCTGGGTATCAGGGATATCAGAATCATTTGAGGGGCTTGCTGAAGATGCAGATGTCTGGGCACCACTCTAGAGCTATAGAATTTGCCTCCTTTGGGATAGGCCAGAATTTGCAGTCTC
The DNA here is from genome assembly GCF_028021215.1 of Eschrichtius robustus. Classification (NCBI taxonomy): domain Eukaryota; kingdom Metazoa; phylum Chordata; class Mammalia; order Artiodactyla; family Eschrichtiidae; genus Eschrichtius; species Eschrichtius robustus. The sequence goes on from NC_090829.1 coordinate 78,476,776, forward strand.
AGCAAGCACCTGAGGTGCTTCAAATAGCAAAAAAGTTTAAGAATCTCTGGCCCTGGAGTAGACCACCAAGACCTAACACAGGCTCAAAGTGGGCTTGTTTTAGCAGGGGCTACTTGTTGGGGTCAATCTGCCCTTCAGATTTACTGAACTAAAGCTGTACTGTGCCCTTCGTGTAATTTTCAGCTGAATGCTATTGATAACTGTGAGGATCCCTTGATGCTGTCATGTTTAGTTGTGATCTTTTATCAGCAGTTGCCTGCGTTTATCATCAAGCTCTCCTGTATTTGCCCTAAAGGATAAAGATGTTTAACCACCAAATAACATTTTCCAAGCACTTTATTCAAAAAGGAGGAAATATTTATTTTAAAAAATTTTTATTGAAGTATAGTTGATGTACAATATTATGTGTTGCATGTGTACAGTACAGTGATTCACAATTTTTAAAGGTTATACTCCATTTATAGTTATTATAAAATATTGGCCATGTTCCCTGTGTTGTATGACATATTTCCTTAGATTGAGGGTAACTATAACATTTACGGACTGAATCATCATACTTGGTGCAACACACCCTGATATTCAGCCTTGCCTAAGTTAACCAAACCACTGGAGAACAAGAACAAATTAGAGAGCGGGTCTCTCCTTTTTTATTTCTTACATTCATTGTCAAGCCCAAGTTCAGATGCCAGTGGCTGGGAAGCTACTCCTAAGCAATAAGAAGTCTTTGCCAATCCACTTAAAAAACAGCAACAGCAAGAAAAATTTCAAGACGTCTGTGTTTAATGAAGCAGCAACTGTGGCCCCCTCAACCTCCTTTACTTGAAGTGCAGGCATTGTTCCCTGGGGCCAAGAAAGAGTGCCTTTATCCTCCTGGTGACCCCTAGCATCCAAGTTCACCATCTGTCCTGGCTGCCCATGAGCATAGCTCTGGCCTCTTGGCCTACAGAGCTTCAAAGGAAGAGACTCTACAATGAAAACCAAAGCCAGAAGGGACAAGGCCAAGGAAATATGAGGATAATTCACAGATTGTCTGAGCTATTCCTGAATCAGTAACATTAATCTAGAAGCCATGTTCTACAGTGGGAAGAGCAAGGGGCTTGATGACACAGAGACCCAGATTCAGTTGCTGGCTCTGAGGCCTGTTACCCAGGTGACTTAAGGCAAGGAAGCTTCTTGTGTTCTGAGGCATCAGTTTCCTCAGCTTTAAAATGGGGATGTAATTCTTACCTCACAAGACTGTTTGGGGGAAGAAAATAGATACTGTTATGTGAAAGCACCTATTATACTACCTGGTTAATCTAGGCACTCAATAAACAGTGTTAGAATCTGAAATTCACCTGAGGAAGTTAAAAAAGAAACTTTCCATTACTATCCTACAGCTACTGAGTTAGCAAATTAGTAATATGACTGCTTAATTCCTTTGGTTTATTTATGCACAAGGCTTTAAAATCATCAAAAGCTAGGCTGCCAAGGAAAATGTGCTATTTAATACCCTTAGATTCATTTAATCTTAACATAGTAGAAGGGGTTCATACTGAAAATACAGCAGGCATTATCCCTTTCTTCCACTGGGCAGAACTAAGACCATGAATAAAAGTTATAAAAAGGCAGATTTGGGTTCAACATTAGAAAGGACCGATTGGAAACAGGGCTGCTGCACTGCCCAGCTCCATGGGATACAGCTCACCTAGTCCCCAAGCTAGACCACAGCCCCCTGGACTGTGCAGGACATGGCTGCACTGCAGTCCCAGAGCCCTGACCGGAGCTGTCCCACATGTCCATAGGCTGCTTTGTGAAAAAGCTCCCTGCCATGGAATCTCATCGATTTGAGGCAAAGTGACAATAAGTCACGGGTGTTGATGAGATGGTTCCCACTTTGGTTAGGAGTCTGACAGGGCTTCTTCATTCTTAATTGGTTTATGAAACACTTACGGAGCATCTATTGTACATCAGGCACAGACCTCAGCCCAGGGATAAAGAAGATTAGACACCATCCCTGCACCCAGGGAAGACAGCAGCCCCACCCACTTAGTAATACTGTGCTCCCCACAGCAGTATGGAGTCCTGACATGATACCAGCTGTCTCTCAGTGGCAGCTGAAATTGCATCACTGTGTCCTCTGCCTTTAAGATTAATGTTATTCTTATATGTGGAATCTAGAAAAATGGTACAGATGAACCTATTTGCAGGGCAGGAATAGAGATAAAGACGTAAAGAACGGACATGTGGACATGGAGGGGGAAGTGGGGGTGGGATGAACTGGGAGATTGGGATTGACATGTATACATTACCAGTGTAAAACAGATGGCTAGTGGGAACCTGCTGTATAGCACAGGGAGATCAGCTCAGTGCTCTGTGGTGACCTAGATGGGTGGGATGGTGGGGTGGGGGGGGAGATCCAAGAGGGAGGGGGATATATGTATACACATAACTGATTCACTTGGTTGTACAGCAGAAACGAACACAACATTGTAAAGCAACTATACCCCAATTTAAAAAAACAGATTAATGTTATACTCTCCCCTCTGGAAATAAACACCTGTACGTCTACAGATTTGATATCCATGGTTGAGGATGCACAGTTGTAACTCTTAAGTTATCCAATTAAATTCTCGAATTTATTGCTCTCAAGATAGGTTCATTCCAGTTTTGAAAGAGAGGCTAGAGAAAGTCTGATTTCAGTGACAAGGGTCCTCTGATCTTAGAAAAAGCTGTTAAGAGAAAAAAAAACTACAGCTTGCTTTACAGTTAGCTATGTATAGATGAATAATATCTTCTGCAAAAGATACCAAAATGTTAACATCTAAAAGTAATGAGGTACTCTGGGTAAGCCTGGTAGTCATAAAATACCACAAATAAATTTGGATTTTGCACACAATCTGTGACAGTGTCATACGAGTCAGTAGGATTTTGGGGGTCCTTTAGAGGAGGCACAATTAATGACTTGTTTCCAACTGTGTACGATCCAGTGAGTACTCGCACATAATACATACATTTCTTCCCATTTACGTCCGGTCTAGAGTATATATCATTGGCAGAATAATGGGCACTGACAGCAAAATAGGTTCCCTTTCCAAATGCCGTAGCTGTGAAGAGAAAAACAAAACATCTTTAAGGATTTCAATTTAGTCTATAATTTGACATGTTGACCCAATATGTCAAATAATGTTAAAATAATGTTCAGTTCTCTCTTAAGCTTCTTTTAAATTTTTGTGTGTGTGTGGTTTGTTTTTTTTTTTTTTTTGGTTACGTTGGGTCTTCGTTGCTGCACGCGGGCTTTCTCTAGTTGCAGCGAGCGGGGGCTACTCTTCGTTGCGGTGCGCGGGCTTCTCGTTGCCGTGGCTTCTCTTGTTGCGGAGCACGGGCTCTCGGCACACAGGCTTCAGTAGTTGTGGCTCGTGGGCTCTAGAGCGCAGGCTCAGTAGTTGTGGCTCACGGGCTTAGTTGCTCCGCGGCATGTGGGATCTTCCTGGACCAGGGCTCAAACCCATGTCCCCTGCATTGGCAGGCGGATTCTTAACCACTGCGCCACCAGGGAAGTCCCTGGTTTTTTATTCTTAAAAATCATTCTCCCACCCTGGAGGGCCAGTCAGTCCCTTCGGGATGAAATATAGTGAGTCTAACCTAAAACTTTGGCTGTAACACGGCCCCCAACAATGAGAGAACACAACACCATCCATACTGTCCCCAGCCAGCTTGGGTTCTCATGGCTGACACCTCATTTGAAGCAGCCAGATTACTTGCGTCCTTACCATTTTTTCCAGCATAACTGCGGTTAAAGCCTTTTCCGTTGACAAGTGTCACTGAGTCAGCATCTGTCCCATGGAAGAGCAGCTTCTCATTTATTAATTGGCCATTTTTGGCATCCATGTTGTTTTTCTTTGTCTGGTAGTGTTTCCAGAGCTCTGGATTCTGGATCCTCTCAATCTGCAAATCAATAAGGAAAAATTTTCTGTCAATGCCAAGAGCCCTTGGCAAGATATAACAGATGAAACATGACCATTATTTTTCATAAGTATATACAAATTACAATAAACAGCAAATTCAATGCCAGATGGCAGCTTTCTACATTCAGAAGTCTTTTTAGATCCAGAGTTTCACAGAAACAGGCCTTGGTAAGAATGTTAATTTAATTTTAAACATCTTTTATGTACCACATGAGAGCAGACAATGTTTAGGATCTTAAGTCCTCATTATATGAACTTGGCTGACCAAAGCCTCTTCAACTCCTAACTGCTCCTGTTGCCGTCTACCTCACTATGTCACTTTGTCTCTCTCCTCCCGTGAGAGGGTATTCTAATAGTGGGAGAAGCACTAGTGTCTAGGCAAGAAGGAAATTAATTAGTGAAAATTAATCTCTGGTCCAGTTGGAAGAGTGGGGCATGAATCCTGGTGGGAGGGGATCTGGTTATAGACCAAAGTGGCCATGCTTTGACCATACTCTTTGGCCTCCAGGGCTGTGGTAGAAACTCCTTGGGTCTTGGATTGCAGATCAGTTTCTACACTCCCCTAATCACCAGGTGGTGGCAGTTTCATAAGGTTGACTTGGGAAAGAGTGAAGGGTGGGTAAGGGAGGCAAGGACCCCCATGGACAGGCACAAGGTGAAGGTTCCATGTGGTCAGAATCTTCCAGTCCAGGGAACTCTCGAGTCTGACACTATTATTACCTGCCTTTATTGGGTTCTTATTCTTTTTTTTTTTTTTTTTTCAGTTTTGGGTTTCCCGTTTTTAATTAAGATACAGTTTGCGGGCTTCTCTGGTGGCACAGTGGTTAAGAATCCACCTGCCAATTCAGGGGATGCGGGTTCGAGCCCTAGTCAGGGAAGATCCCACATGCCGCATGCACCACAACTACTGAGCCTGCACTCTAGAGCCCGTAAGCCACAACTACTGAGCCCTTGTGCCACAACTACTGAAGCCTGGGCACCTAGAGCCCGTGCTCCGCAACAGGAGAAGCCACCACAATGAGAAGCCCACGCACCGCAACAAAGAGTAGCCCCCACTCGCCACAACTAGAGAAAGCCCACGTGCAGCAACGAAGACCCCATGCAGCCAAAAATAAAAATAAATAAAATAATTAATTTTTAAAAAAGATACAGTTTGCCCTCTAGTTCCAAGTCTCAGCATTATCATGTATTTTGTTGATCCAATTTATAATCTTAAATTTTATTTTTCCTTTTACCTACAACTAAGTTTCTAATCTTCAAACTACTTCCAATTTATTTCTATTTACTTTAAATCTTATTTATTTTACTCATTTTTAAAAGCCTTAAAATTTTATTCATACCGAGTTTTGGAACCATTCTTAATTTCTTAGTCCTTTTATTCTTGTTTCTCACCCTTTTTTAGTATATATGCTGCTGAAGTGAGCACAAACCCTTTTAAAATTTAATAACCACACAAAGAAAATTATTTCAAGTAATTTTGAACACAGTAATCTGAGTCTGTATTCCTAGTAGGATAAATTCTAAGCTTTACTTAGTAGGCTTATTTTAGCAGCAGGCTTCTGGCTATGATAGACTACTTGTATCAGACCAAACTTCTTGCCAACAACTACTAGAAGAGCTAGTGGGAAAAAAGTCTGTTTGAAGGCAACAAGGATTTTAGCCAGGTTCCTGGAGAGAAGGGAAGTGCAGAGTGAAACAAAGTCAGTAGATAATAGAATAACTTCTTCAAAGTGCTTAAAGAAAATAACTACCAATTCAGAATTTTGTACCGAGCAAAAATATCCTTCAAAGAATGAGGGTGAAATAAATTTTCAGACAAACTGAGAGAATTCATCACTACCAGACCTGCACTAGAAGAAATAACTAAAGCCAGAGGAAAATGACGCCAGATGAGGCACAGAAATACAAGAAGGACTGAAAAGCAGTGGGATGAAAGGGTAAATATGTATATAAAATTATATACATATTATATATACACACACACACATCTGAGTCACTTTGCTGTATACCAGAAACTAACACAGTATTGTAAATCAACAATAGTTCAATAAAAGTAAATAAATAAATAAAAAGAAGCTTCTTTGATGCCTCACCTACAAAATATATTCTTGCAAAAAATATTCATCTGAATTTACCCAAGCCTTTCAACCTAACTCCAAGTTTACCAGAAATAAAGCGGATAGAGGAATAAATTAAATGACACCATGCGCAATCAGACAAATCTAGAATCTATAAGAAAACTGCTTGGATTCTTAAAAAATCTAGGCGAGGCAGAGCCAGAATGTGGAACATTCTACAACACAACTAGCTTAAACTCTTCTAAAATTTCAATATCATGAAAAACAATGCTTAAAAATGCAGGAGTACTGTTCTATATCAGAAGAGATGAAGGAGACACAATGACAAAATGCAATGTGTGAGTCCAGATTGGGGGCAGGGGTTGGGGGGAAGTTATAAGAAAGCTGTTTTGAGCAACAGGGATGATTTGAATATTGACCTTCTATTGGATATTATTATAAGGGATAATGATATTTGTGTTATTTAAGAGAATGTTTTTATTCTTAGGATACATATGCTATAATATTTAGGAGTGTCATGATATCTGCAACTTACTTTCAATTGTTTCAGGAAAAACAGAGAGAGTGAGGGAAAAAAAGCAAATGTTACAAAATTGTTGAATCTAGGTGGAAGTTCATGGGTGTTAAAAAACCTTAGTCACAAGACATGACAGTCATGGAGGATGACAGACCACCCATTTTTCATGTTAGTGCTTTTGCACTACTAGACACCTCCACAGAGGTGCCTTAAGTACAACCTAGCTCTGCTTTTACTGGGGTCATAGACTGGGATTTCACATAAGATTTTATTTGAAAAAAGGGTTCCACTACAAAAGGGTAGTGAAGTCATTTCTCTGGTGAAGGTCTGCCAACACACAGTAAGACTCCAGGGCCCACTGCAGACATTTCTGGTCAACTGGGTGGTCCTGCTCAATTTGGACTTGGCATCTCATCACAATGTGCCAGTCAGCCACTCCCAGAGGACTGTAATTGGTATCTTTAATGAAACTTATTGTCTCAGAACCAGACCATGAAAGAGCTACGTACTTGAATTACATTTTCTTGGTACCACATATAATTGTTTTGCTCAACATACAGGGATCTATCTATTTGGCAAGGTTATTTATTCTTCCAGTTTTATTAAGATATAGTTTACATTCATATAGCACTGTATAAGTTTAAGATGTACAGCATAGTGGTTTGACTTACATATATCATGAAAAGATCATCATAAGTCCAGTGAACATCCATCATCTCATATAGATACAAAATTAAAGAAATAGAAAAAAAATTTTTTCCTTGTGATGAGAACTCCCAGGATCCACTCTCCCAACAACTTTCACACATAATATAGTGTATGAAAGCACTGTTGATTATATTTATCATGTTGTACATTACATCCCCAGTACTCATCTTAAACTGCAAGTTTGTACCTTTTGCCTACCTTTCATCCAGTTCCCTCTCCCTATACCCCGTCTCTGGTAACCACAAATCTGATCTCTTTTTCTATGAGCTTGTTTGTTTATTTTTGAAGTATAACTGACCTACAACACTATGCTAGTTCCTGTTACACAGCATAGCGATTCCATACTTCCATATATTTCAAAATGATCACCAAGATAAGTCCAGCCATGATCAGTCACCATACAAAGATATAATTATTGACTATATTACCCACACTGCACATTTCATACCTGTGACTCAGCTACTGTGCAACTCTAAGTTTGTACCTCTTAATCTCTCTAACCTATTCCTCTCCTTCCTACATTGAGGGATTAAAAAAAAATGGTATAAAATTTGATATTGAATTTATTGTGAGGATGATTTTGAAGATATTCTCTAGTACTTATTCACAGGCGAACTCTTTCAGGAGTCAGTCTCAGTATTGTGAAAAACTGTTGAGTCTCCTGATCAAATGCTTTGCTCTTTGATTTATGGACATTATGAATCTTATAGCTGAGTGTTTACTTCTTTGCTTTGTCTACTAGGAAGATCAAGGACAAATTTGAGGGCCTCCTCTAGTAACTATCTAGGACTTCATGTTATGTATTTTTGTGAACTAACAGTACCTCTGTAATTATCTTAATTTCCCTGCCCTACTTTTCCTTTTGTCCATATTCATGTTATCTGAAGGTATATCTTTGTAGGACACTTCAAATATTTTTTGAATTATTATGTAATAATAATAATATTATATGTATTATTAAGTACATGAATAAACAGAGTGGTGGCAGTGCAAATAGAGAATAAGAGAAAATTTGCAAAGAAAGACAATGCAGGCCTTACTGGCAGACTTGTTATTACAGATGAAGGGAAGGTACTCAAAGATCTCTAGCTTTACTCAGAAAGTGGTGGAACCAAGGACAGAAAGCAGGAAGGAAGGGGAAATGATGAGATGAGTTAGATTTTAGGGAAATTGATTTAGCAGACAGATATTCAAGTGGAGACTTTTTTAGGCCACTTGGGAACTCAAGTTCTAGAGCTTGAGTCAAAGATCCAGGTTGGGGCTTCCCTGGTGGCGCAGTGGTTGAGAATCTGCCTGCCAATGCAGGGGACACGGGTTCGAGCCCTGGTCTGGGAGGATCCCACATGCCGCGGAGCAACTGGGCCCATGAGCCACAGTTGCTGAGCCTGCGCATCTGGAGCCTGTGCTCCGCAACAAGAGAGGCCGCGATAGTGAGAGGCCCGCGCACCGCGATGAAGAGTGGCCCCCGCTTGCCGCAGCTAGAGAAAGCCCTCGCACAGAAACGAAGACCCAACACAGCCATAAATAAATAAATAAATAAATAAATAAATAAATAATTCCCATTTAAAAAAAAAAAAAAAAAAAGATCCAGGTTGGTGATGTTGATTTGAGAGCTATCAACACTGAAATAATAGCTGCAGCCAAGAAGAGTAAAAACATTCCCTGGTGAACTGCAGAGACAGAATACCAAAATATAAATCCTGTGGGTTACCTAGGATTAGGGGTTTAGAGGAGGAACAGATGCCAGTGAAAATGAAAGGAGCATTAGTTAAAGAAGGAGAAGAAAGCATCAAAATAATACTGTCCTAGGAGTCAAGGGAGAAAAATAATTTCAAAAAGGAAACTTTCTAATGTTTAAAAGCAGAGGATGCCAAAATAAGGGAAATGAACAGGGAAAGGACCGCTGGATTATCAAGGAAGCAAGGACTGTTGATCTGTGAATAGTGGGGCAGAAGCACATAATCCTGATCTAATTTGCTAGTTATCAACTCCAACTTTGCTAGTTATCAACTCCAACTTTGGAGCCATATCTAGGAATTATTAGCTTGCTTCACAAAGTAAATATATATCTTTATTATTCTAATATATTACAATCTAATATTATATTGTAATAACTGACACAAGAATTTCAATGTCTCAGTAATCATAGTGACATGAGTAGAATCTAGAATTTAAAACCTAATTGCCATAAAATATTCTAATTCTGGGTAAAAAATGTGATAGGAAGTGAATGAAAATGTATTTATCCAGGACGATGATACCTCTATTTCCACCGTGTAGAAACTCCATGTCAGCGGAAGGCTTACCTTCTCTATGATGAAGTCTGCACAGGTCTCATTAAACTTGCTTGCCACAGTTTTGTATTCTGAATTATCAGGCTGTAGCTCAACCACACAGACTTTCTGCTGCTTCATATCGCTCCAGTATAAGGGGATCTCAACTGCAAAGTAGACATTTGAAAACTCCCTCGCACCTAGAAAGGCTCATCCGCATAGTCCACATTCCTGGTATGCTTTGAAAAACTGAGTATCATTTGTGCTCTTGTTTTACAATCTCCTAATTCAAGGTGTTCAAGAAGCCCCTTATCTTTCTAGAAGAATGTTTTCAAAAGGTGGACCACAGATAACCCACCTCAGAACCAACTATAACGCTTGCTTAAAAAAAACCTCACAGATCTACCGAATCAAAATCTCTGAGGGTGGGACCTGGGTACCTGCATCTTAACAAGTTTGATCATGCTCAGATTTGAGAACTGTTGGTGTAATAGAACTCAGCTGCATATTCTGTTCAGTCTCTAATCTGTCATAATTTAATAATTTTACATATAATATAAATGATTTTCCTACAGTGTTTTCAATATATAGTCATTAGTTTTGCTTACAAATGAATGGCTTTTTGCCAGAACTCACCACAACCACCAGGCCCTCCACATCTATTCTTTCATTATTCTTCACAGCATCCTTAAGAGTTGGGTGGGTGGGAGATTTTGCTACATGGCAGGTTGTGGTGGCAGCTCTGTCTCCCCGTCTGCTAAACAGAATACTGTATTTGACTTGTCATTTCCCCAGGGTTGCTCAGAGTCTGAGGAATTCGTTCACATTGATCTCTCAATGTACTGAAAGCCAATTTAGTAGTTTTCAGTGGGGGATTTATGTGTCAAAGGCAGGAATAGCTGACTACACAAGACAAGCATTCCCTTCTCAGGAATCTTGAAGACTGCTTCCTGATGTGTGTGTCAAAGAATGTTATCCTCAGGGCAGAGGAGCTAGTGACTTCTGGGAGAAGATCCTTCAGGCTCCCCATCCACTCTGGGTCATCAGTCACAGACACAGAGTGCCCACTCTCTGACTAGGCTGTCTTCAGTCTTTTGTTCTAGAAAGCCTTGGGCTACTTTACAGCCCATGGCTTTCCCTTTCCTGACAGAAGCAGCCATTACCTCCCCAGCAAAACCGGCTCCGGGAAGCTTGTAAACTGTAGAGATGAGAACAAATGCAACATTTGACTATTGTTACCATTAAGATAATAATGATCAGCTGTTGGGTGCACCCGTGCTGTATTTTCATGGCCAAAGTGTAAGGTCCTTCACCTGAGACCAAGTTTTCTATTTTCTTCCATAAGGGTACTTGGATTTTATCTACTTGAACAACATTTTGATGTATGTACAACACACATCACAGGCATAAAGTAATGGACAACAAGCATGATAGTTTGATTCACCTTCAGGTTTTGTACGGCGCCCAACAGGTAAACTCTTTCCGTTTGCATCTGTAGCAATGTATGTTTCCAAGTCCACTGTGTAGCTCTGATGATTAATTTTAACATCAATTGTCTTTCTCTTTTGTTTCTTTGCATCCTCCAGTTGCATATTGGTAATTTTGTCAAAACTATGAAACTTGTTATCGTCCTTATATTGCCATTCCACAAAATCACTGGTACGATCTGCCAGGTATTCCTGTTCTTTGGACAATCTAACTCTCTTAATCATGTCCTCAATTGCATTTCTAACCTGTATCACATCTTTGGTAATTCCAGAAACCTCAATCAAAGGTCTTTCACGGTCCAAGGAAATGGAAATATTTAACTTCTTCTGAAGCTCATTCAATTCCCGATATTCCTTTACATCAAAGTTTTTGATACATTCATCTTCACTGGTGTAGGGACACTGTTCCTTTTGAATGAGATCCTGTATCCAGAAGAAGACTTTTTCTACACTTTTTACATTTTCACCACACACCTGAAAAACTGCTGATTCTGTTTTCTTTTCTAAAACCAAAGGAGTCTGTTTTGGGGGAGATTTACTTGAGAAGCCCAAGAATGCTAAAAAAGAAAAGAAAGGAAGATTAGCTCTTTCTTTCTTTCTTTCCTTCTTCCTTCCTCCCTCCCTCTTCCCTCCCTCTTCCCTCCCTCCTTCCTCCCTCCCTCCTTCCTCTCTTCCTCTCTCTCTTTCTTTCTTTCTTTGTCACCATGCTGTACATTACAACCCTAGGACTTGTTTATCTTATAACTGGATGCTTTTACCCTTTTGACCAACTTCACCCATTTCACCCAACTCCCACCCCTCTGCACCCACCGGCAATCACCAATCTGTCCTCTGTATAAGTGCTATCATACAGTATTTATCTTTCTCTGTCTTATTTCATTGAGTATAATGCCCTCAAGGTCCACACATGTTGTTGCATGTAGCAGGATTTCCTTCTTTTTTATGCCTGAGTAATATTCCATATACACCACATCTTCTTTATAATTCATCTTTCAATGTTTCCATGTTGTGGCTATTGAAAATGCTGCTGCAGTGAACATGGATTCCAGAGAGTGATTTCATTTCCTTCAGATAAATACCCAGAAGTGGAACTGCTGGATCCTATGGTAGTTCTATTTCTAGACTTTTGAGGAACCTCCATGCTGTTTTCCACAGTAGCTGCACCAATTTACATTCCCACCAACAGTGCAGAGGGTTCCCTTTTCTCCACATCCTCACCAACACTTGTTATTTCTTGTCTTTTTTTTTTTTTTTAATCATTTATTTTCCTATGTTTTCTTCTAGGAGTTTTATGGTCAGGTCTTAACATTTGAGTCTTTAATACTTTTTTTTTTTTTTTTGCTGTGACACGTGGCATGTGGGATCTTAGTTCCCTGACCAGGGATCAAACCCATGCACCGTGCAGTGGAAGCATGGAGTCTTAACCACTGGACCACCAGGAAAGTCCCTTGTCTTTTTTTTTTAATATATATTTTATTTATTTATTTATTTATTTGGTTGCACTGGGTCTTAGTTGCAGCAGGCGGGCTCCTTAGTTGCAGCTCACCTGCTCTTAGTTGTGGCATGTGAGCTCTTAGTTGCGGCATGCATGTGGGATCTAGTTCCCTGACCAGGGATCGAACCTGGGCCCCCTGCATTGGGAGCACAGAGTCTTAACCACTGTGCCACCAGGGAAGTCCCTCCCTTGTCTTTTTGATAATAGCTGTTCTATCATGTGAGGTGATCACTCATTATGATTTTGATTTCCATTTCCCTGATGATTAATGATGTTGAGCACCTTTTCATGTACCTATTGGCCAGCTGTATATCTTTTTTGGAAAAATGACTATTCAGATACTCTATTTTAAAATCAAATTGTTTGGGGTTTTTTCTATTGTTGTATGAGTTCTTTATATATTTTGGATTTAACCCCTTATCAGATATACGATTTACAAATATTTTCTCCCATTCAGTGGGTTCTCTTTTCATTTTGTTTATGACTTCCTTTGCTGTGCAGAAGCTTTTCAGTTTGATGTAGTCCCGCTTATTCATTTTGCTTTTGTAATTTTAGTGTCAAATCTAAAAAGTCATTGCTAAGACCAGTGTTGAGGAGCTTACCCATATGTTTTCTTGTAGGAGTTTTATGGTTTCAAGTCTGTTTGTTCTACTTCAGTAAGAAGTGCCACTGGAATTTTGATAGGGATTGCATTGAATCTGTAGATTGCTTTAAGTAGTATGGATATTTTAATAATATTAATCCTTCCAATCCATGAGCATGAACTATCTTTCCATTTATTTGTATCTTCTTCAGTTTCTTTCATCAATGTTGTATATTTTCATGATACAGGTCTTTCACCTCCTTGGTTAAATTTATTCCTGGGTATTTTATTCTTTTTGATGCAATTATAAATGGGATTGTTTTCTTAATTTCTCTGTGATAGTTCATTAAAGATTAGCTATTTCAAGTCAGACAGAGAAAGACAAATACTGTATGACCTCACTGATACGCAGAATCTGAAAAAAAAAAAACTCATAGAAAAAGAGATCAGATTTATGGTTACTAGGAGGTTGCGGGGTGAGGGTGAGAGGAGATTGGAGAAAGGCGGTCAAAAGATACAAACTTCCAATCACAAGATAAATAAGTACTAGGGATGTAATGTACAGAATGATGACTGTAATACTGTGATTTATAAGAAAAAATATATTTGGTCAGAATGACCAAATATTTTTCTCATATATACAGTATTTGGCTTGTGATTGGTATCTGAAGCGGAGGGCAGTCTTGTGGCACTGAGCCCTTTACCTGTGGAATCTGATTCCATCTCTGGGTAGATGATGGTCAGAATTGAGTTGAATCCTCAGACACCCTGCTGGCATCTGAGAATTGCTTGTAGGTACAGGGAAGCCTCCATACACACATTGGAACTGGGTCCAGAAACATTCTTTAGTGACTGTAGTTAACACTACTATATGATAGATATGAAAGTTGTTAAGAGAGTTCTTGTCACAAGGAAAAATGTTCTTCTTTTCTTTTTTTACTTTCTCTTTTTATTGTATCTATGTGAGATGATGGATGCTAACTAAGCTTATTGCGGTATTCATTTCACAATATATGTAAGTCAAACCATTATGCTGTATACGTCAGACTTATACAGTGATGTATGTCAACTATATCTCCATAAAGCTGGAACAAAGCTAATAAACTACCAGAAAAAAGAATAGCTATTTCTCATGTGACATCAATATTAGGAACATGTATTTCATAAAAATGAACAACTCACATGAAATTTTAGACATCATAGGCTGCTGGGGAGAAGGCTGAGGTCCTTCTCTTTTCTTCATGTTGGCATAAAACACGTCCAGTACTTGAGGCAGAAAGATAACAACTTTAACTTTTTTCATAGACTGGACCAATCCTTTCTGAATAAAGTCTTCAATGGCATCAATTATGGCTGCTGCAACCTTATCTGGATCTTGTTTGGCACTTCCTAGAAAGGTAAATAATAAAAATGATTGGGAAAAAAAGAGATCCAACTGGATTTGAAAAAGAAGACCCAACTGGAAAAGGCCGAGGAATAAATTAGGGATTCTGATTCTCAGAATAAATTCCCACTCCCCAACTCTTTCATCACCATGGACTTTTCTAAAATGCATCAGCAGACACCCTTGAAGTCCTAGATGCAATGGGGAGTTTTTGTTCCAGGATGTCAGGAACAGCCCAACAATGAACAAAGGACCCAGAAACATAACTTGGTGTCTGATATCTGTTATTTGCTCTTTTCAGCTGATCCCAGCTCACTATGTTCCTCTGTGTTACAGAGCACAGTTAACCTTTCTTGGCTCACTGGTGTCCTCAAAAGATCCACAAAAGCAAAAGAAGCTAATGTATGTTGAAATATCATGCTCTTTAAAGAGAACAGGTCTTCCCTGGTGGTACAGTTGGTTAAGAATCCGCCTGCCAATGCAGGGGACACAGGTTCGAGCTCTGGTCCGGGAAGATCCCACATGCTGCGGAGCAACTAAGCCCATGTGCCACAACTACTGAGCCTGTGCTCTAGAGCCCGCGTGCCACAACTATTGAAGCCCGTGCCCTAGAGCCCGTGCTCTGTAACAAGAGAAGCCACCGCAAAGAGAAGCCTATGCACCGCAACGAAGAGTAGCCCCTGCTCGCCGCAACTAGAGAAAGTCCATACACAGCAACGACGACCCAACGCAGGCAAAAAGTAAATAAATAAAAGAGAACTAATTATAAATAAATTAACTAATTTAAAAAATAAAGAGAACAGCATTATTTTTTGTTCAGTCATTTCTTAACTATTACGTATATATCCTTATTCTCTCAGATGTCTTTGGGGACCTGATTTAAACTGAGCTAATTTCGTAAGACACCTAGAGCCATGAGCTATTTGTTATAATCTATAATTCTTTGCATACAAGTTATCCATGAGCCTCCAAGAAGTTTTTCGTCCCACGGTCACTGTGATTTTAGTTGCCTTTCAGGGTTCACGGTTGCCACCTGAGCAAGGTCTTTTCCTATTTTAAGCATGCTCCATATCTTGTTTCTCAAGCCTACTGGCTAGGTAAGATCATGAAAAGTTCCTTGAAGAGGCTCACGAAAAGCCATGGAAGCAGTTCCATACGAATAGCAGCTGTCACATTGCAGGGTGGGGAGTGGGCAATGTGAAAGTCCTCTGGCCAACTTGGTGTGATAGACAAAGGGCCTACTTGGGTTATCCCTGTTGACAGTGCCCGCTATTACTGCAGAAAGGAGAGCAGACCTCTTTGACTTGGCTATGGAGACAACTGTAGGAATGTAGACAATCCCCATATAAAACTAACCTAGAGGGTTTGTGCAGGTTTTTTCTTTTTATTAGATGATCAGGGAAAGAGGGAAATTCTCCATTGCAATGCTGTAGTTATTCCATGCTATTTGGAAGAATTTAAATGGGAATGTTCAGATATATTCATTCACTCTCACTAATCTAAGCACTTGGGACACAGAGGATGTGATATGTGGGGATGAACAGGTGTTCAACAGGTGAAGTATGGAAACCTGAGGGAGAGGCTACGCCAGACAGAACTGTGTAAAAAGTGTGATATGTGAACCTGGTGTGTTCAGGGGAACAGGTTTGTTTTTGAGAAAGATAAACGGGGGAGGTAGGGGGGTAGGTGGAGGAGGCACTGGAGCAGGGAGCCAGGTCTAAACAGGATAATTTAAATAAAGGTTTAGGCAAAAGACAAGAGCTGAACAAAGACAGGAGGCCAGAATGAAGAGCTGGGTGTAGGGATTGAGGAGATATTTAGAAAGTAAAGTCAGCAGGACCAAGTGGCCAACTGGCTTTATACTTCCCCTTTGTTCCCCGTCTTTTGCCACCTACAACCTTCACGTGTATTTCATAAGTCCCATTGCACTGCAGTTGTTTGTTGACATGTCTGTGTCTCACAAAAGGCCAGGTGCCCCTTGTGGACTGGACCCTTTTCTTAGTCATCTTTCTATCCCCGCTGCCGCAGCTCAGTGCCCGGCACATAGCAGACACTCAGTAAATATTTAATCAAACTAATTAATAAACTAATACACATAGGAGTCATGAAGAAGGTAGAGTCAAGGATTCTAGATAGAAAGTGATGTTTTTAACATGCTCAGGGATATAAGAGGAAGGGCAGGTGTGGGGGAGAAGACAAT
Source organism: Eschrichtius robustus (assembly GCF_028021215.1). NCBI lineage: Eukaryota > Metazoa > Chordata > Mammalia > Artiodactyla > Eschrichtiidae > Eschrichtius > Eschrichtius robustus. The sequence goes on from NC_090829.1 coordinate 78,493,448, forward strand.
GAACTGGAGTTTGGAGTTTGCTTTGAGCTTGAGGTACTTGCAGGTACCAGTGAGTACCCATTCTCTCCCCTCAAGCCTGTGAGGAACAGGGAGAGGGCTTCCTTTACTGCCAGCAACTGTCTCAATCACAGTCTCAATTCAACTCATAATCACCACTAAGCGAAAAAGCTCCCCATCTGTTAGTCTAAGGGCCTGCTCAGGTGGTGATAGAGACAGGTAAAGAAGATGAGGAAGGAGAATTTGCTAACTTTGATTTATTTGTGCAGACCAGCAATACAACCAGGTCAGTGGAAAAAACAACAGCTTTGCAGTAACCCAGAAATAATTATACAAAACTAAAACTGCCTCATTTCCTTATTTCTTCTTTGACTCCACCCAGGGACTCCCTTGGGAAGGTCTGTGCCACCCTTAGGCTGCCTGCTTTCTTGGCACAAATAAAGTTAAGATGGAAACACAAGACAAGAGCTCAGAGGAAAAAGCAGATGGAGATAGAGACTGGGGAATCATTAGTGGGTGTCCATAGAAAATGATAGATGATAAATAGATAGATAGATGATAGACAGATAATACATTGGCTAATCTGCTAGGATTGAATGATACTACAAGGGGAATGAAAGCATAAAGCGAACATAAATTATACTTTCAGAAACAGAGAACTAAGGAGACATAACATTCTATGTGGGAACATTAAGAGGAATGAAAAATAAGAGAAATCAAAGTATGGGAAAGAGAATTAGAAGAAGGCCCAGAAAGTGACAAGGATGGTTAGGTTTATTAAGGCTAAACTTTTGGAGGGCCTAGAATGCCAGTGTGAGACACTCAAACTTAGATTCCTGAGCAATGGAAGGATTAATCCAGTGCTGAGCCTTCTCTTTCTGGGACCAGTCAGCTCCATCCCACTTCAAGCCTGAGAGTATTTGCCTCCCCTGAGCAGCTCTCTTAAAGGAGACCGAGCAGGAATCCCTGATTAATGCACATGACTCAGATTGCTGGGGAAAGAGCTCAAGGAGCACCACCTTACAAATGATAAGCCCAAAGCACCATCCTTATAAATGAAGACTCATACAATCATTATGTAGTTTAAGGAAAACAAGAAACTTCAAAGAGGCAGGCAGGCTGAAAGGAGGAAGGTGGAGAGTTTCTGACCCATGAGAACCCACTGGATTCTGGCGACTGAGAGGTCACGATGCCCCATGGCCAGCCCACTGTCGAGGAGGCAAGAGAAGACGGACAGCCATGCTGTCTGAGAGTCGGCCATGGGGAGGCAAAAGTCCGTGCACTGATGTTTCCATGGAGAGGGGATGGAGGGGAAGTCAAAGACTAAATAATGGGGGATGTGTAGAGGATGGAAAAGAGAAAGGAGCTGATGAAAGCAATGAGAGATGGACTTTCTTTCCTTTCCCCTCCCTTCCTCTCCCTTCCCTTCCACATTAGAAAGCACATGTCTACTATCCCAATACTCTCTTCAGTTTTCTTCATTTTTCCCTTTTTTACTTAAACTACCCACAGACTTTGCTCCTTCCCTCGGGGGCTGCCCTGGCTTGAGGAAGCTGCCCTGATGTAGACTCAGCAGTAAGTACATTAGCCATCAGCACCAATCCAAGGGAAACTAGTCATCTTGGGATTTAGCCTTGACAGCCAAAGGCTACAAACCTGTCCCGATGGCTGGGAGGCAAACGGACGAGTAATTCTGCTTTTCACACTCTTGCAAAACACAGGAAACCGATCTCTTGACATCATTTCCACCAATGACGTGAATAATATTCTTGCACTTCAATAATCCACCTTCGGTAATTATATAATCTCTGTGGCCCCCTTGAGCTGGGAAACACAAGACAAAAAGATGCAAAATTAGATGCTGAACCCACTCTTTTTAATACATCTTTATTGGACTATAATTGCTTCACAATGCTGTGTTAGTTTCTGTTGTACAACAAAGTGAATCAGCCATATACATACATATATCCCCATATCCCCTCCCTCTTGAGCCTCCCTCCCACCCTCCCTATCCTACCCCTCTAGGTGGTCACAAAGTACCGAGCTGATCTCCCTGTGCTATGCTGCTGCTTCCCACTAGCTATCTATTTTACATTTGGTAGTGTGTATATGTCAATGCTACTTCACCCCAGCTTCCCTCTCCCCCTCCCCATGTCCTCAAGTCCATTCTCTATGTCTGCGTCTTCATTCCTGCCCTGCCACTAGGTTCATCAGTACCTTTTTTTTTTTTTTAGATTCCATATATATGCATTAGCATATGGTATTTGTTTTTCTCTTTCTGACTTACTTCACTCTGTATGACAGACTCTAGGTTCATCCACCTCACTACAAATAACTCAATTACGTTTCTTTTTATGGCTGAGTAATATTCCATTGTATGTATGTGCCACATCTTCTTTATCCATTCATCTATCAATGGACATTTAGTTGCTTCCACGTCCTGGCTATTGTAAATAGTGCTGCAATGAACATTGTGCTACATGTCTCTTTTTTAATTATGTTTTTCTCAGGGTCTATGCCCAGTAGTGGGATTGCTGGGTTGTATGTAGTTCTATTTTTAGTTTTTTTTTTTTAATAAATTTATTTATTTATTTATCTACTTTTGGCTGTGTTGGGTCTTCGTTTCTGTGCGAGGGCTTTCTCCAGTTGCGGCGAGCGGGGGCCACTCTTCATCGCTGTGCGCGGGCCTCTCACTGTCGCGGACTCTCCCGTTGCGGAGCACAGGCTCCAGACGCGCAGGCTCAGTACCTGTGGCTCACGGGCTTAGTTGCTCCACGGCATGTGGGATCTTCCCAGACCAGGGCTCAAACCCATGTCCCCTGCATTGGCAGGCAGACTCCTAACCACTGCGCCACCAGGGTAGCCCCACTATTTTTAGTTTTTTAAGGAACCTCCATACTGTTCTCCATAGTGGCTGTATCAATTTACATTCCCACCAACAGTGCAAGAGGGTTCCCTTTTCTCCACACCCTCTCCAGCATTTATTGTTTGTAGATTTTGGGATGATGGCCATTCTGACTGGTGTGAGGTGATACCTCATTGTAGTTTTGATTTGCATTTCTCTCATAATTAGTGATGTTGAGCATCTTTTCATGTGCCTCTTGGCCATCTGCATGTCTTCTTTGGTGAAATGTCTATTTAGTCTTTGAACCCACTCTTTGATTGTTTAAAAAACAAAATGTCTGAATTGGCAGATAAAGCATTTTATGTGAATAAGAAACTCCTGAAATACTACCTTTGATGAATCTTTCTTGCTTCTCTTTTTAACTGTGAGATTACTTTTCACTTCTAATTCTCTACAACTGGAATTCTTTAGTGAAAGGTATGATTTTAAGATCAATATGTTGTCTCCCCAATCCCAGGACTTTCCTCATCCTCCACAGCCTCCCATATTCAGTCTTCTACTTAAAACTTAGAACCAAAAAGATAGCATTGTGCCTTACCTTGACGAGAACATTCCATTTCCACACTTTTCCCAGCATGTTCTAAAATTGCTTTGGAGACCCCTGCATGAGAAAAGCAAGATGTTTACACACATGAATAAAAAAAATTACAGGACATTTGGATCAGAATGACTGCCTAATTATCTAAATGCTTTCCCCATCCTCAAAGGAATCCTATAACTTGGGTATTTCTGATAACAAAGAAGAAAAACTCATAAAAGAGCTGTTCCCAATTATGAGAAACAATGTCAAAATAATTTTTAAATTACTAATTAATATCAATAAGCCAAAGTTGTAGAAACCAGTTTGGCTATAGGAACTCTCCTTCACAGGCTCTACTGTGACTATTACACTAGTCAAAATTCTATAAGTCAAGTACCTGCTTTGAGATTAAATGCCTTTGATGTTGAATTTACAATCACATCTGCCTCTTCTTTGGTGATATCTCCAGAGGCTACCTGGAAAATGATGGGCCCAATCTTCATTTCATGCACTCCTGAATCAGGGTTAGAAACAGTCCCATATAAACCTGACAAGAAAAAAAAAAAGAGACTCAGTAACAAGTCGACAACAGCAAGAATGACTTAGGTCTCATGGTTCTCACCTGTGCCCCTCTCATCTCTCTCTCTCTCTCTCCGTCTCTCTCTCTCTCCGTCTCTCTCTCTCTCTCTCTCTGTCTCTCTCTGATTTCTGGCATTTAACCTGGCCCTGGCCTTGAGCCCCTGATGGTCTGTTTCTGGAAAAGGATTATAAAATATAATACATATCAAACATGTCCTTCTGCTGCTGGCTGAGGTGAATTAGCCCACTTGAGCCTTTCTTTCCCACTGACTACAAGTAACAACATGGGACAAATACAAAAAGCCACTCTGAGAACTGAGACGTGCACAACAGCAGGCAGACTGGGGAAGGGAGTCAAAACTTGAAGAGACAGCCTGTGCTGCTTCCCATTTTGTTTTGTTTTGAAATTTTTCCTCTTTTCTCTCCCAGCTTTGACCCAAGCATGGCCCTAGTTACAGAACTACACGATGAGAACAGGCAGCAAAACTCTCAGAGAATCTCTGTCTTTGTGGCCAGAGGATTGAGAATATGGGTCCCTGTGAGCTGAAGAGTATGGCAGAGAAGCCTCATAATATTCCATATTTTTCCTTTTTAAATCCAGGCCCTGTACCAAGGTGCCCGGTTGCAGAACTCCACAGCGACACTGCAGGGAGCTAACACTCTGAGAGACATTCTGTATTTCTGTCCAGAAGAATCAGGAAAAAGGGCCTTGTGGTCTGAAAAGTGTATCTGTGGTGTATGGGAAATCCCTGTGTTTTTGTTTACTTGGTTCCCTCCCCCCACCCCCCACCCCCTCTGCTTTGCCCAAGGGCACCCCTGATCACGCAGAATAATGAGGCAACAGAACAGGCAGCTTCACCTCTGAGAGAACCTTGTCCTTCTGGCCAGAAGACCTGGAAAATGGGCTCCTGCAAGTCAGAGAATGTAAGGGGAACACTGGAGTGGTGACCCCCTGTTCTGTGTATGACTGGAGTCAACCCTGAGCTCACCCCAGAGCTGTGTACGTGGGGCAGACCCAAGCTGCACAGCAAAGGCCTTGAGAATGGAATTGACCTTGGAACCACTGCCCACACAGGAAGTGAGGCAGAACTTGTAGAATGACGTTAACTGATTGGCTACCTGCTCAAACAAACAAACAAACAAAACAATCACCATTTTCCAGAGGATTTTAACAGGACCCAAGTCTTACAACACAATGTTTAAAATGCCCATTCTATAATCCAAAATTGCTTGTCATACAAAGAACCAGGAAAATGTGACCAATTCTCAAGGATAAAGACACTCAATATAGATGCTAATCCCAAGATGGTTCAGATGTTGGAATGATCAGACAAAGACTTCAAAGCATCTACTATAACTACGCTCCCTAAGGTCGAAGTAAACACACTTGAATGCATGGAAATGATTTGGAATGAATGGAAAAACAGGGGTCTCTGCAGAGAAATATAAACTATAAAATAAGAATCAAATGGACATTTTAGAACTTAAAAATACAATATTTGAAATCAAAAATTCACTGGATAGGCTCAATAGTATAGTACAGAGAAAAGAATCAGTGAATTTGGAGGTAGATTAATAAATATTATCCAATCTGAAGAACAGAGAGAAAAAAGACTGAAAAAAAAAAAAGAACAGACCCTCAGAGACATTATCAGAAGGCTTACCATTCATGTTATTGGAGCACCAGAAGGAGAGGAGAGAGAGATCAGTGCAGAAAAATATATCTGAAGAAATGACTGAAAAATCCCCAGATCTGATGGAAGACATACATATTCAGATTTAAGAAGCTTCAGCAAACTCCAAACAGGATAAACTCAAATATATAACAGTAACTTTGACAGAGGAGAAGCATTTGGTTGGTATCATCTCTTTAAATGTGTCTATTTCTGAAAACACTTCAGAAATCACATCATCCTTAGAAAATAGTAGCCTCATCACCACTGAAAACCCCTTGTACAGATTATATAATCTGGCCTGCCTACTCTTTCACCCCAGATCACATAAACATGGCCAGTGTCTTGCATGCTCAGGTGTATAGAGTATAATTTATTATCTTCTTTATCACAAATTGTTTTTTTCATAAAAATTATCCTATCATTTTTCACTTAACACTGAATACTTATTTAGCAACTAAAAATAATTTCTCTATTTAAAAGCTTTATTGAACCTTGTGTATCTTCGGCCTTGGGAATTTTGTCACTGATGAAATTTCCATTAGCCCTTCTGGCAAATTCATCTGAGAATGCCTAGAAATACAAAGACAGTTTTAATCACTACAATTCTCTGTAGATGAATGAATTTGATTCATCAGACCTTTTGATCCTACATGCACAAATATTTAGGAGAGAACAATTCTCAGAGTATCATTTATTTTCATTATGGATTTTTAAGTTATGAAAAATTCATAAATTCTATTTCTGTAAATACAAACTATGAAAATTATCAAAGATGTGAACAAAAATATAACTACAATGCTATTTGTAATTGAGAAAAAATTAAACAGTTTGAAAATCCAACAGGAAAATGGTTAAATAAATTTTAGTATGTCCATATGTTGGAGTATTTATCAGCCATTAAAAATTATGTTTTCAAAGAATAGTTAATGGACTAGGGAAATCCTTATTTCATACTATTAAATGAAAAAAGAATGATACTAAATTACATTATATAATACACCACATTTAAAAGTCCACATATATAAAAGAAGACTAAGATGAAATACAACTAAAAGAATTTATGCATTTTTTATTGTTCAAAGTTTCTACAATGAGCATGTATTACTTTCATAATCAGTAAAACAAATACTTTGTTGTTGTTAAAACTACAGTGTTAAAAGAAAGACAATCACAAGGACCCAGACACTTCAGTTTTTAACTTCTTATTTGTACCAGGAGAGAAACAGCTAGGGGAGTAGTGCTTTTGGAGCAAGAGGCTGGAATTCCATTTCTTTGCCTGGTTAGTGACACCCCAAAATCATCACTTTCTTCCTCCTTGTAAACAAGCAACAGGAAATTTTGTTGGAAAAAAAACAAGTAACATCTTGGCTAAAAGGCTGACACAATAATGGGAGAAGGACCAGGAGAGACTACAGAGCCAGGGTTCTCCAGGCACCAGGCACGTGAGCTACAGTTGTAAAGGTGGACTGGTTTGACTCTGGAGAACTAGAGAGCGGCTGCCATTCGGCCACAGCGAACTGTTCAGGCAGAAATCCATGTCCAAGGTGCCAGAACTTTTGAATTTTTAGGTCACAGTGGACATCTGGAGTTTTATGTGACAAGTTTGGTTCTTAAATGCCAGCAACTGATTCAAATTTTTTAAAAATAGCCCAAATAAAGCACATCTAAAGGCTATGTTCCGACCACAGGCTGCTGTGTGCAACCTCTGTTAGTCTCCACCTATAAATATTTCAATAAGTTTTGCTGATTTTTGTGAAAATATGACCAAAGCTTAACTGTCTTTAAAAGTCTTAAGAGAAAAATTGTCACAGCCATGTATGGAGACTCAATACTATTTCCAATGGCAATAAAGGTGTCTGTATAGACTAATCCCTTTACAAAATACTTGCAGAATTCGAATCTTTAGGAAAGATAACAAAGGCTGAGGTTGCACAGAAAGAGTGAGATTCGAGGGTTCAGATCCATGTCACAGGACTCACTTCCCTACAATGAATTCAGCCATTCATTCAAAAACTCTCAGCACTTCATGTCTCTAGTTCATTTTATGTGTATAAATCTTAGCTCCCAAAGTAATTATGATTTATAGGAGGGAGAGTACATGCAACATACCCATTCTGTAATCCACATCACTTTGTACAATGCAAGTCATAGGGAGGTTGTTCACAAAGCATTTATTGACTAGAAATGACTGTAGTTATGCAGGCCAACTAAATGGACCACATATTTTGCCCAGGTGGTTTAGCTGTCTGATTAGAATTTAGATTTGTTTGCTTCCAAAGTATTTAAAGGTAGTGTCTAGATCCAGAAAAAAAATTAAGTATGACCTAAAAATTCAGTTAGTCCAATGATCTATGGACATCTGTTGGGTTGCTAGCCTTAATCTGTTTAATTCTTGCATTATCATGGAACTTTTCAAACAATTAATATCATCTACTCTCCTGGACTCTAAGGACTTGCAGGGCAGGAATAATGGCCTCTTATTAAATGCCTCTTGTTCCCCCATAATGCTGAGTCCAGAGGCTTACTCACAGCTGGTGTTCAGCAAATGTGAACTGGTTGATGGACTCTATGACCAAAGATGGTTCTGGTATTTCTGGTCCCAACCGTCTTACTCCTATGGGGATGTGCTGAGCCTTCAGTTGTATCTTATTCTGACATTCTCCTATGTGTAGGACCACAACTGTGCTTTTATATTATGTATTAAAATTTCTATGTTCATATGGAAGGAAATTCTATAGATTAGAAGAGGCGTAAGGGATATGTCAACTCCATTGCAATATTTGGGCCTCATTTGGATTCTGATTCAAACCAATAAGCTATAAAAAACAAAATAAAATATTTATGAAACAGTTGGAAATGTGAACATTGACATGATAATTGATGAAATAAAGGAATGCCTATTTTTGCCTATTTCTTTTAGGTGTGAAATAGTATTGTACTTAGATTACTTTTGAAAAAGAATCCTAATGTCTAAAACAAATACTGAATTGTTTATGGGTAAAAGGTAGGTATGGGATCTGCTTCAAAAACAATATGGGAGGAAGGGAAATAAATGGAGATAGAGATGAAACATACTGGCCATAGGTTGATAACTATGAAGATGAACGATGGGTACAAGGGATTTCATTATACTATTTTGTTTACTTTTGCATACGTTTCAAATTTTTCTTAATAAGAAGTCAAATTTTTTTCTATATCCATAAATGTGCTTGAAATTTGCCATGCTGCAACTAGTCCACACTACTCTTTTACTTTCCTGTATGAAGATACATGAAAGAAGCAACCTATCAGACCAAGAAGACACTTGAACGTGTTAGGGCTCAGTTGCCAAAATAACGAGTAATGAGTAAGACTGTACCTGAATATTTCCATGATCACTTGGGTGCAACAGAAAGCAAACCTCTTGTAAAGTTGTGGGTTGATTCTTGCTACTGAATTTGAACACTTCTGAGGTGATTAATTCAGCAAAAATGTTTTTAGGAAACCCCAGATTTCCTGTTCCTATTGCTGGAAATGCAATTGAGTTTAAGGACAAACTCTCAGTGATTTCCAAACATTCTCTGATTATGTTTTCCATGATCTGAAAAGCACAAAGCACATTCTTATACATTTTTCCTGGAAATTGGAGTTCGAACAAAAAGAACAAGAATTTAGCAACTCTGTGATCTCTGTCTACTCCTTTTTGCTTTCAACAAAAGGCAGGCTAAGGGCAGTCAGAAGGGGAAAGGAAAACAGAGGAGTAAACAAGGAAAAGGAAAGAAGAATGTGTGAGACCCTCCAAAAAGATTCAAACTCACTCAGAAATGAAGGAAAGAAGCAAAGCAGCTACTGTTCTGTTCCTTCAGTCTCTTCCACTCTTCATGGCCTCACCTTTCCTTCCTCACTAAAGAGTGCTATCTTCAGTAATTCTTCCCTGAGTCCCAACAATGGTTGAGAACTGTAATCAATTTCTATTTTTAACTGGTCCTCGGGAGAAGTCAGCTACAGCTGAAAGAAATGGCTATGAGAATGTGCTGTTATTACAGAACAGACACAGCCAGGGTTCAATCTACATGCCACTGAAAGGAGAGTCCAAAGGGCTACTTAATTTCCTGGAGAATTTAAAACCAGGTCCCACCTTGCGTGATGTTTTGTCATTTGTCCAGTCCGGAGCCACCACGTGAAGCACACGGTGGCAGTGCAGATTGCAACCACTGGTTTGGATAACTGTGCCCACCTCAACAGCCACCCCTTGTCCAGCCGTCTTCAGCTCCTCCTGGAGCTTCTGTCCCGCTTTTTGCAAGAGGGCCTTGGAAAGGGGCCCTCTATCGAGCTCAAGATCCGACGAAATGGAGTTGACAACCACATCGGTCTTAAAGACAAAACCAACAATTTGTTTCAAATTGTAAGAAAAAGCATTCATCAAGGTTTACTGTATTTGAGCCACCGGGCTTGGCACAAGGGGGGGACAACTAAGATGATTAAGTTTTCAGAGATTGAAATACCACCCCAAAAGAGAGTGTTATTAGATACTTATTTAAATAACACTCCAGGACAAAAGAGAGCTATCAAAGAGCAATACATAAATGGTATGGGATCACCAAAGGAGTCCAGAGGAAGTGCCTTCAGAGGCTAGTAAAGACACTGTGAGCGATGTGGTGTCTGAGAAATGGGAATAGTTGCAGCAGGCAGAGAGAGATGGGGAAGTCATTCAGGAGGGGCAACAGCATGGACAGAAGCATGGTAGGTTGTGAGCGGCAAGTAGGTGAGTTTGACCTGATAGATAGCTTCTGCAGCAAAATGGTGCCAGCCAGGCTAGAAATGTTACGCTGAGCACAGACTACAGAAGGCCTCAAGTGCCAAGCCAGCTGGACTTCCCAGCAGCAGTGAAGAGCCATGGGAGCTTTTTCAGCAGGACAGTTAATGTGAGCAGATTAATCAGGCTTGACTAAGACACCAAGAGAAGACGGGAGAGGGAGTGTGACCAAGTGATTGTCAAAGCTGACCCATGTGGGTCACTGAGGAGTAATGCAGAGCAGGTCTTGGCTTCAGAGGGCACACACCTATGGGAGTGAAAGGCATGGAAGGAATGTCTTACTACTCAGCGTTCAAGGTGAATGAGGATTGGAACTCACTCCAATTACTGACCCTTGGCCAAAAGAGATTTTTGTTTATTTGCTTGTTTTTTTCAATGAGAAACAAAATTATTTTTAATATTTTGAAATAGAGCAATGCACATTCCAACCCTAGCTCTATCATTTGTTAAATGTGGGATTTGGGCAAATTATTTAACCCCTCTAAATCTCATTCCTTCATCTGTGAAATGAGAATAATAATAATCCTGGAATCTGCCTCATGGCACTGAATGAGAAAATGCATGTCAAGCACTTAGTAGAGTGCCTGGCTCAGAGTAAATAGTCAGTGTTAGCTATTATTCTTGTAATTATGATTTAAGCTTACTGTAAGTAGAAATCTAATTTTTTACAATCTCTTTCCATATTTTAAACTAAACGAAAAATATTTTAAAGCAAGTAACAACTTGAACAAAACAGTAGGATGACCCACAGGATGGGAGAAAATATTTGCAAATCATTTATCTGTTAAAGGACCTGTATCCAGAATATATAAAGAACTCTTAAAATTCAATAATAAAAAGGTAACTCAATTTAAAAGTGAGCAAAGGATGTGAATAGACTTTTCTCCAAATAAGATATGCAAATGGCCTTCCCTAAGCATCCCTGCCCCAGGACTGCCCACATTCGCCCAGCTCAGGAAGTTAACACCTGGCACAGTAGGGGGCTTCCAGGACTGTTTGGATTAGTTAGAGCCTGTGTTGAAAAGGTTGCTAAGTACATTTTTAAAAAACATGTCACCCCGTGGCAGAGCTATAAGAATTGTCCCCACATAATACCCAGACCTTCCCCAGGTCCCTTTCTACCTTCCTCCCTACATTTTCTTACTGCTGTTGGGAGCTCAGACTCAGAACCCTCTGGTTCAGTTCCGCTGATAAGATTACTGTCTTCCGTCCCCATGTTATGCTCTAATTTTTCTGTATCTGCTATCAGTGAATTTGACAGGAAATTAACCTTAGATTTGCCAAAATATGACAGGTGTAAGAGCACTGAAAAAGTATAGAGAGCCTCGTAAATGTTAGGTATTATTGTGGATTTTCACATTTACTGGAAACTAGTGATCTGAATATGCTATCAGCTCCCCCAGGTAATTGGCCAATCTCAATCAGTGAATGCCTTGGTGAAGTAGCCCAATTTTCTAAGGAAACCTGTTTCAAGGCAGGGATGGAGGGCATGGGATTCTCCCCTTGATCCTAATCTCCCTTTAGCAACAGGCTAACTGGAGTCCCAGCACGCTGGTGGGTGTTCTGAAAACAGGGGCACTCACTGTAGCACTCTGCACATCTCCTTTCACCAACAGGATCCTCAGGCCTTCTGGGGACAACAGACTTGCTCCTTTTCCATGATCTTTTCTCAAGTTGGGCTGGACTGCTGCTGGTAAACTGGGCAGGGAAGCAACATCAGGCAGGGTGTCTTTAAATATAATTTTTGCACTTTCAGCAAAGGCCTCCACAGTCTTCTCAGCTATATCCACAAGGTAGATCTCTTTCAAGCTGCATCCATTCTGTTTACACTGGAACCATTCCTTGATGGCCAAAATAATGGTCTGCACACACTGGGGTAGGGGAAAGAAGAAGGCTCTGGAACTAATAGCAGGGATGGCTATGGATCGGTACTTGTGTTTTACAGCCAAATGGAGACTTTCTTTCACAGCAGTCTTTAAGTGCCACACACATTTCTGGGCCTCATCGCTCCTCCACTGGGGCCCTACTGCGTGGATCACATGGTGGTACGGGAGCTTTCCTGCTTTCGAGATGACGGCACAGGCTGGTAAGATCCTGACCTTTCTTGTCTTCATTATCTGGTCACAGTCTTCTTGGAGCTCAGGGCCAGCTGCTTTTAAAAGAGCAGCAGCTAAGCCCCCCGTGAGCTTGAGTTCCTCATTGGCCGCGTTCACCACCACCTCGACGGGAAACTGTGTCAAGTCTCCTTGCTGCACAATCAGCGAGACTCCAGGGGCTAAATCCGTCCGAAACAAGCACCTCTGCCCACCAGTGCGGCCTCCCTCCTTTTCTTCATCCTTCTGTAGTTCAATAAAACAACCAAATAACCTTCTGACCTCACTTTTATAATACCGTGCTTTATCCTGGAAGAACTGACTGGCTCCTGGCTTATCAATATGGAAGCTTTTAACACAGATCAAATCCCAGGCTTGCGTGACAATGTTCATTCCCTCCAGGACTTTTGTCTTTGGGCCAGTTAGTAAAATGCCTTTTTGCTTGTTCTCAGGATTAAAAATTACCTGAACATTCATCTTCTTTATCTTTTGCCACAATAGTTTTTCTGCCCTTAAGTAATTAATAACTAAGGAAGGCTTTACTTCAATCAGTTTCTCTATTTTTGTGTGTTTTTCCATGAAGTCAAAAAGCAAGTCATAGATTTCATTTACTTCTCTCACACAGCCTGTGATGATGACCTGGGCTGTGGTTTCTGAAGTTACCTCATGGATTATTACAGTCTTTGAGGAGGAATTGTGTTTCTTATGCAAACTGCAAGTGAGCTCTTTCCATTTCTTACTGTTAAGAACTTGCCTGTCTTCAATGTCAATGCACTTATAATTTAAGGCACTGACCATTTGCTTTTCAGCTTCTAACAGGACTTCAGAAAAAGCACCAGTTAAGAGAACAGTTGTGCCCTCTAGCTCATAAACTGCAAGAATGTTCTGGGCTATAAAGAGAGACTTAGAGAATTCTGCGCAGTCAACCTGTTGCAGAAACTGAAAAACCTCCGGGGGAACCTGAATGTTTCTCTGAGCCATGGTGTATACCTTTTCCTGGATTTCACACTTCACTTTATACACATCTGCAGGGAGTCCTTTGAAGCACATGTGTTGAGAGGCTTCATCATAAAAAATCTCCACCTCTGGGCACTCCATGTGGAGATGCTTCTGTATACCGCTGTGCAACAGAAGTGAATACCTTCCTGGAGAAATGGCCAGTTTTTGCTTCAGACTTTGCTCTTCTCTTCTAATTTCTCGAATGGTGCCTTCTAAGTCCTTGATCTGTGCCTCCATGTTTTGTACATCCTCTGATTTCCCCACTAAGGTTGCAATCCCTGTTAGTGCATCAAACTCAGTCAAAATCCTATCATCTTCTAAATTGTCTTTTATGATGTCCCATACTGTTGAATCCACTTTAAATGAGGTCACTGTATACTTAGACCTGATACCAGAGAATACTGTAGAAGCATCTTTCTGCCAGGTCTTGATTCTTTGTCTTCCTTGACTGACTAAGGTGGCTGCAGGTCTGATGATCACTTCACTGCCGAGTTGGCACAATGTTAGCTCACAGTGACAATGTCTCATTTCATCATTTATCTTGTCAATCAGGTGATTCTTTTTCTGCAAGAACTTCCATAAGGAAAGATCCAGTGATTCCCTGAATGGTGCTGGAAGCTTGATCAGAGGCTTCTCCTGTCCATACAAGGCTGTGCCCAAAGAAGTATAGTACGGGAACACAGAGAGCGGCATATTATTGAGGTCAAGTTTCTTGGTCATGATGGTGTCTAACACTTAAAGGAAAGAAAGAAAGTAATCTCAGTGTAATATGTTTCAGATGAAAAAACAAGCAAACAAGCTTTCCTATTCTAGAGAAAAGAAAATCCTAATATTTGTAGAACTTTGATGTTACAACATGCTATTAAAAAGAGGCACTACTCCCAGAGTGCTCAAATATAAATTGATATGTATTAACACTGCACAGGTATTCCTTATTTCATGTAATAATTACTTTCCAGCCAAGAACACTCTATGTTGAAATTTTGTTAAGTAAATTCTATTTTTCTGTTTTTCTGATAACACTGATATATCACCACCAGGTTAAGAAAGAGAGAAGAGGGACTTCTCTGGTGGCGCAGTGGTTAAGAATCCGCCTGCCAATGCAGGGGACACGGGTTCGAGCCCTGGTCCAGGAAGATCCCGCATGCGGCGGAGCAACTAAGCCCGTGCACCACAACTACTGAGCCTGCGCTCTAGAGCCCGTGAGCCACAACTACTGAGCCCTTGTGCCACAACTGCTGAAGCCCATGCGCCTAGAGCCCATGCTCCGCGACAAGAGAAGCCACCTCAATGAGAAGACCACGCACGGCAACGAAGAGTAGCCCCTACTTGCCGCAACTAGAGAAAGCCCGCGCGCAGCAACAAAGACCCAATGCAGCCAAAAATAAATAAATAAATAAATAAATGTATTTAAACACAAAAAGAGAGAGAAGAGTTTGGTCACCAGCAAGGGGATAATGTTTGCTCCACTGTGAAGAATATTTTCCCGCTCAAAGCAAAGCTAATCTAAGAATCATGTTATTTATTTCTTCTTGTACGGTCGCACAATTTTAGATTTCACAGATGACTTAGATTCCGTTAATACTTCTAAGAGGAGCAGCATAATAATAATTATAATAGCTTTTACTATGTGTCAGACAATATTCTAAGTGGTTTACATATATTTAATGCTCACAACAAATCTTTGAGGTAGAGACACTATTATTATCATCCCTATTTACAACTGATAAAACTGAAGCTAGGAAATGTTAGGTAACTCAAATAGGGTCACACAGACTGTACAGATTTGAGCTAAGGTTCAAGCCCGTGTCTGTCTAACGCCAAAGCCCGTGCTCTTGCCGCTCTTCCAAGGGTTCCAAACCAAGACAATCCTCACAGTCATCAGAGAGCCCAGCCCCAGAGACTCTGATTCAGTAAGTCCTGCACATCCCTTGTCCCTGCTCTAATCCCCTTCCTGCCACTTTTACTGGGACAGTCCCTGTGTGTATGTGTGTGTGTAGGGGTACTCTTCTCCCCCAAACCCCTCCTCACTTTGTGTTAGTTATTAGACAGGTACAAGGGGTCTAAGCAGGAAGGGAATTAGAATGAACTCCAGGAACAACTTGGATTAAAATAGCACCTTGTGAAAAGATGTTAAAAATAACTTCACCTTGTGCACCATTGGCTCCTAGGCCTGGAGCCAGACCTAATGAAAAAAACGTGGCCTTCAGAGGCCCAGACTCATGGCTTCAACTTCCCACCATGGCCTGGAACAGACTCTGAGTACCAGTGAGTACCACCATGTGCCAAGCACTCTGCAGGTACAATTGAATTTGATCCTCACAACATTCCTCTGAGCTAAGTAGTAATGTGAGCCCTCTATTACAGATGGAAAACAGAGGCTTTGGTGGGTTAAAGTAACTTCCCCAAGATCACAAAGCTAGTAAGCACCAAAGCCAGGCATTTGAACTCAGGTCTGTCTGACCCAAGAACCATCACAGATATCACCTTAAAGTGGCTTAAGCTCTCCATCCTGTTTTCCTCCTCTGTAAAAAAAAAAAAACAAAAAACAAAAAACTATATAACTGTGCAGGTTCTTATGAGGATTCAGTGATGAGATACTGTGGCAGAAAACACAGCAAAAGATCTCATGTAGGGACTTCCCTGGTGGCCTAGTGGACAGGACACTGCGCTCCCAATGCTCCCTGGTCAGGGAACTAGATCCCACATGCGTGCCGCAACTAAGAGTTCTCATGCTGCAACTAAAGATCCCGCATGATGCAACTAAGACCCAGCACAGCCAAATAAATAAATAAATAAAATATTTTTTTAAAAAAAGATCTCATGTACAACAAGCATTCAATAAGAGTTCCCTTCCTTAAGATTTTGTGAATTGGATTCTGTGAAGTTGAACAAAATAATTTCAGATTAAAGTGCCTAACTTATTCCTCTCAAATGATCTATATAAAATACAATATTGCTCAATAAATTCTGTTTTTAATTCAGCTTTATCTACAGTTTGCCTCATTATTAACTCATTGTAAGTGGTGAAATATCCTACAAGAAAAATTAATGTCATAGATGTACAGGAGATTGGGGGAAAGTGGAGAAGTTAAGAGCACAGATTATGGGGCCAGACTACCCAGCTTCAAATCCTGGCTCTGTCACTTACTAGCTGTGTAACCTTGGTCAAGTTATTTGACCTTCTTGTGCCTCAGTTTCTTCATTTGTAAAATAGGGATTACAATAATAGCAACGCCCATAAAGCAGTGTCTGTGAATGCACTTGGTAGCACCCTGCAGAGCTGTGCAAATGTAAGTCGTATTCAGAAGAAGACACAGCCAGAGAGAGAAAGGGAAAATCAGTGTATCTCAGACACAGAGAACAGGGAATGAGTGAGTTTTGAGGAGAAGGTGTGGTCAACATAGTCAGATGGTGCAAAGAGGTCAGGGCAAAGAGCAACTTTTGAGAGTGCCCTACAAGTGTGGCTCTAGCATAAAATAAACCTGAATAAAATAGTTCCTATTATTATTCATACACATGTAACATAGACATTCTGAGGACACACCCAACTGCCCCATGCCCTCAAGATGTTCGAAAGCCCCATAGTTGTCAACTCCCACCATAAGCTGAGAGGTTAACTTCTAGAGTAACAGCTCTATGTAGCTCTCTCCCTGGGCCCAAGGCCAGGCTGAGAGAGATTTAAAGAACATGCAACAGAAGCTCATCTTTCATCCCTTTGCCCAAGGAACACTAGGTCTTTCATTCCATTTTAATCCAAACCATACCTTCACCACAATTTCCCCAACTCATAACAGCTGAAAGGAGGTTCCTCCAAGTACCCCCATGAAACAGTTTACTTTAAGTGAGTGGCATTCCACATGATCCTGTCTCATTCTCCCTCAGTTGATCCCAAGCACAACGTTCCTTCTTTCCCTAAGAAGTCTGGCTCCCTAATTCCTACTCCTCAGCCTTGACCTCTGAACATCAGTGGAATCTCCAAGCTGACCTTGCACATGCCTCAGAGAACGGGCAATCTATGTCTACGAATCCCTCAGAAACGTTTTCCTAAGGTTCAGCTGGACAAGGTTTGCACAGGGTCACTGCAAAGAACAATCCAGCAGGCATCCACTGATCATGTGAAACCATCCCTATTAATTTCTGAATGATGACACTGACAAGTGAAGCGGGAAGTTAAGATACTTCATAGGAACTGTGTGTTTCTGAGTATTTCTTTACCTAATCTTGTTGAAGTTAACTTGAGAATTTCTACCAAATGTATAGCTAAAACACAGATCACCTCTTTAAATACGGTATCTCGAAGACTCTAAGAATTATATATTTTTCAGTCTGTCATAAGTAGAGACCCATGAGAGAATCTCCTCATATCTTTCAAAAACTTGACATTGCTTCTCTAAAGTTTGAATCACTGGATTCACTTAACATGATATACCAGATGTACAGGATTGCTACTTGGATTTCCAAAAATATATATGAAGGGACTTCCCTGGTGGTCCAGTGGTTAAGAATCTGCCTTCCAGTGCAGGGGACACGGGTTCGATCCCTGGTCGGGGAACTAAGATCCCACATGCCACAGGGCAACTAAGCCCACACGCTGCAACTACTGAGCACACGAGCCACAACTAGAGAGCCTGTGTGCCACAACTACAGAGCCCACACACTCTGGAGCCCACTCGCCACAACTAGAGAGAAGCCCACACGCCTCAACTACTGAGCCAGCGCACCGTAACAAAGGTCCCGCGTGCTGCAACTAAGACCCGACGCAGCCAAAAATAAAATAAACAAATGAATAAATAAATTTTAAAAACCAAAAAAACAAAAATATATACAGATAAAAATAAAATACATCAGAATTCAACTGTTAACTGTTAAGATCTATTAAAATGGTTTTAATTATGCCAGGTAAAGTTTACAAAATTAGGCTAATAGGTATTACCTTTTCTGTCAAAAAATTCAATCAGTGCTGAACTCTCGTCAGGAAAACATTCAATGCTGGCAACTCTTCCCCCTCCGTTACGAGGATTTTCAAATAAACATTTCAAATCATGGTCATCAACACCAGGTGGCAGGTTTTCAACTCGGACCGTTTTTGTCACTTCCAGAAGTCTTGCAGAAAGCTGAAGTTCTTTCACTGAATGGTGCTTGACACATTTATCAACAAATTTCAGCGCATCTACAAACCATAATCAATTAATCAATCAATCAAAAATTATGATTATATCTTTATATTATATAGAAGAAACTGAATATTAATTGAGATAAAGGAGGGAGGTTAAGCACTCAATTTTTAAATGCAAGATTTTAATTCCCACATGAGAATCTACATGCCTAAAGCTTCCAGCCTCTGAACAGCAATGCACATAGGAATGTCTTACCTGGATTGCTGACGCTGAGTCGTGTGCCTGCCTCTAGCCACAGCCCCTTCCACCCTTCCTTGACATCACCACCTGAATGCACTCTCTACAATACAAGTCTCCTCATTTCACTCCTTCCTCGAATCCTGCAACGGCTCCCCATTACCTGCAGGCATGAGTTCAAGCTCCTTGGCTAGGCTTACAATGCCCTTGGCTATCTGACTTCAAACTAATTTCTAAATATCACCTCTTGTTATTACCGACCATTCATTTTATTTTCCACACTGCCACAAAACCCAATGATTATTTTGAAAACTGCATTCTCTTTTGCCTTCGTATATACAATTTCCTCTGTCTAAAGTGCCCTTCTCCAATTTTTTTACCCTGGTCCTGTTCCTCCTTCCAGACTCAGCCCCATTATCTCTTTCAAATTAATAAATATTGACGGTGAGCCCATGACGTAACAGGCTCCGGGCTAGGATCCGGGGATAGAGGGGATGACTATAACAGCTCCTTGAAAGTTCACCATCCAGGAGGGAGGAAGTCTTGAAAGCAAACAAATGGCCTATTTGGGGATCAAATGAGGTGGGAAGATTAATACTGGGAATCAGACAAGGATTCCCAGAGTAAGTAGTCACTGATCCGAGTTTTGAAGGATGAAGAAGAGTTTACCGGGTATTTAAGGGGAGGAAACATTTCAGGCAGAGGGACCAGCAGGGGCATGTAGCAACATAGCATATCTGAGACCTGATGATAGCCTGGTACTGCTGGAGTATAAACTTCAAAGATAACCAAGCCACCATGCTTGTGTCCTCTTTCCTCCCATTCCCCACAGCCTGCTGTTCACAGCTGAGGGAAGCAGCTTCTCCTCTTGCATCTTCATTGTTCACTTATGAATGGATTTCCTCCCTGCTCCACACGAGTTCCTCAAGAGCAGGAACCAAGAATTATTCACCTGTGTACCTACAGTGAGACAAGTACCTGGCACATAGTAGGTATCAAGATTTTTGATCAATGAACAAAAGCAAGTCAACTTAGTTTTACCTTTATAAGAAATAATCATAAATTTGAAGTAAGAATAGCTCCCTTTATTGAGTCCTTATCATGTCTCAGGTACTATGTTAAGAGCAAACACCATCTCATTTGATCCTCACAGAAACTGTATTAGGTATTATTGTCCCCATTTTATAGATGAGGAAAGTAAAGCACACAGAGGGTAGTAACGTGGTCAACCTCAGATAATTAGTTAAATGGTGGAACTAGAATTTTGACTTCATGACCTGTGCTGGTTGATTAAGATCAACCATTCCACTGCCATGGCCATGGAATAGCGAGGGCTTGGAATTGGAAAATTTCCTTGACTTCCAGAGATGGCTCTTCCAGTCTCAGAAACTGTCCACAGACTCCTCACACAGACCTTAAAGAGCACTCATATTCCGCGTTACATGCACTTACTCATCCCTGCATATGTGACAACCATGAAAGTATTTCCATAAAATGTTACAAAAAACCCAAACGAACTTTTTGGCCAACCCCACTAAGGAAATATATGGTAAAGGGGTAAGAGAACAGGCTCTACAGAGGTGGGCTGCTTCAGTTCAAATCTAGTTCTTCCAGTTATTAGCATCTCTGTGTCTCTGATTAGCATCTCTGTGTCTCTGTCTCCTCAACTGTAAGATGAGGAATAATAATAATCTCAAAAGGTTGTTGGAAGGAACAAATAAATTAATACGTGGAACAAACTTAGCATAGTACCTGACTTATAGTAACACCATATGAGTATTTGCTGTTATTATTACTGCCCAACAAGTCCAGTTTAGTAACACAGATCAATATTTACTCCTCCCAATGAGATAACACATGGGAAAACATTGAGTCCTTTGCTTGGAATCTCTTTAATAACCTGACTTTAGATTTCTGTTTCGGTGTGTTATTTCTGTCTCTCTGTCTGTCTGTCTCTCTCTCTCACACACACACAAACTCATACAATAAAGTTTGATTTATTAAACATATCAGAGGGACTTCCCTGGTGGTGCAGTGGTTAAGAGTCTGCCTGCCAATGCACGGGACATGGGTTCGAGCCCTGGTCCGGGAAGATCCCACATGCCACGGAGCAACTAAGCCCGTGTGCCACAACTACTGAGCCTGCGCTCTAGAGCCTGCGAGCCACAACTGCCGAGCCCTTGTGCCACAACTACTGAAGCCTGCGCGCCTAGAGCCCGTGCTCTGCAACAAGAGAAGCCACCACAATGAGAAGACCACGCACGGCAACAGAGTAGCCCCCGCTCGCTGCAACTAGAGAAAGTCTGCGCACAGCAACGAAGACCCAGCGTAGCCAAAAATAAATAAATAAAATAAATAAACTTACTAAAAAAAAATCAGAATTTGATTTCAGAACGAATTTGCTTCTCTTTCAAAATAAGAAAGCATCTGTATTAACTTGGAGTCCTCTCTTACTAGCTATTAGAAAGAGTGAAGCTTTCAGAAACGTTCCGTCATCTAGGTGTCCCAAATCCCAAAGTGTAGTGCAAAGTAGGCTGACAAATGGAGCATCCTTTGATCTTACCGGTATATTTTTGAAAGGTAATTACAGCAACATTAAAATCTTGTATTAATTCCACTTTAAAGTCATCATTGGTCAGGCCACTTATGTTCTCCACTAACAAGATTAGCATCTTATCAGTCACATTTGCCTTGAGATTTTCAAATGCAACCAAAGAGGAAATATTTTCACAATCTTTTGGGGTGTCTTCTTTTTTTTCTGATCTTCTATTGAGAGAGATATTTGCATCTAGTTCTTCTGATGCATCTGATTTTAGGGAGACAAAAAGGGTACAAGATGTTATATTTATCTACCATGTTCTTAGCAAGTAAATTATCATAAGCTAATTACACTGCCCTCTTCCCTTCCTGATCTCTTGGCTAACTCAAATAAAACAGATCTTAGGGGACTTTCCTGGTGGTCCAGTGGTTAAGAATCCCCCTTCCAATGCAGGGGACATGGGTTCGATCCCTGGGCAGGGAAATAAGATCCCACATGCCGCAGGGGCCGCAACTAGAGTGATGACCCAACGCAGCCAAATAAATAAATATTTTTTTTAAAAAAACAGATCGTAGACGACTTCTGGCTTAATTTAATTAAAATAAAAAATAGTATTTAATTGTCTATTCATATGATGTTGATGATGATTATGTTCAATTTTATTACACTCTTTTCTGCCTTGTTTCTCTAAGGAACCTGACTTGTTTTTCATAGCACTTGACATATATTTCTATCACTGCACCAAATTACAGTTATTGAACCAAGCTACTCCAAAGCAAGGGACATATTTATTCATCTTTGTATTGATGGCATATGGTATATAGTTGAGGCTCAATAAATGTTTGCTGAATTGGAGAATTACTGCTTAGGTCACTGGAGAAAAGCAAGACTATCCCATGCCCATGTTTGGGCATCACCTAACACATTATGCTCTGAAAAGCAATAATTTCCTATCACTGGAGAGAAAAAGGATACTTACAGTGAATGACTAAGGAATGCACATGGAAGATAAAATGGCCCAGAGAATTATGTGTATACCTCAAACTTACAGAATAGCAACCACCCAGCCAGCTTGTTCCACTCCATCGTTGGCCATAAGTGAGTTACATATACAGTTGACCCTTGAACAACACGGGGAATAGGAGCATCAACCCCCTGCACAGCCAAGTAACTGCGTATAACTTTGACTTCTCAAAATCTTAACTACTAATAACCCACCGTTGACCGGAAGCCTTACTGATAACATGAACAGTCGATTAACACATATTTTGTATGTTATACGTACATCTACATATATTTTATGCATTCATGACATAGCTAATTTTTTCTTAATTTGTTCAATGTTTCTAAGCTATGCAGTTCATCTGTGAGTTTTTTCAAATTGTCACAAATTTCCAGAAATTTTTCAAATATATTTATTGAAAAAAATCCACGTATAAGTGGAGCCACACAGTTCAAACCTGTGTCGTTCAAGGGTTAACTGTATACAGAAGGTCCGTCTCACTCTATGATTGTGCAATGAAGCACAATGAGTATGTTATGATCTTTAGACATTCTGTGAGCAACTATTCAATTAGCACCCTTATGTTCAAGGCACTGGTTGTGTGGAGATGGGTGCGTACAAAAAACGCTAGAAAAGGAAATTACCAGTTTTCTAACAGATGTATACAAAAATAAATAAATAAATAAGAAATGGAACTGACATTTGTAAATGTTTATCATGGCAGAGTAAAGTGCTATGTGCTCAACAAATCCATTTTGTTTTCTTCCTAGGCAACATTTCCCAGACTTCCTACAGTTGAGTTCCTACAGTAGAGTTCATGTGGCTAATGGAATATGGGTGGAACTGGTGAATTCCATTTCCAGACCTGGCCAATCAAATCTCCTTTATGTGAATTTCCTTCTGCCTTGCAGTGACCTTGGAGCCACATATCACAGATAACGGTGTCAAAAAGATGGAAGGAGCCTGGATTCCTGAATAATTGTGTGAAGCAGTCTAGACTCCCCCCACCACTCTAGCTGCCGACTACACTGAACTGTGATTTGGGGGGTTGTTTGTTACAGCAGTTAGATGACCCTGACAAACACTCCTGTTATGTGCTGGATGTGACACCACACAAACACACACTCATGCCAAATAAAAAATAGCTTAAGGATTCAATAACAACATAAATTAGCATTCAGTGAGACAGGCATGACAAACCAGAACGACTACTGGAGTCGGGGTGAGCTATATGGGTTCGACCTTTGACTCGGCCACTCCTTAGCCATGTGACCTTGGGCACATCTCTTAATTATAAAATGAGATTATTGGACTTAAGTGAATGGAAAGAGCCTTTCCAGCAATATAGTTTATAACCCCATGACTGTTAGAAGCTTCATCACAAGAGTGGCTTGGTTGACTGCCAAATAAAGAGTGTCAACAATCAAGCCAGGAATCCAAACAAGAGAGATGAAGGAATTGGGCTGGCTTGGAATGGCTTCAGAGAAGAGGAAGGACCTGAGTAGATCTTGAAGGCTATCCTAGAATTTAGGTAGAGAAAAGTGGAGTAGAATGTATTGTGAGCAACAGAAGTATAGACAGAGTGCCGTGATTGCACCAAAACCATTTAGGAAATGGCAATTTGACAAATGAAGCTTAAGGAGCACTTGTGCAGAGGTGTAAGAAATGAGGCCACATATAAATGATATCATATGGTATTTGTCTTTCTATGTGGAATCTAAAATACCACACAAATGAACATATCTACAAAACAGAAACAGACTCACAGACATAGAGAACAGATTGGTGGTTAGCAAGGGGGAGGAGGGGCAAGGGAAGGAAGGATTGGGAGTTTGGGATTAGCAGATGCAAACTATTATATATAGGATGGATAAACAACAAGGTCCTACTGTATAGCTACTAGGTTGCTAGCTGTTTCCTACAGCAGATGGGACGAGAAGAGCTGCCGCTGGTCTGGAGGGCTACACCCACATCCGGCACCCAGAGCTCAGAAAGCAGCACTAACTGACTTAGCCACACAGAGCACCCACTGTCACATCATGTCCTTGCTTCACAATGGCCAGTTGGGCACAGGTAGACTCTAAAAGTCAGTTCATCCACCTCTCGGGTACCTCTTTATCCTCCCATCAATTGCAAGGTGTCTCCCAGCCCCCACAGAGAGAGCTGTTCCCATCCTTCTGACCTGAACCCTTAGAGCTCAAGAGGCAACCCTTGCACAGCTGGCTGAGAGGATGGAGATGATGCAGCCCAAAGCATCTCTCAGCTAACAAACCCTGACTTGTGAAGTTAAGAAGAGAAGGATGACCTCTGCAACACAAAGTGTTTAATATTGAAAGCAAAACTGCCTGGTGAATGAGAAGTTACCTGATTCTTTCACACGTTCTTTGGTCTTGGATTCCTAAAACCCAAACAATAAAGTAGCATTAATAAGTTACTAATAATCTCTTTACATTAAGAAAATGTCCCTAGGACCAGCCTGGAGATGTAGGGTCTACAGAAATTATAACTAAAAGCTCAGGCAATGATGCTGTTGAATATACAGCACACAAATCACTGGTAAAAACGAGTCACAAATAAAAGAAACCCCAAAGGAGCACCAAGTGTTTGAGGTAAGACCTAAATCAGAGCAATAATTTAGCTCATGTTCTTTTTCCCATTTAACATTTATTGAGTGCGTACTATTAACAAGCACTAGGCCATGTGCTTTACTAAGGCTGTCTCATTTAATCCTCACAACAATCCAATAATCCAAAGAGGTCAATACTATTACTATCCCATTTTACAATTGAGGAAATACTTAGAACCTGCAGTATAGATCGCTGGCCCCTCTAAACCATGTGAAAATGAAACAAATATAGCAAGTTCCAGGTTATTAAGTACCTGGGACAAACAGACCCAAGATTTTACATCTCAAACCACCATTATGGTAACCCCCCAATATTGAATTTTCAAAAGTGTCAAAAATCAAACAAAAAGTGCTTCTTCTTCCATTATTTCATACCTACCCTATCACCACTCTCACTCCCTCCACATCTGTAAGTTGCTTTCCTCACCCCAGTTTGAGTTGTACTTCTCATTCCACTATATTTCCTCATCGTGGTTCCCATCCCACACACCTTGGGAGAACACCCTACTTCCCTTGTAAGCACCCCTTTACTTACCATTGTTGGAATTTTCCCCTCCTGGACTTCATCCGTGGCTCTGGGCAACAGGACAGTTAACTTGAACGTTCCTTTTCCTGGCCATACTAACTCGTGGTTCTCTCTCGCCAGAACTTGCTGCCGAACTGAAATTTTTTTAAAAAGCCAACTGTTAAGCAATCTTTATTCACAAAATTATTCTATGATTTCCATAGGCTTCATCATCATCAATCAACGGCTTGGTCAGCTTCTCAAGAGAGGCTGTGTGTGGTGAAAAGGGGGAAAGTTTAGCAAGCAGACACAGATTTGAATTCTATCTTTAAACTTACTCTTTTAACCCTGAGCATGTTCCTTAATAAGCCTTATTTACAAAATCTGTCTTCTTGTCTATTAATTAATGAAGACTGTCTTGTGTGGGTGTTACATGGATTAGATTCAAGAAACATTATAAAGAACTTAGTACAGTACGTGATGCCCAGTAGGCACTCAGAAAGGTAGCAATATTTATTCTACAGTGAAGGGAAATAATTAAATCATCCCTCACTGTGAGCCAGGGATGCTAGGACATGACATTATGAAAGCCATGTTTTAGGAAAGTGACTCAGGTTAACATGAACAGAATGGTGAGGAGCCTCATTAAAAAGGTATTTCAATCAATTCTTTAACCTGTGATGATAAGATGGGAGAGATTCTTACCAAAAAAAAAAAAAAAAGAAAATTAACACATTTGGCAGCTGGGCTGCAGTGGAAGAAAAAATGAACAGTGGACATGAGTCCAAAGACCTGGATTCAAATTCCAACTTTGCCACCAACTAGCTGTGTCACTGAGAAAATATCTTAACTTCTTGCGTCTCAGTTTCCATACTTGAAGCAGCGTCTGTGAGTGAATTTTGTGACACCCATAAGAGCTGTGTAACTGTAAGTTATTGTACAATTATAAGAAGGAGCAGTCAGAGAGAGAAAAGGAAAATCGGTGTATCTGAGACAGTGGAGAACAGGGAATGAGTGAGTTTAGAGGAGGAGGCCTGGCCAACGTAGTCAGGGGGTACAAAGAGGTCAGGGCGAAGGAGAACCTTGGAGAGTGCCCTGCATTCACAGATGTGGCTCTGCTATGGATGTTGGGCTACCATGTTGTATTCTGATATGGTTGCCTGCTGAGGCTGAAGATACGGGTAGAATCTTTCATCAAGAGGGACCTGAATAGCTTTCCCACCTCAACCATCCATGAAGAGGATGAGGGAGGTGATGACTTAATTGGATGCCATCTCAAAAACAGGCCTCAAAAACAATATGAGAAGGAATGCCAGACTCTAATTTCATTCTTTGTGAGCAGGGTGGGTGTTTTTGCATGGACTCCTGATAGGCTGACCTAAGCTGGAGTGAGGACTAAGGACTGGATAGGACTCCTGAGCCCAGAGAGCAGGCTAAGTTTTATAAGCCAAGCTATCTAGAGTCATGGACCTCTGTGTTACATTCCTTTTATTATTCCCTATATTTTGGTAGAGTCCTGTCCAGGTATCTAAATGTGCCAGCTTGTTCTGAGATTGTGTGTAATATGTATGGGCACAACTATTTTAAGAGAGTAAGTGGTAGCAGTAACAGTAAGTGATCCACAACAAGGAGAAAGTGAATCTGGGAGGAAGAAGAGCTGAAATGCTGCCCTCTAAACACCCTTACCCATGTGGACAGGCTCTCTCCTGCACCAATCTCAGACCATCCATATTTAATTTTATTTAAGGAGAAGCTGACAATAATCAGGAGCAAAATTATGACCAGAAAAGATGATAAATGTACACATCTGAAACAGGATTTAAAATCTTTTTTTTTTTTTATAAATTTTGTTTGTTTGTTTGTTTTTGTTTTTTGGCTGAGTTGGGTCTTCGTTGCTGCGCGAGGGCTTTCTCTAGTTGCAGCGAGCGGGGGCTACTCTTCGTTGCAGTGAGCGGGGTCTACTCTTCATTGCAGTGTGCGGGTTTCTCATTGCGGTAGCTTCTCTTGTTGCGGAGCATGGGCTCTAGGTGCGCAGGCTTCAGTAGTTGTGGATCACAGGCTCCAGAGCTCAGGCTCCGTAGTTGTGGCGCATGGGCTTAGTTGTTCCGCAGCATGTGGGATCTTCCCAGACCAGGGCTTGAACCCATGTCCCCTGCATTGGCAGGCGGATTCTTAACCACTGTGCCACCAGGGAAGCCCAGGATTTAAAATCTTACAAGGCAATTTACACTCGACTTTTCGGAAATTCAGCCAATTATATAGAAGTATACAGCTTCCAAATAGTTTCTGTTTGCTATCCACTCATTTCTACACAGGAGTGCTTTTGGGCTCATTCTTATCATGTGAATGATAAGAGTCAAGTTGTGTTACACTATGGGCCTGCACCTGTTGGGGCCACTTCCTTCCCTGGAGGGCAGAGGGTGTTCCTGTGGGAGAAGAGCTTTGCCCGAGGGACAGTGCTGGGGTAGGTAATTTGATGTTAGCAAACTCCTGACCACTTGCTTCTGAGAAAGCCATTCCTCTGCGAGGAAACCAAAACTGAACAGGGACTTTCCACCCCTAAGAACTTTGACCATACAAAGAGCTGAACTAAGCTTTGAGTGTGTACGCTGGGCGGGTACTACTGCAAGAAGGACATTAGAGCAGTCTAGATGTGGGTGAAGGGAGGAAGTGGGCTGGGAGATGGGAAGGAAGAAACCTGGCAGGGAGACTGAAATCACTTCTGCTTTGAGGACTAGAACAGAATGATGTTATCATCACACAATTATATTTTTGCTGTTTGTATTTTTACGAGGTTTGTATTTTCTACAATTATTTCCCTTTTTGTTCATTCAGGGTCATCAACAAACAACAGGGATTCTCAGACTTTAGCAAATCAGCATCACCTGGGGTGTGGTTAAACATGCAGATTCCCACCCACCCCACACTCAGGGTACCTGAGTCTCTAGGACAGAGCTGGGAATGTGCCTGTTTAACCTGTTGTGATTTGGATGCAGGGGGTCTGTTGCCTCAATGTGAGGACTACTCTTGAGAATAACGGGATTTTAAAGAAGAAAGAAGTGTCCCTAAGGGCCAGGCCCATGGTGATGTTGACAATTGGAGTCAAAATGGTAAAGTCCTGGGAGGAAAAGTGAAGCCCCAGGGAAACGGCTTACATTGCACAGATGCCCTTTTGAGCACTGCTTGGTGAAATTAACCCTTGGAAAACTTTTTGACATTGTTTTAAGGGCTCTGAGCCAGGCAGGTCTCCTGACCCCTGCCCACCTCGCTTCCTTCACACTGGTCTGTGCACCCCTCTCTTCTCTGGGTTTCATTCTTTCCTTTTTGCATCCCTGCCCTGGAGCATTCCAATTGCTCTGATGGCCTCGTAAGCCTCCTTGCTTCTCCTCTGACCCAAATGCTTCTCCAAATCCAGCAACGGGAAGGCAGGGTCAGGGGTTGTCCACATCCTTGCCTTTGAGATTCTGATGGGAAAAAGTGTGCACTGGGAGAACAGCAGGTCACGTGCTTCCCAGTGCAGACCTGGTAGGTGTCTCGAGCAAGCAGATAACTGGTGGGTACTTGTCCTCCGGCTTCCCTAATAGCAACAGCATGAGGAGGGGTTAACTCAGCTGCTCAATTGCCTATGGGGAGGGAACTTCCCCCTCAAAGCTCAAAACTCCCAACCCTCAATCAACTCAGAATGCCACCCGTGCTCCCAGCCTGAGGACCACCCTGAAACTGACTGGAGAGGTTCCAGCCGACCCTCGACAAAGATACTGTGCATTGATCAACAGTACCTGCCTTTCTCCTCCAATAAGCCTCTATATTTACATGCAGACAATGAGATTCTAGGCAATGCTTCTGCCCCTCTCCCAAGTGATCCCAGAATCACTGGGAATCTCCATGACCCATGGGGAAATCCCTGTGACTCCTCACATTGCTTAGCTCCTTCCTTCCCCATCTAAAAAATAAGAGAAAGCACAGGGGCTCTCCCTCTCCCTCTCTCTCAAGTGGAGCATCCTGTAGAATCAGTTACCAAATCCAGACAGTACGCAAACATGCATCTTCCATCCCCATGATGACTTTCCTTGTTCAAGGCCTCACTGGTCCTCACTTGGACATTGCATGACACTCTTCAAAGGTCTGATGTCCATGGTCTCTCCCAACAGAAATCACTGTACTTATTTGCAACCAAATTTATCTCCCAAAAGTGTATTTGGACATGGCTCTCCCCTGCCTACCTGTGGGGGAAAGTTCATACTCCTTAGCATGTCATGCAAGGTCCTCTTTTATCTCAATGCAATATTCTATTAGCCTTAATTTCCACCCCACTTCTTTTTAAAAAGGAAGTTTAATAAGAGAAGGCCTAAGATTTTTTAAAATACAAGCACCCTCTTTGTAATCTTATAAAATTTCCCAGATCCTACCTGTTCTTTTTAGTGCCAGTCTCCAGAACTCGCTTGTGCACAGAGATAAGGAGGGGGCTCATTCCTCAAACCAAAGCTACCCAAGGGCGCCCAGCACTTCCCTGGAGACGCCTTTGCTCTCCTGTCCCCAGCACTGCAGCCAGCTCCCATTTGAAGAGCCCTCCCCAGTGTCTCGCCTATCAGGAACTGAATTTACCCTCAGGAGTCAGTTTAGATGTGACTTTCCTGGAAACCTTCTCTTCCCTTCAAATTGTGTTCCCATAAACCTCTGGAGTTCCAGAACTGCGGCTTTCAGAGGAAGAAGACAAAAATTGCAATGGCATTGCAACTCTGCCCCTAACACACGATGCCACTACCCGATGTAGCCTCGTAAAATGAGGTAGGTGTACCAGCTCTCAGGCAGCTCCCTTCAGTCACACGGTTCTAAATGTTTATTTAACCCACCTGGGCTGTCTGCCGCCAGCTCCGGGCGCGCCTGGAAGCGCCGCGCAGGGGGCACCGCAGCGCCCCCGACGCGCCTTGTCTATTCTGCGCCCCCCACGCTCTTTCCTACACCTGCTGCCGGAGCCGGACGAATTCTCCCGCCGCGCGCCCCAGCCCCAGGTTTCCCTGGAAGGAGAGCCCGGCTGTCCCCTCTCCCCCGCACCCCTTGCCCCCTCACCGTCGTCGGGGTAGAAGAGCACAAGGAAACGAGGCGGGCTCCCCGGCGCCTGGCGGACCTCACACTCCCCGCCTCCTGATCTCTTCTGGCTCTGGAAGTACATCTGCAACTTGGTGCTCAAGTTCTTCGGGGGCTGGGGACCCCAGGACCCTTCGACCAGCAGCGGGAAGGAGCCGGACGCAGCCATCCTCTCCTCCGCTGGTCCGGCTCCGACTGCAGGTCCCACCCAAATCCCAGTGGTTAAGCCTCTTTCGCTTTCGTTTCCCAGAACACTCCTCCCACCCTTAGTTCCCGCCTTTGGCTGTAAACAGCTGCCCCTAGTTGGACTAGAAACCACCGTCCTCCCGAAGCCCCCTCCCCAATTCTTCACCTTCATCTCTGGACCACGGCAGAAGGTGGTATCGCCTTCGTGGCCTCCCTGCATCTGTATACGCGGGACCCTAAGCTCAGGGCACTATCTGCCACTCACCCAAGCCACAGGTGAAATCAGCAGCTCTGGTCACTAGACCTTGCGGAAACACGAAGAAAGCTTCATTTTTGCCGCAGGCCGCCGTTTTACAAACTCTGATTCTTTAGAATGTCTGGGGCCCATTTTCAGACTTCTTTCAACAGTCAACTAATGATCAGAATTTTACCTTGCTTCCCTCCTGATCTGTTAAATATTCTGTGTCTAGAGATGTGGGGGACACAGTACATTCACAGCCGTCTTTTTATGGAATATTGGCTAGGTGCCATGCAAGCTGAATGGATTCAGCAGACACCGACTGTGCCCTCACTGAGCTCATGAAGCTGTGGGGATGCAGAGCAGTTAGGACACAGTGGAATAAGTGCTTTTGGAAGGAATATACAGGTGTTCCTGGAACAAATTAGGAGGGGCTCCTAGCCCAGGTGTGGGAGCTCAGGGAGGGTTTATGGGGAGGCAACATGGAACCTGAAGCCAAGGGTGATTGCGGATAACCTTGGCGGGTGGGGAAGAGGGGAGTGCCGTGTGATTTACTTGTATGGGATCCCTTGAGCTGCTGGGCGGTAGCCAGAGTAGAGGCAGGAGGCCAGCCGAGTGGCTACTGTAGTGTCTCAGGGGAGAGATGAGGGTGGCTGAGACCAGGGTGCTGACCTAGGAGGACAGAGAAGGGGTGGGGTTCCGAATTGATATAGGACTTGCGGAAGGATGCGGGCAGCGAGAGCAGACACTCAAGCGTGATTCCTTTGTCGTCCATGCATGGCCTGAGCAGCTGGCTAGATAAAAGTGGCATCTACCCGATGGGAGCACTGAAGTGGGAGAGAGGCTAGGAATGTGTGTATCCTTGACGATCGTAAGGTAGTGTTTCAAGTGAGAAGGAGGGATCATCGTTCAACTACAACCAATACATCAGGTGAGAGAAATGTCTCTTGGATTCGGAGGACCTGGCAAGCACTGTCTTCTGGTGAGGAGGGAGTAGAGGGCGGTGGTCAGAGGATCCGAAAGGAAGGGAAGGGAGGCAGCAAGCGCTGTCAGCTCTTTCCAGAAGTGTGACTGTGAAAGGGAAGAAGTTAGGTAGCAGCTTCTGGGGTTATAGGATCGGGGAGGTGTTGTTCTTTTTGTTTTTTGGCTTTTAAAATATGTTTAAGCTGGAAGAAGCTTAGAAATGTTTAAATAGTGTTAGAAAAGTGAAAGGAAGGTTGAGGACACAGGTTGTGGGAGAAGGTGGGAGGGGATCCTGGGGGCATTGGCCCAAGGAAGGGACGCTTTTCCTACTGCACCGGGAAGGAGGAGCTGGAGTACAGAAGTAGGTGATTTTGAATGACTGCCGATGGGAAGGTCTGTAAATTCTCTCCTGATAGTTTGTTTCCTCTGTGAAGAAGGTGATGAGGCCTCTTAGACACTGCCAAAATTAGAGCTGCTTCTCCCTGCAGGGCTGGACCTTATGTATTGTCTCTTAATCACAATGAAACAAAATTTCAGGAGGAAGAGAACCAGAGATGGGCCACAGAGAGGTTACAGGGCTTTAATTTCTGATGCATAATAATGCTAAACAGTATTCAGCTATTTTCTCCTACCTCCAGGTGGCGCTCATCATCCAGTCCAAACCACCCTGGGCCCCTGCAGGGGGAAGTGGGGAGGATACAGAACAGCCAGCCAGGGCTCTCAGCCTCAGTGGTGACTGTTTCTCTTCAGGGCATTGTCACCCTTTCCCTTCAAACCACAACTAAAATCAGCACCCTCCTTTAACCAGTTTGGGAGTCCAGAACTGGGCAAACAGTTTACCTTTTTCCTCACACCATCGTTTTACAAAAAATAAAATCAGAGAGAAATAAACTATAGTAGAAGTTGTGGCAGGCCATTTCTGGATTTCTTTCAAGGATTTATTTAATTATTAACAGTGTATTTTGTCACACATGGTCTGCTCATTATTCCTGGGTTGACTGGGAAGAATCTATCAGAGGATCAGGATGTCAGGTCTTGAAAGCCAAGGGAAAAAAAAAAATTCTAGAAGGAGCAAATTGTTAACCATCATTAGCCCCTGAAGTACTTTGTCTTCTCTCCTCAGTTGTTTTGACCCTTTTCATTTGTTGAACCCATACCCTTCGCCCTCCCCCAGTGTGCTTATCCTCTCTCAATTCTCTGTCTCCATAGGGTGTTTGCCTCCTGAAACTCATTTCCTTCCAAGGAAGCAAGCATCCTCTCAGGGCCTGGGGGAGAGCAGATTCCAGCAGAGAGGTGGCCATGTTTGCGTGGCTGTTCCTTGTTTCTCTTTCCACCAAAAAGTCACAGCTGATCTTAACAGAACAACCCACATCCGCATTTTGGGGCTGAACTTCCCTTTCTCTGCTTCATCCAAATTTCCCCTTTCAGCTTCTCCATGAACTTCTATAACCTAACATCAGACTCCTTTCAAGTTCTCCACAAGCCAGCATCAGGCCCCCCATTTCTCCCACTGAAGTATATATTGGGGAAAGGTTTGGTTTTCCCATCTGTCCTGAATCAGTGAGTTGTGAGCACCTCATGCCGAACTCTCTGCCTCACTTTGCTCCTGCAACTGCTGGCCTGGTCCCCCAAAACAGGATGTGACCTCAGAAGTGAGGCAAGCGCCACTGCCCGTTACCACTCCAAGTTCAGTCCTCAGATGGAGTCACCTGATGGGCACGCACCAGTTTGTGGACTTATTCCCTGTGCTCCAATCCCTTTTAGGAGTTTCATCGTCTT
The DNA here is from genome assembly GCF_028021215.1 of Eschrichtius robustus. Classification (NCBI taxonomy): domain Eukaryota; kingdom Metazoa; phylum Chordata; class Mammalia; order Artiodactyla; family Eschrichtiidae; genus Eschrichtius; species Eschrichtius robustus. The sequence goes on from NC_090829.1 coordinate 78,527,296, forward strand.
CACTCATCCACAAGGAATGTCTCTGATGCCCCCACTCTCTAGTATGGTAATCCCTAATGGTATATTTTCCCAAATAAGAGTCATTTAGGGGCTCCCCTGGTGGCGCAGTGGTTAAGAATCCGCCTGCCAACGCAGGGGACACGGGTTTGACCCCTGGCCCGGGAAGATCCCACATGCTGCAGAGCAACTAAGCCCGTGAGCCACAACCACTGAGCCCGCATGCCACAACTACTGAAGCCCGTGTGCCTAAAGCCCATGCTCTGCAACAAGAGAAGCCACGACAATGAGAAGCCCACACACCGCAACGAAGAGTAGCCTCCGCTTGCCTCAACTAGAGAAAGCTCATGCACAGCAACGAAGACCCAACAGAGCCAAAAATAAAAACAAATAAATAAATGAATTTATTTTTTAAAAAATAGGGGTGTTTCCAAGTGAAAAAAGGTCATTTAGGTTCATTAATACTATAGTTGGCTGGGAAGTGGAGGGAGACTTCTGCAGAAGAGTCCAGAGCCAACTTGATCTTTCCAAGTTCATGTGATGGGAAGAGTAAAGCAGAGTAAAGATCCTTCTTGGCCATTCAGTAAGTACTGAATCAGACACACATGCACGTGTCTCAAGACAGGCATTAACTCTCAGAGAGAGTACAACCTAGATCATACTAAAAAAGAAAAGCATACAATATTTTATTCCTACACCATACCATGCATGATCACCAGTGATGTGCTGTTAAATATTGAACAACTTGCTCTCTGGGAAGTAAAAAAGTTTACATGTATGTATATGTGATTATAAATTTCACTGACATAAAGGTTGTATAGCACATAGTTTACAAATAACAATAAAATGTATAATATTCTTTATTGTAAATTTCAAATAGTCAGTTGATTCTCACTGACTGTTTCAAAGATGTTTGCCCAACTCTCAATGGTTGCCAATCTATGGTTGCAATTGATGAATGAGGGTAGTTCTGATATAAACGTTGGTCGATACTTTTGTTTAAAAAGGGAGATGAAGATGAAACAATGAATACATGTGTCAGAATTTCTGTTATTTGTCAATGACATGGGCTCCTTCTTTGCTGAATGGGATAATAGTTTTCAACTACCAGAAGAATAATTCCTTTACAAGGTTATGGCTACAGACATGACATACTTTTAAATTTAGTCTGCCTTATTAACATATTCTCCATTACTTTCTTAAGTCTTAATCAACAAAACAATAAATTAAGCCCTGATTTGTAGTGTTTTTCAATTCCATGGTGTAAATATTCTTACCATGGCTGATTTTAAGCTCCCAGTGTGATAGCACTGAATGCAGAGTTGGGAAGAGATGAACAGTAGCATACCATTGTATAATACTTCTACCATACAGTAGACATAAATAACTCAAGAGTACAGATAATAGTAAAGTGTAGTGAAATAATTAGAAAGTGATGAATCTTTTAAAAATATAATCCATTTTATTATGAGTTTATACAATGGTTTTTAATAACTGGCTCACAAAAATTTTGAAAGTTGAACAATCAGTTCTGGTGAGCCAGTATGACCTACCTCTAGCACAAAACCGTACTCTTTTCGCATCAGAGGTAGTATTATCAGATGGAGCAGTTGGTACAGCTCTCCCCCCTCCCAACTCCTCCCACACACACCTTAGTACAATTGTTATACTAATATTCTCCTAGTCAAATAGGCTTTAAAGCTGATTGCTTCCTTTCATTACTATGGACAATTAGTCACCAAGGCATTCATTAATCTGTTCATTACTTTTGAGAATTCTACCCTGGAAGGAATAAAAGCGTAATGAAAATCATAAAACAAGGACAAATGTAGTTTAAAATATTAAAGTGTAATAATTAATACAACAAACTTATGAGAAAATTAATATTACTTCCATTTTATTAAGAGGAAACTGAGGCACAAAAAAGGTTAAATACCTTGCCCCAATGTCACCCAGCTAGTTAAATGTCAAGCTGAGATACAAACCTAGGCAACCCAGACTCAACATTATGATACCCTTGCACAGTGATGTTCTGCTCAGATCCCTTCTACAGGGTAATAAACCCACTCCCCAGCTGCTGGTCATATCAGCTGTTGACAGTTCACAGCAGGATCTCTCACTGGCCTTACCTTTGCTTCATCTCTCCCATCAACAGTTTCCTCATGGCAGAGAATATTTATATCTCCTACATTTGAGTCCAGTTCTACCCGCAGGCTAGGTTAACCATATCATACTTATGTGGCCCAAATAGCAAAGCTGTGGTAGTGAGGGTGTGGGGAAATGGGGTCTCTCATGTGGTGGGTGATTTGTTAATTTCCCCTTGTAATTTTGCCACTTTTTGCTTATCTGCTTTTGCTTAATTTAAGGCTGTATTCCTTCAAGATTTTTATATCATCCAAGTGAATTGTTTCTTTTTGTCATTAGTGAGTGCTGTTCTTTCTCTTTTATTAATTCATTGTCTTAAAGTCCATTTTGTCTTATATTATAACCACTTTAATTTGGTTAGTCCTTGCTAAGTGTTACAGATATCTTGAGTAGGTTGGCCGCTTACTCAAAGGCAGTCTCTCCTTCCTTGTTAGGAGCAAAGTGCTGAGGTAAAGGAAATGCCCCTTCAGACACACACTTGACTCACGGTTCCCTTCTCATGGAAATGGTTTAGGTATGACCTGTGATCCAGTTCTAGGCAAAGAGATATAAAGGGAAGTCTGCCATCCATTCCTTATGTAGAGACACTTAATGAGAAATCTCTTTTCCCTCCTTTTTTGGGGATGTTATCAGGTGGGATATGCTGATGAGAGATACTGCAGCCAGAAACACTGAGAATGGCAAATTGAAGAGAGAGAAAGAGCCCAGGTCCTTGAGGGCATAACTGAGGTACAGAATCAGCTCTAAAACCACCTACCTCCAGATTTCTTATTGAGTCAGTAAACATCCTTGTTGTTGAAGCTCCCTTTAGTTTTATATTCAGTTGCCTACAGCTGAAAACATCAGCCAGTCTTGGGGGAGGCAGTTCTCTGCAGGCTCAGATGAACTTCCAGTGAGGGATGAAGCAGTGGCCTGTCAGCAGCAGATGTTTCTAGCAACTGAGAGAAACGCTAGTCATTCCTAAAATGGGGATCTGGATAGACACCCTTGTATCCTCTTCAAGGTATTAAGAGTTAGGGTAATATGATAGTTAAGGTCTGGGTCAGACAGACTTGGGTTCAAGACTTATTTTGGATTTTACCAGCTATGTGACCGTGGGCAAATTAATCAAAATCTATAAATCTTGGTTTTCTCATCTTTAAAACATAAGTTTAATAGTACTCGCCAGGAAAAGTTTTTTTCAGGATTATATAAGACAAAAAGATAAGTATATAAAGAGTATCATATACTGTCTGACTTCACATGTTTCAATTATGCTGTTTTTTTCCTCTACTCTTTCTCTATTTTTGATTGCATTGATTTCTGCTTTTATCTCTACTGTTGTCTTTCTTTGGTTTGTTTTGGGTTTAACTTGCTCTTCTTTTTCTAGTTTCTTAAGATAGAAATTTGTATCATTGACTTGAGAACTTTCTCTTTTTTTTGTAAGCATTAATGTTATAATTTTTCCACTAAGTACTGCTTGAGCGGCATCCCATCCTTTGTTTGAGGGGGAAGGTAGGGAGAGGGTGATGAGGAGTGATGAGGTGACAGCTTCCTTCTGGGGCTCCTTAGAAAATGCACGGGAGGGAACCCCCTGGTGGTCCAGTGGTTGGGAGTCGGCGCTTTCACCGCAGGGGCCCATGTTCGATCCCTGGTCAGGGAACTAAGATCCCGCAAGCTGCAAGACATGGCCAAAAGAAAGAAAGAAAAGAAGAAGAAGAAGAAGAAAATGCTGCACTGGAAATCTTGGTTACCAGCTCTTGCTCCCAGATCGTATCAGTTCTATGGAAATGGCTAATAGTGGATTTTAGCCCTTAAAATCTATCCTTTGTCTTCTATATAAACCACAAAGTTTTCATTCACTTAACTTTATGAGTAAATATGACTACTTCTGGCTTTAATTAAGGAAAAATTGTAATTGAGAACTACAATTTACAGGTGTAGACCATCAGAGAGAAAAATATGATTTAATTACATGTACGATAATAACATTGTGTTGGGCGTCCCTATACCACCCCTTGGGTTCAGTAATTCTCTAGGAGGACTCAAAAGATTCAGAGTACAGAAACACTCAACAGTTGCGATTCATTATAGTGAAAGGATACAAAGCAAAGTTAGCAGTGGGGAACAGAGCATGAGGAGAGTCTGGAGGAGAGATGGTCTTCTCCCAATAGGGTCACATAAGATGCACTGAATTCCTCAAGCACTGAACTGTGACCACGCATGTGAAATGTCTACTAGGGGGCCCACTGCAGACTCAGTGCCCAAGGTTTTTATTTGGGGCTGATCATGCAGGCAGCCTCTACCTAGCACATAACAAAATTCCCGACTCCTTAAAGGAAAGCAGATATTCAGCACAAATCCTGCTGTTTGTACAGACAGGAACTCTGTGAGTGACTCTTTTCATCAGTTAGGGAATTGGGAGACCCCCTCCCCAAATCAAAGATCAGACGCCAGCCAGGACCAACCTTACAAGCAGGCCTTTCCAAGGAAAACTGTGTTAATTAACTCTTTTCTGCACAAGCATGTTCCTGTCAAATCAATTGGATTAAACCATATTCTTCAAAGTAGTAACTTGAAATATAATGTGGTCACCTGGAATTACAAGCTTTTTATAACTAAATAAGCCATAGGGTACAGGACAAGTGACTTTTAACAATGCATTATCCAAATCTGTTTTTATTAAATCCTGTGTCTTTACTAATTTTACTTAAAAAATTTTCCTCAAGTCCAGTGAGCAGTGGTCAAATCCAAACTCAGCCAAAAAGAGAGTCATAAAAATGCAGTTCACAGCCAGAAACTAAAATATTCAATTCACAGACTTGAGTTGACACAACTTTGCCCACAATTTGGCCACATAGCCAGAAATGTCAGAATAATTCAGAGGTTCATAAAAATCATTCCCCAAACTCCAGGGAGACTGTGTCATGTTCTTGAGTCTCCTTTCTTATAGCTCAGTCAGTTCCACTTGAAACTCATCGCCCTGGTGGGAACCCTGAGGTTTGCAGTCCAAAGTCATACTCAGAAACAGAATGGATGATCCACACTCAGCCACAGTTTTAGTCTCTTTTGAGGCGGTCACAGTGATGCACCACCCAGGGTCCACTTTAAGGAGGGACTTGTTGACTCAGCTGCAGGAAGTGCTATCAGCCAACAGCCTTCAGCTTTCGGCCCATTAGGGATTACAGCAGCGGCAGAGCTACCTTGCCCAGGGTCACGCCCTTCCTGGGGCAGCCCCCATCCAATGACTGATTCAAGTGGGAGTATAAAGACCCAGCCTTCCCAGCCAAACCTGGGACAACTCTGATGGGCCATTTTAATGCTCAAGCACCCCTTGGGGTCAACTGAGCCTGTCTTCAGGCCCGCATTGCAGCTTGACCTCTTTGCCCAATCCAGCTTTCTCTGTCTCCCTTCTACAGGTGCTGACCCCAAGGGCATTCCCTAGTAAACATCCTGTATATTACATTTCATGTCAGCAACTGACCCCTGGAGAAGCCAGCCCATAACGTAATTGGGTAGGACATTTTAAAGCATCTTTTCATTCCATTGAATGAAGGCAGATCAGCAGTTGGGAACAAGGGCCATCTGCTCAATCCACGTGTCTTTCCCAGCCCAACCAGAGCACCTTCTGAAGAAATCAGCAGTGTCCTTCCTCCTCGCAGTCTCAAATTCAAGGTATTTGGATGTTATATTATCATCGGTCTGAAAGTACAATCTTGTGAGTTAGTCTACATACAAGAAGGTTCATATCTTACACCCCTTACATTCTAGAGGTCTTTGTTCTATGGAAGAGGTTTGGTAATTTTTTCTGTTTCCATAGGTCAGTCTTATGCCTGAATTAAAAGAAATAAAATATCTATCCTACATATCAACTTCTTCCCTAATTGCCATAATCTGTCAGTGAAATCAAGGCATGAATGTAAAGAAATTTCAGTATAAATTACTCTCTTTCTATATCCGGCAATGAACCTAACTTTTTTTTTTTTTTTTTTTGAACCTAACTTTTAAAAATTCTTGGCACACAGCAGGAGCTGAGTACATTATTCCAGTTATCTTTTGCTGTTTAACAACCCTCCCCCAAATATAGTGATATAAAACAATGACAATCGCTTGTTACTATTATTTCTCCAGATTCTGGGCTCACATAGGCAACCTCCCTCAAGGTCTCTCGTGTGCCTGTGGTCAAACTGTGCATGAGGCTTGAGTCGTCTCAAAGCCTGTTTTAGCCTCACACGTGTCTGGTGCCAAGACTGGGACAACTCAGACAGCTGGGGGCTGGAGCAGCTGGGGCTCCTCTGGCACCACCATCAATATGTGGGCTTGTCACGTGGCCTCTCCAGCATGGCAGCTTCAGGGTAGTTGGACTTCTAACATGGCAGCTCAACTCCTAAGGCGTGTCGAGAGGGACAGGGAGGGAAGGAGAAAGAGAGAAGAGAGAGACCAATGCTGTATCATTTTTTATGACTTAGCCCTCAAAAGTTATGCAGTGTCACTTCTTAGCATTCTGTTCATTAGAAGGGAGTCACTAAGGCCAGCTCATATTCAAGGAGAGAGAAATAGACTCCACTTCCTCACAGGAGGAGTATTTATAAGTTTGCTGACATGTTTTAAAGCCACCGCGTATGCCAAACCTTCTCCTTTTGAGCAGAAAAGCAGTTGAGCCTCCTTTGTTTCTTTCTTAGCTGGTGTTGCATTCTGGCCAAGTGATCCTGTTTCTGTGTACATTCCAGAAAACTTACAAGAAAAATGACAAGAGCCAACATTTATTTAGAGCTTATTTTGTGCTGGTAATCTAAGTTCCCAAGTTCTCGATCCTGTTTTGAATTATTCTTCACTTACTATCCAAATAAAATATCTCAAGTCCCCATCCACTGCACTGCGGGGCAGTCCCTCCCCAGTATAGCTCTTTTCAGGGGACTACATTTTCCAGGGAAAGTCCACATTGAAATCTGCTTCTTGGCTCCTGTTTCCACACTGCTCCTGTGCTAGAGACACCATCCCCTCTTTTCCCCCCAAATCATCACTACCACATTCACTGAAGGTTTTGACTAATTACATCTTAGTGCAGGAATCATCTTCCAGGTCAACGTCACTCATAAGTATTTCCAGGAATTCATCAGCCATTTCCTATCTAACCATCTCCTCACTCAGTGTTAACATGGAGAGGTCCTTTCCCACTCTCTAGATCAGCGACCAGCAGTTAAATGTTGGTAGCCACCCAACTGAAGCCTGCCCTGAGACCTGCTTTCGAAATTTGAATTAGATGCTAACATTGTAACAGTGTGAGTTTCCATTAAACCTCAGATTTCCAGCTTCTCTCGGGAAAAGGCAGGACAGGTTACCAATGTTCGGTTTACCTCCTCGCATGTCAGCAATCAAGTAAGTGTAGCCAGTATCAGCCGATCCCTGGCTTCTGTTCATTGAAAGTTCCTTTGGCCCACTTCATTCATTACAGTAACCTCCAGCTCCTCTAGACATTTGGGTTTGCAACCCCTTGCCCTAAGATCCACTTCCTCCTCCACCCCTTCCCCATGTTCCCAGGTCCCTACCGCTCCTCTTTAGAACCCACACAAACCCAAAATTCCACTCACTTTATGATACTAAATAACTCAGCTTTTTCATTATCTTGCTCATACACCTAGTCAATTAGACCAGGGGTCAACAACCTTTTTCTATTAAGAGTCAGATAGTAAATATTTTAGGCTTTGCAGGCCATATGGTCTCTGCTACAACTATACAGTTCTTCTGTCATGGACCAAAAGCAACCATTGGGGAAATATCATTAAAAAACATATCTTCTGCCAACCCAGAAGACCTCTCCACAAAGTAGAAGAGAAAGCAAATAGTTTTATTATTGATTAAGTATTAAACCAGAGTGTGGTACTCATCACAGGCAATCCACTAAAGGAATTTAGAAGACAGACAACAATCTCACCTTTATATATAGCCAGGCAGATACAGCCCGTTAACACGCATGGCCTCAAGAAAAATAACTAGTCCTCAAGTAAGAGGCCTTGACAACACCATTTGTTACACACAATTCATCCTAAATTCACCTGGTAATTGCGATGTCCATCTGTGTTAGCTAATTGCCTTTATCCAAAAGAATAATACAACTTCTCACATCTCTATGACCGGTATGTAGTTACAACTGGGAGCCAGTTGCTGGTGAAGTTAGGCTCCTACTCTCCCAGGGAAATTGGGAGATGGAGTTCCACGTTCCTTGATGACTGCATTTCAAAGAGATGGTTCCCATATTTTTGAGAAAACACTCTTAGGTTGTAAAACCGACCAGAGGCTTTTTTAGCTTTCAAGAAGTTTTATGTACATCTCAAAGGGACAGAGAAAGCATTAACAATTGCAAGTTTTCTAAAGCTGAAATGGAAAGTGGAGGGGAGATTTCTTCCCTTTTCAACACCTGAGCAAGTTAATTGTTAATTTTTAAATTCACCTTTGCTCTTATGCAGCCATAGAATGTATGTAAACAAAGGAGTATGGCTGTGTTTCAGTGAAACTACTGTGGACACAGAAACTTGAATTTCATTTAATTTTCACATGCCATGAAATACTATTCCTCTTTTGATTTTTTTTTCTGAAACCATTTAACAATGTAAAAACCACTCTTGGCCTGCAAGCCGTGGGGTGGATTTGGTCTGCAGACCACAGTTTACCAACCCCTGACCTAGACTATGACAGTGATGGGGATTCCACATAAGGTGCTTTCCTAAAAACAGCGAACCACGGATTTTGCCACTGCCTTGGAAGCCAGTAGTCGGCTGCTGTCAGTTTTTTGTTTTAATTAGTATTTCTACTAGACTGTACACATTTAGTCCCTGTATTAATTTCCTAGGGCCGCTGTAACAAAGTATCACAAACTGGGTAGCCTAAAACGAACGAAATGTATTCTCTCACAGTTCTAGAGCCAGAAGTCTGAAATCAAGGTGTCAGCAGGGTTGGTTCCTACTGCAGGCTCTGAGGAAGAAGGCTTCTCATGACTCTCCCCTAGCTTCTCGTGGTTGCCCCCAGTCCTTGGCATTCTCTGGCTGGCAGCCTCACCACTCCATTCTCTGGCTCCATTGTCACATAGTGCCTTCCTGGCATCTGCCTGTGTCCAAACGCCCATCTTCTTGTAAGGACACGAGTCATCAGATTAGGCTTTACCTTAATGCAGTATGAGCTCCTTTCAGCTTGATTACCTCTGCAAAGACCCTGTTTCCAAATGTTACAATTATGGGGTTGGGGTTAGGACTTCAACATATCTTTTGGGGGCAAAGTTCTACCCACTGCCATCCCACTTCTCAGATTACTTTGTGGCATGTGGCTAGGACCTAATAGTTCCTCTCTGCTCATTTACTAGGAAACATTTTTTTTGCTAACAGTCTTAATTGAACTGAAGGGCAGCAGAATATGCCACCCCAAAATATGACTGTAGGAGTTCAAGGCGTGCCACCCCTAAAATATCCTGCTTTGGTATCTTGATTTTTTTGAGCTGTAGGCACATATAAAACAGCGAATGCAGGGAGAGGCTTTCTCTGATTCCCCTTATCTGCCTAAAGACAGATCCTCCAAAAGGAACTCGGTTGTCATAAATCTGCCCACACCCAACCCCACACCCCCCAGAAGTTTCATCAGCCAGGGATGATCAACTCTTTTTGCAGGAGAGGGTACTGGAAGTTAACACCTCACCTAGACACACTTTGTCACAAACTATGATACCATTCACCTATCCTTCTAAGAGCCCTTCATTTTTCCTAAAATTCATTTACTCTCCCCTAAGAGATCTACATCCCCCTCCTCTTTCCCTATTAAGATGGTATTTAAGTCTGGATTCTAAACCACCTCGGGTAGTTATTCATTCTCCCTGGGTATCTCCCACATATACATGAGGTATACATGCAATAAACTTCTGTTTGTCTGTCTGTTGTTAATCTGTCTTTTATTACATGGGTCTCTGCCAAGAACTCAGAAGGGTAGAAGGAAAGTTATTTCTCTTCCCCTGGACTGGGGTGAGCCACTCGATCATCATTTACCTATGACCTTTAGCTGCAGTAAAGTTCACATAACCAAATGGAAACAACACCATCTTTCCATCTATCCAATCAAGAAGGCAGCAAATAACTGTATTTCTATAAGCCAGTTCAATGTCCTGCAAAGAAAATCTTGCTCTCATTAGAGCAATATTAAATTCTTCTGAAATGTAATTTTAGCAGCTTTACAGAATAATTCACTCCAAGTCTGTTGATCTTAACCCGACTAGAAACATTCCCTCTATCTGTCCTTTTGCCTCCTTTACCTCTACATATTCATTTTTCTTTTACCATTATAATGGGTGTGTATACACAATTTGGTATTCTTCCTCTTATGTAACGTGATTTAACCAAATGTTTTCTATTTCCTGCATCATATTTATATTTATGTTTTTAGTATATCACTAGAGTATATCATTTTGATATACCACAGTTAGCTTCTATATTTTGGCATTGTTAGGATCTTAGCTTTCTTTCAGTGTTTCAATATCATAAAATAAACATTGTTTATGTAGACTTTTGGTTTTTATTAAACATTATTTCCTCAGGATAAATTCTATTACTTAGTGGGGGTTAGGCATATTTATGATTCCTTCAATAAAGTACCATTTTGCCCTTCAGAAAGACTGGCTCCATTTGCATTGCTATCATTAATGCATGATATCTGCTGTCCTCAAGACTTGCAGGCTTTGGGTTTTACCACTTTTCAACAGTTTTTCTAATTGTATTTTTAGGTACAAAATGAAACTTCACAGTAGGTGAAGTATTACCAACAAGGTTGACTGAATGTTTTAAAAATCATGTTTTAAAATCATGTTTCTCTCATGGGACTATCTTTTAATCATTTGTTTAAGGGACAGTTGGTATTTTTGCCCATTTATATGAGCTCTTTATACTTTTCAGTTATTGAACTTTTGTGTTTATGTGCAATTTCTCCATTCTTCTGAATTTTTAAAATCTTAGCTTTACTGATGTTCTTTCCATCAAAGCTAAAACTATCTAAGTAATGAACCTGTCCAACTTTTTTCATTTCTATTCCATCAAAAGTCAAAAAGTGATTTCCTCTAGTGCTAGTCTGTTCACATACATGAGAGTGCATTTGTTTTGATTTTTAAGCATTTAACTTTCAATCCACCTGGAATTTTTTGGAGAGTATGGTGGAGGGTGTGGGTCTTTTTAATATTCTCATTATTGATATTATTATATACCAAGGGTCTCAAATTGGTTACCAACAGATTTCAATGTCACCTTTCTCGCCCCCTGGCCATCTTGGCGGCTGCTCTTGGTTGGGGGTGTCCCGCACCTAAGGCAGGGAGATGGTGGCCGCTAAGAAGAAGAAAAAGTCACTGGAGTCGATCAACTCTGGGCTCCAACTCATTATGAAAAGTGGAAAGTATGTGCTGGGGTACAAGCTGACTTTGAAAATGATCAGACAAGGCAAAGCGAAACTGGTCATCCTCGCCAACTGCCCAGCCTTGAAGAAATCTGAAATAGAGTATTATGCCATGTTGGCCAAAACTGGTGTCCATCACTACAGTGGCAATAATATTGAATTGGGCAGAGTGTGTAGAAAATACTACAGAGTATACACACTGGCTATCATTGATCCAGGTGATACTGATATTATTAAAAGCATGCCTGCACAGACTGGTGAAAGGTAAATCATGCACAATTTTTCTTTAATAAAACTGGCCAGAGCTAGTCTTTAAACAAACAAACAAACAAACAAAAGATTTTAATGTCTGCTAGGACAAATTCTTCTCATGACTCCTTTTGAATCTAGAATACTCTTTGATGTTCTTGCCCATTTATTTTTCCACATAAAATAAAAATTACGTGAATTCTATGAAGCATTTTATTTCTAATCAGTGGCTGGTCACCTGAATCCAATAATGTCATGTCCTGTTCTGCGTTGAGGCTGAGTTGCAGCCCTGGTAAGGTTCAGTCTACCTCAGTTTTACTCCTGTCTCTTCAGGATTTTTGGCAGAAATCCCCCTGATGAGTCCAGAATTCTAATCTTTGTCTCACAAGATTTTGGAAGGCTCTGTTCTGCTTGCAGAAGTTTTCTGCTTCTGTTTTTAGAACTCTAGACTCGTGCGTCCCCAGAATTTAACAGATGTTCTGAAGGGACCTCCCAAATCTCCTGCTATAGCTCTGCTGATCTGTTTCCCAGCTCTGCTGATCTGGTCTTCCCTGGGTGCGAGCCCTGGGATCATCCGCCTGGGGCCCACGCCCAGAATCAGCAACTAACACCTGGGTGAAGTGGCTGCAGAAGTCAGCCCTCCCTCTCCAAGAGTCTCCCTTTCTGGAGTCTCAGCCCCTCCGGTTCTCTCTCGTTGACTCAGCAGCTCTCCTCTGCCTGAAAATAGATGATTTCTCTATTTTGTTTCAATTTTCTGGCTGTTTTAGGTATGAGGGTTGGTCTGTCACAGTCTAATCCAACTCAGTTAGAAATAAGTTCATTTCACCTTAAACATTTTCATTGTATCTTCTTATATTTTAAAACCAAAAAAGTTTTTAACTGAGATATATTAAAAGAAAAAAAAAAAACCCACCATGCCACTTCACACCTACCAGGATAACTAAATCAAAAAAGGCAGACAATAATAAGTGTTATCTAGGATGTAGAGAAAGTGCAACACTCATATGTTGCTGATGAGATATTAAATGATACAACCACTTAGTAAAACAGTTTTGCAGTCCCTCAGAAAGTTAGAGTTTACTACATGATCCACAAATTTCACTACCAAGTAGGTACATATTCAAGAGTGAAATATATGTCCACACAAAAGCTTGTACACATATGCTATAGACAAAATCTTTGTGTCCCTCCAAAATTCATTAAAGCCCTAATCTTCAATGTGATGGTATTTGAAGTTGGGGTCAGATGGGAGGTAATTAGGTTTAGATGACATAATGAGGATAGAGCCTCCGATGGGATTAGTGCCCTTATATGAAGATGAAGAGAACAGATCTCTCTGTCTCTCTCTTTCTCTCTCTCCACCATGTGAGGAAATAGCAAGAAGGGGTCATCTACAAATCAGGGAAAGGGCCCTCATGAAGAACCCAATCAGGCTGGCATCCTGACCTCAGATTTCCAGCCTCCAGAACTGTAAGAAATTAATGTTTGTTTTTTAAACCACTCAGTCCATGGTATTTGTCGTAGCAGCCCAAGCTGACTGAGACAACAAATATTCATAAAGCTTTATTCACAACAGTCAAAAATTAAACAATCCATAATCTCCAAAATATACAAATAGCTCATGCAGCTTAATATCAAAAAAAACAAACAACCCAATCAAAAAATGGGTGGAAGACCTGAATAGACATTTCTCCAAAGAAGACATATAGATGGCCAAGAGGCACGTGAAAAGATGCTCAACATCACTAATTATTAGAGAAATGCAAATCAAAACTACAATGAGGTATCACCTCACACCAGTTAGAATGGGCATCATCAGAAAATCTACAAACAACAAATGCTGGAGAGAATGTGGAGAAAAGGGAACCCTCTTGCACTGTTGGTGGGAATGTAAATTGATACAGCCACTATGGAGAACAGTATGGAGGTTCCTTAAAAAACTAAAAATAGAATTACCATACAACCCAGCAATCCCACTACTGGGCATATACCCAGAGAAAACCATAATTCAAAAAGACGCATGTACCCCAATGTTCATTGTAGCACTATTTACAATAGCCAGGTCATAGAAGCAACCGAAATGCCCATTGACAGATGAATGGATAAAGAAAATGTGGTACATATATACAATGGAATATTACTCAGCCATAAAAAGGAACGAAATTGGGTCATTTGTTGAGACGTGGATGGATTTAGAGACTGTCATACAGAGTGAAGTAAGTCAGAAAGAGAAAAACAAATATTGTATATTAACACATATATGTGGAATCTAGAAAAATGGTACAGATGAACCTGTTTCCAAGGCAGAAATAGAGACACAGACATAGCGAACAAATGTACGGACACCAAGGGGGGAAAGGGGAGGTGGGATGAAATGGGAGATTGGGATTGACATATATATGTACATATGTATAAAATAGATAACTAATGAGAACCTGCTGTATAGCACAGGGAACTCCACTTCACTGCACAGTAGAAACTAACACAACATTGTAAAACTACTATACCCCAACAATTAAAAAAAATAAACAATCCAAATGTCCATCATAAATGAATGGATAAATAAAATGTGGTATATCCATACAATAGAGTATTATTTGGCAATAAAAAGTAACAAAGTTCTGATACATTCTACAACATGAATGAACCTTATTTGATCACTGTGGTTCTACTTATATGACACTCTGAAACTATAGGGACCAAAATCTGACCAGTGTTTGCCAGGGGCTCATCTGGAGTGAAGAGGTTGATTACAAAGGGACTGGCGGGAATTTGGGGGAGTGTTGAAGTTCTTTTATATCTTTGTATCTTGTGGTTGTTACACAATTGTATACGCTTCTCAAAAGTCACAGAACTGTATACTAAACAGTATGAATCTGCTGTATGTAAATTATACCTTAATTTTTAGAAATACAGGAAAAGTCAATAGCATTCATATACACAAATAATTAGTTAAAAGATATAGTGAATGAGAAAAGCTCATTTACAACAGCAAGAAAAAAGATAAAATATATAGAAACAAACTTAAGAAATTTCTATGTAAAAAAGCATAAACGCTCTTTAAAGACACAAAAGTAGATCTGAACAAACGAAATGGTGAGAACACCTCAACACCATCTCAAGATAGCTCTCTGCAATTTAATTTACAAGTTTAATGCAATTCAAATAAGAATCCCAGCGAGCTTTTTTTTTGACATTGGTCATAAATCAGAAGCCTATCCTAAAGTTCATAAGGAAAGAAAAGTACACAAGAATATGGAGGAAAACATTGAGATGGAAGAGCTCTGTAGGGGGACTAGCCCTGACTTTAACGTATACTACAAAGCGTCTCTAAAACGGATGAATAAACAGGTCAATGGAGTAGTCAATGGAACAGAAGTTCCAGAATAGCCAAACTACACCTAAAAATCTAGTATATGATAAATGAAGGTGGTATCTCAAGTTAATGAGGCAGTGATAATCTTTTTAATAAATGCTGTTTGGATTTAAGTATTACCAGAGATAAAAATATGGATACCCATTCAGAAGAAAAGATAAAATTAGCTCCATTTCTCAAAACATACACAGGAATACACAGGAAACATACACAGGAAGTTTATTAAGGAATAAAATTCAAATGGATCAGAGATCTAAATGTAAGAAATAAAGCATTACGAATAGAAAAAAAAAGCATGGGGAGACTATAACCTACACGTGATGTAGGGGAAAGCTTTTAAAATGTGACTAAAGGTCCAGATGCAATAAAATGAAAGATTGGTAAATTTTACTATATAAAAATAAAAAACGTTTGCATGGCAAAAAAAAAAAAAAAAGCCACAATAAGCAAACTCAAAAGACAAATGACAAAATGAGAGGAAATATTCATAAGATACATCACAATAAATGACTAATATCCCTAACTTATAAGGAAAGTTTAAAATTTGGAGGGAAAGAGACCAAAAATGCTATGGAAGAGACTACGCACAACTCTCCTCTCCCAGGGCAAGCCAGGGTGGTGAGCGCCTACCCCAAGACAGGTGTAGAAGGACCGAGATCTCTGCACCGCTTTGCCCCTGCGAGGCAGAGCGTCGCGCGTGCGCAGGACGCCTGGTGGGACAGCTGGATCTCACCTTCCTCTCCGCCCCCGGGGCGCCCCTCACCAAACAACCCGAGGAAAAGCGCCAGGAAGAGGACGGGCTCCCTGACTCCTGGCGGAACTCTGGCTCACGGCTTTCAGTCTCTTTGGGCTCAGGAAGTACAACTTGGAGGTCAGTTCTTCAAAGGGTTGGGGGCCCCAGCACCCCTGGACGGTTAGACCAGCAGCGGCGGGAGCGCAGGCGCAGCCCTCCTCAGCTCCGCTCATCTGCCCCCACTGTAGGGCCCTGCCCCACCCAGCAGGCTGTGCCTTGATCTTCTTTCGATTTCTTTTCTATGAAAATCGCTTATAGCTGTTTTAGGATTATGTCACCCTTTTGGGACAGACGTTGCTGTTAGACAAATTCTGGGGTCAAAATCCTGGACTTTATAATTCATTAGTTGTGTAGACTCAGTCAACTGCATCTGTACAATGGGCAGAGCTGTAACTACTTCATGATGTTGTCATGAGGCTTAAATGAGATAATGTCTGTAGAGTGCCTGGCATATTTTATTTTAAAAAATCAGTATTAGTTCCCATTTCTGCTGGGCAACCCATTTCTACCCCACCCCACTTTCCCTACACACTCATCCTCAGAAAAATACACTGGGTCCTTTTCATGCCCCCTAAGACAGGGATAGAATCAGGTGTCCCTCCGGCCTGACATTATTTAATGTCATTCAGCCAACATGTAGTGAAGGCCCTGGCATCGTGTTAAGATTATAAAGATGATTTAGACACGGATCCCTTCTCTCTGGGGTAAGTGTAGTAGTAAGGGGAAAGAAAAGCTAAAAGAAAGACTACATATTTACTTGCTGTATCTTGAAAGGTCCTGGCAGGATATAGATGGTATACTCAAAATGGGTAAGTGGATTTTGATATCACATCTGCATTAACAGAGATATGTATAGTATATTAGGAAACCAGAGAAAAGGTGGTTCATAATTTGGAGACAAATTAGAAAGAAAGTTTCTATACTAGTGGCATTTGAGTAAGAACTTGAGTGATGAGGAGGAGATTTGTAAGAGGAGAATGAGGTGCTAGGCCATGAGAGGGAGAGAGAGCGAGAGAGAGGGAGAGCGCACCCTTGTACGCAGAGCAAAGGCCAGAAGAATGAAAGTATAGACTGTGGTTTGGAAGAGTTGGTAGTCTGGTGTGAGTGGACCATTAGTGGCTTGGCGGGGAGGAAGGGACATGAGGTAAGCAAAGTAGAATGAAAAATACTTAACGGCCATGCTGTGGAGTTTGAACTTGATTTTCTAGGTCAGTGTCCTCAAAATGTGGTTCTCAGACCAGCAGCATCAGCATCACCTGGGACCTTGTTAGGAATGAAGATTTGGGGGCCCAACCTCACATCTACTGGGTCAGAAGCTCTGGGGGTGGGTCTTAGCAATCTGTGTTTTGCTGTGCCCTCCAGGTGATCTGACACAAGATCAAGTTTGAGAAGCACTGCTCTAGGCATCAGGGAGTCACTAAAGGCACTTCATCAGAGGAGTGATGCGATCGGAGCTGTTTTTTCAAAAGATAGTTTGAGGTGGGAGGAAGAAGGGGGAAGGGGACAGAGTCTTTAGGGGTAGTCCAGTGATTCTGGTGAGGGAACAAGGAAGATGCCAACTGGGCAGTGAGCTTTGAAATGAGGGAGAGGCAGGACTGGTGACAATAGATTTGTGGGATATGGGTGTGGACAAAGAATGTCACCTGCCATTTCAGTGAAGAAAGGATGTTTTGGCTCTGAAGCCATCAACCACTGCAGCTGTCTTCCCCCACCCCTGACCCCCACAGTGCACCCCAAGGGGAATTCAGGATGGAGAAAAACAGGATACTGGCCCTAGGTAGTGAAGATTCATAGTTTAGTGCTTTTCTATGTATGTGGATTATTGACATTATTCCTTTGATATGCATCTTAACTTGCAAAGCAGTGGCACAGGGTGGGGTGAGGGGTGAGGACCCACGGTATTGCATAGCATTTCATCTTAGTTTGCCTCACTTCCCTGTTTGTTTGTTCTCACCTTCACTGACCTGATGTGCACCTCCCCAACAAATTGTTAGTGTCTTACTCTTTGCCTAGGGCTCTGTGTTTTAGAGGCTGCAAGTCCCAATTAATAGAAAAGGAAATAGTGCCCAACTCCCATATGGAAATCAAGGCAAAAACAGTACTAAACCAAAACGTAAGTGTAAGGAAGTCCAACAAAAGTTTGGTTTTTCTCCTAATGGCTGCTTTGATGCTATCTGTGATGTTGTGATTCATAATAAGAATATATGTTTGGTCTTCATCCCCATTTCTGGCACTGAGCTCCTAAAACCCTTGAAATTTCCGCAGTGCTGAGAGTGAAAAGGGTGTCTTTTGTTATGTTAATGAGGTGACTTTTGGGAAGCACCTAAGGTTGGGGGCTGGTTGCCAGAGAAACCAACCCTGATTAGAGGGTTGGAACTTTCAGTCCAGGGAGAGGAGAGGGACTGGAGATTGAGTCCAACCACCAATGACCAACGACTTAATCAGTCATGTCTATGTTTTTAAGCCTACATAAAAATCCAAAAGGACGGGGTTTGAAGAGCTTCTGGGGTTCAATTCACTTGGAGATTTGGGGAGAGTGGCTGTTGTCCAACTGAAGTTCATGTGCCAGATGCACACTGAGGCCAAACAAACTGAAATGTTGGAGTTTGGAATGGAGAAAGGTTTATTGCAGGGCCAAGAAAGGAGAATGGACGGCTCATGCGCAAAAGACCCGAATTCCCTGATGGTTTTTGGGGAAGAGTTTTTATAGGCAAAATTGGGTTGGGGAGAGAGCTGCAGGGTGTGTGACCTCCCTCTGATGGTTTGGTGGGGAGGTAACTGGGTGGTGTTCCTGGAATCTCAATCATCAGCTGTCTGGTTCCAACCAGTCTGAAGTCCACATGCTTGTTTTCAGCCTGAAGTTACCATCCTCCACCTGGGTGGGGACCTTAGTTCCTGTAGAAGAACTCAGAGATGATAAAAGAAATTTTCACATGTTGAGGTAAAGGGAAGTCATTCTGGCTTACACATGAGTTAACTTGAATTTTATGCTAACTAGAATAGCCAGTTTGTGGCCTATCAAACATACGTTGTACATCTGCTTTAATTATTAAAGAAGAGGGTGCATTGACCAGAAGTAAAGAATGTCCATGTTAAAAATAAAGATTAAATGCCTCTCTTCCTGGGATGCCAATGCTGGTACTCCTTTGATGATGAGAATACCTTCCCAGGTGCCAAGGCCATACTACTTGCTGTGTACGTCCTGATCTGTTTTTTGGATTTTTTTGGTTTTGTTTTTGAAACCTTGAAGGAATGTATCCCTGACTTGTTTGATGTTCTTTGTTCTGACAAGACATAAAACTGTGCTGAAAACCATGCTTCTCCAGAGCAGGTCTCAGAGTTATCTGAGAGGCTGTCTTCTGGGCTATAGTCCTCAGTTTGGCTCAGATAAAACTCTTTTCTATTCCTATTATAAATTGTTTACTGATTATTTTTGTGGACAGAGATATGTATCAGATTGTTATGTATGTCCCTTGAGGAGGAACCAGGAGCCTGCCCATTGCTGCATTATTGCTTCTTGACTGCCTTTCCTTTGTTTCTGCATTCCCTCACTCCTCTAATTAGTAACTGTTTGAATCTGCCCTTTGGAACTCAGGGAAGGTCTAGGAGGCTGAAACCTTTTTCCCTACAAACAAGAAATGGGGGGCACGGAAAGGCTTTCGTACCCAGGAGAGCCCCACAGGGTTCTGCTCGGTTTTGTGGAGCACCTGGAAAAGGCATGGAAGCTCCATGCCCTTTCCCCATATGCATCTCTTCCATACAGCTGTTCCTGAGTTATATCATTTTATAGTAAACCAGTACTCTAGTGAGTAACCTGGTTTCCTGAGTTCTGTGAGCTGCTCTAGCAAATTACTTGAACCCAAGGAGGGGGTCATGGGAACCTCTGATTTTATAGCCATTCGGTCAGAAGCACAAGAACAATCTGGACTTGCAATTGGCACCTGAACTGGAGGGCAGTCTTGTGGGGCTGAGCCCTTACCTCTGGAATCTGATGCTATCCCCAGGTAGAAAGTGTCAGAATTGAGTTGAACTGTAGGACACTCAGCTGGTGTTGGATTGCTTGGATGTATGGGGGAAAATCGCACACGTTGAAATTGGATACAGAAACTTACTATCTTTAGAGAGACATCAAATATCTCAATATTATTTGTAATTCTCTTTTTTTCTTTGGAGAAAAAGGTGCCCTAATTTGCTGGGGCCTAGTGAGCTATTTCAGTAATCCAGCACTAATGCTAGAAAGGTGAAACAAAAACTCTTGCAGCAAGGAGGGGCAAGTGTAGTTTGATGGGTTATTATGTATGCTTTCTCTAAAAGGAGAGAAGAGATGAAACCTGCAGTCTACCTTTACCTTTGTAGTAACCTATGTGATAAGGAGGAAAAATACTAAGAAATGTGATTTTTACAGCTGAACGTGGCAGCAGTGAAGTCAATAGTAAAGTTCTACTGTGATACTGTTTAGCAACAGCTACACACAAAATCAAGCAAAGACATCTGCCCACATGGTATGTTGTACACTGTATGTATTGTAGGAAACACCCAGAATCTAAACCTAAGGAAAAAGAAAAAAGAAGTGGGAAGGAATGCAATCTGTTCCTAAAATGGATATAACTTTATTTATAGCAGATATCAATGATAATACCTTCCACAGAGCACAAGCAGTAATCCAAAGGCTCACAAACCACACTATGAAACTTGCGTACACGTTGCAATCAAGGATCCAGCCCTTAGCAGGGACCAAACTTTTGCTTTTTTGAAGCAAATTTAGCTAAAATATCCATAGATACAAAACAATCATAACTCTAAGACTTTAATGAATCACCAAAAACTAAATGTCTAATCTGATTTTTTAAAAAAAGACATATCATTTACCTTAAACTTCCTCAACTCTCCGGACAAAGAAAAAGATTCTGGTTTTTCAAGTTCTTCAAACAGGAATTCCTCAGAGGAAATCTGCCTTGAGCACTGGGCAGGAATCCATTTCTGAGAGAAGCTCAGAATAATGGGAACGCCTCAGCTTCCTCCATGGAGGAAAAGACCCCTGTAGGAGACAGTACAGCTCTAGGGCACAGAAGCCTTGGAGCCAGACTAACTCCTTAGAATCCCAGAACTTCTGCTTATTAATTATGTGACCTTTGTCAAGGTACTTATCCTCTCTGTGCATCAGTTTTCTCAGTTATGAAATGGGGATACCAATAGTATCAATCACACAGATATAAAGCTCTTATAAAGGGGACAAAATAAGTACACAATATTAACTATTACTGTCTGACCAAGAAAACTGTGTGTACACGTATCTTTAGGAAAAGAAAATGACATCTCTTTCATCATTTTTGGAGAGAGGCTGGGACATGGATAACGAGATAGTTTGCAGTTAAAACTTTCTTCTGACTTGAAGAACCATTTAAAAGTAAATTTTGACATGTCCGTATTCCTTATGGTAGGCACGACTCTAGTCTTTTCTCTGTCCAGAAATTATTAGGGAGACATATTTTAAGGGAGAAAGCATGACGTGGTAGGACTTAGCAAAAGGGAGGAAAAGGGTTTTTTCTCATTTTTCTCATGAGAAAATGAGAGTCTGTGGAGATTCCTGTGATTTATCTGTTAAAACTGCAAGTGGGGTATACATAAAAGTACAATAATATCCAGAGGGAAAAATGTTCAGAGATGGGTAGCATTACTAGGGCAGGGGAAGCGCACACCGTATGGCAGGTTATAAGAATCAGCAGGGAGCAAGGACAAAGTTAGAGGCCGGTCAGAGTTCAGAGGCCACAAGTTCTGGAGTAAGAAACTCCGTTTCCCAAATAAGTGGTGAGGACTCCAGAGCTGTCTTCCTTACTCCTGCCTGTGCCAAAGATTTAAGGAACATGTTTCTCTGCGGGGTTACTAGCAACTTGAGTCAGGCAGCAAACATTTATTAAGCACCAACTGTTCACCAGGCTCTGTGTTGTCAAAAATAACAGCCTTATTCCCTTTATTACCAAGGTTGCTCAGGCTCTGTCCTGGCCACTCCTCTGGCCATGGGGCAGGAAGGGGACCGTAGGTCTCTAATTTTGCATAACCAAAGCCCTCCTCCCACCCGACCACCCTTCACATTAGGGTTTTACTTTTAGGGTAGGGGTCGAAGAGCAAACAGACAAAACTGAAGGACTACCCAAGAGATGGCAATAAAAGGAGGATCCACTGACAGCTGGTACTTCAGTTGAACAACACAGAAGATGATTTCAGATCCACAGCACTCCACCCCTCTAGCCTCCACAAGGATGACACGAGAATGAGGCACACTACCTCTGCAGCAAGATTACACAGATCTCCGGGGCTTTTATCTTCCAGAAAATGTAACACTCCAGAAATGACAGACCAGCAGATTCTTACTCTTACACAAAGCACGTCTTTTTTTTTTTTTTTTTTCTGGCTGTGCAGCCAGGATTTTAGTTCCCCAACCGTGGGATCGAACCTGTGCCCCCTGCAGTGGAAGCTTTCGGAGTCCTAACCCCTGCACCACCGGGGAATTCCCCACAAACCACTTCTTGAGATGAAACAATTTTAAAGGTGTTTTTACATAAGGATTTAGATTAGAATTTACTCTGCTTCTTCAACTGTGCCTTTTGCAAGCTTGGCTCAACTTTTCCTTCCAATACTCTTCTTACTCAATTCCTTTATCTTTCAGCTCCTGTTTGACACGTTTCAGATAGTCAGGATCAGGGTAGCCATACCTGCAGAAGAAAAAGGCCCTTAGCTTCATCACAGATGGTTTTAAAGAATCTGTACAGTAGGTCCCTGGCATTAACATTCAGTGTTGCGAATATTCACAAGCAATCCTGAAGGCTGATTTGTAAGTGTGCTGATGTGAGTCATTTCGCTAGTGAGTAGGCCTAGCTGTCTGCCCAGGATCTGCCTTCCAACAAGACTTCAGTTTTCAGCTCATGGTTAGCAATGACTCTTATAAAGTTATAATATACTATATTTTTATGGAGGGTAATCATTTTGCTACAGGAAGATTTTCAAATTTGGGAAATTAAGTCTTAAGATGTATTCCTTTTTGAATATTAAGGGTCTGAGGTATTCTATCTGAATTTCATAAAGAGCAATTGGATTGCCCATAATACAACTTCCATCTCCATTAAGTAAGATTTTTCTAGAGTTCTGTTAGCCAAGTGAATTTAGGATCTCTATGGACTCATGGGAGGGGAGGGTAGAAGAAAGGGTGATCTTAAAAGAAGACGAAGTAAATAACATTCGTAGGATCTACCCTTCAAATAGACATGAAACCCCAAATTAAATCACCTTAGATTCCATTCATCTTGGATTCTGAAGATCTGCTGCCCACTGATGCAAAATTTATTAACTGTATGACACTTTGTGGTTGGGAGGGTAGAAGGTCATAGGAACCAATCTTTCTATCTTTGAGATGATCACCCCAAATGAGCATCTGTCAAAATACTGCATCCAATCCCACTGCTAGAAACTGTCTCCTTACAGTCACATCCTCAAATCACCATGTTTTACGACCTCTAAATTCTGTTTAGCAGCCATTCTGTTTCAAAAGCTTCTCACCTTTCTGGTCCCCCAAACCTGGACGTTTTGTGGTGGATATCATTCCACGTAATGACATCTGAGACTCCTAATACTCGAGAGTCTCCCACTGTGAAAATCAGTTTTTGGTCAAAGGCCCTACGAAGCAGGTGCAAAACCTCATTTCCTTCCTTGTTATCAGGCAAGTATGCAGTTCGACATGTTCCAGAAAATCTCTTTCCTGGGTTTGGGTGCTCTTTCTATATGAAGGCAAGAAAATGTCACATGAAAACATTGTGTCAGAATTTTACTATATGTGTAGATGTGTTCATATGCGTATAGAGCAAACAAAAATCAACAAAAGTATTCAAGGTTTGCTCACGTTCTCCATATAATTCATATTTCTCCTCTTTCCCCAAGTTCATGCTGGGAACACTATCCACCTTCCTGACTTCCCCCACTCCAGCGCACAATCACCACCCACCCTTTCTCTGCCTTAATAGACACAAAAGATACCTAAATTATACGTAAACATTGTTAGCTGTATCAGCATTTAAAATCCTTGCATATGACCATGGAGATAACTACCTGGGAAATCCACTGTCTAATTGGTAACAGTCCCTGTTGCTCTGGTAATCCCAGCATACTGGAAAGAAACCCATGGACCTCAGAAACACTTACTGTTTGTATGCCTTCTTCAATACTGTAAGTAATCACAATGGTGCCACAGGATTCATAACCTGGAAGTGAGTCTTTTTTGAAAACGACATGCATGTTTCCATCTGGCTGATTCCCTTTCTGGACACCATAGGAAGTCTGGCACAAAGGACAGACTGGCTTATATGACAAGGCTTTGTTGATACAAGGGCTGCAGAAATCATGCTTGCACTTTGAGAGCACTTTTCTGTTGCTAATGGTGTTCAAACAGATGGTACATATGTCCTTTTCCTTGTCCACTTCTGACACCTCAGAACTGGCAGAGCGCTGCAATGTTGGTGAAGCTGTTTTTGAATCATTACTATCAGTGTCCGTGGGTGTTTCATTCCATTTCTCTCTAGCTAATGGAGACATTCCCCCTCTGTTTAAGACATACTGTTTTGCCTTTGTAAGGTGATTTGGCAACCCAATCAAAGTCATTGACTCTTGATTTAGCACAAAGTCTATATCTGGATGCCTTTTTCGAAAGTCATCAGAGAACTTGGTCCCATGTAAGTGCTTTGTCCCCTTGCCCAAAAGTTTCAGCAAAAGAACTTCTCTCACAATCTGACATGAGACATGTTGATAGGCATCGATGAAACTTGAATAAGCATGCACAGATAGATCTAACTCCTTGGTTTTAGGTTCAAATAGAATGCAGGTTTTCTGACTTGTTCCCAAAACCTTACTTTGAGTGTCATACTTTTTTTCTATCTGTGATATCTCCTGGAGTAACTCTGCTTCTAAAAGCTTATAGTGAGCAGTGTCAACCTCAATTCCATTCATCATGTGCTTGGGAGTCACTATTTTCACAGGCGCCTTGGGAAGACTTTCAGAGATTTGTGAGGCAAGAAAATGTTTGGCAGCTGAAATGTCATATGCGGTCCCAAGGAGAGTTAATTCTCCTCCCTTCTCCTTTATGAGGAGCTTTGTAAACTGGTGATTTAATTCCTGTTTGATTTTGTGTGCCTGCTCACTGTCTGCCAGAGCAACGCATTCCTGCTTCAGCGTCTCCACACTCTTCTGAAATGCTCTGACAAAAGACTCGCGAGCTGCTTCGAGGTTACCTGATTGACTTGAGGTGAAGTCTAAATAGACCATATTCGGAGAACTCTTCGGAGTTTTTATTTTTGTACCAAATCTTTTCTCTATTGAGTATATTTTATCAGGGCAGGTGTATGTGAAGTATTCAAAGAGAGCCAAGGGAACTTCAAAACCGTTGTTTTTTTCTTCCGACCTGGTTTTTGGTTCAGAGGGAGAAACACAGCTGTTCCCGTCCTGCTGATGGAGTGGCTCCCTCTCTGTTGTCAAAGGGGAAGATTCTCGTTTCTGCTCCTTTTCCAGGAGGTGTTCACTCAAGAAGCCATGTATTTTTTCAATATCTCTGAAGTCACCGCGCACTTTCTCAATTCCTTCATGGCCCTTCACTCGTTCGACATTGGGGCAGAGAATGGCGATGTGTTCCCTCTGCTCTTTAGAGAACAGGTGACAGTTCAGTTCAGCCGTGACAGTAAGAAAGATCTGAAATTTTAAAAGGGAACAAATAAAATCTATTAGACATCCAGGTCTACGTTCCTCTCAGGAGAATGTCTAGAGACTAGAGAAATAACCGCCGTGACTTCTTTCAAATCCTTTTTGCAAAGCATGCAATGTACTACAACCCAGAGGCACCCAGCCCTGTCTGTACATTAGAATGGCCTGGGGAGAAAAAAAAAACAACAAAAAAAAAAACCAAGGCCCAAGCACATCTCCAGAGATTCTGATGTAAATGTAGAGCCTGGGCACTAACATTTTTAAAAGTTCCATGGGGCTTCCCTGGTGGCGCAGTGGGTAAGAATCCGCCTGCCAATGCAGGGGACACGGGTTTG
Organism: Eschrichtius robustus; assembly: GCF_028021215.1. Classification (NCBI taxonomy): domain Eukaryota; kingdom Metazoa; phylum Chordata; class Mammalia; order Artiodactyla; family Eschrichtiidae; genus Eschrichtius; species Eschrichtius robustus. The sequence continues at coordinate 78,553,331 of NC_090829.1, forward strand.
AGCCCTGGTCAGGGAAGATCCCACATGCCACGGAGCAACTAAGCCCGTGTGCCACAACTACTAAGCCTGCGCTCTAGAGCCTGCAAGCCACAGCTACTGAGCCCACGTGCCACAGCTACTGAAGCCTGCGCGTCTAGAGCCCGTGCTCCGCAACAGAGAAGCCACCGCAATGAGAAGCCCACACACCGCAATGAAGAGTAGCCCCCGCTCGCCGCAACTAGGGAAAGCCCACGTGCAGCATCGAAGACCCAATGCAGCCATAAATAAATAAATAAATAAATAAATTTATTAAATAAAAAAAAGAGTTCCATGGACAGGAAGTCTGGATTCTAGAGCTGCCACTATTGCTTTGACCTTGGGGAGTAGGGCAGAGGGAAGGCACTTCGTTCGACTTTCTGGGTAAACTGCTATGTTTCTCACTGAAGAGTGTGAGCCTGGGAGGGAGCCATAAATCTGAGGGTGATGTCTTTTCCTATTATTGTTTTTTCTCTTCTGCCCTCATCCTTCTTTCTTTTTTTCTCTTTTTAAAAAACAAAACAAAACTAACCCCCTAACTGCATGCAATGTTGCTGGGCCCTCTAAACCCTGGCCTTTAGAAGCTCAAGTATAAGACAAACACCAGATTAGGTGAAAAAGGACAGAGGCAAATTGAATGTAATATAAAAGCAAGATTCCTAATGTTTTGTTCTCCCTCGAGGTCTTTGCACAAGCTATTTCCTCTGCATATAACATCCTTCCTCTAGATCTTCAAAATGTTTCCTGAATCCAGCCACTTCTCACACCTCCATCAGGACCACCCAGAGTCCAAGCCATTGTCATCTTGCACCTGACTCACTGCAACCCCTCCTAACTGGACTCTGACCTTCCACTTCAGCCTCTTCCTAGATTCTGTTCTCCACACAGCAGCCAGAGTGATCCTGCAGAAGTGTGAACCAGATCACTCTATTCCCCTGCTTAAAACCATCTAAGGAATCTCTTAACATTTAAGTTAAAATCCAAAGTCCTAACCTTTATCCCTCAAAGACCTGACTTCTAGGTACCTCTCCAAGTTCCTCTCTCACTCTCTCTCTTGCTCTCTGCCCTCCAGCCACGCTGGTCTCCCTCTTTGAAGCTCTTGGGCTCAGGATGTGAGCTCCTGTCTGGATGTGTGTGGGGAGGGGGGGAGGGGGGGTGTCAGCTTTACACTTGTTTTTTTCCCTCTGCCTAGAACCTTCTTCCCCTAGAAATCCACTTAGCTAGCTCCCTTACTTCATTTGTGTCTCTACTCAGAGGTCACCTCATTTGAGAGGTTTTTCCTGATATCCTATTTAAAATAGTAGTTCTGTTACTATCATTTATCCTGCTTTATTCTTCTTCCTAGCAGATATTTATCACTGGCAGATATTTTATTCCGTATCTATATGTTTAGTATTATTGTCTGGTTCCCTCACTAGAATGTAAGGTCCCTGAGGGCAGGGTCTGCTGTGTTCCTGGCTGATCTTCAGCTCCTGTGACAGTGCCTGGCACACAGTAGGCAGTTGATACTGATTTGTCGAATGACTCTGCATGGCTGGCCCCTGCTCATCATTCAAGTCTCAGGCCAAATGTCACCTCCTCAGAGACTCTGACTTCTGGTCGGAAATAACACAGATTCCTTCTCCTTCCTTGCCCTGGCCCTGTCACTCTCTAAGGCAAAACCCCATTATATTTTCTCCTTAGCACGTATCACTCTCTGAAATGGTTTTATTTATTTTGTTTTCTTGCTTATTGTCTTTCTATGTACCTCTCCATCCCCAGCAGGGACCTGTCTGTTGTGTTCGCCTCTGTGTCCCAATGTCTACAACAGTACCAGGCTCATAATAAATCCTCAGCAAATTGGTCCTTGGACTGGAGAGGAAGTTGCAGGAACATACCTAGCTCCTTCAATACTCACCTTCTGGACACAGGAATCCACAACGCTAGAAATGTCCTTTTCATTTGGATGCTTCTCACCAGGCCTCGCCCCTTTTCGTGACTGTGTCAAAGAAGACATCCTGGTGTTCTTCTCTACTGCATTTTCATTGGGTTCCAGGAAAACAGTCACAGGTTTGTCGTCAACCACAATTTGGTGCTTTCCTTTCTTCAACACTCCCTCCTTACCTTCAGTGGAGACATTAAATATATACATACACATAGAAATGGGAGCAATTTCAAATAATCCTCTTACTCATGCATCTGTACCTTGCCCCAGCACCCTCCCAGTAAGGGCTGCTCCCGGCATCCTGGAATGGTGGGTTGGTGATAAGGTGAGGGAGCTATTCCAAACTCTAAAGTAGGCAGCTGAAGTTCTACTGTAGAAAGGAAAGCTTAATGATAATGGAATATCGTCCACTCATTAACAGTTTCAGGAAAGTCATGTTCCTGAAACTGTTGCCAGTTCCCCATTTCAATGACACTCATTATGAGTTAAATGAAAACAGCAGGAATCAGAAGTGTAGACTCAGTTTTACAACTACTATGTGTTTACTGACATTCAGAGGAAAAGGCTGGGAGGAAATATATCAAAATGTTCACATTGTTTCTCTCCAGGTGGTTTTCTTCTTTATTCTTTTCTCCCTTTTCCATAGTGAGCATATATAACTTTTCGAATTCTCAAAAACAAATCAGTGGAATAATTATATAAAACATAAAAGTGAAATTCCTAAGTGACAAGGGCTGACAGGCGTCTGGGGGTGGCAAGCGTGTTCTGAGAGCTGAGAAATAGGAGTCACGGCGTGGAGACTGCAAAGTATCAACTTTCAGGCGCAGTCGGCCCAGGTCAGAGACTGGGGACTTGTGAGCACTGTCCTCCTCTCTGGGGCTGCGCCTCTTGCCAGCAGGATCCCCAGGTTCCTGTCCCCCACCAGACTTTCTCCCGCCCTCTCTCCTAGGTCAGCTTGAACTGGGTCTGCATGGAGCCCCCCACCCCTCCCCTCTTCCCAGGGACGGTGGTTGCCCCCCAGCCCGGGCCCGCAGCTCACTCGCCCTTTGCACGAACTGCACCCGGAAGGTGTCCGAGTTGGGGTCGTTGCGGTCCAGGGCCTGCACGGTGCACTCCCCGCCGCCCGACTCCCGGCTCTGGAAGTACTTTTCCAGCTTCCATGTAAGGCGGGTGCCGGGATGCGACACCCGCACGAGCAGCGGGGACGGCGGGCAGAGGTTCGAAGCCATGGCTCTCCGCATGGGGATGGCGCCGCGACTCGCGACGCCGCTGTGCCGGGCCCGGGCAGGGGTGCGTCCGGCCCCGCCGCCCTGGAGCGCAGTTTCAGTTTCGCTTTTCCGGAGATCACTCTCGGTTCCCGGCAGAGCCACACCCGCTCCTCTCTTCGCTGCCCTCCCTGCCGCGGACTGCCGGGTGAGTAGGTCCTGTCCACTGTTCCCGGGGCGGTGGGGCGCCGAGGCGCCCGGGTCTCCTCTCCTGCGGACTCGGGCGGGGAGCGGGCAGGGGAGAAGCGGTCGAGAGACGCGCCCAGGGCCAAGCCTACCCTGGTGAGGATGGAGGCTGGGCAGATGCTCAAGTCAAAGAAAGTTTCTCCTGAGTTTGTGATTCCTTTTTTTTTTTTCCTTTTAACTCTTACTGTTGTTACTATTATTTGCAGCTGAAATGTAATTCACATTCTGAATTCAGGTTAAACTTACCTACACTTTTTTAAAATTTGGATTTGTTCACCTGCGTTGTGACACAGCACATGTTACCTTCTCTAACGCTATGCTTTAGACTGGCTCTTGGGGCTTTTCTGCTCTCATTTCTCGATTTGGCCAACAATACTGAACTCCATGCTGTGCCCTGTGTACTAGGGAATAAAGGTGAAAGGGGAGGCACCTGACCTCACCTGCTGGTAGGGTGAGGTAGACTTGTGACTAAAGAAGCAAAATCTCTTGAAGGCCTCGAGAGGAAGTTTGAAGAAGCATCTTAAAAGAGAGGAGAGGGAGGGATGGGGAGCATCAAAGGCACAGAGACCACTGTATCTGAAGCACAGAGGGGACACTGAGGCCTTGGGAAGCTGTGATGAGTAAGGGAGATGACGGAGGAAGGGTCTAGATCAGTGCTGTCCAATAGAAATATAATGTGAGCTACATATTAATTTTTTTTAGTAGCTATAATTTTTAAAGTACAAACAGGTGAAATTAATTTTAATTTTGTGTTATTTAGCTCACTATATCCTAAATTAACCATTTAGGCATGTAATCAATGTTAAAAACTTATTAATGAGATATTTTACATTCTTTTTTGTCATCCTGGGTCGTTGCAATCCAGTGTTTATCTCACATTTACATCACCTTTCAGTTGTGATTAGCCACATTTCAAGTGCTCAAGAGCTACATGTGGCTAATGACCCACACTGGACCGCACAGTTCTAGACGGTGAAAAGTCTTCAAGATCGTAACGAGATATGGAAGGCTCGTAGGTAGGGCAAGCAGGAGAGTGACATGTCAGATGTGCATTTTAGAAAGCTGGTGTTGACAATCATGTGAAGGACACATTTCCATGCAGGGATGAATGGAGGTGGAGAGGCCAGAGGTAAGATTTTTTTGCACGTGGCTGGTAAGACTGGAAATGGGTGAGTCTTTATGAAGAGCAATTTGCCAGTGCTATCAGAATTATGACTGCATATACATCCCTATTCTGCAGTTCCACTTCTAGGAATTTGTCCCGTTTATTGATTAGCACCTGTGTGTAGTGACCTATGTACTAAGTTGTTCTTTACAGCCTTTTTTATAATAGCAAAAGATTAGAAACTCCTTGTGTCCATAAAAGGGGGTACTAGCAGTTGAATAACTTATAGTGCATCTATGCAATGGAATGCAATGAGCAGTAGAAAGAAGGAAGACCCTCTCTATGTGCTAACATGGAAAGATCTCTAGAATACATTAAATGGAAAAGGGAAGATGCAGAACAGTGTGTATAACATGCTACCTTTTGAGGATGGGCACAGGCTCTGAAGAGCACTCTGACCAAGGTGATGTCCCAGAGCTTCCTCCCCATGAGGGCAAAGACCCAGAGGTGAAGGAGAGTTTGGAGAACATCGAGTAGTGCCATTTCGCAGCACTGTAATTCCGCCGGAGCATTGGGTATGTAAAGGGGAGGCTGGGAAACTGATATGACAGAGAGACCCTTGAATGCCAGGCTGAAGAGCTTGATCTTTACCATAGGTGATGGAGTCTGCTGAAGGTTTTGAGCAGAGAGTGCTTTTCAAATAAATGCCTTCTTTGTGAGGAAAAAAATATGCTTCTTTTGTGTAAAAATGCTTCTGGAAGGACACAGGAGAAGCTAATAACAGTGATTGCCTCTGGGAAGGGAATTTAGTGAGGGGAGTAGGAGGGAGCCTTTTATACTTTTGAAATTTGAACAATTCAAACAATAAAACATAAAATTAAGTACATTTAAATGTTTAAAAAGAATGTATTGCCATAGCTCAGGCAAGAGGCCCTGAGGCCCTGAAGTGAAGTGGTATCAATGGGCAAGGAGGGTAGGGCTGTATTTGAAAGTGATTGAGGTGGACAGGACCCAGTGATGAGTTGAATATGGGACAGAAGATTCTAGATTTCTGACTTGAGTGGATAAATGGTGTATCATTTACCAAGCTGTGGAATCCAGGAGATAAAGCATGGATTTTGGAGGGGGTTGGGTGAGGGTAGGTAGCAGTGCGGGGAGTGGAGATGAGGAGACTATGGATCCAGTTTTGCAGAGGCTGTGTTTGAGGGGACTACGGGACGTTCAGGTAGTCTTGAAAAGTGAGGCTTAGGAGAGCCATAGCCTAGAGATACAGATGTGGGAGTCATATTTGCAGCTGGTGAGTTGAAGTCGTGAGAGTGGATGAGATCACCCTTTGAGGGTGTACAGAATGAGCTGAGACGTGCCTCTCGACAAAATCCTGGGATAGTTGACTGAGGCTGAATCCAGGGGAAAGGTCTGTAAAGGCAAAGTGAGAGGTAACAAAAGAACCAAGGGAAGGGCTTCCCTGGTGGCGCAGTGGTTGAGAATCTGCCTGCCAATGCAGGGGACACGGGTTCGAGCCCTGGTTTGGGAAGATCCCACATGGCGCGGAGCAACTAGGCCCGTGAGCCACAACTACTGAGCCTGCGCGTCTGGAGCCTGTGCTCCACAACAAGAGAGGCCGCCATAGTGAGAGGCCCGCGCACCGCGATGAAGAGTGGCCCCCGCTTGCCACAACTAGAGAAAGCCCTCGTGCAGAAACGAAGACCCAACACAGCCAAAAAAAAAAGAAAAAGAAAAAAAGAACCAAGGGAAGATGGTATAGGAGAAGCCAAAAAGCAGAGGTTCAGGAATCAGAGAATGAAATGAAGAATGAAACTATAGAGAGAGGTCAAATAAAGATTAGGACAGAAGAGAGTCCACTGGGGTTAGCCACGTGGAAGACACTGACGAGCAGTTTCAGAGGGGGCTGGAGATGAGCTGGGAGTCAGACTGCAGTGGGCTGAGCAGGCAGATGGACGGAGAGCCAACTCCTTCATGCTGCCCATGAAGAGAAAGGAACATAGTAGGAACCAGTGATGGAAAGCTGGGAAGGCTTTTGTTGCTATTGTTGTTGTTAAAATAAAATAGAAGAGATTGAATGTTTTGGACAATATGCTCCTTGTTTCTAATTTCTTTGGGGTTAAAAGAGTGTCATCCCCCACTGCCAAGTCTATCCCAGAGCCCTTGAAGCCTGGTCTGAACAAGAATATACTCAGAGAAAACCATAATTCAAAAAAACACATGCACCCTATGTTCATATCAACACTATTTACAATAGCCAGGACATGGAAGCAACCTACCATCAACAGAGGAATGAAAAAGAAGATGTGGTACATATATAGAATGGAATATTACTCAGCCATAAAAAGGAACAAAATTGGGTCATTTGTAGAGACATGGATGGATCCAGAGAGTGTCATACAGAGTGAATTAAATCAGAAAGAGAAAAGCAAATATCATATAATAAAGCGTATATGTGGAATCTAGAAAAATGGTATAGATGATCTTATTTGCAAAGCAGAAATAGAGACATAGACATAGAGAACAAATGTATGGATACCAAGGGGGAAAGGGGTGGGGAGGGAGGGCTTGGGAGACTGGGATTGACACCTATACATTATTGATACCATGTATAAAATAGACAATTGCTGGGAACATACTGTATAGCACAGGGAACTCTACCTAATACACTGTGGTAACCTAAATGGGAGGGAAGTACAAAAGGGAGGGGATATCTGTATGTGTATGGCTGATTCATTCCGTTGTGCAGTGGAGGCTAACACAACATTGTAAAGCAACCATACTCCAATAAAAATTAATAATGAAAAAGAAAAAAGAAAAAAGAAAACAAGTGCAACATCATCTAAAGAAAAACCCACTGGAAGCCCACAGTGGGAGCAGATGCGGCAGTTTTCCTTCTTTTGTGAAAACAGCAGTGCCCTCTGGAGGCAAAAATGCGTCTTCTCCCTGCATTTTTGGATTATACTTGGACTTGCAGCTTTTCCTGACACGTAAGAATAATCCTCCTGCCAATGCAGGTCACATGGGTTCGAGCCCTGGTCCAGGAAGATCCCACATGCTGCGGAGCAACTAAGACCGTGAGCGACAACTACTGACCCCAGACGCCTAGAGCCCGTGCTCCGCAACAAGAGAAGCCGCTGCATTGAGAAGCCCGCGCACCACAACGAAGAGTAGCCACTGCTGGCCGCAACTAGAGAAAGCCCGTGCGCAGCAATGAAGAACCAACGCAGCCAAAAATAAAATAAATAAATATTACCGAGAAAAAAAAAAAGAAAGAATGATAGTGTTCTGATGCTGTAGAGAGTCGCACAAAATTTTCCTATTGCAAAGGCATCAGAAATCATTTCAGAGGCCTAGAGGCGACTATGTGGAAACAAGTGTGGGCAACGGTGTCTTTAAGCATTTTTATTATTATTCTCCTCAAAATTCACAGTCTTTAATTCCTACCTGTTAGAAGGAAAAATTATTAAAATGTGTTTTCCCATGGTCTCTGATTTTTATCCAGACAATCCCCTTTCTAATTCGATCAGAGCTATTTATCACAAACTCAGTAACGTACATCCTCCACAGGCATAAGCACAGTTCCCTCTCTTTGGACCCCTTCCAGGGGTCTTCACTCACTCATAGGCTGGTTTTTCCTCATTGCTCTTTGAATGCTGTGCTTAGTTTTACCATTTGGTATCATCCTCCTCTTCTAAATATGTAAAAGCCTGCTTCGTCCTTTAAGGCCTGGCTCTAGCCTCACCTTCCTCATAAAGCTTTCCCTGCTGTAGCCCATACAGTTTTTTCCCTTCTTTGAATCTCTCTGTAAAGGAAAGAGGGTAAACAGTAACAACAGCAGCGAAAGCAATGTGTGCATCTTCACCAATGAAATTAAAAATCACTCAAGCTCAGAAATCTTGTTTAGTCTTCCTGTTGTGTGTTTTCACCAAATTCCCTAAGATGCTCATCATATTACATCCTTCTATTCATTCCTAGAAGGGGGCCGCCACATTTGGGAAACGCAAAACAGAGTAAACATTGAAAGACCCCAGAGACCTGGAGGATGGACTTTTCCAAGGTAAAAAGCATAAATGTATATAAGTAATAAACTTTGATCAGCACGTGAATAGTTCTTCCTGTAACAGCAAAAAATCTGGGGTCTTCAGTTATAACTGGCATTCTTATTTGGTTTTACTCTCCCGGTAAAAGTTTTCTCCTTGCCCCATGCGAGAGACGGGGACTCAAGAATATGCTAGTATAATCAACAGAGTCAACATGAGCATGGGTGATTTTTTGTAAAATGTCGCCTCAGTATCATTTTTATTCTCTCTAGTCATTCAGCAATTCTGCTTTTGCAGAATGCGGGAAGGAGGAGGATGGAGGAGGAATAAAAATAAGGGACTAGGGAAAAGGCACCTCATTTGTTTATCCTGAAAGTTCCACATTCAGGCTTGTATCACGAAATAAGCAATTGAAAGTGGTAGATGGTGAGGTGTAGCTGATGAGGCTCAGGTCCCTATGTCTTCTGTTCTGTCTAGAGAAACCCCACAAACCTTTGGAGATTGGAGTCCTGTCTGAGAGTTTTGGGTCATTTTGGTCTGTGACCTTTGAGCCTTTTCAAGTGGTAATCTCCAGCCCTTCATCCCATCCAGAATTAAGAGTGCATTGGCCTCTAGGGAAGCGGGGTAGAGTCAGTGTTGGCTGGAACATTTAGTATTTCAAGTATTTCAGGCACACTGATTAAACAAACAAACGTGTTCCCCTTCCCCCTCAAACCCAGTGTTCTTAGGAAGGTTTCTGTTGCTTTGTGTTTATGAAACGGTATTTGTCATCAGTAATCTGTAAATCATTCAGTCTCAATTTTTTTTAAACCACTCTCCCTTTTCACAGGGTGTTGGAGCAGCAGCTTACAGTGAGAAATCAGGTAGGATCACCTCACTCTCACTCTTGTCTCAGAAAATCTTTGCTCCTATCTTTCCTCAGTGGAGAAAGGGGAGTACAGAGGAGACTATCTCCCCCACAGATGCTCAGGTGCGTGACTGCAGGACCTTGTGGGGACCGGGCATACGCCTCAGAAGGGGGACTGCTTTGGAAGCAGTGTGGCACCAGCAGATGTGTTTCCTTAGGGCTCCCGTTGATCCTATCCTTTGCCCACAAGACGTGAGACCCTTCTGACCACAGCCCTAGAACTGAAACTGTTCATAAGAGGTGACCAACTGATTGTCTCCTTGCTCAGCAAAGCTTGTAAGAGCCAAAACGGAACCTGCCTAAACTTGGGTGGCCCACTTGAGATTTTCAACCAAAGCACAAGCCTGTTGGCTCTGACTACTCATGTGCTGCTGCTTTTAGGTAATTGTAATTGAGGCCACCAGAGGTCTTTCTAAGTGGCTCAGATTAGAAATGGGAATTGAAGTAAAAAATAATTAATTACTACACTATAATCTATTTTAGGGCACACATTTTTTTCACATCTCTGAAATAAGGCTACTCTCTACCCACTGATAGGTTTAGTTGGCATCGTTTTTCCTTTCTCAGTGGCATATAATAATGATGCCTTAGACCCCATGAAATGCACTGTCACAGGTCGGGTTCTCCAGGACGCGGAAACTGAGATGGAGTTAGGAATGCAGAAGGTAAAAGGAAAAGAGAAGAAACTGGATTGGGCAGGTGGAGCCATCAGACTGTAATGAAAACCTGGCAAAGCTCTGCCAGCCCGGGCTTCCCTGGTGGCGCAGTGGTTAAGAATCTGCCTGCCAATGCAGGGGACACAGTTTCGAGCCCTGGTCCAGGAAGATCCCACATGCCGTGGAGCAGCTAAGCCTGTGCGCCACAACTACTGAACCTGCGCTCTAGAGCCCGCGAGCCACAACTACTGAAGCCCGTGCGCCTAGAGCCCATGCTCTGCAACAAAAGAAGCCACTGCAGTGAGAAGTCTGCGTACCACAACGAAGAGTAGCCCCCTGCTCGCCGCAACTAGAGAAAAGCCTACGTGCAGCGACTAAGACCCAATGCAGCCAAAAATTAATTAATTAATTAATTAATTAAAAAAAAAAAAAACAACTCTGCCAGCCTGAGGTTGCTCACTGGCGGAGTCCCACGTTGGACATCAATGGCCTTGTTCAGCCATTGATGGGAGCCACACTGAGAATAGCGTGACCTGGGTTGGAAGGCTGAGATGGGCCCTGAGGGACTAACAACTGGAGGCTGTCAGCTAACCATACTGCCCCCTTCACTGAAGGGGGATCTGAGCAGCACATCATCTTGCTGCCACATGCAGTAAATAATTTTTAGCCAATCAGTTTTAATTCCACCAAAATTGCGCTACAAAACTAGAGTATGGTGAAGAATTATTTACTGTCATATTGTCAATGCTCCGCCCATGTGCTGGACTATGCACCCGGGAGCATCCTCGACCAATGACTGATAAAAACTGAATAAATATCCCAGCTCCTTTACCCCTCTGGTGATATAATGCTGAGACACGTGGTCTAAACTGTCCCCCCGTGGAGTTAAGCTTCATTTGCTTTGTAACACCCCCTTTATTCATTTCTTTCCTTTCCCTGTCTCACTTTCCCACTCTCCTCTTGCCATCCCACACCCCTGGTGTTTTCTGGGATAACCTCCCAAATAAACTTACACTCAAACCCCTGCCTCAGAATCAGCTTCTAGGAGAACCCAAGCCAAGACGCTGACAAAGGCAAACGAGTTATCAATAAAGCCTCCACATATTTTTGACTCATAAGTAAGTCCTTTCTAATACTTGTGCCTTAAGCATGGGTCTTCCCAAACTTGCCATTCTTATGTAGATTTTTTAAATCTATGAGCCCTGATATGCACAGTTTTAAACCACCATCATTGTATCATAGTAGCTACCACTTATTGAATATTTACTGTATGCCAGGCACACGACTAAGCACTTTATGGTGACTTACCATTGAAAACTCTTGGATATCTTTGGTCTAATTACAGGTCTAGGTGAGAGGGAGAATCAGGAAGGGACCTAGAGGAAGCTCATCTTTCCTTTTGCACAGAAGAAGCTCAGTCTCCTGGTGTGAAGTAGAATTACATTCTTTTCAAAGGAACTCTTGCTCATTTCTTTATTTTTTATCTTCTCTCCTTTTCCAGAGATTGATACTCTCAGAGAAAACTACAGTCGGCAAATTTCCATTAATCACAATGACTTCAAAATTTTAAAAAATAATGAGAGTCGGCTGTGGGAAGTCCTCCAGAATAAATTTAGCTGTATCTTTAGCCTAGTCTCTCCAGCCCAGGAAGGTAACAGTGAGTCTCGACAAGTCTTCAGAAAAATGCTGATGCCCAGGCTAGAGTTATCTGTCTGGAAGGATGACCTCACCAGACATGCTGTTGACGCTGTGGTGAATGCAGCCAATGAAGACCTCATGCATGGGGGAGGCCTGGCCCAGGCCCTTGTGAAAGCTGGCGGCCTTGAAATCCAAGAGGAGAGCAGAAGATATATTTCCTTATATGGCAAAATTCCAACTGGTGACATAGCTATCACAGGAGCAGGGAAGCTTCCCTGCAAACTCATTATCCATGCTGTTGGGCCTCGGTGGGGGTTAATGGATAGACAGGAATGTATCGGTAAGCTGAAAAGAGCCATTACAAATATTTTGGATTTTGTCAATAGTAAAGCGTACACTGAGACAGTAGCGATTCCAGCCCTGAGCTCTGGGATTTTCCAGTTCCCTCTGGATTGGTGTACACAGGTCATTGTGGAAACTATCAAGTGTTACTTCCAAAACATGCAACTAGCCAGTAATTTGAAAGAAATTCACCTGGTAAGCAATGAGGACCGTACTGTTGCTGCCTTTAAAACTGCTTCAGAAGTCATCCTAGGGAGGAACGAGCTGGGGTCCCGGGTGAGTCAAGAAGCCAGCCACCTTTTCAATACTATGGTTGTGAACAACCTGACTCTCCAGATTGTCCAGGGCCTCATTGAAATGCAGGAAGTAAGTCTTTGTTTTATTCTCTTGCACTACCAAAGGGGATCCCTGAACTGTTTATTACCTATCAAGTATGTTTTGAGCATATACTATTTCAAACACGGTTTAGAAAGCATCTTGTTAAGTAAGGTTAAGAGTATGGATTTCAGAGCCAGACCATTTGGATTTCAATACTAGCTTTGCCACTTACTAACTGGGTGACCTGAATCAAATTACTTTACCTTTTGATCCTCAGTTTCCTCATCTGTAAAATAAGGATAATAATAGCACTTATATCTTAGAGTTGGAATCAATACACATAAACTGCTTAGAATAAAACTTGGCATGTGATAAGTATTTATAATGATTATTGCCATTATTCTTAGGCACCATGAGGAAATAGAACAATCTTTGATTCCGAGGAACTTAAAATCTATTTTATTCTTTTTATGTAAAAAGATTCTCTATTTGAAAAATCTCGTTGGGGAGACAAACCATCTGAACATTTCTAAAGCAACCTAGCAATAATAAACAAAAAAGTCTTAATACAAAGTGAATTCGTATTTAAGAGTATATACATTTGTGACAAGAGTGGAGTGTAGTAGCTCAAGAAGGATTACTTCAGAAGATGTGAGTTTTAAAGAAGACTGAGGGGATGGCATGAGATGAAATATTTATTTGATAAGTCATTAATATGCCAATTTAAAATTAAAGTGGAAACATCCTGGTTGAATGACTTATCCCTTTAACTAAAATTTTATTGTATTTAATTATTGCCAACACAAGGAACTTTAAAATTTGTAAAGGGTGCCAATGCCCCCGACTTGCAAATTCTGATTTCACTTTCAAAGTGACACATTCATTAACATTCATGAGAAGTACCGAAGTTACCCCCAAAGGGAGCCAAAGCCATCAGGATGAATTAGGGGGATCTGGGGACCCCACCAAGAAGGAGGTCTACTTCCCACCGAAGACTTTTTTGTCTCATTTGTGCTTTCTTTCACCATGTACTACTTACCTTAAAAAACACAAACTTTAGGGGATAGAAATTGCCTGAGAAATTTTATTTCCACTCTGTAAGACAAAATGAAAATTCACACAGAAACAGCAAAAAGTGATGACAGTGGGGCAGAGAGTGAAACCACTTATTGATAAAGCTTAAAACAAATCATAGAGAATGCTGTGAATCTGGGATATTGGGGGTATAAGCCAGCAAGGGGCTGACAGATGTTTGCAATAAAAATTGTATCATCTACATACTTCACCTAATTTCTGACTAGGACAGACAGATTCATGGCAGTCAAATGATCATGCTTTGGAAATTTTATATCCATTATTAAGTGATATTTCTGTGGATTTAGGATCTTCAAATGTATTTTTCAAAGCTCTTCAGGGAAACAAAGATTTAAATTAGTCATTTAAGAAAAAATAATTTAACACTGAATGTTGTTCATTTTTTTCCCTTTTCAGACGAATGTAATTGTTAATTCTGTATCTCCACATGGTGGTCTTAGAGCTACATCTGTGTCAAAATCAATTCTACAAGCAGCAGGAGATGAAATAGAAAGGGAATTTAGCCAAAATATGACTAAAACACCACTAGATTCCCAGTTGGTACTGGTCACAAAAGGATTTAAATTGCCCTGCAAATACGTATACCATGTGTTGTGGCCTTCAGGATGTTCTGAACAAAAACTGGTAAGGTCAAAATAAATTTATCTTTCTGTATCTCCAGAGTCTATGTAGTCTGTTGAATTTCCATCCTATCATTACATTCATGGAATGTTATTGTCAAGTGGAATAATCCCCATTCTCTACTACTCCTGTGAATACCTGAAATACTAAACAGGTATTGTTGTCACAAGTTATCATAAGTTTAATTTAAAATATCACCTAACCCATGTCTAAATTTTAAGTGGACATACCGCAGATAGACACAGAAACATCAGGGCTCCCTCAGTCTGCACACTTGTTCACCTCACCGCACCCAGTGACCCTGTAAGGCCTTTTCCTACGTGGGCCTGGGATTCGGCCTCTCCATATCTCCTGCCATCTGTTAAACTCCAGGAGGACCTGGGATCTCCCGTCCAATACCATTCCAGTCAAATCTATCGCCTGTGGTGTCTGTGCCTGTGGTGGAGCTTAGCTTTCTGCCTGACTCTACAACTGAGCGACATAAATTACATGCATTAAAGAATAGGGGGAACCTACTGACAAGTGGAGAGAGGGAAACTTAGTCCCCTTTTCTACCTTTGTCTATCTTTATTTTGTCTCCATTTCTGGTCTTCTCTTGTTTAGAGAGCCCTCAAATCCCAAATTGGTCCTCCAGTCACTCTCTACCCCTCAGTTTTTCAAGGTCCTTCTACATTAGTAAAACCTTCCTACATTAGTACAACTAATATACTAGTATATTAGTATAATGTAGGAAGGTTATTAGATAACCTTCCTACATTAGTATTCAGTTTGAATGTTGAAACATTGATGGAAGTGTAAATCTGCCCAAAAAAATTACATAACAGATCTTAATGACATTAAATAAATGTTGCTTACTTACTTTAACCTCTGCCTCCTTTATTAAAGCTCTTTATGTTGACCCAGAAGTGGGTCAGGGAAGTGGGGATAAACTGAAGGTTGACTCTCTAACCTGTGGAGAAGGCTACATAAACTGAGGGAAATCACGATGCTCAGGCGTCCTGAATGGCACAAAATGGACCACTCAATTACTTCAGTTTCTCAGCCCTTTCGTTTCTTATCATCTAACCTTATAGCTATAATGGGTCCCCTATGGAGTGGTACCTTGCCTGTTCTCTGAGGAGGGATGGACATGGCCCTGAGGAATAGTGGAGGCTGGCGTTGTAAAATATGGGCAGGATTAAGGGGTAAGTGAAGTCTTATTTTTGACTCAAGGCTGATGTTGAATTTGTGTTTTTCCTGCAGACATTGGAAACTGCAATGAAGAAATGCTTGGAAAAATGCCTTGAGCTAAATATAACTTCCATTTCCTTTCCTGCCCTTGGGACTGGAATCTCTGCAGCAGCAGAGATTATGTTTAATGAAGTTTTAATATTTGCCAGACACCATTTGCAACCATTAACTGTAAAGTTTGTGATCTTCCCAAAAGAACGGCAGTTATATAAGGTAAGTTAATGTCTTAGAAATGTCCTGCAGTTCGTTTGTTCATTCATTCACTCAACAACATCTGTTTAGTATCTCCAAAGTAAGACATGGGGCCTGTTAAGTGCTGTACAGCATGGTGATGGTCTAACTTGGTGAAATTTAATTTTTATAAGTTGCTCACTTCTGACCTAGTAAAGAATGTCATTGTACAAGCCATGTTTACCCCACTACCTAGCTTCTCTCTTGTCCTTTGTTGGCATTTATTCTTCCCTCTGCTCCTTAAAGGTAAGCAACCTCCTAGTTTTATGGGGTCCTCTACTCCTTCCCCTTCTCTTTCCCACCTCCCAGGCTGTCTCCATGTGGGGGGTGGTTGCCATTTTCTCTCTCCCTACAAGGAAACAGGTTTGTTCTATCTTGTTCTTTTCTGGAACAAGTGTAAAGGTTCTTATTCCTCTTGCTGCCTCACTAGACACAGGGAGGTTTGTAGTGTTTACTGATTTCCATTGCTGACGTCAAGCTATCCATGTTACATCATTGAAGAAGGAATTGGAAAGAGGTGTTCACAGTGGGGTCTCATGAGCCAGTGTAAGCCAGCTCCAGTACACCACTGTCTCATCCACAGCTGACCTGAATGATTGGTGAATTACCCAATGAAGTAGCTTACCTTATTGACAAAATTAAACATCCTGTCATTCGAATGAAGTTCACCAGTCCCTCCCCGCCCCCAGCAGAGGACTGTTACTGGGCCCAGATAGGTGCCCTGAGTACATCTCTGGACTGTCCATAAAGCACCACATCCCTGTAAGAGGAATTAACCACAACTAGAAAAGAAGGCTCTCATTCTCTTCAACATACAAACAAAAATGTAAATGGCGGTTCAACAGTACAGAAAAGATCAACCACAGTCTGAGGGCTTCCCCAGAGGCGAATAATAACAGTAGTTGCCATGAGTTGCATCAGCCAGGCACTGTGCCAAGAAGAAGCTGTCTCTCTTCATTCTCCCCTCAGTCCTATGATGAAGCCACTACTGTCATCTCCATTTTACAAATGGGACCAGAGGTTGATATGTACACACCAATCCAGTGGCTGAGCCAAGATTCCAACCTGTGTCTGTTGGTCTGACCCCAAAGCCTGTGTTCTGAACCACTAAGCAAAAATACAGAAAAAATAACTTGAAAGATGATACAGCTTTCAGTTTTGTAACTCAAAGGAGAAGATTATCTTACAAAGTAATTTATGTTATACCCTGAACATTGACCATTCCTTCAGGCTTTTTTCAATGTTAACACTACATTATATCCATGTGGAAGTATGACGTGCACGTACACATATGTGTACACCTCTGGTCTTCTGCTAAGCACATCTTTTCTTCCTAAATAAGTCTTTCAGTGAGGGGTGTATGTTCAGAAAGATCAGAGGGCAACTTAAACAGTTCTTCACAGGGGGCATTACCTTGGCAAGGTCCCTACACTCCAGAAAATGGATCTGTCAGGCATCTAGAGTGGACCTGACTCAGGAAGACCAACCAATTACTGAGCTCACAATAAAGTGATACTTATGTTCACACACTCATGAATTTCCAGTTCATGGATGACAATGAGTAAATAACTCCCCAGCTGACTGAAATACTGTGTTCACTAGTATTTCATGATGATAAGGGTCCTGGGTGCCACTGAGTATCTGTAAAAGGCAATGAACAGTCATTCATTTGGTTATTTAACAAATATGTATTGCATATCTACCTTGTGCCAGACATCACGTCTCAGAATAAGGAACTCCTTACTAGGAACACTCCTCACATTCCTCACATGAGGTGTTAGTCATTCGTGGACAGAGCTGGAAAAACTGCCAAATTCTTGCCATTTGGATCTACTTTTCCAGACTGCTTGCAGACTGTCTGCTTGTTATCCACACCCTCTATGTTATTGATACTGATTAAGGTACAGTTTTCTTTCACATTCAGTTCAAAAGCCTTGCCTAAATGATTTCTAACCCTGGGACACATACTGACCTTTAAGTGACTTTGGAAGAGAGCTGATTTTTATCCATGTTGTGTTTGGCAGCTGTTATTAGTCTGTTTATCAGCAGATAATGTTATGTCATTTGTTTTGGAGGGCAGGGAAGTTCCTCCCTGTTATGACCTCTCCAGGTACTAAATAAGCATGGTAAGATTGAGGGCTTTTTTGCTCTGTAAATAGCAGCTGCAAATATAATTTATGAAGAAAAAGTACTGCAGATTAAGAAACTTCATTATTAAAGTTCAGACGCAATGAAAATCTAGTCTTTACCTCATTATTTACCATCTTTTTCAATGAAGAATTACTGCCAATTGCATCAACTTTAAACAAGGAAGACCCTGGGCGTGGTGGTTCCAAACCCTAGGAGAGATGAGTTTTTTCAAATAGATACTATGTTAAAGGATCTACCTGGCAATATACATAAATCTTTGTGTGTAGACTGTCACATATTAATAATTATAACAATGGCTAACATATTGAATATTTATAATATGCTGGGTACAATTATAAGCACTTTACAGGAATTGATCATTTATTTAATCTACAACAAAGCATGGTGTGCGTATAACTTTTTAAAATGAATTTGTTTTATTGATTACAAGAGCATCTGCCTCTGTTTGTCTTCTTCAGTGACATATCCACAGCTTTAGTTCAGTGCCTAATATGCAATTAGCAGGGCATTAATATCTATGAATGAATGAATGAATGAATGAATAAATGATATTTTGCCTTGGGATGTACATTCTCCTTTTTTTTATGCCAGATTTTAAGGTGGTTTTTTTTTCTTTTTCCATTTTTCCTATACTTGTTTCCCCTACATGTTCTAATTGTAGTGCTGCACTTGCGGTTCCCGAGGACTTTCCTAAAGGCTGCTTTAGATTTGTGGCAGTGGAAATGGGGGATGACAGAGTGGATGAGGTCAAGTATGTGAGTGTAGGTAGAGAGAGGGATTTTGATGACAGTGGCTAAAAGCCCCACTTAGGACTCTCTGCTCTGTTTTGCTTCTCGTAGGTTTTCAGCACTGAAATGGAAAAGAATAAGTTGAAGCTGCAGGGTCTCAACAATTACCCTGGTGGTGAGTAAGAAACTCACGGATCTAGAAATAGAGTCTACCACCATAGGCTCATTTTATTCTTGATCATCCGAACTAATGGAGGGGAGAAGATGAATAAATAAGCCAAACATGTTTCATTGTGCTCCTGCCTGGATACCAATGTGCTCTATACCTGACCATGATTCTATTTTTGCTCAGTCTAGTTTCATGATATGAATAGAGAGAAGCTAAGTTGAAGTAGGTAATCCACAGTGTGGGTAGTTCATTCACAAATAGATGTCTATATTTTTTTTTCATAAGCTTACTAAGCCAGTTACTCTTTCTGATTTGAATGGAGTGCCATCTAAATGGAGTTACTTATTAGTAATCATAGAAAATATATATCAGTAATACCAGATAATAATAAGTGGATTAAACCAATGCTACCCAAACCTGAGTAATCACTGGGATTGTGATGGAAACTTTAAAACAAACAAACAAACAAAAATATGTATGGCCCAACCCTACAGATTCTGATTCAGGAACTTTGGGTCTGGGCCAAACATGTATACTTTTCAGTGCTTCCTGGTCAGTTTTGCTGCAGAACCAGGTCTGGGGATCACTGGACTAAACCAATCCTGGTAGTTGTTGGAGAAGGATTAACTTTGTCTTATAACTCCATTCCTGTAGAGGAGTTTGAGTGGACTGAGATGGAATTGTGTCATGACAACTAGGATGTGTACTTCTGAAATAGTCTTTTAATCCACAGTGTTCTATAGATGTTAAGAACACCAGACATTCAACCAGCAATAGAAACTATTAGGATATTTTCTATTAGGGTCGAAATGATTTGCTTATACCCTTTATTAGAAGAGTTCACTTTTGGACATTCAGTGTCCAGCAGTGTTGGAAATGAAGAAGAGGGAACTTGAAGAGCTCTGGCCTATGACTGCACCTCTTATGAGCCTATTTATCTATCTGTAAAATGGTGATAATGACAGATGGTTGTGAGGATAACTGGAGATTATGTATGTAAAAATGTTCTGTAAATTACGAAGCATTAAACAAATGCCAGGGGATAAATAATGAATGAGAGGATGGCCAGACTCCCCAGGTGGCCTAGAAGAGGGAGAGATGCCCTTTGACTGGAAGGGAGCAAGAATGGCTTCACGGACAAGACGGTTCTAAGTTGGGCTTTGAGGATGGCAAGATTTTCAATGGCCAGAGTTGGTGGGGGTAGGGCACCCAAAGTGAAGAAAACTCACAGAAGCAAACAAATGCACTGCATGTTTGGGAAACCACAATGACTCTAAGGAAGTTAGATAGGAGGAGTTTTAGGAGAGGATAATATGCAAGAGGAACATACAAATGTCCCTATATCATTAATCTGAAAAATGGGGCCAGGCGGTGCCATTTACTTCAGTAATTTTTGAGGACATCGATAAAGAAATTATAGTACAGGACAGTAACAGACATTAATAATGATTAATGATGATGATCTCAGATTATTAAGGAAAAGTTAAACTATTTAGGAAGGCAGGGAAGTTATGTTTCCATTATAAGTATTTAACTAATAAATAGTTAAAGTTAATTATGTTTTGGTGCTAGAAGAGACTCCTTTAGTCATTTCAATAATTTAGTTACCTAGAAGAACAACTCTTCTTTCCTAATAATGATGGATAAATGAAATATCACCATGCATTGTTTTTATTTTCTCCTAAAAATAATATAAGCTCCCAGGCAGAACAAGCGTTTTTTAAAAAAGTATGTCATCAATATAAGAACCTCTGTCACTTCTTACTGTTGTCTAAAACTTTGGCTTTTATTGTTACCAGAGGGAGGCCATTCTCCCCCTCCTACTTTTAGGTATGTCCTGGTACTTTTTCATAGCTCCTGGTACCACCCAACTGCTATATCAGGGGAAAAGATGCTAATGACCACTACTGTCCTGAGATCACTCACTGGGAAGCAGAATTGTATGAGCACTGGAGTCAGGTTACCCACACACCTACCAGCTCCCTGGCCACCACTTACAAGTCCTGTAACTATGGGCATGTTAGTTAATAACTTTCTGAATCAGTTTCCTCATTTGTAATATGGGTCCTACTAATAGTACGTATTTCATAGGATTGTGAGAATTGAATAAAATAATACATGTAAAGCACTTAGAATAATGCCTAGAAATATTAAGTGTTCAACTTACTTTTTCCCCTCAAAATATGTTTCTGAGATTTATCCGTGTAGTTAAAGTTTACTCCTTTTCATTGCTATAATATTCCATTGTTTAGCAGCACTGAACTCCAAGTGTTGGTTGTGGAGGTGCAAAATGTCCTGTCATATACAGATAAGATATAAAAAGGAATCCCAGGTAGTGAAATTATGGGTATTTCTTTGTTTCATTATACTATGATAATTTCCAATTTTTCAAAAATTGGTTTTACCTGTGGCTTTCAGAGATATTTGATTTTAAACCTGGTGGTAACTAGAGTTTACGGAAAATCCCATTCAGCAAGAAATAATAGTTGGTTAGCATCCAGGATGAGATTACAAGGTGAATTCATCTGTAAACTGACACATGCAACACAGCAGGGGCAAGCCATGATAAGCTAAACTCTGTGTCCCCAAGGAGACTGTAAACTATACATTTAGATTTTCTTTGTACCCAGCAAAGCTCTCAGAGATAGGTACTTAATTGAAGCTGCTACTGCCAAGGATGCTGAGGGCAAACAGTGGCTGTGGTGTTCTGTTCTGTACTGGTTTAAAACCCACCTGCCTTCTGTGGTTGCTTATGATAGTGTTTTCAGTCCCCCAGGGGACCAGAGAGAAGAGAGAAAATAGATTTCCTGTCCTCAGTCTGATGGGACCCAATCAGGAAAAGATAGATGAGGCCCAAGCATGGATCCAGAGGATACTGACCCTCCAGGACTACCACATCATTGAGGATAAGCATATCCTCTACCTCGGGAAAAAGAAACATGACTATTTGTCTCAGCTTCAGAAAACCTCATGGGTCTCTATCTCAGAGATGATCAGCCCGGGAAAGGCACATTTAGAGATTAAAGGAGCCCAGGCTGACCTCATTAAGGCAGTTTTGAACATTGAACATATGCTGTGTGAAGTTCAAGAGGAAATGGCAAGAAAAAAGGAGCGATTCCTTTGGAGCTTGTCAGGTGAGTAACTTTCAATTAAGTTGGAAAGTCAGCCCTTCCAACTTTTGGGCGTGAGCGTGCATGTGTGTAAGTGCGTGAGAAATAGAATGGAAGAGGAGAGAGAGCAAACCATGCTGGGTCTGTTAGGCCATGACTTTTATAACCGTTTTTTGGCTCTTTCTACCAGCAGGGTTAATTATTAGTAAATGAAAACACACACAGACACACACACGATTGGGTTTACTGATGATGACATGGATTGCCTAAGAGGCAGTTATGAGGAAAGCCCAGGATAACCCAAGCCCAGGCTCTAGGGAAAAAAAGTACATCCCTAATTCTGCAGATGGAGCATTCAAATGCAGACACATTCCACTTACTTAATTCATTTCTTTAATTGAGTTTTATTGCAATTATTTATTGCTGGCAGCGTTAGGAGCCCTAAAATTACTTTGAGCCTTCCCATCAGAGTAAATTTCATTGGTACTGTGAGGTCCACTCAAGTATCACTCATTCAATGGGGCAAAATCTATCGGGATGACTGTGGGAATTTGGGTCTGGAGAGATCCTTTTAACTTAGCCCTAGAGCTAACTGGGAAATCATACCATTGAAAATACTGCCTTGGGAAATTGAGGCTTATTTCTTTCATCTATTCAACTAATGTGTATTGCATCCGTGTTATGTGAAGCATTGTGCTAGGTGCTTGGGGTACAGTGATAAGATGAACATTGTTCCCACTCAAAATCTAACTGGGGAAACTGAGAGGTAAGCAGGTTAGTTATGAACAGGAAGGTGAAAGTGCTCTGGAAACAACTAGGTGAGGCACCCAACCCAGACTTGGGAGGTAAGGGGAAAGCTTCTCAGGGGATGTGTCACAAACGGAGAAGTGAAGAATAGGTAGGAGTTAGTAAGGCAAAGAAAGAAACTTTAAAGAAATCAGACCATAGCTGGGCCTAGGTTATGCAAGACTTTGTAAATCACATGAAAGTATTCAGAGTTTTTCTTGAAACAGGTGGAGAGCCTTGAATGATTTTAAGCAAAGACAAGGTCAGACTTGTATTTTAGAAAGATCACTGGTTGTAACATGGAGAGTGAATTTAGTGCAAAAATTCAGATGTAAAACTTCAGAGAATGCCTTAATTTCACCATGTGTTTGTAAAAATAGTTCAGGCAGTTATGGTCAAAGTGAGGGGGAGTTTGCAATAAATGTTGTATCCATAGTCCACAGAAAACCCAGTGTCAAAAAACATGGACAAAAATAATACTCAAGAATGAGACCCAAGATTATGATTTCTACTTAGCTCTTAAAATGTAGTGAATGTGGGTCTTTAAACTGACATTGACACTTCTCAAGAGAACAAGATAGAAAATAACACTGATCTCCTGTAAAGCTTGTGGCATTACTTTAACTGCATTCGTAAAGTTGGCCCATTCTCCTAGCTGTTGGCAATTTAGTCATGTAAGTCCCTTGCTCTGCTGCAAGGTGGCATTTTTTGGCAGTTGATGACTAAGCATATTATTCTACAGCAGCGTTTCAGAGGTTCATAGAGACTCACCCCCTCTTAATCAGGTTAAGATCTACATTAACAAAATGGATAATTTTGAAATGAGTTATTACTACAGGGAACATCAGCTATCCACCAGAACAGTATGTTTTAAATAATAGAAGTTAGGCATCTCCTCTTTTATGGTTCTCTTTTAATCCTTCCTGGTGAGTGTTTCTGATAGCAGGACTTTGTGGATCTTTGAGTTTCCGGTGCCCAGCTCAGTGCCTGGCATGTAATAGGAGCTCAGTAGATGTTTGCTGAACTCAAGAGAACTGAACTCTAATACTGTACTTTATAAATGTGAGCTATTGCTCTCCAGATTTAATTTACAGTCTCTTCCTTTGAAATGTCTTGGCTTTGGTGTTCCTCTGCTATGGAGTTATGTTCCTCCTGCTTTCCTGCTTTCCGGATTTACAACTTGGCCCTCTATAAGTTTCTCTGAATTAATCATCTGCTTTTCGTGGTTAAATTGAGCCCACTCAATTAGATAATGTGCTAGGGATTAGGTCATTTTAGTATACTTGGTCTTAAGTCAAATGGAAAGTAAACTGAAAGAAAAGAAGCCTTTTTTGGGGTTTTCATATGTCCACCTGTGTATTTAGTCCAGTAAGGAGCTCCTTTGGGCAATAAAAGGTTGTCCCTTGAATGTAAAATAGGAAAGAAGGAAAGAAGTTAAGGAAGGAAAGAAGGAAGAAAAAGAGGGAAAAGGAAGGAAGGGAGGAAAGACATGACACCATAAACTATTAATCTCCAAATTTTGTTCTTCTTGGTTGGGTGGCCTATGAATAACATATATACTAAATATTCTGCCTTGCCCCTTACAGAAAGCACTGGTGAAAGCCAGGTTTATAATCTTGGATCTGTACTTATTAGCTTTGTGATATTGAGCAAGTCACTTAACTTCTCTGAGTTTCAATTTCCCTATTTGTAAAACTGTGTTAATTATTTCAGTGGTGGTTTGTAATACCCAAATGAGGTAGAGATACAAAACTGTTTTGAAAACTTTGAAGTGTTACATAAATGTCATACCGTTTTCCATCACCCCTTAACATTTTCTTATGCTTATGTTTTTTTGTTGATTGGCATCCTGGCTAGAAATACAAACATTTCCTATTAGCAATACAACTATATATCATCATTACAGCATTGATGGGGGGAGTATATATTAATGCTCTTTTTTCTCTTATCCCCTCAGCTTCATAATCCAAATCATCTGAGGACAAATTTATTTACTACTTACTTATTTATTTATTTATTCTGTGGGAGATTCTGCCTCCCATGGGATGTAACTTTTTTTCTTGAGCTCTATTATTTATTTTATTTATTTATTTATTTATTTGGCCGCACCCCGTGGCATCTGGAACTTCCTGGACCAGGGATCAAACCTGAGTGCCCTGCAGTGGAAGCGTGGAGTCTTAACCACTGGACCACCAAGGAAGTCCTGAGGACAAATTTATTAACCCCCTATTTTATCCTATGACTTCTCATGGTATTACAGCTGTCCTTGCATGTCCTAAACATATGAGGCATACAAGTTAAACTGCTTATATATTCCTCCAAATTTTTATAATTTGTTTCATTTAATTTCTGTTTATTTATTTATTTACTTATTTGGCCATGTGGCACGGCTTGCAGGATCTTAGTTCTGTGACCAGGGATCGAACCCAGGCCCCGGCAGTGAAAGCACTGAGTCCTAACCACTGGACCGCCAGGGAATTCCCTCATTCAATTTCCTTACAAACCTTTCCCTCTCACAGAGCACTGAGACAAAGTTTTATATTACTCATTTTTAGGGCAGCAGACTGATCAGCAACCAGAAAACCAGAATCAAATGAAGGAAAATGCATTTTTGAAATGCCTAAAGCTTTCAGCTCGAGAAATTCAGGATCAAAAGAAACAGTTTGAAGACTGTGGTTTGCGAGTTATAAAGGTATACTTAATTAAGGGAAGAATTTGACTTATCTGCTATCACTTGGTTCTGCAGCCAAAAGAAAAACTCACCTGCTAATGACTCTAAGCTAGCTGCTCAATGACCTGGAATCCTAGGAATTAGTCTGAAAGGAGGGCAGGGATAGGCAGGTATGAGAGGTATAATTGGAATCAAGTGGTAGAAATGATGTCAGGATGTACAGAAGCATAGATCAAGACTCAGAGAGAAGCTATCTGCCTATCTTGAAGCAAAATAAAAAATGCAATAGCATTTATCACACTTATAATTATTTACCTATTTTTAGCTCTCACTAAACTATGAGCTTTAAGAGGGCAAAGACTGTGTCTGCAGTTGACCAGTTCATTACCAGCAATCACATAGTGATTGCTCAGGGAATTATTATTGAAGAAGGGACGGGGAATTTTGAAGAGATAGAAGTCAAAGTAGGAGAGGGTTGGGGCCAGGAGAGACTCTTAGGCAACTTTATATGAAAAGCAAATCACATGCAAAGTAATATGCACATAGTGCCTTTATTTTTGAAGCAGAGTAGCAGGCACTTTAAGTAGCAGTTCTCCAGTTTCTTTTTCAGTTTTTCATTTCCTTGGGCTGTAGGTGGAGAAGATAGACAATGC
Source organism: Eschrichtius robustus (assembly GCF_028021215.1). Classification (NCBI taxonomy): domain Eukaryota; kingdom Metazoa; phylum Chordata; class Mammalia; order Artiodactyla; family Eschrichtiidae; genus Eschrichtius; species Eschrichtius robustus. The sequence continues at coordinate 78,579,178 of NC_090829.1, forward strand.
GCTTCTCATGGCTGCCTTCCAAAGAAGGAAGAAAATGATGGAAGACAGAACCCATGGGAAACCTGTGAGCCACAGGTTGTTTCAGCAAGTCCCACACCAGTTCTGCAAAATGGTATGCAGAGTCGGCTTTCACAGAATGTACTCGGTGCCCTGCGGTAGGTGTCAGCCCCTCACAATCGGGGTTACTCTATGTAGGAGTTGGTGAGCAGACATCAGCAGATGACTCACCACTAATAGCATTTGTTGCTTTGGTAAGGGGGTCATTTACAGCTGGGATTTAGTGGTAAAGTTATTTGGAAAGGGTCATATTTAAAATTTTTCCTTCACGTATATTGTGGCTGGTGGCTTTTATGTTGATGAAAGTGTTTGCAGTAAGAGCTACAGTTCACTGTTTTTCCCCTTTCTGTGTTTGTGTCCTATCTGCCGAGAGCACCCTGGAGCTTTTTTTTTTCTTATCTCAACGAAATTATTATCAACACTACCAAACCACCTTCCTCCCTTAATTAAAAGAGCATTTTCCTGAATATAATAAAGTTGGTCTTTTCTCTTCCATCCTCTTCATTTCCAGTAGCTGCCAGCGAATGAATTAGGCATCATCTCAGTTATGGGGGTTCTATGTGTAGTAGCTTCTATGTCTCAGTTGTACAAAAATATTGCATACTTTACTGCTATATTTTCTCTCTTAAATCTCTCCATAAGAAGCTAAGAAGTTTAGTAATCATCATGGAGGATACTAGCGAGGCAGCTTGATTTTGCCTGGTCCATTAAATATGTGGCTTTTGATCCTCACCTTTCAAATACATAGCATGATCCTTGCTGTAGAGCCTACTCCAAGGCTTGATTTCTGGAAAGCAAAGGGTCTGGAAATCATCTCTTTGCCCCAGAGAAAACATAAGCAATACCCAGGGTAAAAATTGGACATGAACAATTTTTCACCTGGGGGTAAAAATTGATAAATGAATCCCCACCAAGAAGTCTTGGAAGTGTAACCAGGAAAGTGATGATCAGTGTGATCCTTTCACTGGCAAAATCTTAAAAATTCACGACTTCCATTTGCTCCTAAACCCATTGTAACTGGCATCTCTGCAGTCCACCCCTGCCCCTTCTATTTTGACTTAAACTACTCTAAGAACATTACAATCCTCATATTTTTCAAATCCAGTGAGTGCCCTCTTTTCAGTTCTGTGGCAGACACTGTTAATTGCCTACCTAACATCTGTGCACATATTTCTTCCCCAAGTAGCTAAGACACACACCGTCCTCCCAAGGAAGACTGTCCCAAAGTCTCATCTTGGCTTATCATCAGCCTCAAGTCCAGACAGTCCTTTCTTAAAGCTTAAAGGCAAGGTAATTGTCCTAATACTTTCATTATACAACGATATGAGAGAGAGCAGGAAAACCGCAATAAAAACTCCCAGTTCGAAAGGGGAGAAAGGAAAACACACAAGTCACTGGTCTATACCACTAACCACGTGCTGCTGGACCGGAATAGTATTCTATTCTGGGAGTGGAGTAAGACCCTCGTTTTGCACTCTGGGAAAAATCTTCCTTATGTATTGCCGCTCTTGGTCATTTCTAGGTGAACTGCCTACCAGGGGTCTATGGATTGCCCTAGGGATCTAGAATGCTCCCAGGCTACTGATAGCTGGACTTGTAGTTTTTTTCAGCCATACGATTCCTTTAAAAACTAAGCAGCATGAGGCCTGTTTGTTTCTGGTCAAGTTTGTGTCTTTTTAACCCAGCCAAATATCTTGTCTCCATCTAGTCTTTAAGCCTCAAGATTCTGGTCTTTTACCTGCTGGCCTCTGTGCTGTGCCCACTTCCCTAGCCTTTAGCTTAACAGCTACTGCCTTGAGGGAATTCAGGCAATTCAGACTCAGTGGGGAGATAGTTCTCATAATGTGACTTGTGCCAATGTGTCTGGTGAGAACGTTTAACTGAACGTGCCTGAGAAACCCTGGAGACATCAATTTTGTCACCACTGAAGTTGTTTGCAACTCATTTTTTTTAACCTAGTTTTCATTTGGAGTGTAAAGGCTCCTGGCTTTTTCACACCTGCATGGCTCTGAATTTTGGGACTCTCAGTAAACTTAGATGCCATGTGTTGGTAGAGGGGGCTTCTATTAACAAAGCTTTATTTATTTTTTTCTATCTGTCTTGCATTCTAGCCAGTTCTATTCTGAATTCATCTCTTGCTTGTAAGACTTGGATGAATGCAGCAAGAATGTGCCTGCATGCTTGCAGTTTCTTTATTGGATTCATTCATTCATTCCATAAGTATTTATTGAAAACCATTCTAAGAGTCAGGCCCTGTGCTAGGTGGGAGGGATACAACGGTGAAACAAAATACAGAGTTCCTGCCCTTATAATTTATAATCTAGTGAGTCCATCTGTTGTCGTTTTTTTAAATGTTGGTATTTTCTGGAGTTCTGAAGGAACCTTCGCTCTTTTTCCTGTACAATGTCCCCCCGCGTGATTATCCTATTCCCATGACTTCAACTCCTACCTCTATGGTGATGACTTGCAAATTTGTAACTCTAACCCCCTATGTTTCTCCGGACCCGCAGGCCCATATTTCTGTCTTTTGGACATCTCTACCTAGATGTCCCATAGCCACCTCAAACTGAACGCTTTTCTTGGCCATACTTTTCCTTAAGAAATAGGCTCCCCCCACCCCCACCCCCCATACTCCCTAACCTGGCTAATACCCCCATCCATCTACCAGGTCTCCTAGGCTGGAAACTTTATCCTCCTCCATTCCTTCCTTTCCCTCACTCTCATATTGAGGCAGTCATGCAGTTCTAGTGATTCTCAATAAAATTCTCAGTCCAGACTTACCTCTCTGTTCCTACTGCTTTAGTTCATCTTCCCCTAAGCCTAGACCGTTGCCTGGTCCTTTCCTTGCCTCAAAACCACCCCATCTGACCTATCCTTTACTCTGTTACCAGAATTAGCATGCTAAAAAATTACACACCCGTTTAACATCTACAATTTAAGTTGCCTACAAGGTAAAAAACCCAAACTCCTTAGCAGAGCATTTAAGGCCTTGGACCCACGTTATTTCACCAGCTTATCACTTACTATATTCCTCAACACACTAGCTGTGAACTTCTTAGAGCTTCCTAAATATGTGCCGTATGCTTTCATGCCTCTGTGCCTTTCCATGTGGAATGCCTTCCGTCCTCACCCTTTCTAGTCCTGCGAACTCCTCTTCCTTCTTCAAGATATAGTTCAAATGGAATCTCCTGTTTGACACCTTCTGCAACTCCTGCAGGCCCAGCAAGTTGCTTCCCTGTGTGCTCCTGTACTTCCTTCATTTCTTTGTTACATCTGTAAATCTAACAAGTACAAAAATTTACAGTCCCACACATCTCAGGTGCGGGACTTGTTTTCTTTATCGTTCTATAACTGAACTTTAGCTTTCATGCGCCCATGTCCACAGATATGGAAAACTCCATCTTGACAGTTCAGGATGAACTCAGTCATTTTCAGAGTTTTCTTAGTCCATTTGGGTTGGTTTTTAAAAAATATTTATTTATTTATTTATTGAGCTGCATCGGGTCTTAGTTGCAGCATGTGGGATCTTTTAGTTGCAGCATGCGAACTCTTACTTGTGGCATGTGGGATCTAGTTCCCTGACCAGGGATTGAACCCAGGCCCCCTGCATTGGGAGCACGGAGTCTTAGCCGCTGGACCACCAGGGAAGTCCCCATTTGGTGTTTAAACTCAGTTCCTGCAAGGCTTTGCCCTTTCTTCTCTTAATATCCCTGAGATTGCTCTAGATGGTGGGACAGGCATTGTGGGGAGGGTGGTCTGGCTTATGGCCCCCGATCTGTCCTCTGCCCCCAGTGTCCTCTGGTAGGTAAACCACCCTGGGCTTTGGTCATTAGCACCTTCCCAGACTTAAATTTCCAATGCCCTTTGCTCTTAGGTAGTGTCTACACAGACTGCTCTGTTTCTCATGCCAGGGGAAATCCTTTCCAGGCCAGGTCTGTGCCCCTCCTGCAGCACAGGAAACTTTTGAGTGTGCTCATCCTCCAAGCTGAAATGCGGGCTCTTGCGGGGGCTGTCCTCACCTGTTCTGGACACCTTCCCAGCCATTGCTATTTTCCACTCAAGTGCCAGGCTGGGTGAGGGGCTGCATTCAGCGGGGTCAGGCAATGGTCCCTTCTGCTGTGGAAGTCCCCCCAGTTTTTCTGAGATTTCTATTATTCTGCTCCATCTTAGCTCCCAGGGCTCTTTCAAGGGAGTGGGGCAGTAAAGTGAGCAAGTTCTCAGAGTCCCCAGGAGTTCTAGTCATGTCCTCTCTGATTCTTCTCTTCCTACCAGGTAGAAGGAAAAACTTGTATCTTTTTTTTTTTAAATTAACTTATTTATTTATTTTTGGCTGAGTTGGGTCTTTGTTGCTGCGTGCAGGCTTTCTCTAGTTGCAGCAAGCAGGGGCTACTCTTCGTTGTGGCGCGCAGCCTTCTCATTGCGGTGGCTTCTCTTGTTGTGGAGCACAGGCTCTAGGCGTGCAGACTTCAGTAGTTGTGGCATGTGGGCTCAGTAGTTGTGGCTCGCGGGCTCTAGAGCGCAGACTCAGTAGTTGTGGTACACAGGCTTAGTTGCTCCGCAGCATGTGGGATCTTCCCGGACCAGGGCTCAAACCCGTGTCCCCTGCATTGGCAGGCGGATTCTTAACCACTGCGCCACCACGGAAGCCCAAAACTTTTATCTTGAAGTGAGAAAACTGCTTTAGAATATCTTGTATTCTTTCCTCTCTCATATATGGTATAAACTCCATGCTCTAAATCCTTCAGGCTTTTAGCCTTTTGGTTCAAAAAAACTCCTTTTTCTCTCCTTTTTTGGTTCAAAAAAACTCCTAACTCGGAAAGCCAGACTTTTATGACTATATTCTCTGCTTGATTAAAAATAATTTTGTCATTTATGTATACATACATGTATATGTCATATATATGTATATTCAATTGAGTTTGTTCTAAATTTTATTCTTTTTGCCTCTGAGGCGATGAGTAGCAAGAACTCAATGGGTAGAGGAACGAGGCGCAAGAAGAAACCCCCAAAAAAGAAATCTTCGAATTTTATCTCAAAATATTTTCTTGCCACATAAAATTGTACTGTATTTTATCTGTTTACATGTGGGGAGTTCTCTTTGTGAACATGTCTTAGCCACTTTTTTTTTTAAATAAATGTATTTATTTATTTATTTATTTATTTATTTATGGCTGTGTTGGGTCTTCGTTTCTGTGCGAGGGCTTTCTCTAGTTGCGGCGAGTGGGCGCCACTCTTCATCGCGGTGCACGGGCCTCTCACTATCGCGGCCTCTCTTGTTGCGGAGCACAGGCTCCAGGTGCGCAGGCTCAGTAGTTGTGGCTCACGGGCCCAGTTGCTCCGCGGCATGTGGGATCCTCCCAGATCACGGCTCGAACCCATGTCCCCTGCATTGGCAGGCAGATTCTCAACCACTGCGCCACCAGGGAAGCCCTCTTAGCCACTTTTGAAGCTCAAGTCCACCATGGTAGCCACTGGCCACATGTGGATATTGAGCACTTAAAATGTGGTTAATCTGAATTGAGATGTGCTGTAAGTATCAAATACATACTGGATTTTAAAGACCACTGCCAAAGAGAAGAATGTAAAATATCTCAGTAATTTTTATGTTGATTACATGTTGAAATGATAACATTTTAGATATGTTAAAAATATATTATTTTAGATAGGTAGATAGATAGACATTTTAGATAGATAGATAGACATTTTAGATAGGTTAAAAATATATTATTAATTTTACCTTTTTTAATGCAGCGACTAGAAAATTTCAAATTACATATGTGGCTTCCATTACATTTCTATTGTTCGGTGCTGCTCTAGAACCTGAAACAGTGTTTGGTTATGTCCCAAGTAAATGTAAAGAAAGAGAGAGGGAAGAATGGAAGGGAAGGAGGGAGAGAGAATATGGCCTCAAAGAAGTTTTCATTTTTTTTCCCCTCTAAGTAGGGGTAGAGAGGGCATTAAGCAGGGATTATTACCTTGAGGACCAGAGTTTGGCCCTCAGCTTCCTGAGAGTTCTTTATATTCCAGAGAAGAGAAGACAGATGACAAGCATTTATATCAGTGTGGAGAATATTCATCTCCAGTGGTTGAAATAGGGCACATCCTCCTTGTATCACAGTATTAAGGATGCCTGATGAATGGAAAACTTCCTGGTGAGCATGGACCTAGATCAAAAGCATGTAGAAATTCTCTGTGGGCTATTTTGCCAGGCTCATGCTTTGGGTGATCACTGCCTATTTCTGTTGGCCCCAGCCTTCATGCTGCTTCTCAGTGGTTCCCTGCACCCCACTGACCTGCTCTGGGACTGGCCCCAAGCCTGATAGCCATTCTCAGTGTCCATGGCCCCACTGATGCCACCCCCAAACCAGGACCTGGCTATGTGTATGGATGCAGAGTTCCCAGGTTACAGGCCACTGTGGGCTGGGGTGTAGGGAGGGGAGAACATGGACCAGAGCCCAGACTGTTCTAGGCTCAGTCCAGCCTTAGGAGTCTTTCTGTGACAGGGTTCATTCAGTAACTGCCTCAGGGCTTGGTCTGAAGTCAGGCTGAGGGGTTGGGATGTGACGGGGTCAGCCTCCAACTGTGGCTGAGGTTCAGGGAGCTGGACACACCTTTTCTTTCTCTAATATTCAGCCATGCTCTCTAACAGACGGGCAGGGTTTTAGCGCCCCGCATTGTGTCCAGGCCCAGGACACTTGCTCATACCCAGTAAAGTGACTTTAAGCTGCAGATCTAGAGAGGTTTCTGTTCCTCACTGGGGTGTGTCTCAAGGGCCAGAACTAATGGAGCAGGTGAATGATTACATGGTGTGATTTCAGGGACACCAGGGAAGCTGCTAGAACCCTCCAAATGCTCCTTCCATCTGTCTGGTCAATACTGACATCCCTCAGTTAGAGATTCATCTATTTGGATTAGCTTTTGGAACAGGGAAAAATCCCTAGACTAGGCGCCAGTAGATGAGGAACCAAGTCTCATCTTTGCCTCCTCTTTGAGGTTGGTATTACCACAGCTATCCCTGCCCCACAGTAGAGAATATCCCTCTAGTAACCAGATGTCTGTGTCCCCAAAATCCAGCGTGTCTCCTCCTGAACAATGTAGCATGCACACTAACGTTACTTCATATGCTCAGCATTCCCCTTATTTTGACATATTTTTCTTGTAATGCTGTCCATGAATTTGGAAGACACTTTGCCTTTCTTACATGCTTTTTTCACTAGCTCTATTCTCAAGAGTTCTAGACATATCCTTATTTGTAGCTTGTAGAAGTCAGGCCATGTTCTAATAGAAACAGAACCTTCCCTACATTATGCTGTCTTTATTAGATGCTCGGCTGGTAAGTTGACTTAAGTCATACTCTCACTGAACCTCAGATTTTTCATGCAATATGGAGATCCTACCCAAATCACATATTAATTGAAGATAATCAATGTAAAAATGCTTTGTATATCATAGACTCCTCTATAAACTCGAAGGGTATATTAAGATGTAAGCTATCATTATTTTCGTGATATTAGTGTTAATTTGCCACAAGTGAACAACTTTGGGTGTCTTTGCTACAGACACAGGGACTTGAGAGCAGGAAGTGGTGATTATTTGGAGGACTAGGGAGTGAATACATATTAGTACCCAAATAGGCAATGTGATTTGTCAGATCATAATCATCTTTAATTTTTTTTTCTCTTATCAGACCCAAAATATGGAGCTGGAATATACTTCACCAAGAACCTCAAAAACATAGCACACCAGATCAAGAAAACATCTGCCACAGATAAGCTGATCTATGTGTTTGAGGCTGAAGTACTCACAGGCTCCTTCTGCAAGGGTCATCAGTTAAATATTGTTCCCCCACCATTGCATCCTGGAGCTGTAGATTGCCATGACAGTGTGGTTGACAATGTTTCCAGCCCTGAAACCTTTGTCGTTTTTAATGACACACAGGCTGTGCCCCAGTATTTGTGGACTTGCATCCAAGATCATGTACAGGATTACTCAGGACAAATGATGCTCTCTCCACAGCAGCCTTGGAGGAAACTCTCAAGTGGCAGCTCTGTTGATTAACCTCCACATCATTTTAACAACAAGTATGACCTTGCTTTGGAGGAACTAACCAAATAATCACCATCAGTGACTCAAAGAGTGGTTTGAATATGTCAAATAAACTATCATCTTAGTGCCTTCATCTTTGTCTTCCTCTCTTGGGGTTGGGGTGGGTAGATAACAACTAAAACACTCTTAGGACCTCTCCCTCTCCTTCAAGTTGTCATTTTATCTTCTTTACCATAGGTAATAGCAGAAATGTTTTACATGTAATGAAGAGATTTTCCAGTATATAATCCAATCCTTTTATTTTGTAAAATGATGATAGTGTAACATATTAAGACGGCAAGATGATTTTAGATTTTCCAGAGAATCTTATAAAGTGCTTTATATATCAAAATAAATCACCTTTGTCAAAGTAACTGGCTCCGCAAATTATGTGTAAAATGAACTTATTTGCAGTGGAAGGACACCAGACAGCCGATATTCTACTGCTACCCCTTTTGGATTCAGCTATTTCAAGTAATGCCACTCAGGCACCATGAGGCTAAATTATTAATTCACCAAATATATCTTGGTCACCAGATGTATGTATTTCAGTCACTTTCTCAGTGCTGGGGATACGATGCTGGACAAGACAAATGTCTTCCTAAAGCTTTCAGCCGAAATAATCAGAAAGGCAGCTATGGACAACTTAACAAGTGTGACTCGGTATAACAAAAGAGGAATTACAGATTCTTTGGAAAAATTTAAGGAGGAGAGGGATAAATTAATCTGGGGTTGGGAGGAAGTCCTTTTAAAAAAAAGTGAAACTCAAGTTGAGACCTGAAGAATTTTTAAGATAGGCGAATTAGGGACGCAGCACATTGGGAACAGAGTTGGAAGAGTATTCTGTGCAGAGAGCTCTTAAAAAGGCTGAATCTACTGTGACTGTGGCCATATTTGACTTCCGATTTCTGCAATGTAGTGGCCAGCTAATCTCAGCATGCATCTCTTTCCTATTCTGAAATCAGTATCTCTCTATACTTCCAAACTTCCCTGACCTTCACATCTTCAACCTCATGTCTAGAATACTTCCTCCTCCTCATCTTACCTTAGCCAGCATTCTTCATCTTAAAAGAAGCATGTTTATTGTCTCATATGTTACTGCCCTTGAATATGGGCAAGAGGAGTCCCGCCTTGGACTTCTGGTTTGAGAGGGTCTCACTCTCACCTTCCTCTGGCCATGCCCATCTCCACAAGGTGAGGAATGCACAAGATCAAGAGAATGTGTCCATTTGGAACCTGCACACCTCACTTCTAAGCCACCCACTGGGTACCTGGAAACTCTAATTTCCTGCCTACACAGCTCCAAGTCTACTTCCAGGACTCTTCCTTGGGTCTCTCTCCCAAGGGTAGACTATGCCACAGTCTGCATCAAGAATGGCCATGGGGTGACTGTTTTCAGGGATGGAGCTTGGACATGAGGGCTGAGGTGTTCACACGCCTGTGCATGAGGCTGTGGTACAGAGCTGAGGGTGAGAGGACTGATTTGAAAAATCTAGCGTATGTTTAATAGAGATGTCAAAAGATAACGGAGGAGAGGCAGTGTTCACAAGGATAAGAAAAGAAACAACGCATACCAAGAAACATAATGAAACTGTAGGCCACCAAAGAGGTGATCTTAAAAGCAGGCAGAGGGAACAGTCAAGCTATCTACAAAAGAATGACAATTAGACTGACAACATATTTCTTGTTGTAGGCAGTATAATGTCCTCCCTCTGCTCATTGCAAAGATGTCCACACCTTAGCCTCCTGAATCTGCGAATATATTACCTTACAAGGCAAAAGGCATTTTTTTTTTTTTTTAAAGGCATTTTGCAGATGTGATTAAAGTTACCCTTCAGGGTCAGGGGAAGGGATAATTAGGGAGTTTGGGATCAACATATACACACTGCAATATTTAAGATGGATAACCAACAAGGACGTACTGTATAGCACAGGGAAATCTGCTCAATGTTATGTGGCAGCTTGGATGGGAGGGGAGTTTGGGGGAGAATGGATACATGTATATGCATGGCTGAGTCACTTTGCTGTGCACCTGAAACTATCACAACATTGTTAATTGGCTATACCTCAATATAAAATAAAAAGTTAAAAAAAAAATAGTTACCCTTCAGATGGGAAGATTAACCAGGATTATCCAGGTGGGCCCAATCTAATCACATAAGAGATGGCAGCATGAGAAAAATTTGATGCCCTGTGCTTGTTCTGAGATGCAAGGACCAGTGAGAAGCTTCTAGGAGCTAAGGGTGGCCTCTAGCTGACAACCAGTGAAGAAAGTGAGAACTCAGTTCTTTAACTGCGTGGAACTGAATTCTGCCAACACCTGGAGTGAACAAGGAAATGGACTCAAAAGCTTCCAGAAAGGAGTGAAGCCTGCCAACACTTTGATTTTAGCCCAGTGAGACCTATGCCTGACTTCTGACCTATAGAACTGTGAGACAGTATAGTTGTGCTTTTTTAAGTCACTAAAGTTGTGGTAATTCGTTATGGCAGTAATAGAAAACTAATACTGAAGCCTGAAGGCATTTGCATAATATATTCAAAGGGCTGAGAAAAATGAACTGTTAACCTAGAATTCTGTAATTAGCTAAGCTTTTATTTTGCCTTAATTCTTGAATAAAGACACTCTCAGACCACTGAAGACTGAATTTACCAACAAAAGATAAACTCTTACGTAAGGAATTTAAAATTTAAAGGATATAATTTAGGGAGGAGGGAAAAAACAAAGAAAAATCTAAGCTTCAAGAAGGCATGGTAAACAAAAAAATGGTAAATGTGTAAATGGTAAACAATCACTGTCTTTATAAACAACTAATAATTTGTGGAATAAAATAAGACAAATAAAATACTGAAAAAATGAACCATGTAAAATATTGGATTAATGAATATAGTTAAATATTAAAGGGATTTAAAGCCCTTGTGTCATTCAAGAGATTAGCATTATTAAGGGCAGCCACTAAAAGAAGAGAAGTAAAGTACCTAACTTCTAAATAGTAGACCAAAAATTTTTAAATTAAAAAAAAAAAGAATTAAAAAAATCCAAAAAAGGCAAATCAGGGAAGATGGAAAAAAAGAATCAGAGGGAAAAAAAGTGAGACAACACAAAATGGAAGAAATAGTTCCAAATACGTAAGTGATCATAATATGTGTAATTTGAACTAAACTTGCTAGTTAAGTCACAGATAGATTGGATTTTAAAAATCCAACTACAGAGCACCTAAATACATAAAGCAAATACTAACAGACATAAAGGGAGAAATTGACAGTAGTACAATAATAGTAGGGGACTTTTAACACCCTACTTACATCACTGGACAGATCATCCAGACAGAAAATCAGTAAGGAAACATTGGCCTTAATTGACACATTAGACAAGATGGAATTAATAGATATATATAGAACATTCCATCCAAAAGCAGCAGACTATACATTCTTTTCAAGTGTACATGGAACATTCTCCAGGATAGATCATGTGCTAGGCCATGAAACAAGTCTCGGTAAATTTAAGAAGATTGAAATCATACTGAGCACCTTTTCCAACCAAAATGGTATGAGACTAGAAGTCAATTACAAGGGAAAAACTGCCAAAAACACAAACATATTGAGGCTAAATAATAGGCTACTAAACAACCAATAGGTCACTGAAGAAATCAAAGAGGAAATTTTAAAATGCCTGGAGACAAATGAAAATGAAAACAATGATCCAAAATCTATGGGACACAGCAAAAGCAGTTCTAAAAGGGAAGTTTATAGTGATACAAGCCTACCTCAGTAAACAAGAAAAATCTCAAACAATCTAAACTTACACCTAAAGGAATTAGAAAAATAAGAACAAACAAATCCCAAAGTTTAACCTTAAGTTAAAGAATGTTATTAGGGATAAATGACTACTCAATAACAAAAGATTCAGTTAACTGGGAATAGATATAATGATAGGCATATAATGATGGTAATTGAGGTAATAACATAGCCTCACACTATATAAAGCACAAACTGACAGAATTACTGGCAAAACTGACAAATCCACTATCTTAGAGATTTAACACAGCTCTCTCAGGACCTAGTAGACACTCAGTTAAAAAAATTAGCAAGACTATAGAAGATTTGAAGAACACAGTTTTAACCTAATGAACATATACAGAACCCTCCACCCAGCAATTAGAGAATATATATTCTTCTCAAGTATACACAGAACAGTTATACATATTGACCATATTCTAAGTTCAACAGTTTTAAGATATTCTCTATTGGACTGTGTTCTCTGACCATCATCCATCATGTAATTAACTTAGAAATCAATAAAAAAACCACAATAGCTTAAAAATAAATACATTTGGAAATAAGATATACACTTCAAAATAACATCTCATGGGTCATGAAAACTTAACAGAAATTGGAAAATATTTAGAACTGAATGTTAATGAAAATATTACTAATACAATTTTTGACATAAAACTAAAATAGTACTTAAGTTATAGAACCTTAAAGCTTATATTAAGAAAATCTACAGGCAGAAATTAATCAGTTAAGTAACCAATTTAAGGTAAGAAAAGAAAATCAGGGGCTTCCCTCGTGGCGCAGTGGTTAAGAATCTGCCTGCCAATGCAGGGGACATGGGTTTGAGCCCTGGTCTGGGAAGACCCCACATGCAGCAGAGCAACTAAGCCCGTGTGCCACAACTACTGAGCCTGCGTGCCACAACTACTGAAGCCCGTGTGCCTAGAGCCTGTGCTCTGCAACAAGAGAAGCCTCGACAATGAGAAGCCTGCGCACCACAACAAAGAGTAGCCCCCACTCACCACAACTAGAGAAAGCCCACATGCAGCAACAAAGACCCAACACAGCCAAAAATAAATAAATAAAATAAATAACTTTTTAAAAAATTAAAAAAAAAGAAAATCAAAATAAACTTGAATAAAAACAGAAAATAATTAAATAAAAACAAAAACATACAACAGAGAAAAGTAATAAAGTCAATAGCAGTTTCTTTGCAAAAATTAAAAAAAATAGACAAAACAATTTAATGCCAATACATTGAAAATTTAGACACAATATAGATTTTCTTAGAAAAAACAACTTACCAAAATTGACTGAAGAACTGGAAATCCTGAATTTCCTAATATCTATTAAATAAGCTAAATTAGTAATTAAAATTTTTCCTAACAAGTAAACAAGTAAATACAACAGGCTAAGATGATTTAACTAGTGAGTTCTCCCTAATCTTCAAAGAACAGATAATTCCAATCTTCTGGAATTATAAACATAAAATCTTCTGGAGAACAGAAATAGGGAACCCTCCCCAACAAATTTTTCAGAGCTAGTTTAACTTTGATACCAAAAATTGACAACAGTACAAGATAGGAAAAGTACAGACTGATTCATTTATGTTAATAGATGCACAAATTCTAATCAAAGTATTAATAAATGTAATTCAGCTCTGTATAAATAAATCATGGTCAAGTTGGGTTTATCTCAGAAATGCAAAGATAGTTTAACTTTAGAAAACCTAAAATGTAACTTACCATATAAATATATTAAAGGGTATGCTCATTTCAATATATATAGAGAAATCATTTGGTAAAGAATTCATAAAAGGATATCTACCAAAAACCTAGAGCAAGGATCGTATTTCATGGTAAAACATTAGAGTGATTCCCTACAAAATCAGGAATGAGACACTGGATGCTTCCTATCACCACACCTTCAGCAGTGTATTAGAGCTCCTGTCAAACACATTAAAGAACAAACAAAAAACATAAAAAATGGAGATACAAAAATGTCATTAAATCACAGAAAATATGATTGTCTATAGAAAATCCAAGAAAATCTGGAGGCAAATTATTAGAATTAGTAAAAGCACTCTGCAAGATTCTAAATAGAAATTTATATAAATCAATTTCATTTCTATGCATGAAAAACAATAAATGTAAAGGCTTTTTTTTTTAACCAATATAATAGCAACAGCAAAAAAATAAGGTAACTAGAATTAAATTTAACAAAAGATGTGCAAAAACTTCCCGGAAAAAATTACAAAACATCATTGAAAGGCATTAGAGAAGACCTAAATACTGGAGAGATATACTATATCCTCACTGAGAGGAAGACAATATACTAGCAATGTCTGTTCTCCAAAAATTAAACTTATCATTTCAATATAGTTTCAATCAAAATCAGAGGAGATTTTCTTCATAGAAACTGATGGAGTAATTATAAAACATATCAAACAAAAAGGCCCAAGAAGAACCAAAGCAATTTAAAGAAGAAAAACAAAGTGGAGGTGACTTGACCTACAACATATTATGACTTATTATACAATTACAGTAATTAAGATGTGTTATTGGGGTAGGGATAGACAAACAGACCAACTAAATAGAAAGCTCCAAAACAGACCTGTGCCTATATGGAAACTTGAGAATATATGTATCTCGAATATATATATCAAATATATATGTATTGAATACCCCCCAAAATACATAAATTTATATAGTACATTTATATATTTGTATAGGCGCGATATATATCTCTCAAGTTTATATATACTATATAAATTTTATAAATATATAAAAAATTCTGCAAATTTATGATGCACTTTTTCACACTGCAGTTTTTACGGTGTCAATACTTTCATGATACATTAAAATATTTTCAGTGAATATTTGCAATTAGAAGCTAAGTACCATTTAGAAATCAGAATTTATGTGATAAAGAATACAATTGATTTCTTATTCAAGTTTCCATGTTCAAGTCTAAACTATTTGTTTCTTGCATTTTTGCTCACTGGTTCTTTTTATTTTCTGAGTATCATGTGACTATATGCATACTCTTCTCAATGTGGAGCCCTGAGTGTGTATATATATATATGAATGAGAGAGGTAAAATTGCAGATCACTGGGAAAACAATGGACCAACCTCAGTAAGTGGTCTTGGACAACTGATTAAGGAAATGGAAAACAGCACATTAGGATCATGGCCTAGGGAGGGTTCCCTAGATGCAGAGCCTGAGATGGGGATTCTTGTTCAAGTGACTTATTGGGAGAGTGCTCTCAGGAATGTGGGAATAAAGGAGACAGTCTAAGGCAGGGGGAAAAGCTACTAAGAGTGCTGTCTCAGTTGAAGACTAGCTTCAGTCTGATTACATGGGGAGGCTCCAGAGCACACATAGTACCATTAGAGTAAGTCGCACACTGTAGCAATGGTTGGCCTTTTTTTACTCTGATGTCAGTTATTGGCTGAGGTTTGTCCTTGGGGAAAGGAGTGGGAGCCTTCTAGCAAGCTGGCTCCTGTTAGCCCTGCAATTCTTCAGAGAAGGGGGCAGCTGAAAGTTATCAGCCAGCACTCACAGCAGGTAGGGGAATGGGTGTACTGGCCAGATGAATGGAATACATTTGGCCAGTACAGGTGGGAAAGAGGGACAAACTGTTCTGATTTGCCTGCCCTTCTGGGTTTTAGCACTGAAATTCCTACATCCTGAGAAACCTCCCAGGACACACAAAAAAATCCTCATCTTTTATGATGGGTGTGGGAAGTTGGGGGAAAAGTACAAAACCATACATCCCCAAAAATAGAGGCTGAAAGCAACACTGCTTATTGTGTCAAATGGATACAGCACAGATTATTCGACTTCTATAGTCTCTGTCATTGTTTTTTTTTCCCCTGTTCACTGATATTGGTAACCATGATTTGCAGTTCACGGTAATGATCATCCATTGTTGCATCATTCTGAGGGATGTGACCAAAGTGTGCAGTTTAAGTGCATTGTAATCATAAACATTAGCAATACATCTTTGGCTTTGCCTATGGACTAACCATTGTGCCTCATACAAGTTAAATATTCTAACATTATGAGTGTGATGATCATGTTTTATAAGAGAGTGATTATAATACCAGCAACAGCATGATGACATCACTGAAAGAAAGCTCAACGACTGTGTAATATTAATTACATATGGAAGGACAATGTAACTGATTATGAAGGTAAATAACAAAAACAGAGCATACTGTGCAATATGCAGAAAAGAGTTTGAGATGGGTATGGCGGAGAAGGGGACGTAAAAGCACATATGGAGACTGAAATTTACAAGTCCAGGATGAGACAGACGAGTACTTCAAAATCAATCAAAAGTTTGTTTAATTTCTCCCAAAGACACCAATGCTCAGTTGAAAATAGTGGCTGCTGAATTATCTTGGGCGTATCACATGAACCAATATGCATTATTGTATCGTGCCTTTCATTGCTCTACCAAACGGAGTAAGGTTTTATTTCCTGATTCAGAAAATGTCTCCCCTAGCTCTTAAGGTAATTTGACTTGAAAAATGGAGTTTCAAATTGACTTCTTGATGTCTAAGATTTTAATGAAACCACCAACACATAAAACAAAGTGTGTTATATCTGTCCAAAGACAAAGTAGACTTGGCTTATTTATTTGCTTTCAGGGCAAATGTTAATTTTGACAAATTCTATTCACTCTCTAAACTTCTTATCAAAGAAAATGAAACGATCTCATCGGCTAAACATCTTATACAGAACACTGTTTAAAGAGGGGTGTGGTTTGCTTACCTGCGATACAGAAGTTTTCATAATGAAAGTGTTTGGGCATTTCAGTTTCCTCAAAATGTGCGGAAGCATTTAACGACATTTTTGACTATAGAAATGGCAGGAGACAGCTTCCTTAAACATGTACCTACAAGATGGCGATCATTGTTGCCAGCCATAGAAAAGACGTTATAATGTCAGCCTGCCATAAAATCATATTTTCAAAGTGTGGAACAAGAAGAATGTCCTGCTCCAATTTGGAAATGCATTGAGGATGAGAACGGAGAGAAGAATTACAGTGAAACAGAAATAAACATGCTGGTTCCCCAAAACTGTCTGATAATCCTTGAAGAGGTCGTAAGAAGTCTAGAAAAGGATGAACCATCTGAATCTCAATTATTCAATGTTATATGCAGGTTGCGACAAAAACTTCAAACAGAAAAAAAAAAGACTAATTTTTGGAAATAAGACTGTTTCAGAACTTAAAAAAAAATGTCCCTAGAAAAAAGTAACCAAATTAAACAGGACTTTCTGAATTTCTTCACTAAAACTGTAAATTTATTTGGAATCTAACTTCAGTTTCACAAGTTCAAATTACCTCTATGCTTTAAAACCATTTTTGCTGGGGAAGAGAGGTTTAACTTATGATAACATACAATGTGTTTCAGAATGTTTTAAAAACAATGGGCATTTTAGATACAGAAATGGTTAATTTATATATGCAAAGGACCTGATTGACAAACAGTTGGTTTACCAAAGCAAGTCTGTAGATACAAAATGGGTGGACATTTTGGAGAACCAGAAACAAATTCCTACAAGTTTAAAAACCTGCTGCACTAGTAATGAAAATCCTAACTATTCGATGCTCAAACACTTTTGTTGAGGGAATGTTTAGCTTGATGTCATCTGTGCCAACAACAAGAATCAGTGCAATGCAGGCTGAGGAACAGAGCTGCAAGTCAAAACTAATTTTATATTTGGCTGTATTTGGTTTTACCATTACATAAAAGAAAAGATGTCCTAAAGGCTCCAGGCAGTTCAGAGAAATATTGATGAAAAAGGAAACAAAAAGAATAAAAAATATCCCACTGTATCATGGGACAGAAACACATCATTTTTTAAAACTGTAATAGGAGTAATATCTGTTTAACTAGTTCTACTGTATTTATACTCTCCTTCATAAAATTCCTAATTTATGTATCTTAATATACATATAGAATATAGAATAATATAGCCTACAAAATTTGAATATGTGATAAAGAGTTTAAGAAAGAGTTAAAATAAGTTGCTGAACCAGAGGACAGAAAGAAACATAAAAATATTATGCTGTATAGCACAGGGAGATCAGCTCGGTGCTTTGTGACCACCTAGAGGGGTGGGATAGGGAGAGTGGGAGGGAGACGCAAGAGGGAGGAGATATGGGGATGTATGTATATGTATAGCTGATTCACTTTGTTATACACAGAAACTAACACACCATTGTAAAGCAATTATACTCCAATAAAGATGTTTAAATATATATATATATATATTATGCTATAAAAGGTTATATTTTCTCACAAATTATTTTCTTAATTAGTCCTTCTATTAATTATTATTAGTTGCCACTTTTAATGAGTCCTATTGCTATTTTAAGTAATAGCATTTATGCAACAGAAAAAAATACAAGGGAATACATCATTGCAAGTAAAAACTTATTTTTCGTGTTTTTATGTTAATATATGTGTCTAATTATTATGTATTTTCACACCCATCCATTTGGCAAAAATGAAAAAGACATTTCCAAATGTTAGCAAGGTTGTTTAGAAAAGAAAACCTTATCAGCTGCTTGTGGAGCATAAGCTGGCACAACCACTTTGTGAAATAATCTGGCAATATCTAGTATATTACTTTTCCATCGCTGTGGAACAAACTACCAGAAACCTAGTGTCTTAAAACACAGTTATTATCTCACAGTTTCTGTGGGCCAGGATTACGGGCACAGCTGAGCTGGTTCCTCTGCTCAGGGTCTCACAAAGCTGCAATCAAGGTGTAAGTCACGTTGTCTTCTCATCTGGAGGCTTGCCTGGGGAAGAATCCACTTCCAAGCCGTCTCAGGTTGTTGGCAGAATTCATTTCCTTGTGGTTGTAGGGCTGAGGGCCCTGGCTTCTTACTGGCTGTCAGTTGGAGGCTGCACCCAGGTGCTAGAAACCATCTGCAGTTCCCTGCCACATGGCCCTCTCCATAGGCAGTTCTCAACGTGAAAGCTCGCTTCTTCAAGGCCAGCAGGAGAGTGTCTAGCTCCGGTCTGCTAAGACAGAGACTTATAGTGAAATGTAATCATCCTTGCCATATTCTATTGGCCAGAAGTAAGTCAAAGCTCCCACCCACACTCAAGGGGTAGGGATTATACAGGGTAACAGCAAGGGGCAAAGATCATGGGGGCCATCTGAGAATTCTGCCTATCACATCTCGTAAGGTTAAAGATGCAATGTCTTAGGATCTAGCAGTTTCCCTGTACACACAAAGATACGTACAAGAACGTTCACAGCAGTGTTGTTTGTAATAGCAAAACTACTGTTCTATAATTTAAAATTAAAAAAAAATTTTAATACAAAAAGATATAGTCAGAGAGACATTAGCTAACAAAACACCATGTATGGTATGATAACATTTTTGTAAAAGTAACACATATATAGGAATTCTGCTTCAGCAATGAGCTACTGTTGTTGTCTTGAACAAATCCTCCCACCACAGAGAATAGCCGGACAAAATATAGAAAACATTAAGGCACTGAAGAGCTACCACAGCAGTGAGAATCTGTGGGTCCAAGATCTGGAAGAAAAGAAAGGGAACCCGTGAGAGGTGAGCCTGATGTTTGCTGTTACTTTTCCACTTGAAGTGATTGCTAATTCTGAAAGCAGTGGCTGAAAAACTGAGTAGAGCTTTTGACTGTCTCATGGGGCTGAAGAGGTTGGGTCAAGGAAGAGAGGCCCTAGTAAATACCCAAGACTTTTGGTCCAGACCCTCACGGGATACCCTAACTAGGAGTAAGGGTGAACTGGAAAGAAACTAGTTTTCACAAACACTAAAGTCCAGCTCTGAATAATATTAGCTCCTGATTGGAATAAAGTGATCTGTCCTCAGCTTAGCTGCGGTCACGCACACTTGCCTCCAAGTGTCTCCCTTAGAACACATTCCCTTTCCCCAGTGCCCTTGCTCAAACTCAGCTCATCCTAGAAAACGCACCGTTAGTGGGGAATACTGACGTGGCAGAAAGAGATCCAGAACAAATGAACATCGCATAGCCTAGGATTCAGGCAGTGAGGTCCTCTCTCCCACACTTACGTTATAGAGCTACCCCATTTCTTTCACCTTGCTTCTCCGTGGGTGTTTAGATTGATTTGATAAACCTGGTCGCATGTGAGCCTTTGTATTCTGTGACCTCTGCTTGTCTGGCTTCAGTCTTTCTTCTTTTGAAGCCACTGCTCAAAAAGAATTCGATTAAGCTCAAAGAGAATTCCATCAGATTTAACAGTAACAACTATTTGTCCCAAATTTTCGTTTGAGAGCATTTATTGAGAGTAAAGCAAGCATTTGTGTTTCATTTAATTTCTTAATGATTTTTGATACTGCTTATATACATTATCAGGCAAAGGGGACGGGAGAGAACTAAAAAAGGAAATACCCAGAAGTTTCTCAAACATGCTGCATGTGAATGCCTTAGACATGAAGCGGTGACTTATAACTCTTTTTTAGTAATCCCTCAGGCTTCATTCATTCCATTATTTATTCAGTAAACGTGTATTAGGTAACAACCCTGTCAGAGGCTATAGACAGAGGTGAGCAAGGATCGATCCGCCCTGGAAGACAAGTTTGTAGACATAACTTTTCAATTCAGCCTAAGAAGTACCGTTTCATTGTCACTCCAGCATGACTCTCTAACCTTTGCCACTAACTGCGAACCTTGTCAACCGGACCTCCTTACCGACTCCAGACTCTCCACTGGTTCCCGGCTAACCGCTGGCGCTTCGCGAGAAGGACGGTTGGAAGACTACATCTCCCGGCAGCCTCTGCAGCAGGGTGGTGGAGAGGCGCGCGCAGGCGCGCGGGCCGGCCCCCGCGCGCAGGCGTACTGCGAACGCCGGCTGAGCTGGTTCTCGCTGTGCTGGGTGCGCGGCGGTGTCGGCGAGCGAGGCCTGGTGAGCACCGCCGAGGCGCGAGCTGGGTCTTCGAGGTTGTGTGCGGGAGAGGCACGGCAGGCGAGCGAGCGAGCCAGAGGCTCACCCCAGCAGTGGCACCGGGATCGGCTGCCTTGAGCTTGGTGAGTGCGGGGCCCCGGCGGCCCCCGGCCCCTCCCCCTCCCGCCGGGGGATCCGGTGGATCCGGTTGTGTGCGGGGGAGGCCCCGCGGTGAGGGCGGGCCGCCGGCCGTGCTCGAGCTCGGGTTCCGGGGCCTGGGCGCTCGCTGCGCGTCCGTGCGTCACGGGCCAGGCAGTCCCAACGGCCGCGCGGCCGGCGGAGAGGAGGGTGGGGGTGGGGGTGGGGGTGGGGAGCACTGGTTCGCCATCGGGAACGCCGGTGGAGGCGAGGCGAGGCGGGGCGGGGCGGCGCGGCAGCGGGGCTGGAAGCAGCGTCGGGGACTGCGGGGCGCCGAGGCAGCGGGGCGGAGAGGAGGGAGTGCGGAGCCAGCGCCGCGGCCCGGCGCGAGCGAGCCGGGGGTGTGGGTGGGCCGCGCAGAGTGCGGCGACTGAGGCAGGGAGAGCAAGGGGTAGGGGGCGTGTAAAAATCCTAACCGAGGCCGGAGGGGACCGTCTCGGGAATTCATAAGTTACAGCCCGAGCCGGAGCCGGTGGTTTGGAAGCGCGGGTGGGGGGGCGGTGCGGGTGGAGACAGACGGAGGACTGCAGTTTACAGATGTCATAACAACATGGGCCTGAAGCGTCTGACAGGGGTGTGGTAATTATAGGAATGACAGAACTTCATCTGCACACAGCGTGTGTCAGTGGTGATGCGAGGGAAGCGGCGAGGTATTCGATTAAGCTCAAAATGGGAGGATGAAACTGAAGGATGACTGGAGTCTGGGAAGTCGTCATGAAGGAATGTCTTAGGTTTGAATGGAAGTATATTTAATGTTCCACTTTTAAGCTCACGATGTCAAAATAATTGATTTTTAAGGTTTAAATTCAGAATAAACAGTTGGGAAGTATTTTTTTTCTAAAACATACTATTAAATAACGTTTCTACCTTTTTCAAGCCTTTTTTCCTTTAGTGAGCACTTTCTTAAAAACCCCTATTCGCAGTAGTTGAGTAAGTTATTCCCCGCCCCGCCGCCCCCCCACGTTGCTTCAAGGCTCATTCTTGACATTGATTTTTTCTTAACTTGTTCTTGCGTTTGTGATATTTTGAAAGTAATTCACAAGCTAGTCCCCCTCCATTTTAAAGATTGAAGAGATGAAATTTTAACTTTTAAAAGCAAAGGGAGAATGAACTCTATTGTACTTTTACTGAAATAATTTATTCTTGGAAGGCACTTTTATGTGTAATACCGGATTTTAAGGTGGAGAACATGAGGAAAGGTAAAGGAATTAACATTTATTAAGCTCCTTTCCAGATATTGTGCTAGATACTTTTTGTACAGTAAAACGTTAATGCTTACAGTAACTCTGAAGTATATTTTTTCCTTTCCTACAGATTAAAGCTTCGAGGGTCAGAGAAGTTAGGTAACTTATCTAAGGTGTTCCAGCTCTTGTTAGAACCAGCCTTAGAACCAGAATCACTGCTAATTTAGGAATTATTTCTCCTCTCCTTTCATACTTCTTGGTTGCGTTTACTTTATTTGGTCCATTAATTCAGCGAATACTTGGAGTGTTCATAGGCCCTGAGACTGGGGATGTAGACATGATCAAGACACTGTTCTTTTTTTTTAAACATCCTTATTGGAATATAATTGCTTTACAATGGTGTGTTAGTTTCTGCTGTATAACAAAGTGAATCAGCTATATGTATACATATATCCCCACATCTCCTCCCTCTTGCGTCTCTCTCCCACCCTCCCTATCCCACCCCTCTAGGTGGACTCAAAGCACCGAGCTGATCTCCCTGTGCTATGCAGCTGCTTCCCACTAGCTATGGGTTTTACATTTGGTAGTGTCTATATGTCCATGCCACTCTCTCACTTCATCCCAGCTTACCCTTCCCCCTCCCCATGTCCTCA
Organism: Eschrichtius robustus; assembly: GCF_028021215.1. Classification (NCBI taxonomy): domain Eukaryota; kingdom Metazoa; phylum Chordata; class Mammalia; order Artiodactyla; family Eschrichtiidae; genus Eschrichtius; species Eschrichtius robustus. The sequence goes on from NC_090829.1 coordinate 78,602,046, forward strand.
AGTCCATTCTCTACATCTGCATCTTTATTCCTGTCCTGCCCCTAGAAGACACTGTTCTTGTGTCATGGAATTTATAGTGTTGCAGGGAAGACTAACAAATAATGAGTAAAAATACTGACTGCATGACATTTTATCAGTCATAATTGAGCAGAAACTGTACTAAATAGCAAAGGAAGTTCAAATGGAATCAGACAACATAAGCCTTGAGGAGTTTACAGTCTAGTAGGGAAACAAAACATACATTTATAAAAACTTAGACTAAGCTAAATGATAGAAATTAACACTTCACCTGAAGTCAGTATACTTGCATTATGTTACTTTAGATCCTCATAGAAGTTTCTTCACAGAACTATGAATTAATAATATTTTGTACCTTGACTTTTATCTAGGATTGGAACATGAAAAAAGGCAACATGAAAGAACTCTTCATTGCTATCTAAGACACCGTTTCTAATTTATTTACTGATCCTTATAAAGTAGAAACGTTACAAATTCTTTTAACACCTCAGTGATAGGCCTTTTTTTCTTCCTTTGTTTTTTTTTTTTAATTTAAACAAATGACTGCTTTTATTAGATCATTTGTATTTGTAAGCTATCCTGTTTCTCTTTGTCCTTTGGCTATCAGGAGGCTCAGAGCTGTGTTCAGCTTTCATAGTTTTCATAATTTTCCTTAGCCTCAACTGTTATAAACTGTACCAGGTAGTCTGGAATTGCTGCTCTCGGTTGTTTCCTGGACTGTTTATTCTCTGTTGCTCTTGATTTTGTCTTTACCTTTTCCCTCTCGTTTGAAAGTAGGGATTATATATTATTTTTATCTCCAGTATTTTAGCATAGTGTTTGTTGAATTAATGGTAAAGTCTTGATGATTTATGATTTAGTGTTTTTAAGTCTTGTCAGATTGTTTTTAGAAGTATGTATGCTTTGTATAAAATCAACTAAGACTTTTGGCCATGCAAGTAAAGGTGACTGACATAGTGATGATAAAGATAATTCCCTGTTAATCTCTTTGTTTTAAGGTTTCTGTACTTTGCAAGGTATTCTGAATTCAGCCATAATAATGGAAGAAAACATTGGAAATGGTAAACAATTCAATTAGCTGATTGGGGCTGATTTGCCTCTATTTTTGCTGCAGTGAGCAGGAGGTGGCCCCAGGACAGTGAGGGACCAGATAGGACCTTCATTAGGAAATTTTAAGTCCTTGCAGTGGAAGAGCAGGGATGAAGACTCGTGGAACGTACAGTTTTTTGTTTGTTTGTTTTTAAAGATGATAACGACCCTACACGACAGACCTTAGTGACAAAATGGTTCTGATCTAGTGTAGTAGACTAATTGGGACAGTTCTTGAAAGCAGGCAATAATCCAAAATGTGGATAATGGGGATAATCTCCTTCACATAACAAGAATAATGCTGCTCTTCATATACAAAGATAAGTCTGCTTACTCATCATGATTGATTTTTCAGCATGAGGAGGGATATGTGCTGAGTTGCCCATGAGTCTCCGTATTCTGTGACCAGCAAGGCAGCTTGGGGTCAAAATGGGGGTTTTTAGCTAGGGAGCAGAAAGACAAGCAAAAAGTACTAACATCTATTGATGGCTCAAGCACTGCATCAGGTGTTTTCACTTAATTACCGTTGCAAAACCACTTTGAGAAAGTGGCTACAGGTACAGGATGGTTAGGTAATTTGCCTTACTTCACAGAATAAGTGGTGGAGCTGGTATTCAATCACAGGGCTATTTGTACTATGTTCACATCAGTCATTAAAGCTTGATTTTTGTCTTGGTTTGCAGTGCAGTCTCCAGCAGAACAAACTAGATGCAGTTTGTTTAACATCATGAAATGACATTGTGAAGATCTAATTTACTAAAAGCTGAAGGGCTATTGGAGTTCCTTGCTTTACTGCCATTAAAAAATACAATTTTTAAATTAGAATATTCTCTGAAAACAACTGTCCCCTGTCCTAGCCTCTGCACTTTAGAGGCCACCAATTTCTTTCTTTTAGCTGTTTCCTCTTTCATATTTATAAATAACTTGCTTCTATTGCTATTTCTTGATACAGCAGTTTTAGACGTTATATATTGACTTTCCTCCACATTTACACACTGCCTCTCCCATCCTTTTAATATAGTTATCACAGGTGTTTATTAAGTCAACGTTCAGTTATAACTATGTAAATGTTTATAGCTGAACCATGTAGTATATTATGATATCATTTCTTCTCTTAACCAATTTTTGTTTTTCCAGGAGTAATACTTTTTTTTCCCACTTCCATTTCCATGAGATAGCTGTCCTGGAACCTTTTGTCCTTTTAATGCAATCTGGACTGGTTACTTTCTAGGTCTACTTCACAGCTGTTATCCTGGAACTTTTCTTTATGTCGCCCTTAAAATTCTCTTTGCCCTTCTCCTGTATTGCATCTCCTGTTTCCCGTATTTTCTTAACTTACAGAGAAAGGGTACCTGGGAAGCGAAAACTTTCTGTGATCTTGCATGATTGAAAAAAATCTATATTCTACCTTAACATTTCATCAGTAATCTGGCTGGGTATAAAAACCTAGGCTTAAAAAGTTTGGAAGTCATAGCTCCATTGTTTTCTGCGTTCTAATGTTGCTGTTGAAGTCCAAAGGCGTTCTCATTCTTCATTTGTATGTGACCTTCCCTGTCTTTTCTCCAATCTCCAGAAGCTTTTAGGGTATTATTTTTAACCCCTGAAATTCCATAATGTCCCTAGATTTGATTGTTTGTTTATTTTTTTTCATTTAAGGGCACTTGATGGACCCTTACAAGCTGGGGATTTGTGTCCTTTAGTTTTGGGAAATTTATTTATTAATTATTATTATTATTGGGGCCTTAGGTAAAAAGAGTTTTAGAGTTAATTATGCTTCCCAGTTCTTGACACTATCATCAAACTATACAGGGTCCTTTAAATTTTTCTCTTTCATTTCTGAGCCCTACTTCCATTACCCTTTCTAGTAGGCACCCACTGCATTGTGGCTGATACATTCCTTGATTATATGTGAATCATTGTGAAATATGTAGTGCGTTTTGTGTATTTAGTTTCTATATCGTGTTATAGACCTTGTTCTGTTTCTTACTCTTTTTACTCAGCATTGTTTGGAGACCTTTCTGTTTCGTTGTGTGTACATATAGTTGTGTATAATGTAGAATTCCATAATGTGCATCTACCACATTTTACTTTTTATTCCCTAATCACTGACACCTGAGTTGCCTCTCTGGCATCACAAGTACACTGTGGTAAATATACTCTTACTTGTACATCCTTGTGGACCTGTGTGAGAAGTTCTCTGGGATGTATGCCCGGGAGTGGGATTCCTGGGTCATAGAATAGGAGAACTAGTTTATGTGCCTGCTAGCAGTGAGGAGTTTTCTTGTTTGCCCACATCTTTGACAGTACTTGGTTTTATCCAACTTCTTAATTTTTGCTAGTCGGGTATAAAGTGGTATCTCATTGTTTTAATTTACATTCTCTGATAATTAATGAATTCGAGCGTCTCTTGTATCCATTCAGGTTTTCCCTTTTGTTAATTGTCTGTTTTGTCCTTTGTCTATCTTTCCTTTCCGGTCCCTGTCTTTTTTTGTTTGTTTGTTTTGGCCGTGCTGTGCTGCGCAGCTTGTGGGATCTCAGTTCCCTGACCAGGGATTGAACCCAGGCCACAACAGTGAAAGCCCGGAATCCTAACCACTAGGCCACCAGGGAACTCCTCCTGTCTTTTTTTTTGGTTTGCAGGAGTTCCTTGTGGAGGTCTGTTGGTTTTAGGATTGGAAAATATCTTTTATAGGCCTGTCATCTGTCTGTTAGTTTTGTCCATGGTGTCTTTCATTGAATGAATACTCTAAATTTAATGCATTGTTTCTTTGATAATCTCTTTTTCATTTGATTTTTTTGTCTTTCTTGGAATTTGTATTATTTGGGTATTAGAATTCTTAGGTGGTTCTTTTAATTTTCTTTTCCTTCCTGTTTTCCATCACTTAGTCTTTTTGTTCTGTTTCCTGAGAGATTTCTTTAATGTTATCTTACAGCCCTTCTATTGAATTTTTAATTCCTATCCATATTTTAATTTCTTAGAGCTCATTCTTATGATATCTATATATTATTTTATAGACACTATAGTCCTCTTGAGGACAGTATTAATGATAGTTTTTTGTTTTTTTTTTAAAGTTTTGTACCCCCTCATTGCTCTGTTTCTTCAAAGTTCCTTTGTATCCATTGCAGTCTTTCTCTGTAGAGGCTTTCCCTGGATGTCTGGTAAACTTACGGTTGTCCATTCCTATTTAAGAGTGAAGTGTTAAAATTGAATTGGAAACTATAGGTGTGGCTTGTTAAAAGGGTGGACAGGGTATCTGGTGGCCATTTATGGGGGGAGGGAACTCTCATAGTTCTTTTCTCTTGGGCTTGTCAATTTCCTTGAGAAAGAGAGCCTCCAACTAACAACATTGTAAATCAACTATGCTTCAATAAAATTAAAAAAAAAAAAAGTAAAAGAGAGCCTCCAGTCTTGCCTGGAGGATATACACCTGGATGCCATGTTCTGAGAACTCATCTGAGAAAAGAAGCTGGCGTTCTCACTGTTAATTGTGTTCATGTAATCCTGTCTTTTGTATAGCACATCACCTACACTGGAGTCCCTCATTTTAGAGTCTTTCTAGTTTAGTTTCTTCAGAGTAATGCTCTCAACATCCATAGGGGCTTGGGGATGGACTGTTGCCTGGCTGTGCACAACGGAGGAGGAAGTCTGAATGTGATGACTGTTTTGTAGACTTTCAACTAATCTTCTAGTTTTTAGTCCTGTTCCTCACTCTACATTCAGAGATGCCTGGGGTGGGGTGGGGTGGGGGGGGGTGCTCCTGTCTATGAAGCCTCCTGCTTGTGGGCAGTGTGAATCAGCTTCTTTACAGGTGCTTAGGCTTCAGAGTTCTCCACTTCACTAGTAAAATATCATTAGACCATCTTTTTTTTTTTTTTTTTTTTTTTTTATTTATTTTATTTTATTTTTTTTTTTATTTCTTTATTTATTTTTGGCTGTGTTGGGTCTTCGTTTCTGTGCGAGGGCTTTCTCTAGTTGCGGCGAGTGGGGGCCACTCTTCATCGCGGTGCGCGGGCCTCTCACTGTCGCGGCCTCTCTTGTTGCGGAGCGCAGGCTCCAGACGCGCAGGCTCAGTAGTCGTGGCTCACGGGCCCAGTTGCTCCGTGGCATGTGGGATCTTCCCAGGCCAGGGCTCGAACCCGTGTCCCCTGCATTGGCAGGCAGATTCTCAACCACTGCGCCACCAGGGAAGCCCAGACCATCTTTTTTAAAAATTTATTTATTTGGCTACGTTGGGTCTTAGTTGCGGCACATGGGATCTTCGTTGCAGCATGCGGGATCTTTCCTTGCAGCGAGCGGGCTCCAGAACGCACGGGCTCAGTAGTTGTGGCATGCGGGCTTAGTTTCCCTGCGGCATGTGGGATCTTAGTGCCCCGACCAGGGATCGAACCCGTGTTCCCTGCATTGCAAGATGGATTCTTAACCACTGGACCACCAGGGAAGTCCCAGGGCCATCTGTTTTAAGGCTTCTAAAAAGTTTTTGACATCTCATCTATCACCTCTGATTCTCTCCTTTTGTGTTCTATCTTTGTAGTTCATCCTTTTTTAAAAAAAGTTATAATTTTGGTATGGATTAATCTACCAAATCCATCATTTTATTTCTTTACGTGAACTCTTTATTTCTGGTCTGTTCATTCTTTCCATGGCATTTGAGTGTTGTACGCTCAGTACTTTGTTTAGTATTGAAGATTAAAATTAAATTTCTGAGCTTTAAGTTGTTAATATGTTTTGGGAGGAAAGCACATACATCCTGTAGGTGCTAAATCTTAATGTAAAACATTAAAACCTTTGTAAGTGTACACGTAATAGATATATTAGATTCAGTAATGAATATGAATTGGATAAAGGCAAGTTTGCACTTTTTTTTTTTCCCCATGAAGGAGTCCTTTATGCCATTTTTGGGGAAAGATTTCTCTCTAAAAATATCCAGCTATAAGGGGGAAGTAGTTTTTCCCTTTCATAAAGACCTGAAGTATTCAATTAGAACTTTGATGAAATAACAGCATGTTGAGTTGATAAAATTCTAGCCAAAAGTAAAGAAATTTAAGGTTTTAGTTAGGCTGGGAAGTCTCATTGTAGTAAATATAATATATGCTTCCAGCTTTACTTTTTGAAAGTTTTTCTCATTGTATAAGTAGTATATTGCTTACTGTAGAAAATTTGGAAGATAAAGAAGAATATTAATTTCCACTTAAGATTTTTGTATTCTAAGTTATAAAATATTTTTAAAAGTATAGAGAATAGTATAAATTGGGGTTTTGTTCCTACCACCCCGATTTTTCATGTGTTAATGTTCTGTTTTTCTTAATTCGCAGTATGTTATGATTATGTCCCATAGCCAAGCCCCCGTTTTGGAATTTTTAGGTTTACAGTTTTCGTTGTAACAGTCATGCTGCTGTGAATATTCTTCTACATGCTGCTGATTTTATTGCCTTAGTGTACATTCCAAAAGTGGAATTACTGAATCTTGGGGTGTGAATTCCCCAAATCTTTGGTAAATATTTTCCTTTAAATGTTTGGATATTGAGAATGTCTCTGGGGAACCTTGCATGTTGGGAACCCGTAGATACTGGAAGGTGAGGTCAGAATTCAGGGTCAAAGGTTATAGTAAACGTCTCAGTGGAAGAAGGTCTGAAGCTGGGACATGAAAGAAAGTAGGGATTTCTATTAGGTTAATGGAGTTAGAGCTATGAGATGTAATCAGAGGTGAGCACCTACGAATCATATCTGTAGCGTTGACTTCTCACAGAGGAGGCTTATTGCAGGGTTTTTCAAACCTTGCCTCCATTGAACGCAAGAATGTTGTCACTAAAATAAAGGTACTCTAATAATTTTACTGGGAAGAAATGGGTAGGATATTTTAAATTTCCTTTTTCTTTCCTAATTTTTATTAAAATATTTTAAAGGGACCCACTACTACTTGACTAGAAGTTAACAGTAGATGAGTAATTAATATTTACAAATGGGAGAGCATGTACTCTGGGGTGCAGGCTCACACCTCTCCATTCTCTAATGAAAAAATAGGTTCAAAAAATATTCACAACTGAACTGAAAATTTTTTATACTTAAAATTCATTTATGCTTAAATTTATAAACCTGTAACTTGCTTTTTTTGTAGTCATACTTTCTTGTGGTTTTTGGTTTTTTTAATATTAAATACACATCATGTTTTCTAATAAAATTATACTCAATTTATATGATGGAATTAAGTATACTAACATTTTATAGTGTTGCACAAAGAATATTGTGAATGTTAAATATTCACAATGGTTAGGGGCTTACTGACTGCTTGGATTGACTCAGCACACTGAATATATATACCATCTTGAATATAATAAAAATATAAAAAGATCTACACTCAGTGTGTTTTGGGTATAGATTGATGAAGAATGGAAAGAGTATCAAAGCGAAGGGAACTTGTAGGACAAAGAAGTTCAGATTTGATCTAAGTAGTGCTAAAAACTCATTTTAGGTCCTTAGGCATTGAAGTTATTTAGTGAAAAAGGTGTTGAGATTAGTCTGAGAGCTGTGTGAAGGATGAATTGAAGAGCAAAGAGACTGAGGTTAAGGAAGGGTGGTTAGAGCTGTTGCAGTTATCTAGCTGTAGGATGACAGGGACGTGGATCAGACTGGTGGCAGTGTGAATAGATAGGAATAGATAAAATCATTCTGGATGGAATAGTAAGCAAAATTTGATAATTTTAACTAAATAGACATGAAGGGGAAATTGGGAGATTTCATTTTGGAAGAGTAGAGTACATTTCTATTTTACCACCAGTATTGCATCTTGTTTTTAACTTTATTGCTTTTTTGGCTTTATTTCCCTAGAAGACAAGAGGAAAATGGGGCATAATGCTTTAATTTTAAAGGCTTCTGCTTCCTGAGAGAGTGAAAAGTTATTGACAATAACTTAAGTTTTTCAATTAATCACTTAGGTGATAATATCCTAAAAATATTTGTTTAGGATAAATATAATTTTCTCATACTATTACATGTTTTTTTAAAATCATAAACCTCTATAGATTTTATTTCATTTGTTATCTAAGCTCTCTTCAATCCAACTTAAGCCTACATTTCAGCTGTATTTTGCATTATTTTCCGATAAAACTTTTGCTCTGCTATAGTGATTTTCAGTTGCATGCAGATGCATATCAGAATTCACTTGGGAATCTTTAAAAGAAAAAACAACACTAGAGACCTCGTGTTTGCCTCAGACCTATTAATCAAACTCTTTGGAAGGACAGTTGAGGCGTCTGTTTTTCAAAAAGCTCTCCCACTTGGCAAATATAATCTCTTTCTCCTGCTAAGAGGGGAACCCGGTCTCATTTATGAATATCAGAGAAGAAATCTTTGATTTTTTTTTTTAAATATTGACTTTATTTGTTAGAGCAATTTTAGGTTCACAGCAAAATTGAATGGAAACTACTGAGTTCCCATCTACTCCCTACCCCTGTACACCCAGTGCCCCCACCATTGACATTTCCACCAGAGTGGTACATTTGTTATAATCCAACCAACACTGACACATCATTATCACCCAAAGCCCATAGTTTACATTTGGGTTCATTCTTGGAGTTGTACATTCATTCTGTGGGTTTTGACAAATGTATACTGACATGTATCGGCCATTATAGTCCAACAGAATAGTTTCACTGCCTCCAAAATCCTCTGTGCTCTGCTATTCATCCCTTAAACCCCTGGCAACCGCTGATCTTTTAACTCTCCATAGTTTTGCCTCTTCCAGAATGTCATAAAATTGGAATCATGTGACAAATACATTATCCACCCCTACCCCCAAAGAGGAGGGTATTTTATTAAATAATCAATCTTATGTATGGATAGTGATTTAGAAATTTTTAAGAAAACTAACAGAATTAAAAAGAATGATACACTGTGACTTTTAAAAAAAGTAAAGCCAGATAAGGACAATATAAGAAAAAAAATACAGGCCATTATCCTCGAGGAACACATATGCAAAAATCTCCACAGTGAGATATCACCTCACACTGGTCAGAATGGTCATCATCAAAAAAATCTACAAACAATAAATGCTGAAGAGGGTGTGGAGAAAAGGGAATCCTCTTGCACTGTTGGTGGGAATGTAAATTGATACAGCCACTATGGAGAACACTATGGAGGTTCCTTAAAAAACTAAAAATAGAACTACCATACGACCCAACAATCCCACTACTGGGCATATATGCTGAGAAAACCATAATTCAAAAAGAGTCATGTACCACATTGTTCATTGCAGCTCTATTTACAATAGCCAGGACATGGAAGCAACCGAAGTGTCCATCGACAGATGAATGGATAAAGAAGATGTGGCACATATGTACAATGGAATATTACTCAGCCATAAAAAGAAAGGAAATTGAGTTATTTGTAGTGAGGTGGATGGACCTAGAGTCTGTAATACAGAGTGAAGTAAGTCAGAAAGAGAAAAACAAATACCGTATGCTAACATATATATGGAATCTAAAAAAAAAAAAAAAATGGTCATGAAGAACCTAGGGGCAGGACAGGAATAAAGACGCAGACCTACTAGAGAATGGACTTGAGGATACGGGGAGGGGGAAGGGTAAGCTGGGACAAAGTGAGAGAGTGGTATGGACATACATACACTACCAAATGTAAAATAGATAGCTAATGGGAAGCAGCCGCATAGCACAGGGAGATCAGCTCGGTGCTTTGTGACCACCTAGAGGGTTGGGATAGGGAGGGTGGGAGGGAGGGAGACGCAAGAGGGAAGAGATATGGGGATATATGTATATGTATAGCTGATTCACTTTGTTATAAAGCAGAAACTAACACACCATTGTAAAGCAATTATATTCCAATAAAGATGTTGGAAAAAAAAAAAGAGTCATACGCAATGAGGCAAGTGGGATTTATCCTTGGGGTACAAGGATGGCTCAACATTCAAATCAATAAATGTGATACACTACATGAACAGAACGAAGGATAAATGTCATGATCATCTCAATAGATGCAGAAAAAGCATCTGACAAAAATTCAACATCCTTTCATGATAAAAACTCTCAACAAATTAGGTGTAGTAGGAATGTATGTTAACATAATAAAGGCCATATCTGAGAAGCCCACAGATCTTTTATCAAAAAGACAGAAGATAATAAGTGCTGACAAAGATATGAAGAAAAGGGATCTCTTTTGTACTGTTGGTGGGAATGTTAATTAGTGCAGCTTACTATGGAAAACAGTATGAACTTTTGTCAAATAATTAAAATTAGAACTGCTGTATGATACAGCTCTTCCACTTCTGGCGATATATCCAAAGGAAATCAGTTATCTCGTAGAGAGAGTTGCACTCCCATGTCATTGCAACATTATTCACGATATAACAAAGACAAGGAAATAATCTAAGTGTCTATAGATGGATGGAAGGGTAAAGAAAATGTGGCATAAATGTAAAATAGAGTATTATTCAGCCATAGAAATACGAAAATCCTGCCTTTTTAACAGTATAAATAGACCTTGAGGTCACTATGGTAGGTGATAAATCAGACAGAGAAAAATACTGTATGATCTCACTTATATGTGGAACATAAAAGAGTTGAACTCACAGAAGCAAAGAGTAGAATGGTGGGTGCCAGAGACTGAGGGGGAGGAAAACTGAGATGTGAAAGGGTACGTACTTTCAGTTATAAAATGAGTAAGTTCTGGGGGTCTAATGTGCATCGTGGACACTATAACAAATAATACCGTATTGTATATTTGAAGTTTTCTAAGAGAATATATTTTAAGTGTTCACACCACAAAAAGGAGAAGACTATGTGATGTCATAGATAATTTAAATAGCTTGATTATGGTAATCATTTCACAATGTATACGTATATCAAATCATCACATTATATACCTTAAATATGTACAGTTTTTATTTGTCCATTGTATTTGAATAAAGCTGGGAAAAACACAACAAAAATGGTGTTGATACACCTGAACATGCATATGCAAAAGACTGAAACTTGACCCAAACCTCACACCTTAAACAAAAATTAATTCAAAATAGATCGTAGATGTACATGTAAAATGTTAAGGCCATAAAACTTTTAGAGGAAAATGTAGGAGAAAATATTGATGACCTGAGTTAGAAAAGAGTTTTCAGATGTGACACCAAAAGCATAAAAGATAAATAAAAATAATAAATCGGACTTTATCAAAATTAAAATATTTAATTTGTGAAAGATATTATGAAGAGAATGAAGAGGCAAGCTATAGACTGCAAGAATATTTAAAAATCACTTATCTCATAATGTACTTATATTCAGAATATATAAGAACTCTCAAAACTCACCAATAAGAAAACAATCAAAAAGTAGGCAAAAGGATTGAACAAATGTTTAACCAAAGAAAATATATGGGTGACAAATAAGCACATAAAAAGATGTTCATCATCATTAGCCATCAGCGAAATGGAAATTAAAGCCGCAAGATACCATTATACAACCTGTTAGAATGGCTAAAATAAAAATACCAAATGCTGCTGAGGATGCAGAGAGGCTGGAAATCCCATGCATTACTGGTAGAAATGCAAAAGAGTATAGACAATCTGAAAACAATTTGGCAGGTTTTAAAAAAAATATCAATTTAAAACATATATTTGCCGTATGGCTGAGGCATGCCACTCCTGCTTAGGCTATGATAATTCATCTTCATACAACAACCTGGACATCAATGTTCATATCTTCTCTACTTACGATATCCAAAAAAAGGTCCAAGTCTACAATAGAAAACTGTTTTGCAATAAAAGGGAATAGATTATTAACATGAAACAACTTGGCATTTTTCTGAGGGAAAGAAGTCAGTCTCAAAAAGTTATATACTGTTTGATTCCATTAGTATGATGATCTCAAAAAGACAAAGCTGTAGTGATGGAAAAAAGATCCATGGTTGCTGGGAGTTAAAGGTTGGAGAGAGTGTGACTACAAAATTATATCACAAGGGAGTTTTCTGAGGTGATGGAACAGTTGTATCTTCATTGTGGTGATGGCTGAACAAATTTATACATGTGTTAAATTTATAGAACTGTATACAAAACAAGTCAATTTTAATGTATGTTAATTAAATAAAATTTAAAATAATGTAAAACAAAAAAAAGATAACTAACAGATAGAGTTAAAAAGAATGATACACTGTGACCAAGTGTGTTTATTCCAAGAGTCAAAAATCATTGACTATTAAGTGTATTAATATATCACCATATTTAATATGTCAAAGGGGATAAACAGTGACCATTTTAATAACTGCCAGAAAGGCATTTGATCTAATTCAACACACATTTCAGGTTTTTAAAACTTCAGTAAAATAGATATGGATGGGTGGTACTTAGATGTGATTTAAAATATATATATATATCTCAATACTATGACACGACTGGAGCTATAATAAATTGGTGATAGGAATGCATGATGTTACAGCCACTTTGGAAAACAGTTGGACAATTTCTTGTAAAGTTAAACATGTACTTACTATATGACCCAGCAGTCTCACTCTTAGGTTTTTACCCAAGAAAAATGAAATCATTTATCTAAACAAATGCCATATGTGAATGTTTATAGTAGCTTATTCATAATCACCCCAAACTGCAAACAATCTGGATGTCCATCAGCTGTTAAATAGATAAACAAATTGTGGAATACAATAGAATACAATTCAGCAATGAAAGGAATCAGTTACTGATAAATGCAACAGTATGGAGGACTCTCAAATAGTTAATACTGAGTGAAAGAAGCCACACACAGAAAGCTACCTGTTGTATGGCTCCATTTGTTTGACATTCTGGAGAATGCAAAATTATAGGGACCGATTGCCTGGGATTGGGGCAAGTGGATTTACTAGAAAGGGACCTGACAGAATTTTTTGTAGTGAGGAAAATGTCTATCTTAATTGTCGTGATATTTACTTAAATGGCAAATTTTACTCTATGTGAATTTTACCTCAGTAAACATGACCTTTTGAAAAACCCCCAGTATAAAGAGTGTCAGCTGAAGTATCAGAAACAGAATTCAGTAGCTGATTTAATTCAGTGGCTGGCTTTAAAAAATTAACATATAGTAATGAATAATTTTCCTATAAACAATAGCCAGTTAGAATATAATGGAAGGAAGCATCACATTTATCATTGTAACAAAAGAGATAAATGGAAATACGTATTTAATTTCTGACCAAGGAGATACAGTATTGTAAAGAAGTTTCCTTAATCTGTGAATTGAATGCTATCTGAATATCAAAGGTTTTTTTTTTCCCCCCTCTTAAGACTGAAAGGATTATCTGGACCAAGGGTTCTCATTTTCTGGTCTCAGAACTTTACACTTATTGAGGACCCTGAAAAACCTTTATGTTACTGTGTATCTGCAAAATTACTGCATTAGAAATAAAAACAAAATTTTAAAACACAGGAATACACAGCAAACATCCCATTAGGCACCAGAGTGATGATGCCATCACATCACCACGCCTCTGAAAAACTTATGAGTGAAAATGAAAAAAGCATATAACTAAGAGTATTATGAAAATAGTGTTCATGAGAAGCATTTTTTTCACATATCACATTGTCAAATATGGAAAACTTTGCTTCAGTCGTGGGTTAGTGATGATGGTGATGGGGAACTGTTAACACTCTTATTCACTGGTACATTGGTGCAATATTTTAGAGGGAACTTTGACAATATCAGAATTTTAAGTGAACATATTTTTGACCTTGAGGTTCCACTGTTTAGAATTCATTCATGGATACAATTGCAAAATATGTACAAATACATGAAAAAGAATATTGGTTACAGCATTATTTGTGACAGAAAATTGAAGTCAAGCTTAATTGTCAATTACGTGTAGGGTCTAGTTATTATGCTACAAAAATTAATTACTGTATTAAAAATGATAAAGCTTTGTAGGCATTGGCATGGAAAGTTGTCGAAAGTTGAAGCAAAGTGCAGAACTGTGTATAGAATTGTTCTGTCAGTATACAGTAATAACCAAAAGGATGTGTATGTGCTTGTATAACCACTTCTTGAAAGGATATACAGAGAACTTGATGGTGGTTACCTTTAGAAACAATGGGGGAGGTACAATTTCATTTTTTTTATAGCCTTTCATACTGTTTGGATTTCTTTTTTTTGAAATGTTTTGAAATTCAAAGGCACAGGTGCACTGTATGAATGGTAGGTAGAAATTGTTAGAATGCTGGAGTCATTTGTGAGTTCTTGGATACCGAAATCTAACCAAACAAGTAAGAAAGAAAAAGAAAACCAAGAGGCCTTTGCATTTCTCTTGTTACCTACCTCTTTTAAAGAACAGTTTCTCTAGTCAAACATGACTTACTACTGTTCTCATCAGTTGTTCTTTCTAACATCTGTGCCTTTATTTTGTACTCTTCCCTGTTTCGTGGGTCTTTCTCTTTTAGCCTCAACTGATGATTCTATCTATCTCTCACAACCTAGCTGAAACACCATCTTCTCCATGAAGCCACCCCTGATCAGTTTTGTCAGACAAGATCTTTTTTTGAACCTTTAGAGCTATTTATAGCCATTTCTTCACTACACAAATATCAGGTGTGATCTATATATGGGCCAGACAGTGGAAGCATGCTTTCATATGTTACTTCTCTTCACCTTATAAGGTATTATCTCCATAGTGCGAATAAGGGAAACCAAGATTCACAGAAGTTTAGTACCTTCCCTACATCTTGGTGCTAAGAAGTAAATTTGAAAATAGGGTTTCAAGGCCAGGCATCTTCTCTGGACTTGCTTCTTACATCACTTTAATAAAAAGCAAGTGAATAATTAATTTTTGTGTGACCATTTCTTTCCTTCTAGAGTTTTTGTACTTTAAAAAAATTTTTGAAATAATTTAAAGCTTACAAAAGAAATGTACAAAGCCCTCCTGTTTACCTTTCATCCACATTCCCCAGTTGTTCATTTTACCTTTTGCTCCATTTGCTTTATCATTTGGTCTCTCTGTATATGTGTACTATGTTCCCAACATTGCCTTTCCTTAACTGCTTACCCTTCCAGCTCCATGTTGAATCTAGGCTTCCAATTATTTAAGTCTGATTGGTTTTGGTCTTGTTAAACTTTATCCAGGTCTTGCCCTGTCACTATACTACTATACCTTTAACCTGAAACTTCGTTGCAACACTGTTGCTGTTATGCTATATTGTGATATTTCAGAACCAAAATGCTGCCTGCCTCAGGAATCCAACTCTTCTGTGTGTCATTTCTCAGCACCATTAGTTATGATTCCTTCAGAATTATTTGCAGATTCTCATCCACATTGCACCAATCTTTCAGTCCAATCTGACAAAATACCACTGGGTATATGTATTAGTCTGCTTGAGCTGCCATTAAAAAGTACCACAGATTGGGTGACTTAAACAACAGAAGTTCATTTTCTCATGGTTCTGGAGGCTTGAAGTCCAAGGTCAGGGTTCCAGCAGGGTTGGCTTCCGGTGAGGCCTCTCTTCCTGACCTGCACATGACCACATTCTGTTTCCTCACATGGCTTTTTCTCTGAGCACATGGCGGTGGGGGGGGGCAGTGGGTGTAGATAGAGATCTCTGGTGTCTCTTCCTCTGCTAATGACACCAGTCCTATTGGATTAGGGCCCCATTCTTATGACCTCATTTAACCTTAATTCTCTGTGAGCCTCCTGAATCCTTACCTATGAGAATAATAATTCTTGCCCTGTAGATTTTTTTTTTTTCCAAGAGATTCAGGTAAAATAGGTGATGTGATACAGCACAGTATAAATCAGTGATTCTCAATCCAGGCTTGCATCAGAATCCTCTTCTTAAAAATAACTGTTTCTTTGACTTCCAGTCTGATAGCATAAGAGCTCTGCAGATCTGCTCCCTAGTATAACTGAGGAAAACTGTTAAGAAACAACTATTTAGAGCTTTGGAAATGGTCCTAGGGTATACAGTAAATGCAGAGCTTCCTGTTGGAGCAAAGGTTTTCTTTCTGGGAGAAGCAGGACATCAGGATTTCTCATCCTGCCCCCAGCTGCCTGCTATTACGGCTAAGTTTCGGGAAAATGTGTTGGAGAGGTAGGGGGCTACTGTCCAGTCCCCACTTGTGGAACAGAGGCTCTACCTTGGTAACAGAGTTGCTGAGCATACTAGAGAACAGATCACCTTTTCCCTGTCTTATAAGATGGTAGCTCCATGTCAGGAGAGACAAGCTGAGAAGACCTCAGGTTGCTACCTATCCCCCACAAAATACTCAGTTGCTAAATGGGTTGTCACTCAGAAGAGTGTGCTGTTGTCCACACCTTCATCTTGAGAGCCCTGGTTCAGAGATTTTGCTTGGGGGTAGGGGTGAGAAGCAAGTCATGAAACAGATAGCTCCTAATCTCTTCCTCAAGGAACTGACTTCATTTGCAGTAGAGCTGGAGAAGTTCAAACCTAAGGCTACTTTCAGAAACAGTGGAGATTGTGGTGAAAGGCACTTGGGAGATTTGTAGATTCAAAAAGATCCAGGCTAAACTGCAGGCCATTGAGCTTGCAGCAAGAACTGGGATAAGAGACAGCTGGAAGGAGCCTTCCTGGGGACAGAGTTAATGTCAAACACTGACCTGAAACTGCTCCTTCTCAGGAGCCTGAATTTGATTGGATTCCTCTGCAGAGCAATTTATGCCTGAAGCCATTGTTTAAATCAGTAGAGCAATCAACTGGCAATTAGTGGAGGTTAATAGCTGGGAGTAGTCTGGGAAAGTGAGTCCTGACAGATTACTGTATGGCAAGATGACTGTGGGCATATCCAGGTTATGTCCCCCTGAGGACCAGCATCAGAGGCTTAACACTGCAGGGGGCTGGGTGGGGTGGGAAAGTAGACTTCTTTAAAATAAAACGGCAAGTTACTAAACAAACAAGCAAATAAAAATATAAAACCTCATGGGTGGAGGAGTATACCTGGAGTTGCCACAGAGTATTATATAAGATGTTGAGTTCCCAATAAAAAGATAAAAGATGTGCAAACAAAAACAAAACCCAGGAAAGTATGGCTAATACAGTGGAAAAAGCAGGCAACAGAAACTGCCTGTGAGAGAGAACAGATGCTGGATTTAACAGACATAGACTTTGAAGTACCCATTATGAATATGTTCAAAGAACCGAAGGAAACCTTCATTAAAGAAGTAAAGGAAGGTATGATGACAACTAATATCAAATAGAGACTATCAGTCAAGAGACAGAAATTCTAAAGAAGAACCAAATGGAAATTCTGGAGTTGAAAAGTAACATAACTAATGAAAAATTAGTTATAGGGGCTCAATAGTAGATTTGAACTGGTGGAAGAATGAATTAGCAAACTTGCCAATAGATTGATAGAAATCCAAGGAAGGGAGAGAAAAAAAATGAATAAAATTGAAAAGAGCCTCAGAGAAATGTGGGGCAACCTTAAGTGCACCATGGTATACATGAGAGTACTAGAAGAAGAGGGGAGAAAAAAAGCGGAAAAAGTATTCAAGGAGATAATGGCTGAAAATTTCTCAAATTTATTGAAAAACACTGACCTACATATACATCCAAAGAGCCCAAAGAACTTCAAGTAGGATTAATGTAAGAAAATCTGCAAATGGACATATCAGTGTGAAAATGTTGAAAATCAAAGACAAGGAGAGGATCTTCAGAGCAGCAAGAGAAAAACAGCCGATTACTTACAGCTGACTTCTCATCAGAAGCAATGGAGTCCAGAAGGTGGTAGAATAATATTGGGTTGCCCAAAAAGTTCCTTCGGTTTTTAAGTAAAAATAGAGGACACATTTTTCATTTTTACCAAGAGCTTTATTGAACAACGTATGCACCGTTTTGTTCCACTACCTTCTGCCATTTTTCAGGCAACTTCATAATTCCATCTTCCTAAAACTTTTTACCTTTTTGAGCAAAGAACTGTTCCAGGTACCTTTTACAGTCTTCCAGGGATTGAAATTTTTTCCCCTAAGACAATTTTGTAAAGACTAAAATAAATGGAAATCCGAAGGTGCAATGTCTGGTGAATACGGCAGATGAATCAAAACTTCCCAGCCAAGCTGTAACGGTTTTTGCCTGGTCATCAAAGAAACATGTGGTCTTGCATTATCCTGATGGAAGATTATGAGTTTTCTGTTAATTAATTCTGGATGCTTTTCATCGAGTGCTGCTTTCAGTTGGTCTAACTGGGAGCAGTACTTGTTGGAATTAATCATTTGGTTTTCTGGAAGGAGCTCATAATAGAGGAGTCCCTTCCAGTCCCACCATATACGTAACATCAGCTTCTTTGGATGAAGACTGGCCTTTGGTGTGGTTGGTGGTGGTTCATTTCGCTTGCCCCATGATCTCATACATTCCACATTATTGTAAATATCCACTTTTCATCACCTGTCACAATTTGTTTTAAAATAGTATGTTTTCGTTACGTTTAAGTAGAGAATCGCATGCAGAAATACTGTCAAGAAGGTTTTCTTCGCTTAACTTACTGGAACCCAAACATCAAAGCAATGAACAACCAAGCTGGTGCAAATGATTTTCAACGCTTGATTTGGATATTTTGAGTATGTCAGCTGTCTCCCATGTGGTATAACGTTGACTGTTCTCAATTAATGTCTTGTTTTGATCTCAACTTCAACTGGTCTGCCCGACTGTGGAGCATCATCCAGCGAGAAATCTCCAGCATGAAACTTCACAAACCACTTTTGACACGTTCGATCAGTCACAGGACCTTCTCCATACACTGCACAAATCGTTTTTTTTTGCGTTTCAGTTGCGTTTTTACCTTTCTTGAAATAATAAAGCATAATATGCTGAAAATGTTGCTTTTTTTCTTCCATCTTCAGTATTAAAATGGCTACACAAAAATTCACCAATTTTGATAAGTTTTTTTTTAATGCATGATGATATGACAGTTGTCACAATATAATCTTAACAAAATTGTTTCGAATGGAGTTAAAGACAACTAAGCGCTACTAGAGCCAGCGTACGGAAAAAACCAATGAACCTTTTGGCCAACCCAATATATTCCAAGTACTCAGAGACAAATACTGTTAACCCCAATTTTTTTATACCCAGCAAAGCTGTCCTTTAAAAATGAAGGTAAAATACTTTGCAGATAACAAAAACTGAGAGACTTTGTTACTAGCAGACTTGCCTTGCAAGATGGCTAAGGGAAGTTCTTTAGGTTGAAAGCAAGTGACCGCAGATGGTAATTTCAATCCACATGAACAAAGAGCACCAGTAAAGGTAATGATGTAATTTTAAAAGAGAGTGTATAACCACATATTTTTTCTCCTTTTTTCTTAAAACTGATTTAAAAAGCAGTTGTGTAAAATAATGTATATACAGTAAGTTCCCTACATACGAATGAGTTCTGTTCCAAGAGCATGTTCGTAAGTCCAATTTGTTCATCGGTCCAACAAAGTTAGCCTAGGTACCCAACTAACAATCAGCTATATAGTACTGTACTGTAATAGGCTTATAATACTTTTCACACAAATAATACATAAAAAAACAAAAAAAGAAAACATTTTTAATCTTACAGTACAGTACCTTGAAAACTACAGTAGCACAATACCACAGCTGGCATACAGGGCTGGCATCGAGTGAACAGGCAAGAAGAGTTACTGAGTGGAGGAGGGAGAGGAGATGGGAAATGGTGGAGTTGAAGGATCATTAGCAATATGAGAAGGAGGGCAAGCTGCAATTTCACTCACACCTGACGTTGATGGCACAAGTTCTGATTCCTTGCTGGATTCAATTCTATTCTTCCCTCTTGAAAAAACGACCCAGTGATGTCTGGGTAGCTCTTTGTTTTCTTGTCATAGGTGACACGGTAGCACTGGATTGCATTCTGAACAGCTGCTGCAACCTTCGTGTACTGTTCTACATTTGGGTGCCGTGCCTCAGAAGCTAACTGTGCCTCCTCAAATAAAGAAAATGCCCTTGCCGTTTCCTGCATCGTGAATCTCTTCAGTTCTTCAGTTACTTTTTCTTCCTCTTGTCGCTCCACTCTCTCAATATTTTCACTTTTGTTTCCATTGTTATTGCTTGGCGCTTCTTAGCTGTACCAGCTACATCACTGCTGCTTTTATGCTTGCTTCTGGATATCCTGGGCTTGAAATAAAGATACTGTACTACTGTACTGTATACAGTACTGTACAGTAAAGTATACAAAAGCACAACCACTTGTAGAGGATGTATGCACGTGACAATTTATACCAGACACATGAACTAGCTTACATGATTAGACATGCGAACGCACGTTCGCATCTTGGAAAGTTTGCAACTTGAAAATTTGTGTGTAGGGGACTTTTTGTAATGTATTCTTGGGCCTATAGAAATGTAATGTATTTGAAATGTATCTGCTAATAACAGCTCAGGAGGTGAGTGGGAGCAAAACTATCTTAAGCTAAGGAAGTAACTGTAGATGATAAAGTAATAATTATAACTGTGTTGTTGGATTTGTAACATTAACATGTATAACAACAATATGATAAAATGGGGGGAAGGGAATAGAATTATACAGCATAACATTTCTATATCTCATTGGAATTAAGCTAGTATAAGTCTGAAGCTGATTCTAAGTGAAAGTGTATGGTAAGCCCTTCAGCAACTACTGGGGGGAAAAAAACTAAAAAAATACAGTGAAAAAAATCACTAAAGAAATTTAAGTGCTTCATTAGAAAATCAGTGCAAAAGAAAGCAGTAAAGGAGTAATAAAGGAATGAAAGACATGAGACAGAAAATGAAAAATGGGAAAGCAGTCATCGCTCCAACTATATCAATAATAACACTAAATATGAATTGATTAAACAGTCTAATTAAAAAGGCAGAAATTGTGAGGCTGAATCCAACTATATGCTCTCTATAAGAGACATTATTTATTTATTTATGTTTGGCCACGTCACAGCATGTGGGATCTTAGTTCCCTGACCGGAGATTGAACCCGTGCCCCCTGCAGTGGAAGTGCAGAGTCCTAACCACTGGACTGCCAGGGAATTCCCTGAGACATACTTTAAGTTTAAAGATACAAATACACTGAAAGTATAAGGATGGAAAAAGATAAACAAGTAGCAACCATAAGGAAGCTGGAGTGGCTATACTTAATATCAGAAAAATTAGACTTTAAAACAAAAAATGTTACTAGTTTTGAAAGAAGCAAAACTATCTCTGGCAGATGACATGATCTATGTAGAAAATCCTAAAGAATGCACTAATAAAATAGCATTAATAAACAAGTTCAGTTCAGCAAGGTTGCAGGATACAAAAATCAATGTATAAAAATCGATTGTATTTATATAGATTTGTCATGAACAATCCAAAGATGAAATTAAGAAAATAATTCCATTTACAATAGCATTAAAAAATACTTAGGAGTAAATTTAACAAAAGAAGTGTAAAACACTCTGAAAACTACAAAACATTGTTGAAAGAAATTAAAGATCTAAGTAAAAAAAAAAATTGTGTTCATGGGTTGGAAGATTTAACATTAAGGTGGCAATACTCCCCAAATTGATCTACAGATTCAGTGCAGTTCATATTGGAATCCCAGCTGACTTCTCTGTAGGAATTGACAAACTGATTCTAAAATTCACATGGAATAGCAGTGTATCCAGGTGAGTCAAAACAATCTTGAAAAAGAATAAAATAGGACTCATACTTCCTGATTTTAAAACTTATTACAAAAAAGATAAGATTGTGTGGAATTGGCACAAGGATACACATACGGATCAAGGGAATAGAATCGAAAGTTGAGAAATAAAACTGTAAATATGTGATTGACTGATTTTCAACAAGAGTGTCAAGACTGTACAATAGAGAAAGAATAGTTTTTTCAGTAGTGCTGGAACAACTGGTAGCCACATGCAAAATAATGAAGTTGGACCTTTACCTCAAACCACATAGAAAAATTAACCCAAAATGGATGACAAACCTAGATGTAAGAGATAAAACTCTCAAACTCTTAGAAGGAAACAGGGTTAAGAATCCCTAAGTATGGCACTAAAAGCATTGAGCAACAGAAAAAGAAATTGATTAATTTGGATTCCATCAAAATTAAAAACTTTTGGTGCTTCAAAATTCATGAGAGGGTTTTAACAGTAGATTTGACCATCAAGAAAGTGAAAAGACAACCTATAAAATGGAAGAAAATATTAACAAATCATGTATCTGACAGGGACTTCTATCTAAAGAACTCTTACAGCTCAGTGGTAAAAAGACAACACAATTTTAAAATGGGCAAAGAATCTGAATAGACATTTTTTATGGAGGATATGTAGTTGGCAAATAAATATGTTAAAAGACATCTATCCCACTAGAATGGCTAGAATCAGAAGGTTGTGATACTTTGCTCTACACCTGAAACTAATACAGTATTGTAAATCAGCTGTATTTCAGTTTAAAAAAAAGTTGTGATAGCAGGTGTTGGTGAGGATATGGAAAAATTGGCAACACTTGTATACTGCTGATAGGAATGTAAAATGGTGCAGCCACTTTGGAAAAATAGTCTGGCAGCTCCTGAAATGATTAAACAGAGTGTATAGGTATATACCCAAGAGAAATGAAAACATAAGCCTGCATAAAAACTTGTCGACAAATGTTTATGGAAGCACTAGTCATAATAGCCCAAAAGTGGAAAGAACTCAAATGTCCATCATTTGATGAGTGGATAAATATAATGGAGTATCTCCATACAATGGGATATTATTCAGCCAAAAAAAGGAATAAAGTACTAATATATGCTGCAACACGGATGAACTTTGAAAATACTGTGCTAAGTTGAAGAAGCCAGGCACAGAAGATCACACGTAGTCTATTCACATGAAATATCCTGAATAGGAGCAATAGCTTTTTGAGGTGGTGAAAATGTTTAAAAATTTACTGTGGTGTTGATTTGCACATAATTGTGAATATACTAAAAGACACTGAATTGTACACTTTAATAAAGCTGTTAAAGTAACCATTTGACATTCCTGTGGGGTGGGTCTGAGCATGTATATGTTTAAAAGATTGAGCTATTAAAGTAACAGAGCTCTTTATAGTCAGCTGAGCTCATCTGTTCCCTCCCTCCCTCTTATTTTTGTAGAAGTCATGACTACCCCAGGAAAAGAGAACTTTCGCCTGAAAAGTTACAAAAATAAGTCCCTGAATCCTGATGAGATGCGCAGAAGGAGGGAGGAAGAAGGACTGCAGTTACGTAAGCAGAAAAGAGAAGAGCAGGTAAGTCCTTTACCCTTAATTAATTTCTCTTAAAGAACTTAATGTTTCTTTTTAATCCTGACAGCACCGTCCTGTATTTTAATTTTAACAATGTTTTAATATATATGTTTGTGTGGTGTATATCCCCCTCCCAACTATAAAATCAACATGTTTTAGGGGGAGGGGAGTGGAGGTAATGAAAAGCAGAATAGAAGAATGAAGAAATCTCTCAGGTTCTCATGTTCCCAACTACTATTTAATATTTTGGCCTATTTGTTTTATTTTTCTAGAGCTACAACTTCTTTAAGATTTTATGTGTTTATTAATGAATTTTCAAGTGACCAACAGAACATTGCTTTTCATTCTAAATTTTAATTTGAAAGTTTATAAACATGTACAAAAATAAAGAACAGATAATGAACCTCATAAACCCATCCTTTGGGTTCAGTAATTATCAACAGTTCGCTGTACTTGCTTTGTGTCTTTCTATCTTTATGTTTCTTTATTAGGTAGTATTTTAAACAAAATTTCAAGGAATAAGTCTTTTCACCCCTGAATTCTGTATTATTCATAAGGACATTTAGGACAGGGATTTTTGATCATTTTTAACCTGAGAATGTCTACAGGGGAATCTGAGACTCACCTTCACTTTACCTTTCTCTAAAAACGCTTAGGACAAATGGTCCATCCCTTTTGGCAAGGAAATTTAAAGGTAGAACACTTAGGTGACTTTTTTTGCTAAGGCTTGAGGCTTGGAAGGACCATGTGACCCCCACACTATGAAAGCTCCATAAAAGGCAAGTGAATGAGTCAGAACCCTTCATACCTGAGAAATAAGGCAATTTGTTATAAATAGTTTACAGTTATAGTGAGTTATTCAACATACACTGTTCTTTTGAGTAACACTGCACTAGATAATCCAATTATTTGAAGTCCAAGAGTGCATTACAACCTCAGTGTTTTATTTGTTTGGGCTGTAGATGTTTGAATCACTTTATCATTATTACTATTGGTGGGAGGGCAATGAGTTTGTAATATTGTAATAGAGTTTATATTAAGTGCAGCAAATTAAGTTATGAATTCTTAACATTGTGCTTTACTGTCTTTGAAAGCAATCACTTATTCATAAAAGGATGAGTTTCTCTTGGTTTCTTGTTGCATCTTTATTCATCTGTGTCTTATTCGAAGTGGAACCTTTTCTTTGCATGAGCTTTTATTTAGCTTCTATTTTGGGGGTAAAATTCAGGTATTACAACAGCATTATTATATATTTATATTTACATGTAAATGTGAATACATGTATGTACGCACACAAGCACAAGTATAGGTCTGAATATAACGACTAGCCTATACATTATATTTGGCATAAAGCCATTTGAAGATGTAGTAGTGACAGTCTGCCATTAACAGTGTTTATTTTATACTGTTTCTTCTTGGTGACAGGGAATTCACGTTATTAGACTTCATTGTAAAATCTATATAAAAGTAAGTTTTTCATATTCAGTTGCGTGAAGGCAGATGCTCTGTCAGGTCGCAAGTATGGCCCCACTTATCTGACTAAAAACGTTTGTAGTTGAAGTTCTGTCATCTTCATTGTATGAGTCTGAAACTGTGCTAGGGCTTTAATAGGTTTCTGTGATAAGTTTCTGGAATATTGCTCTATTTAAAATCTTAATTTTGTTGTTTCATATGTGCCATCTTATGTAAGGAGAACTGGTAAAGCAAATCAGGCTTCTTAATATCACAGCAGTACTTGTCTCACACCTAATTTGTAAAATAGTAAACATCAGTAATATACAGATTCATTTAGGTACTGCTTATCTTTCCACAGTTGCTTAGTCATCTATCTGGAAAAGTCACAGGCTTAGGCCAGCTGTGCAGCTAGTTTCGAGGGTAGTTCAGGAATTGATGCTGCCAAGTACACAAAAGATAACTGCATCTTCTAGAGCTTTCCTTTCAGCAGACTAGCACTTAATATTTGTTATTTAGGCAGCACTGTATAAATGACCTTTATTTATTTGACACCAGCAGACCAAACTAAAATTTATTTTTTGGCAAAAATTTTACTAGTTGATGTCATTCTGATTGAGCCAGTTTTATAATTTTTTATGTATAAAAAGATGAAATTTGCATTTATTATTAAAATATTTTGAATCAAGCAGACTCTTGCTAACTCAATGTATGTAGGTAACATAATGATGCTAAAAAGTCTGTAAAAACCATAGTGATAAAGAATGGAGGCTTGATTGATGTTTTTAGTTACAAGAAATATTTTGTGAAGTAAGCAAGTTGATAAAACTTGTGGACAGCCAACTTTTCCCACTGAACAACTTGTTTACAATTTCAGTCAACATGTAGTCTGTACATGGTATACAAATCATGATTATTTTGGCCATTTTTGTCTTTTTTAAAACCTATTTTTTTGAGACAACAAGGATGGACTTTGAAGGCATTATGTGGAGTGAGATAAGCCAGACAGAGAAAGACACATGCTTATATGTGGAATCTAAAAACAAGAAACAAAAATACCCAAGCTCATAGAAAAAGAGATCAGACTTGTTACCAGAGGTGGATGATTGGGGGAGGAAGAATTGGAGGAAGGTGGTCCAAAGGTACAAACTTCCAGTTATAAGATAAATAAGTATGAGGGAGGTAATGTACAACATGACTGTAGCTAACACTGGTGTATGATATATAGGAAAGATGGATAAGTTTTTTTCTTTCTGTTGTATCTATATGAGAAGATGGATGTTAGCTGAACCTGTTGTGGTAGTCACTTCACAATATACGTAAATCACACCATCATGCTGTATACCTTAAACTTATATAGTGATGTATGTCAATTATTTCTTAATAAAACTGGTCAAAGAAGCAGATAAAAACAAACCAACCTATTTTTCTCTGAATAATACATGTACATAGTTGAAAAAGTTAAATAGTCCTAAAATACTTGAAACCAAACCAGCAGTGTTCTTGGTCTCATTCCCAAGTAAACCACTTTCAACCTCTCAGCTGTTCAACGTGGTTTATACTGCTGCGTTTCTGAGTAATATGTGTATGTTACTATATGTCTTTATCAATTTAAAATATTATCTATTGATGTTCTGTTACAGTAGGTGAGGATTTAAGCTCTTAAACCACTCTTTCCCTTACCTGTGCATCTTCCTAGTGTAAAGTTATATTACAATATGTAAGAATTCATTGCTGAGCTGAATAGTATATTGTGGTTACATTTCCTTTCTTAATACTTTGTTTTTTCCTGGGGTTAATTGTCTCATTTTTTACCTGCTTGGCTTTCTTCGAATTCCTGGCTGTCTTCTCTTTCCTACAGTTCTTTTAAATTATTTTTGTCTGATTTTCTACTTGGTTAAACTTCTCAGATAATTTCAGTTCTATTTCTTTACTCTAGAGACCTTCATCTTATATTTGTTGTCCTCTTGCTCCAGTCAGTATTGTTTATCCTGTGGGCTTGTTGCATAGCTGTAGTCTTAGGTAATTTCTTAACTTCTTTTCTTGTCATCCTTGTGACTTAAATAGTATTGTGTTTTTGATTTTAAATTCCATCATACCATATTAAGGACCCTGCCTGTGAATATAAATTTTGCTTTACCAGTAGATGTAATTTTAGTGATTAGGTTTGATTTTTGAGTCATGTAAATGTTTTAAGTAATTGTAAAACAAAACTAAATCAACATGAGGGAGGCTATCCTTAAAAATAAATAAAAGTAATTAAAGGATGCTTACTGTGTATCATGCTTGTTGTGGTTAAACTACATAGAAAGGAATTATTTAATAAACTTTAAAATATGACAATATGATTAATTATCTATATTGGGATATACCGTAAGGACAAAAAAAGTATAAACAAATCTTTAACTGCTTTTTGTAATCATATAGGATTGATATTTATTCTGAAACTATGTATTCTTATATATGAATACAGCAAATAAGTATTTATGTATTTAATACTAGGAACCTGGATTTTTGTAGCTTAAAATATGGAAATGTAAAATCAGAAGTTATATAAATTTGAATTGTAATATCACTAGGGATTCATTATATATTTTCTTTAAACACACACACACACCCAGCTTTGTCCTGAAAACACCTAGAAATAGTGATATACCTTGTAGCAGTGAGCACCCCTAGTACCCTGAGATGGTGGTCATTAGAATTTTTCTCTCCAAGGAACAAGGCTCCTTGGAAAAATAGCTGATTCTTCATTAAAGATAGGGAATATTCAAGGTGAACCTATAATGTTTTTTCATAACATAAAGCAAGGAAGTTAAGATGTGAAATTGTGGTGAAAAGACTCAGGAGATAGCTTAAACAGGCTCTCATTAGCCAAAAGTAGGATATTTTGAATTTCAGAAAGGGTACTATGAGGACTTTGCTTCCAGCCAAAGTGGAGTAGCAGGGCCCAGATTTACCCTATTACTCAAAGCAACCAACAGTAAACAGACAAAATACGTGAAACAACAGTTTTAAGACACCAGACATTAAAGAACTTATAGCTATTCTTCTCAAACTATTCCAAAAGATTGAAGAGGAGGGAACACTCCCGAAGTCATTATATGAAAAGCCGCCATCACCCTCATACCCAAATCAGACAAAGACACTACAAAAAGAAAATTACAGGCCAATATCTTTGATAAATATAGGTGCAAAAATACTCAACAAAATATTAGCAAACTGAATCCAACAACATAAAAGGATCATACACCATGAACAAGTTGGATTCATTCCAGGGTCACAAGGATGGTTCAGCATATGCAAATGAATCAATGTGATACATCACATTAACAAAAGAAAAGACAGAAACCATGT
Organism: Eschrichtius robustus; assembly: GCF_028021215.1. Taxonomy (NCBI): domain Eukaryota; kingdom Metazoa; phylum Chordata; class Mammalia; order Artiodactyla; family Eschrichtiidae; genus Eschrichtius; species Eschrichtius robustus. The sequence goes on from NC_090829.1 coordinate 78,630,164, forward strand.
GATCACTTCAGTAGATGCAGAAAAAGCATTTGATAAAGTTCAATATCCATTCATGATAAGAACAGTCACCAAAGTAGGTATAGAGGGAACTTAACATAATAAAAGCTTTTATGACAAACCCACAGCCAACATAATACTCAACGGTGAAAAGCTGAAAGCCTTCCTGCTAAATTCTGGAACAAGACAAGGATGGCCACTCTAACCACTTCTACTCAACATAGTATTGGAAGTCCTAGCCACATCAGTCAGACAAGAAAAAGAAATGAAAGGTACCCAGATTGGACGGGAAGAGGTAAAACTGTCATTATATGCAGATGATATATGATATACTCTATATAGAAAACCCTAAAAACTCCACACAAAAACTTTTAGAACTAATAAATGAATTTAGCAAAGTAGCAGGATACAGGATTAATATACAGAAATCCGTTGGCATTTCATTGCACTAACAATGCAATATCAGAAAGAGAGAGTAAAAAAAAATCTCTTTTAAAATAGTGTCCAAAAAAAAAAAACCTAAGAATAAACGTGACGAAGGAGGTGAAAGACGTATACCTTGAGAACTATAAAACATTGACGAAGGAAATTGAAGACGATTCAATGAAATGGAAAGATATCCCATGCTCTTGGATTGGAAGAATTAGTATAGTTAAAATGGCCATACTACCCAAAGCAATCTACAGATTTAATGAGATCTGTATCAAATTATCCATGACATTTTTCACAGAACTAGAACAAATAATTCTAAAATTTATATGGAACCATAAAAGACCCAGAGTTGCCAAAGCAATCCTGAGGAAAAAGAACAAAGCTGGAGGCATAACCCTCCCAGACTTTAGACAGTACTACAAAGCTAATCAAAACAGCGTGGTATTGGCACAAAAACGGGCATGGATAAATAGAGAATAGAGAGCCCAGAAGTAAACCAACACACCTACGGTCAATTAATCTTTGACAAAGGAGGCAAGAATATACAATGGAGAAAAGAAATTCTGTTCAACAAGTGGTGTTCGGAAAGCTGGACAGCCTCATGTATTGATAAATCAGTGAAGTTAGAACAGTCCCTCACACCATATACAAAAGTAAACTCACAATGGCTTAAAGACTTACATATAAGACATGATACCATAAAACTCCTAGAAGAGAACGTAGACAAAACATTCTCTGATATAAATCATACCAGTGTTTTCTTAGGTCAGTCTCCCAAAGCAAAAGAAAGAAAAGCAGAAATAAATGGGACCTAATCAAACTTACAAGCTTTTGCATGGCAAAGGAAACCATAAACAAAAAAAAAGACAGCCTACATAATGGGAGAAAATATTTGCAAACGATGTGACCAACAAGGGCTTAATTTCCAAAATATATAAACAGCTCATACAGGTCAACATCAAATAAAGGAAACCCAATCAAAAAATGGGCAGAAGACTTAAATAAACATTTCTCTGAAGAAAACATACAGATGGTCACACATGCATGCACACACGCGTGCATGCACACACACACATGCACACACGCACACACACAATGGAATATTAGCCATAAAAAGAATGAAATATTGCCATTTGCGGGAACATGGATGGACCTGTAGAAAATCATAGTAAGTGGAGTGAATCAGAAAAAAAGACAAATATATGATATCACTTATATGTGAAATCTAAAATATAATCCAAATGAATCTATATACAAAACAGAAATAGACTGAGACATAGGAAACAAACTTACGGTCACCAAAGGGGAAAGGGAGGTAGGGGAGGGGTAAATTAGAAGTATCGGGTTCACAAACTACTATACATAAAATAGACAAGCAACACGAATTTACTGTATAACACAAGGAACAACATTCAGTATCTTGTAATAACCTATAATGGAAAATGATCTCTCTTTAAATCACTTTGCTATACACCTGAAAATAATACAGTATTGTGAATCAACTATACCTCAATTAAAAAAAAAAAAACAGACATCAAGCATTCAATGATAGTAATCTCTAGAGATGGGAAACAAATGAGGTGAGCTCTACAACTTGCCTCAGCTTGCTGCCTGAGAGTTTCCAAGTTTCAACATAGGGAAGGGGAACTAAGGCAGAGCCCATAGATTGCCTGAGTTGAGACAGAGCTGAGTCCCGGGACACCAAAACAAATGGAGTTCATAGGATGGAATACCAGAAAGGAGAGACCTGTATTCATAGAGAACTGGAGATCTTCAAAGGATTTCCTTGAATATTAAGCATGTACTGATCACATATGTTTGAGGAAACTACCCAAGGCTTGGAGAAATACCCAAATGGATTAGAGGGAACAGTGCCTGTCACTTATATAGGGCTAAGAATAGTGCCTGTTCCCCTAGCCAGACTGGAATAATTCTTGGGGCATTAGGTATTCAAGAGGGTCTTGCCTCAGTAGTGGAGATTAATTAGCCATAGAGTTAGTACTGCTTCAAGACCTACCTAGCAAATCATAAAAGCAAGATCCAAGAAGATCAAACTGTTTCCATATTACTTAGCTACATATCAGAACAATGCCCAAGAAAATTTATAGGAATGCAAAAATATCCAGTACCCAACTAAGTCAAAATGACAATGTCTGGCATCCAAACGAAGATTATCAGGTGTACAAAGAAGTAGGAGAACATTATCATTAATCAGGAGAACAATCAAATAACTGTATTATGTTCAAAACATTAAGTAAAGGCATAGAAGATAGAAAAATGACTCAAATTGAACTTCTAGAGAAAAACTACGATGTCAGAACAAAAATACACAGATAGGATCAATGGTAAATTTGGAAATTGCAGAAGAGAAGATTCATGAACTTCAAGGGATAAGACTAGAAACTATCCAAAATGAAAAAGAGAGGTAGAAGAATACACGCGTGCACACGCGTGCGCACACACGGAAGAGCAGACATCAGTACAACTTATAAGAAACCTAGTACATGGTTTGGATCCCCGAAGGAGAGGAGAGAGGGTGGAAGAGAAAAAAATGTTTGAAGAAATAATGGCTAAAAACTTTTCATAATTATTGAAAACTATAAACCCACTGATCCAAGAAACTCAGTGAATTCCAGCCACGAAAGACATGAAGAAAACTACACTATGGCATGGTATAGCCAAACTACTTATAACCAATCATAAAGAGAAAGTCTTAAGAACATCCAGAGAAAACAATCGTGTTATATAAAGAAGAACAAAGATAAAGTTGACATCAGATTTCTCATTAATAGTGTATAATACAAGCCAGAAGACAGTGGAAAAACATCTTTAAATTACTCAAAGAAAGAAACTGTCAACTTTAAATTCTGTAGCTGGCAAAAATATTTTTCAAAAACTGGAGAAACAAAGCTGTGTTTAGGCATACAAAAACTGAAAAAAATTCATCACCACCAGATCTGTACTACAAGCAATGTTGGAGAGTGTCCTTTAGACCAGGGGTCCGCAACCCCTGGGCTGCAGACCGATATCGGTCAGTGGCCTGTTAGGAACCAGGCCACACAGCAGGAGGTGAGCGGTGGGCGAGCAAGCGAGCGAAGCTTCATCTGCCATTCCCTACCGCTCCCCGTTGCTTGCATTACCACCTGAACCATCGTCCCCCCGCCCCAGTCCATGGAAAAATTGTCTTAGGTCCCTGGTGCCAAAAAGGTTGGGGACTGCTGCTTTAGACAGAAGTAAAATAATGCCCTGAATTACTTTGAAACAAATCCCAGGCATCAAATTATTTCATTTATAAATACTTCAGTATATATCTCTGAAAGATAAAGGCTTACCAGAGTAGTACAGGCATACCTTGTTTCATTGCACTTTGCTTTATCATGCTTCACAGATATTGTGTGTGTGTATGTGTTTAATAAATTGAAGGTTTGTGGCAGCCCTGCATCAAGTGTGTTGGCATTATTTTTCTAATAGCAGTTGCTCAGTTCGTATCTCTATGTCACATTTTGGTAGTTTTCACGTTTCAAACTTTTTCATTATAATTGTATTTGTTATGGTGATCTGTAATCAGTGATGTTACTTTTTTTTGATATTGGAAAAAGATTATGACTCGCTGAAGGCTCAAGTGATGGTTAACATTTTTTAGCAATAAAGTTTTGTTTTGTTTTGTTTCAGCCGCGCTGCGCGGCATGCAAGATGTTAGTTCCCCTGACCAGGGATTGAACCCGTGCCCTGTGCGTTGGAAGCGCAGAGTCTTAACCACTGGACCACCAGGGAAGCCCCAGCAATAAAGTATTTTTAAATTAAGATATACATTGTATTTTTTAGGCATAATGCTTTTGGGCACTTCCTATAATATACTGCAGTATAGTGTAAACATAACTTTTACATGCACTGAGAAACCAAAAAATTCGTGTGACTCACTTCATTGTGGTGGTCTGGAACTCAACCTGCGATATCTCCAAGTCATGCCTGTATTATCATACCTTAAAAAGTTAACAGTTCCTTAATATCAAGCCTCTAGTCAACACCCATCAGTTTTTCACCTCAAGCTTAGTAACCTTTGATGGTCATTGCCTAGATCCATTACTTTACCAGGAGTTGCAGTGATCATTTTATCATTCCTTCTGCTTTTATTAACTAGCAGGTCATTCTAAAGAGGAGCTTTTCCTCAACAAGTTTTTTGTTTTCCTGAATTACTAATCATACAGGAAAGAGAAATACTTGATTCTCTCCCTTTGTTTTCAAAATAATGAGTTGGTTCCTTAGCATCCTCCAAGGGGAGCAGTAAAGGGTGAGTGTGTATTAAGACATTATCAGGGGACTTCCCTGGTGTTCCAGTGGTTAAGACGCTGCGCTTCCACTGTAGGAGGCATGGGTTCAATCCCTGGTCAGGGAACTAAGATCCCGCATGACGTGCCCTTGGCGCACCCAAAAATAAATAAATAATTTAAAAAATTATTAGGAACGCATAGTGTTTAACATAATAGAAGTATTTAAATTTATTTCAGCTATTACTCTTTTCTAACTAAAAAAAGAATCTTTGTGGTATACAATATGTCATATGTTATTGACAATGTCAATATGGCATTGATATATGTCAATGTAGTTGACATTCAATAAACTGCACAATTTGATGAGTTTGGACATATGTATATATCTGTGAAACCATCACCATAATTAAGATAGTGAATATGTTTATCTCCCCAGACTTTTCTGGTACACCTTTATGGTACCTTTTCTCTACCCCTCTCATCCTATCTCCAAGCCACTTCTGATCTGTTTCTGTCACCACTCGTTAGTTTGCATAAATGAAATTATACAATGTGCATCTTGTTTGTCCGGCTTCTTTTTTTTTCTTTTTAAATCTTTATTTTGAATTTTTTATAGAATTTATTTATTTATTTATTTTTGGCAGCGTTGGGTCTTTGTTGCTGCACGCGGGCTTTCTCTAGTTGCGGCGAGCGGGGGCTGCTCTTCATTGCGGTGCGCAGGCTTCTCATTGCAGTGGCTTCTCGTTGCGGAGCACAGCTCTAGGCGCGCGGGCTTCAGTAGCTGTGGCTCGCAGGCTCAGTAGTTGTGGCTCACGGGCTTAGTTGCTCCGCGGCATGTGGGATCTTCCCAGACGAGGGCTCGAACCCGTGTCCCCTTCATTGGCGGGCGGATTCTTAACCACTGTGCTACCAGGGAAGCCCTGTCTGGCTTCTTTCAATCAGCTTAATCATTTTGAGATTCATATGTTGTTTGTCAGTAGCTCATTCTGTTTTATTGTTGAGTAATATTCAATTATATGCACAGACCACAATTGGTTTATCCATTCACCTGTTGATGGTAATTTGGATTGTTTCCAGTTTTTGCTGGTTGCAAATAAAGCTGTTGTGAACATTCATGGACAGCTTTTTGTATAGACCTATATTTCCTTTTCTCTGGGATAGATATTTAGGAGCAGAATGACTGGGTACACCTAAGTAGGTGTATACTTAAAAAGCTGCTGTTTGCTAAAATGGATTGTACTGTTTTTCCTTCTCATCAGCAGTGTGTGAGTTTCTGTTGCTCCATGTCTTTGTCAATATTTGGCATCATCAGTCTTTTTCATTTTACCTATGGTGTGTGTAGTATATGCCATTATGGTTTTAATTTACTTTTTCTTAGTGACTAAAGTTGAGAGCATCTTTTCATGTGCTTATTTGCCATTTGTATATCTACTTTAGTGAATTCTGTTTAAATATTTTCCTTGTTTTTTTAATTGAGTTGTTTGTCTTCTGGATACAAGTCCTTTGTTGGATATATGTTTTGCAAATATTTTCTCCCAGTCAGTGGCTTGCCTTTTCATTTTCAGCAGTGATCTTTGAAGAGCAAAAGTTTTTGTGGTGTTCCATTTATCAGTTTTTTTTTTTTTCATTTACAGATTGTCCTTTTATATGTCAAATCTTTGCCAAATCCAAGGTCACTTAAGATTTTCTCATGTTTTCTTTAAGAAGTTTTATTGTTCTGGCTTAAATTTAAGTCTGTGATCATTTACATTTGATTTTTGTGTACAATGTAAGGCTAGGCGAAATGGACCTTTTTTTGCATATGGCTGTCCAGTTCAGGTGCCATTTATTGAAAAGATTGTTTTCCCCCACACAATTGCCTTGGAACCTTTTTTTTTTTTTTAAATTTATTTATTTATGGCTGTGTTGGGTCTTCGTTTCTGTGCGAGAGCTTTCCCTAGTTGTGGCAAGCGGGGGCCACTCTTCATCGCGGTGCGCGGGCCTCTCTTGTTGCGGAGCACAGGCTCCAGACGCGCAGGCTCAGTGATTGTGGCTCACGGGCCCAGTTGCTCTGTGGCATGTGGGATCTTCCCAGACCAGGGGTCGAACGCGTGTCCCCTGCATTGGCAGGCAGATTCTCAACCACTGTGCCACCAGGGAAGCCCAGCCTTGGAACCTTTTATCAATACATTCAATTGACTGTATCTGTGTGGGTCTGCTTCTGAACTTCTACTCTGTTGCATTAGTCTCTTTGTTTATCTCTTATATATCACATTGTCTTGATTACTATAGCTTTATGAGTCTTAAAATCAGGTAGTGTCAGCCCTCTTCTAGGTCATTTGCATTTTTATATGAACTTTAAGAGTCAGCTTGCCAATTTGTACATGAAAGCCTACTGGGAATTTGATTGTGATTGTGTTAGATCTGTAGATTAGGTTGGAGAGAATTGATAACAAATGAGTCTTCCGACTCATAAGCATGGTGTATCTCTCCATTTGTTTAGGTCTTTAATTTGCCAGTGATTTGTAGTTTTTGGTGTATAGGTGCACATTTTTTTGTCAGATTTTTCCCTATTTCATAGTTTTTGATGCTATTGTAAATGGTGTCTTAATTTCAGTTTTCAATTGTTCATTGTCAATGTTTAGAAATAGTTTATTTTTGTATAATCACTTTTGTTCTAAAGCTTGCTAAACTCATGTATTACTTCTAGTAGCTTCTTTGTCGATTCTGTTGAGTTTTCTACATAGATAATCATGTTGACTATAGATAAAGACAGTTTTACTTTTTCCTTTCCAATCTGGATGCCTTTTATTTCTTTACCTGCCTGATTGCACTGACTAGCACCTTACAGCTTACTGACACCTTAAACCTTGAATAGAAATGATGAAAGTGTACATACCTGTCTCATTCCTAATCTTAGGTGAAAAATAATCAATCTTTCATGAAGTGTGATGTTAGCTTTAGGTTTTTGATATATTCCCTTCCTTGAGTTCAAGGAGGTCCCTTCTGTTCCTGGTTAAAAAGGTAAATAACTGTTTAGAATTCTTATGTCTTCTTGATCCCTTTATCATTATGAAATTATCTTCTTTACTCCTGATAGTAAACCTTGATATTAATATAGCCACTCCAACTTCCTGTTAACTGACATTGTTAATTAGCATTGTTGGTTAGCATTAGCAGTCTTTTTCTACCTTTTTACTTTTAACATAATTGTGTCTTTGTATTTTGTTTCATGTAGGCTGCATATAGTTTATTAGATATGATATATGTGTGTGTGTGTGTGTGTGTGTGTGTGTTGTGCTTGCTTTAGGGTTTATATCTTTAACTTATAGTCTGCCTTCAACTTATACTATACCATGTCATGTTTCATGGTTTTTACTTATACATGTGTGTTCTCAAACCACTAGTCTGTTACTACTTTTGTTTTAAATTGTCAATTTTTTTTAGACAGCTTTATTGTGATATAATTCACCTACCATGTAATTCACCCATTTAAGCTTTACAATTCAATGGATTTTAGTATATTCACAGAGTTGTACAACCATTATCACAATCAATTTGTGAACATTTTCATCCCTGCCTGTTACCAGTCACTCTCCATTCCCCATCTCTCCCTACCTGCCCCCAGTCTACTTTCTGTCTGAGTAGATTTGTCTGTTCTGGACATTTCATATAAATAGAATTATACAATATATGGTCTTTTGTGATTGGCTTCTTTCACATAGCATAGTGTTGTCAAGGTTCATTCATGTTGTAACATGTGTCAGTACTTCATTCCCTTTTATTACCAAGTAATATTCCATTGTGTGGATATACCACTTTTTGTTTATTCATTCAGTTGATGGACATTTGGGTTGTTTTCACTTTTTTTTTTTTTTTAAATTTCAGCTAATATTCCTTCAAATAGTTTTTTTTTTAAATTTTTATTTATTTATTTATTTATTTATTTATGGCTGTGTTGGGTCTTCGTTTCTGTGCGAGGGCTTTCTCTAGTTGCGGCAAGCGGGGGCCACTCTTCATTGCGGTATGCGGGCCTCTCACTATCGCGGCCTCTCTTGTTGCGGAGCACAGGCTCCAGACGCGCAGGCTCAGTAGTTGTGGCTGACAGGCCCAGTTGCTCCGTGGCATGTGGGATCTTCCCAGACCAGGGCTCGAACCCGTGTCCCCTGCATTAGCAGGCAGATTCTCAACCACTGCGCCACCAGGGAAGCCCTCAAAGTTCTTTGATCTTTCCCACTTCAAAGATCTTCATCCACAGGCTATTTCAGCAGCCGCTTTCCCATGACATAATCCTAAACCTTATCACCAAGAACACCTCTGACCCTAGAATCTTTTTTTTTAATTTTTTATTTTTTAATTTATTTATGGCTGTGTTGGGTCTTTGTTTCTGTGTGAGGGCTTTCTCCAGTTGCGGCAAGTGGGGGCCACTCTTCATCGCGGTGCGTGGGCCTCTCACTATCGCGGCCTTTCTTGTTGCGGGGCACAGGCTCCAGATGCGCAGGCTCAGTAATTGTGGCTCATGGGCGCAGTTGCTCCGCGGCACGTGGGATCCTCCCAGACCAGGGCTCAAACCCGTGTCCCCCGCACTGGCAGGCAGACTCTCAACCACTGCGCCACCAGGGAAGCCCCTGCCCCTAGAATCTTAAACCTCAATGTACCAATCTCTGTCAGACTCTCTGCGCCATGTGGCGCATGGGCTTAGTTGCTCCACGGCATGTGGGATCTTCCCGGACCAGGGCTCGAACCCGTGTCCCCTGCGTTGACGGGTGGATTCTTAACCACTGTGCCACCAGGGAAGTCCAATTTCACTACCTTTTAACGATTTCTGGTGTTTGTCATTCTTTTTTTTTTTTAATTTCTTTTAAACTTTATTTATTTTTTGGCTGTGCCTTGTGGCTTTTAGGATCTTAGTTCCCCGACCAGGGATTGAACCCATGCCCTCAGCAGTGAAAGCACAGAGTCCCAACCGCTGGACTGCCAGGGAATTCCTGGGTGTTTGTCATTCTTTTTTTAGATCTTTATTTCATCTGGTATCATTTTCCTTATGTCTGAAGAACATCCTTTAACATTTCCTCACAGAGCTGGTCTGTTGGTGATGAATTCTTTCAGCTTTTGCATTACTGAAAAAAGTATTTTACCTCCATTTTTAACAGTTTCTCTCCCCTTTTTTTTTGATTTCTTTTTTTTTTTTTATAATTGTACTATGGTTGATTTACAATATTAGTTTCAGGTGTGCAACATAGTGATTCAATATTTTTATAGATTATACTCCATTTAAAGTTATTATAAAATAATGGCTATGTTTCCCTGTACTGTACAATATATCCTTGTTGCTTATTTATTTTATACATACTATTGTTAGTTTGTGTCTCTTAATCCCATACCCCTATCTCATCCCTCTCCCCTTCCATCTGCCTATTGATAAACACTAGTTTGTTCTCTATATCTGTGAGTCTGTTTCTCCTTTGTTATCTACATTTGTTTGTTTTATGTTTTAGATTTCACATGTAAGCGATAACACAGAGTATCTGTTGTTGTCTTTTTCTGTCTGACTTATTTCACTAAGCATAGTACTCTCTAGGTCCATCCACATTGTTGCAAATGGCAGAATTTCATTCTTTTTTCGTTTTTTGAGGAACTTCTGTAGTGGCTATCCCCGTGGTCGCTTGAGATACTTTAACTGTGTTTGATCCACACTCTCTGGTTTGCATTGTTTCCAGCAGCAAGTCTGCTGTCAGTCTTATCTTTTGTTTCCCTGCATGCATGTAAGATGTCTTTTTTCCTTTGGCTGCTTTATCTTTTATTTTATCTTTTTATTCCTGATTTTAAACATTGATATAATGTCCTATCATGTTTTCTTCATATTTCTTCCTGGAGTTCTTTGAGATTTTGGATTTGTGGTTTGTATTTTTCACAGATTTGGAAAAGTTTTGACCATTAATTTTCCAAATATATTTCCCTACCCCCGTCCTTGGGGCTCCAATGCATGTGTAGTAGGCTACTTCATGTCCCACAGCTGACTTATGTTTTGTACATATTTTCTCAGCCTTTTTTCCATCCCTTTTATTTTGTGATGGCCTTAAATTCACTAATCTTTTCTTCTACAATATCTAATCTGACCTTAATCACCTCCAGCATACTTTTCATTTGAAAAATTGTATTTTTTATATCTAGGTGTTTGATTTGCCTTATTTTTTTCATGTGTTCCTATCTCTCCTTCTCATGGTTATACTTTCTTCTACTTTTGAATACATGGAATATATTTATAACAACTATTTTAATTCCTTGTCCAGTTCTTCCATCTTTTCCGTTTATAGGTGGTTTTGATTGATATGATTGCTTTTTCTTTTCCTCGTGGGTGGTCTTTTCTTACTTCTTTTGCATGCTTATTAGTTATTGATTGAATGCCGAGCATTGTAAATTTTACCTCCTTTGTCGTTGGAGTTTTTTGTATTCTTTTAATATGTGTAATTCTGAATGTATCATTGGATGTAGTTAAGTTACTTGAAACCAGTTTGCTTTTATGTTCCATTGGGCTGGACCAGAACAGTCTTTAATCTGGGACTAATTTACCTCACTACTGAGTCAATACCCTTCTGAGTATTCTCCTTAGTGCCCCATATATTGGGAGGTCATTTCTATTAACAGCTAGGTGAAACATGAATGATTGCTTGACCTGTGTGACCTTCAAAATTTTTCTGCATGCTCCTTGAAGGCGGTTTCTTTTCCAGCTTTGGACCTTTTCATCACACACCTGCGCTTGTGAGTACTAAGCCAGTAAAGACTTAAGGGGAACCTTCCACAGATTTTTGGAGTTCTGTGTTGGTCGCTTGTCTTCAGTACTCTGCCTTGTAGATTCTAGGTGTCTTGGCCTCATCAGTTCTGAATGCTGTCTCCTCAGTTGAGGGGGCCTCTAGACCCTGTTTAGGTTCACCCTACCTGTGCTGCAGGCTAGAAACTCCATCCAGGCAATCTGAGGCAATTGTAGGACTGACCTTGTTTCTTTTCTTCTGAAGGATCACTGCCTCTGTTGTCTGTTGTCCGATGTCTGAAACCTATTATTTTAGGGATTTCGTCTGCTTTGTTTAGTCATATAGGGTGAGAGGATAAGTTATTATTACTCTGTCATGGCTTAATGAATAAGTGTACTGCCTAGGATGTAACGGAAGGCATCTTAGTGAGTTGCCGTTAGTGAGAACTATTCTCCTTTGCCTGCACAAATTAATGGGTGCTTTAAAAGTAGTGTTCAAGCAGAGGTCATTTGTCATCATTGGTTGTTGGACAGGTTGGGAAGGTCAGGAAGCCTTGATCCATTGTCCTTTAGGGTTATGAGGGAGGTATTAAGTCATTCTAACAGCATTTTTATCCTATTTCCCCTGATGTATTGGTAAGACTATCCTATCACCTACTTCAATAGTGAAGAGGGAAATGACCAAGCATGCCCCAGCTCCTTTTTCAACCTTATGTGTTTTTTTAATATGTCATGGAGTGTCAGGCCTCTCTTAGTAAGTTTTACCTCATCAAGGGTTGGTGATAGTATGATGTGATACTTAATTGCATTAGATTATAAGAGTGGAGAATTCTGAAATAGTTCCTCATCAGGAAAGGTTGAAGGTGGCACAAACGTTAGAATTTAAAAAATGATTTTCAAAAAGCTCCATCCTTATTGCCTTTTAAAAGTGGAGTGCCTAGTGTTTGGATGTTGAACTACCTTGTGTTAGAATTATTTTAGTAACAGACTTTTATTTTTCAGTTATTCAAGCGAAGAAATGTTGCTACAGCAGAAGAAGAAACAGAAGAAGAAGTTATGTCAGATGGAGGCTTCCATGAGGCTCAGATTAATAACATGGAGATGGCACCAGTAAGTAGGATAATGAAAGAACCTCTTTTTACTCTTTTTCTGATGAAGATATGAGGTTAGATCTTTTTTGGAGTTTAAAAAAATAAGGTTAGGGGAGTTCCCTGGTGGCCTAGTGATGAGGATTCTGGGCTTTCACTGCAGTGGCCCATGTTCAGTCCCTGGTTGGGGAACTGAAAGCCTGCAAGTCGTGTGGTGCAGCCAACAAAAAAAAAGGTTAGATGGCTACAAAAAGTACTTGGCATTTCATTTTTAAAAGGAAACTATATCTGTAAACTCATGGTTCATAAAATATTTATTATATTTTGAATAACATGCAGTTAAACAGAATTAACTAATTATGAGATCAATTCAGCTATTAAAACTTAAAAGGATAATTATAAAATTATTCCTTAAAAGTTGATAATAAGCGATACTTTAAAGGAAATCCCAATTTGTTACTCATTCCAAGTACAAAATTGGACATACTCATATGATTTTAAAAATTGATTCCACATCACAACTATTGGAATTTTCTGTTGTAACCCATTTTGTAACTTTCTTGAGGTTGCATAAACAGATAAAAATTATGCTTTATTTATATGGATCACACCTGTCTAGATTTCCAGTTTATTTTGATCAATTGTATATGTTTTAATAGATCATATATATACATGGTTTTCAAAAAAAGAAAAATCTTTTTCTTCTGCCTTAGTCACCCAATTTCTTTCCCCACTGGCAACCACTGTTAGTAGATTCTTATTATTCCTTTTGAGAAAAACCCCTCTCTTTTTTTTGGCAAATAGTAGACTATTCACAGTATTTTATAGATTTTTTTTCTCTTTTTTTTTACTTCATAGATATCCAGTTTTTATGGACCAGCTTTCTTTTGGAATTAGAACAGTTTAAATTGCTTTGGAATCTATGTAGACGTTATTGCCAACACTGTTATTTTGTGGTGAACTCTTCTAGGCTCTTCAGGAAGTTGAAGAATTCTCTCTCTCTTTTTTTTTTTAAAGTGGATGTTAAATGATTATGGAGTATTTTGTGGACTGTATTAGTCAGGGTTCTACAGAGGAAACAGAACCAATTTGCGGGTGGGGGGAGAGGAAGAGAGAGAGAGATTGATCCACCGATTATTTGATTTTAAGGAATTGGCTCATGCAATTGTTGGAGCTGTTAAGTCTGAAATCTGTAGGGTAAGCCAGGAGGTGAAATTCAGGTAAGAGTTGATATTATAGGTTTTTGGGGTTTTTTTTTGCCACACTGGGTCTTCGTTGTGGCACGCAGGTTCTTCTTCGCTGTAGCGTGCGGGCTTCTCTCGTTGTGGCATGCGGGCTTAGTTGTCCCGCAGCATTTGGGATCGTAGTTCCCCGACCAGGGATTGAATCTGCGTTCCCTGCATTGGAAGGCGGATTCTTAACCATTGGACCACCAGGGAAGTCCCGATATTGTAGTTTTGAGGCTGATTTCCTTCTTCAAGAAACTTCAGTCTTTGCTCTTCAACTGATTGATTGAGGCCTACCCACATTTTGGAGGATAATGTGCTTTACTCAGGTGTACTGATTTAAATGTTAATCACACCTAAAAAGTACTTTCACAGTAACATCTAGATTGGTGTTTGTCCAAACAACTGGGTACCATAACCTAACCAAGTTGACACATAAAATTAACTGTCCCAGTCTACTCCTTGTCATTGTGGCATCCATACCCAACTCCTTAAACCATACTGAGTCTCAGATAAAGACAATGACAAGGTCATACCTCCTTGTAACATGATATAGCTATCCTGCATGCAGCTGAAAATGCACTAACCTTTTCCCCAGAAGGGGAAAAGTCCTTGGGTGATATTTACTTCTCTCTTGGATATCCTGTAACTTAAATACTCTGATGTGAAGTTAACAATATTTAAATACTATGAATGTGAAGTCAATACATCTTATGTTATATGATAAGGGGATAAGAGAGGGAAGAAAACAAAGATATATGTGGAAACATATTCATAGCAAAATCATACAGGTACTTTTGTTTATTCAGGAATCAGACTTATAAGTTTCAAAGTAGTTACTTTTCTGACTTGTGAGAGCAGAATGCTTCGTTCTCCCCATGGGTTATTCTTAAGTGTTAGGTATTGCTTACCAACCATCTTGCATGTACAACCCAGTGCAGCTTTCTTCACAGTTTATCTTGTTGACTGTTACGCTTCATGAAATGTTAAGAACTTTATTTCATTGTGACAAGTGATCCTGAGAAGGAAGTTTAACTACTAATGCTGAGGATGGCTTGTAGTGGGAAATGGGAAGGCGCTAGTAAAGCAAGAAACTAGTGGGAAACTAAAAAGTTTTAATAAAGCAAGAAAATAGAAATTTTAAATAAATTTAAGAGTCAGCTGTTGAATTTGGCAGTGGCTAGAATCTGTGATTTATATAAGACTACTCTATACTCATTCAGTAAATATTTGTTGAGCGTCTACAGTATGCCACCCATCAGGGATATATTGGTAAGATAGACAGGGTGTTTGGCTTTCATGGAGGTTACAGTATACTGGGGGAACCTAAGCAATAAACAGATAACTAAGAAGAATAACTGATACTGAGAAGGGCTGGGCATAGGATTAAAATAGAGTGATGTGATCACAGAGATAGAGTAGCTGCTTTAGATTTGAAGGTCAGGAAAAGCCTTCTTTTATAATCTAACATTTAATCTGAATGACAAGGAACAGCCAGCCATGTGATGAGCAGGAGAGGAAGAATAATAAACGCCTTGTCTTAGTGTTTACTACTAACATTACTTTCTCACGGTTGTGAGCTTTTTAATGATCGACAAAGATTTTTGGCTTCATCACATTATTAATCATCTCATACATTTATATATGCAAAGATTATCCTACCGTTGTGTAACTCTCGTAGATAAATATAGTTAACTCAGTAACTTGGCCACAATTTGTACTATCTTTGTTTTCCTTTGAATTTAAGTTAAAATTTTATTATATTTGTTTTTTGTTTGTGATTCCAGGGTGGTGTTATTACTTCTGACATGATTGAAATGATATTTTCCAATAGCCCAGAGCAACAGCTTTCAGCAACGCAGAAATTCAGAAAACTGCTTTCAAAAGGTGAGTTCTGAATATGTTAAGTATATTTTTCATTTATTTACAAAGTATTACTTTCCCATAATCTATTTTTCACACTACAGATAACTTGCTTTGGAGTATCTCTATCAACAGACTAAAAGGACACATACAGACATATGTATATTATGAGTCATGGCTAATTTTTGAATTTCCTTTTTTATTTGTGTGATCTTACCAGGACCAGAAGGCAGCATTATTTTCATTTCTGAGGTATCTTATAAAAGATCTTAAAGTGATAAGAACGGTAGCAATATTTCATGTTAATTCAAATTGAGAAACTCCACTCTTTTTTAAGAAAAACTTAAAATATCACTTGAAAGAGTAGTGATTGTTGATTCTAATGTTAGCAGTTTATCGCTGAAATTTAAGTATGGATTTATTGGTGGACAGGATTACTACCTTTTTGGTGTGTGTGTATAATTAGGGTAGAATGGGATATGATACTTCTTGTTATCTGGGCAAGTAAGAACTCTGGAACTCTGAGCCATATTAAAATGTTGATAGTAAATCAGCATTAAAACAGTTGACCACCCCCTCCCCCGCGTAGTAAGTTATGGTTGTTTGGAGTCATTAGTGATAAATTAATATGTCCCTTGAGGTTAACTGGAAAGAAAACCTACCACCAGAGCAAAAAATAATTGTTTTTTTGCCTGACAACCTGTTAAAAATAGCTGAAGGCCATTATCATATTACCTTCCCCACCCTTCTAAAAAGGTTTCTCAGATAATGTGGTTTCCCAAGGCCTTTCAACACTCTGCTACTTTCCTGCATGTATTCTAGTTTGCCAGCCATTCCTCTTAAAATGTGATAATTAGAATACAGTACTCCAGATGCATTCTTATTACTCTAAGGTGTGGTGAGAGATTGCCTTCCTTGTCCTGAAACTATACATTCCAATAATGTACTCCAGGCGAGCATCATTTATTTTGGTAGTCATGGCATAGAAATGTTTCATTGCATTTTCAGCGGTCTATACTCCCTAGTACTTTTCTTTATGAACTATTTTTAGAACTACTTTTAGGTTTCATCTGTGAAGTCATGTGGATTTTTTTAAATTGCTTTAAAAAAATCTAAAAGCTGAATTTTGCTTTATCCCTGTTTTATTGCCATCTTTGGCTTATTGTTATTCTTTCTATATGCTGTTTCTGTAATCTAGCATGTTAACTACTTCATTTTTATTGTCATCATCAAATTTATTTGTTGTGTTTATATGAATGGTTGATAAAAATATTGAACCAGGCAAAGAACATGTCACTAGAGCTTTCTGCAAATTAACATTGAATCATTAGTCATCTCTTCCCAGTAAGGCCATTGACTTAGCTAAGAGTCCCTAGTAGTACTGTAATCCAGCTGCCATTTTTCTTGCGTAGCTACATGAATGTCATCAAAAACTTTGTCAAATGTCTTGCTGAAATTACAGTGCTACTTGTTTAGGACATTTCTTATCTATTTGCCCAACAAGTTTCTATTGAATGACTTTATTTATAAGATACTCTATTGTCATAAATGAAAATGAGATTAATTTGGCAGGTCATTCTTAGTGAATTTCTGCTGACTCCTACTTATCACTACAGCAGTAAAATTAGATCCTGCAAGCACAGAATCTCTTAATCCAGTTTCTTCGGACAATTTATGTTAAATAAAAAAGAGACTTAAAACCCATACACAGAAAAAGGGTTAGAAGTAAGTATACCAAAATAATAACAGTGGTTGTCTTTTGATGTTTTTCCCCATACTTTCTAAGTTTTCTAAAATAGTAGAGGCAGTAGTTTTAATTTGTAAGAATTCTGCCCATCATATTTCCATGTTAAGGCTTCCCTTATTATGAAATCTTTTAAGCTACCCTAGTCTCAAAGTGACTGAACTCAGTGTTACATTTTTTTTTCTGTTTTAGATTTACAACATGAAAGATTTGCTAAAAATGGAGGGAGGGATATTATGAAGTAAGTTTGAGCTTTATAAAGTCCTTGTCTTGAAATCAAAGGATTATTTTTCTTCTTTCCTTTTATTTTTATGGGGAGACAGAACCTAATCCTCCTATTGATGAAGTCATCAGCGCACCAGGAGTAGTGGCCAGGTTTGTGGAGTTCCTCAAACGAAAAGAGAATTGTACATTGCAGGTGCGGACCATTTTCATTTCTTGCCTCATATCTTAATTCCCTTTACAAAGTTACATTTTGTATACAGATTTGTTACTTATTTTAATCTATATGAAGGGTTAATTTTTTGATACTGATGTTCCTGACAACCACATTGCAAGCTGCTTTGATAGCTTTGTTAACATCCAGGCCCTTGGTTTTACTCTTTAAAATTCTTGTTACTTTTAGTCATGTAAAAGATTATTTTATGATGACTATGGATCATACTTATCTGGTAGGGAATTGTTTGCAGTAGAGGAGCCATTATAAGGACCTAAGTGTGGACTATGTAAAATTTGGTTTTGAAGGACTTTTAGATTGTACTTGTTGGGTTTCTCAGGGCTGTGTAACATGGGCTAGATCAGAGACTCACTGATCCCCAAACCTGGTACTAATTAATCCTTCCCCTCCACCCCCGGCCCCACCCCAAAAGAGCTGACAAGGATGTAGCCTTGTTGGGAATGTGTGTGCTTTCTCCTATGTTAATTTACTGTATTAGTACTGTTGTATAGGGGTTCCAAGAGAAAATTCTACAGCTTCTGGATTAGATAATTTTTACAGTAAAAAGAACCAACTATCAACTGACTCTCAACTTGGGAGTTACCTAGAAATTTAAAAATACTATATTGTTCCTGAATAAAGTTGGATCTTAAGTAAACTGGTAATTAAGTAATTCAGTAGCTAGACTTCCTTGGAGTAAACAACCGAATAATTTCTGAGTTATTCTTTAACAAATACCTGTGATTCCTAAATTCTCACTTGTAGGATCTAATCTGAGTGGCTCAGGCCCTTTAGAAAGATTCTGCAACTATAAAGATTGGTTAGGTCCTACATAGATTGCAGAATGGGGTTATTTTTCCAAGTAAATATTTGCTAATAACAAGTTAATCATAAAGATAACTTTCACCCCCATGTTTACCTTTGCCTTACTTTAAGGGTATAATAAGGACTGGGGCATCTTTATAAGTACCAGCTCCTCTCCCCAGGTTCCTTACTGTCCAGAGCATTATTGATAATTCATAAGACTTGATGCTTTGTCTTGATATTTTCTCTCCTTTCCTCCCATCCCATCCTTCTCTCTCTTTTACTCTCTTTGTTGCGGTGATGAGTTCCTTCCAGAGGAAAAACAGGAAGTCCAGAAAAGGTAGAGTACTTCAGTGTCCCATCAGTTTTTCTTCTCCAGTTTGACATTTACTAATCCCCAAGTTCATTTGAATTAAGATTCTGTTTTGTTGGCTGCTTCCTGGATTGTAATTCTGGTCCCCATCTAAGGCCAGGATCACCAGACACCTGGAAAATAATCAGGTTCACCTAGAGAGCAAAGAAAGAGGACTTTTCTCAGAAAAAAAGGAAATCCAGACAACCAGTACTGCAGAGAACAGAGCCTGAGCCCCTTAAGCAACCTGTCAAGAGAATCAGAGGGACCAAATGAAGAGCCTTACTGCAGTTTATCATTTGAAAAGCTTTGTAGGAAGAGGGAGGTAGGGAAAATTATCATTTTGTCCATGTGGAAGTATGTTTCTATCCTGTCTCTGACAATGAGAGTAATTCAGAGATATTAAATTTACTCCTGGACTTAGCAGTTTTTAGTAGGTGGTTGCAGAGGTCCAGTTCCTTAATGTGTTAAAGGAAGATGGTATAACTTTCTAGTCCTAAAATGAAAAGTGTCAGAGAATTTGGTCTTTCCCCATCCCTACCTTCTCCAGTATTCCCTAAAGAGCACAGTATATTCTCTCAGACAGTGCCCTCTCCTGGCTAACACTTGTACATTCTACATCATTTTTGATTTTGTAATCCCAGAGTTTGTATCTTAACACATCTGAAGATGAAAGCCTTCAGAAATCTCTAATTTGCTTCTATCAGAATTCTCAGATTCCACCCTTGTGCAGCCTAACTAATAATTAGGCTGAAAGATTGAGAAATGATTCCTCTGGAAGTGACCACCTCATGATTTTCACCTTAGCGATCCAAAGACTCTAGAGATAACAAACCTGTTTATTATATAAAGGTCATCATCCCCAGCTTTTCTTCTGTGTGCGTTTAAGCACAATATGGTGTTCTTTCTCCAGTGTGACTAATGGGTAACCTTGACTACCCCAGAAGCAGGAGGAGCAAATATATTGATGGAGACCTTAGAGCCAGGAGACTTCATTGTTAAATAATTAGACATGCTCTGGGAAGCTTGGAGGGTATTCCTTCCTCTGTCTTCTTGGAGAGCGCTAGGATGTGAGTTATCCATGATACTCCTACCTGCTTATTAGAAATTTGAATAGTGTGTCTTTGGAATGGGGTGTTTGCCATTTCTCTTCTAGAAAGAGTAATAATATGTAGTCATGATAGCTAAAGTCAATAATAAATCACTGGACAAACTTAATCCCTTCATTCCATAGATAAAGAACTGTGAATCCTAGTGAAGGGTTTCTTCACTTTCTTTCTGGCTTTCCTTATCAGTGGGATACTGCAAACCAGGGAGATAAAAATGCCTGCTTTTGGCAGTGCTACCTAGATACTCACTTGCCCTCAAATGAGATGAATATGGGTGGAATCTAGGACTTCGGAAGCCGACTATGCCGTTTAACTAACAGCATTCTCAAACACAGTGACATGTAGGCCTCAGCCATACATGAGAGCCTTGACATGAGATTGGTCTGCCTTATGGTGTATTCCCTGGGCCCACTTGGTTTGTTTTTTTGAGTCCAGGTTCAACATCTTTGTACTGTCCTTTGCAGTGCTGAGATGGTGTATTCCCAAACCTTCTTATAGAAGCTTATAAAAATAGCTAGAAATAAGTAAATTGCCTCCTAGTTCCAGTCATTAAATAGATACTCCTCTTAAAGTTGTAAATTTGAATTAAATTGGTTTAGTTTTCCCATTTCTACCTTTCTTGTCCACACTAAAAGCTTAATGTGGTAAACTGCAGTTAAGCCTTCATCTTTCTATGTTTTTTCCCCATCTTCATTGATCCCTCTACCTATCTTAAAAGGTTGCTCAGATGACTCAGGCACTGTTCTCTGCAGAGTTTGATATCTGGATTTATTTTTCTGATGTGAGCCTCTCTTTTCACTTGCTCTCCAGGTGAGCCTGGCATTTGCTAGGAACCAGAGTGGAACCGGCAAAGTGGCCAGCAACAGAGTCCTGATCCAAATGGAGAAAGGGAACCAGGCGTACTTCAACCTGGAGTGGGAAACTTGATAGGAGGTCAGAAGTACTTCAGTTTTGGATTCTCATTTTCCTTATTTTAAGGAACTGAGCACCAGAAGGTAGAGATTGAGAAAGGAAAGAGAGAACATACCAAAATCTTCAGCGTGCCGTTCAGGTTTCAGTTGTAGCCTTATTTAGAAAGTTCTGGACAGTGAAAAATAATAGTGGAATTACAATTTATAAGCAATCACAGCTGCACGACAGGTTGTTTCCTTGCATGATGCCATTCTTGGAACACTAAGAATATAGTAGTTTAAAACAACAAAGAGGAGTAAAGATTATAATAATTTTGGGTACTACTTCAGGTGATACCATTTCTTAAGTTTTTTTCATTTCATCATGTTGCTGAGTTTTTCCTGAGTTGCATGGTTACTTAAATTACCTTTTCTGGCCATTTCTATTATAACTTTATGCAATTGTTTTTGGTATCAACTCTGGACATTCCCATTTCACAACTCTCTTTCATGTTAAAATCTAGTCTGGGACCTGAGATGGAAATGTTCACCCCACTCAAAAAAATAAAGACTGCGATACCCAGTGAAAGAGAAACTACATAGTTCAAAGTACAACCCGTTTTTTAAAAACATACTTACATATTAAACACATTTGAAAGTTGCTTCTTCCAGCACTTTAATAGGGGTCTATACCCATGAGGAATTCTCAGTCTCTCTTTCTCTCTGCCTCTCTCTCTCTCTGTTTCTCTGTTTCTATCTCTCACTCTCTCTCCTCCCGCCTCCTTCTCATGTCACACATATACACATGGGTATAGAAAATTGCACAAATAGAGCTTGATAAGTTTTTACAAGGTAAACATCACAGTAATCAACACCGTGTGTGTGTATGTGTTTTAATGCCTCATTAATCCATGAATATGATTTGAGTTTTCACTGGCCCTCTGGTTATAGTTATTCATCTACTTCTTTCCCCAGTAATGGCAAAACTACTTTCTGATTTCCATTCTTACCAAGAGAGACCTTGAATCTTCTTTGCATTCAGAGGTTATAATTGTTATGTACTTCTTAGTGATGAACATACTCTGGTACATTCTTCTTTTGTTGAGAAGTTCTAATTTCCAGTTTTCTTCCATTCATGTTCTGGCTATTATTTACTTATTCTCCATCCTCCTAATCATTGTCACTCTATTTTGTTTTGCTTCTCCATTTTATTCATTTCAGTGGCATCTGGAAATCTCTCTTTTTCTGGGAGACCTTTGGGGCTAAACCTCATTAGACAAACAGCAGTTTGACTTCTGTTAGCAATTATTACTCTAATTTCTTCTCATTGATAACTCTTTAATATATCCTTTATCTACTCAGTTTATTGTCACCATTTCTTTTGCATCAAAATCTCACTGCAAACCTTTTTCCCTTTGATATAGATTGCTATGTATGCTGATCTTATTCATTCTTCACAGGTTGCTTTTCCTCAAAGTTTTCATTTTTTTGACATGGTCTCAGATGCTGATGACTCTCTGTTGAACTTTGAGCCTTTCTTCTTGTAGGAAAGTTTGCTTTCGTACCCACTTCATATGTCTCTTTTACTAGTTCATTTTCCTAGTAAGCAAAAGAAGCTACATTTTAGGTGAACTGTGTTTTCCTTTTAGCATACCCTAAATAATCTGTCGTATCATTATTTGAAATTTCTTGCCCTAGATACCAAAACTGCAAGCAATTGGAAGACTCTTGTCAGTGTTACAGGTGTGTTTCAGAGAGGAAACTATGGTTGGGGCCATAAGCCTACTAGATTAGGAGGCTGTAATCTAGCTCTCTTTGACTGACATTACTCAAATCATTAGTGATCACTGGATCTTTTTCTGATAGTTTCCTCATTCATAAACTAGAAAAGCCAGGCTTCTCTGGGTTGTTGTAAGGAACACCTCAGAGTATGTGAATAATGCTTTGAAAATATAAAGTACTGTATAAATGTCAAGTTTCAATTCAGACAGATTGAAAAGGGTTTGAACATTGGTTTGAGTAGTAATTTAATTACAGAGGTGATATGAGTTTTTATTTTGTGATACTCAGTGTTTAAAAGTCTCCTGAACTTCTCTTATAGCAAAGAGTTATCAGGCAAAAAAATGTTTAACTGTGGTGCTCCTAGGCTGTCCTCCCTGCTGCTGTAATATCAGTGTCCTAACTAGCTATCAGACCACTTTATTTCACTTCTGTATATCAAATTTTAGGTTTCTTTGAATATCCCTTCTTTAAGTGTCTTCTGCTATAAATTTACTATCATTCATGTAGTTTTGGACTGGGCTAATCAGATTGTCTTCCCATTTCTTTCATTTTCCCGTACCCCAAGTGATTGATGATTTAGTTTTCCATATGACAACTGCCTTTCAATTGACCCAAAAGCTTCAAGAAGTCACAGCTCCATCTTTTGATGACTTTTTATTGATTTCTCATTCAAGGGGCACGTCACGGAATTTCCCCCCCGCAATATGTGCTTCATTAAAGAATATTAAATAGAAGACAGAACAGGAGAAGGAAACAAAACTAAAGTTTAATTAAGGACTCTAAATAGAATGGTAATATAAGAGTTCATTCTTGGATTTTAAGAGGTCATTCTTGGATTTCATCATATTAGGCTAAAGAGTCAAGTTACTGTAGAGATGTGTAGAATTAATAACATGCTGTATTTTTTGTTGGCCATAATTTCCTTCGTACTGTTTACCAGTTTATCAACCTTTAAGAATGCTCTTTTTAAAGAAGTGTTACCTCTGTGCCTTGGTTTGGAGACTTCTAATTTATTGGAAGCTCTTATGCTCTGAAGTTGCCATTTCTGTTAGTTGTATGCCTGTTAACTCCTTTTGGACTACTTATCATTTAAATTGTCTTCTGCCTTTTTCACTCTGCCTATATTTTACACATTTTACAGTTTTATTCTTTCCCCATTTCGCTCTGCCCATTTTATAGAAATTATTTAATTTTATTTTTATTAGATAATAAACATGGTTTAAGGCCAAAAGGTACGTAAAGGCTTTACTGTAAGTGCCTATCCTTCCCATACTTGTTTCCCATTCACCTCGAGCTCTCTATGTAAGTGACAAGTATTTACAGTTTATTGTGGCTCCTTCAAGAGATATTCTGTGCAGTAAGTAAATTAATGCATATATTCCTTCTTAACCCTTTTGGAAAATACAGTATGGTACCATATTAATGTACATTGTTTTTCTTTTTTCTTTTTCCTCCATTTATATCTTGGGAGATCATTCCATGTCAGTATATGAAGCACTCCCTCATTCTTCTTACGGTCTCATGTCAGCTCTGTCTTGATCTGAAATTTTATACACCCTGAGTATTCCTCTAGGCTAAGGTTATTTCTTCAGGAATTCTTCATTTAAAATTAATATGGTATTGACCTGATAGATTATGTGTAAATAATGATCTCAGATTCTTTTCTTCATGCACAGAAAACCTTATTGTTATAAGTAAACAAGCTTATTAAATTCTAATAAGATAATGAAATTATTTTTATCTTTATAGTTTGAGTCAGCTTGGGTACTGACAAATATTGCTTCAGGAAATTCTCTTCAGACCCGGATTGTGATTCAGGCAGGAGCTGTGCCTATCTTCATAGAGTTGCTCAGCTCAGAGTTTGAAGATGTCCAGGAGCAGGTAAAAAATGAAACAAGTAAAGAGAAGCAGGTCAAAGAGTACAATTTTTCCCTTCAGTCTTATATTCAGAGTCTCAGTTTTACCGCTTGGATATGACAATCCATGGTTCATCACAGGGAGTGTTCGAGAAATCTAAACTTAACCAAAATAGAAAATTTCATAGTGAATATAGGCAGAATTTCTCCTAGAAACATAAAACCATTTTTCCCTTCCAACCCTGAAATTCTTTAAGTCCTATAGATATACATTTTAGACCATGTAAGCAGTTACTGAGTTTTTTCTTGTAGTAATCTCTAGTGTTGATTGACGTAGCAAGTCTTTGCCACTTTTGTGCAGAAAATCACTTAGAAAACGTGAAATTTTAATTACTGCAAAGTTTGTCAAATTCATAAATATAAGTCATTACTAAATGAATATGACTTTCTTCTACAGCTTTATTGAGGTATAATCAACCTACAGTAAACTGCATATGGTTAAAGTGTATATAATACGATAAGTTTTGACATACGTATACACCCATGAAACTGTCATTACAGTCAAGATAATTAATATATCCATCACCCCCAAAAGTTGAGTAAAGTTTTCTGCGTTTTGATTGCTCTTAAATTCTTGGCTCACTGTTTTCTTTTGTAAGCAAGCTTAAAATACATTTGTAATCAGCTGAGTAAGCCATTTGGATCTCTGCTATGTTCCAAGGGCTGTATGGAATGTTACTTAAGGGGAGGGGCCCCTAAGATTAAGAATATGTATAAGAACTGGTACCTCCTTTTAATAAGTTTACTCCCATGAGTATTCACATGTATACTTATATAATAGTATTGATCTTTTTCCACCAATCCCACAACTATTTCATTTGACTCCCTGTTGAGTGAACTTAGGGGTTTTAATAGTTAATGTCCATGTATAATATGTTGATTAACTACTGTATAATTTTGTAAAGAGTTATTGTGATATGTTGGCATCTTTTTTGAAAGAATTATGTGAAAATTAAACTCTACAGCCTGTCATTAATGAATAATTCTTTCACAGGCAGTCTGGGCTCTTGGCAACATTGCTGGAGATAGTACCATGTGCAGGGACTATGTTTTAGACTGCAATATTCTTCCGCCTCTGCTGCAGTAAGTTTCTTTTTCTTTTTTTCTTTTTTTTGTGAGTAATAAAAATACGGGAAGTTCCTCAGAAAGCAGTGCATCTTTGGAAATCATTTTGGATTTCCTACTGTTACTTTTCATTACAGATGTTTTCTTACTAACTTGTTCAGATCATTTCCTTGGGCATCCTATCTTATTCAAGTGCCAAAATTTTGAATTCCTTGTGTTAGAATTAACTAAGCTTTATTGTTGTGGAGAAGAGCTGTTTGAAGACATCTGTTTATCAATAGCATTAAGTGGTTAAATATTTGTATTATGCCATCAGAGAATTAATGCCCATTATATCATTTACCATTTCATCATTATGCTTATAGGTTATTTTCAAAGCAAAATCGCCTGACCATGACCCGGAATGCAGTATGGGCTTTGTCTAATCTCTGTAGAGGGAAAAGTCCCCCTCCAGAATTTGCAAAGGTAAGGATTATGCTTGTGGGAAATTGGCAGAAAAAGTACAGTTAAAAGTCTAAGAACCAATATTAATGTGAATAGAAAGAGAATAATTTGTTTCTAGAAAAAGAGGTCTTTTTGTTTGAATTTGGAATAAATTTTCACTGCCTTTAAAAAGCTCTGAATTACTCTTAAAACATGGCATTTTTTGTTTGTAACAAAGTATCTAAAATGCAGAATTTCCTAGCTTTAACAGGAGAATTCCTTTACCTCTCTGATCCACAAAGAGTGTTTTGACAAGGAATCTCACTCTGAGAATTGGTATATATTAAACTTTGCTCTTTGAAATTGTTTTGCTTGGGCTCTGACTACCTCATCAAAGTAAACTGCAAGGTTATTGACAGCATTCCCAAAGATGGAAATGTCACTTGGCCACTTACTGCTCCATCTCCAGAAGTATTAATCACACCGGAAGTCACCAGGTGTGTGCCTGGTTGCTCTCTGGAGTTTCCCCCCTCATTTCTTGCTTTTATTCTGTTGAATTTCATAATCATATCATCTTCCCTTTATAGGTTTCCCCCTGTCTGAATGTGCTTTCCTGGTTGCTGTTTGTCAGTGACACTGATGTACTGGCTGATGCCTGCTGGGCCCTCTCATATCTATCAGATGGACCCAATGATAAAATTCAAGCAGTCATTGATGCAGGAGTATGTAGGAGACTTGTGGAGCTGCTGATGTAAGATATCTTAAACTGTGTCTGTTCTTTTGTCTCTCATATTAGTTTTCTAGTTGCTGATACTCAAATATT
Source organism: Eschrichtius robustus (assembly GCF_028021215.1). NCBI lineage: Eukaryota > Metazoa > Chordata > Mammalia > Artiodactyla > Eschrichtiidae > Eschrichtius > Eschrichtius robustus. The sequence continues at coordinate 78,657,115 of NC_090829.1, forward strand.
AATGCATTATACTGATTTATTGTGCTTTAGGCTACTGTCTTTTGTTACTTTTTTATACTCATGTCACATCTGTTTGTTTGATTGTTTTGAGGGTTATAAAGAACCTCTCACTCTTCTGCTGTAAGCAGCCCTTTAGCAGAAACATTTGGAAAACTTTGATCTGTGTAATTCTAGCTCATGGTTAATGACCTGAGACCAACCACTGGATAGCAGAAGGCACACTGCCACTAAAAACAGTCATTTCTTCATCTTTTTGTCTCATTTAGAGCTTAACCTAGACTGGTGTCAGACTTTGAATTTTATTTTGCTATATCTCTTTGTGATGCCTTTCATTTATGAAGTGGAAGATTTACTGATGGCATAAATAATTTGAGACTGTATTAATCAAATTTTTAGAAAATAATATCGGAGAAAAAAATTAGAGTGATAACATAATGGGGAAACAGTATAATTACAAGCCATGTGAAATTTATTGGAGTAAGTACAAAGTAGATGCAAGGAAACATTGCCCCAAAGATGACATGTGGAATGAATTAGATAGTATAATATATAGAATATAAAACTCTGGGGTTATAGACTGGGTACAGATCAGCGGCATGATGCTGTTATGAATTAAAAGCAATATAATGCTGGAGGACTCAGAAGTACGTCATTCAGAATCTGGGAGAGTAACCTTTTGTACTCTTTAGTCTCTAGATTACTAAATATTTTAACCATTTCTTTTTAGTCATCGGATCTTAAATGTGGAGAAACTGGCATAGTTTTGAGAAGAGTGATCAATCTCATTAAAGGGGAGAGAAAATAAGATATTTAAGGAAAGTTAAAGGATATTATTTAGCCTGAAATCAAGACTTAATATCTGTCTTCAGATATATAAAAGATTTGTGGAGGGGTTTTTCAGACCAGTAAGTCAGCTGAGGTTTAGTAGAAAGAGTCTACTATTTGAAGTATGAAGCCTGGCTTTCATTTTCAAGTTAGCTCAACTGTTGATATATTTTTATTCCTGTGAAAATTAAGTGATTTGTAAAACTTAAAAGTGCTGTATAAATGTTACTATCTCTTTCCATTATCTCAGCAACCATAGAGACCAAGTAAAGAGGAAATGAAACCTGCATTAATGAATGAGAGGGAAAACTTGGACTCCAGGTGATTGAATACCTGGGAAGGGTTATTAGAACAGATTTGTAGTTTTTATCCAAAAATACTAAACAAAAGGAAAGACAGCCTTTCTTGGGACACCAAAAACATTTCCTCATTATGATAGGGTTCCTTTAATAACCACCATAGGTACCTTTCTGCTCCAAGGACCGATCACATATTAATTTCTTTTGGGTTTCAGCCCTAAGGAAAAGAGATTAAAGATAGAACTGTTGGATATGATGCTTCTTTTTATGGTTGCAGGCATAATGATTATAAAGTGGTTTCTCCTGCTTTGCGAGCTGTGGGAAACATTGTCACAGGCGATGATATTCAGACACAGGTATGAATAAATGGTAACTATTTCTTTTTTCTTTCAGAAATAGCAGATTGACCCCTCATGATTATGTTTCTGTTACAGTATTTAACTCCATGGGGAGAAATGATACCTTGTTTCATTAATGTTTGTTAAAAGTGTTGGCTTTGGCAGCTACTTTCAATACCTTCACTATCTCTGTCTTGACCTATTGCTTTGTGGCAATTTTGGGTTCCCCTATGGTGTAACTTATCCTTTTGGTTCGGTTTATTTCCCACTACTTCTACTTGAAGGGGTTCTTGTGAGCATTAGAAGCCTCTAGGAGCATCCTTTCTGTCTTCTTCATCTTATCTTCCCTGATGGCTTCCTCCTTTTTGTACACGGTAAGTTTCCTATGTGAGAAGTATCTTCCCTCCTAGTTCTTAATGTCACCTTCTATTCCATTCAAATTTTATATCAAGATACATCACTCACAGTGGTTTGTTCTAGCCATTTTTCTTCTTGATCTCTCAGATGCATTGGCATCATCTTTAAAATTATCTTCCTAGGCTTCTGTGGTGTTGAAGTATTTTGGGTCTTCTGCCTCATTGACCATTTATTTCTCCTTAGCAAGTTCCTTTACCTGTTCTTTTCTGTTTATGGGATTATCCCCTGGAGGGGATTAGTTTTAGCCTTAGCGCTTTCTTAGCCAGCTCTGACTTTCAGCAAGACATTTAACATCTTCACTTTCCTAATCTCTAAAATTAGGAGACTGAATTTGTTCTCAGGTGTCTTCTAACACTTAATATTTAACTTTAAATTTATTCTGTCCACAAGGGAACTCATTATTTTTCCTGGTGTATCTGGACCTCTGCTTATTTATGTTCCTGTCTCAGTGAATGGCCCCAACAGTTACCCAAGCCAAAAACCTGGACATTAGTTTGATTATTCCCTTTCTGCCACCTTTCTCATCAGTCACTAATGATTGCCATTTCTACTCATTCCTTGCAGTGCTTAGTTCAGACATTTCTTGTACCATTCCCATATCACTAGAAGGATGCTTGTAAAATGCAGATTTGATCGTGTCATTCTCTTAAAATCTTTTTATGGCCCCCTATTGTCCTTGGACAGTGTTTAAGATCCTTTAAAATCTGGCACCTGTATAATGAAATGCTGTGCAACAGAATGAAGAAGCTAATAGGCAATATGGAAAGGTTTCTAGGTTCTGTTGTTTAAAAAGAAAAACAAGGGGCAGAATAGTATGTAGGATATATTACTATTTGTGTAAAAAATGGGCAGGGAGGAGAGGAGAAGAAAACAATGTATGTTTTTGATTGTATTTGCATAAAATTTCTCAGGAAGCATACACAGGACACTAATAACATTGGTTGTCTCTGTGGAGAACCAGGTAGCTGGGGTATAGGAATGGAAAGAAGGCTTTTAACTGTATAGTCCTTTTTATTTTCTGAATTTTAAAACCATATTGGTATATTTGCTATTCAGAAAAAGTTTCTATCTACCCCCTCCCATGCCATGCTCTGTGCTTTTGCCATGTTTGTTCCGCTGTATTAGCTATGACCACACTCAGTTCTGAGATTTAACCCATGGCTTGCTTCCCTCTGCATGGAACATATGCTTCCATCCCCGTCCCTGTTCTGACCAGCCCCTCACACAAATCCTCACTCTGCCACTAATGCCTTTTCATTCTTCAAGTCTTGCTATTAACATTTTCTCCGAGAAGCTGACTCTTAAATTAGGTGCTCCTTGTTTTGTTTCATCCATCATAGCACTTACCACACTGTAATGTAACTGTCTACTAGATTGTAAGCTTGTAGAGGTGGAACTGTGTCATTCTTGTTCATTTTTGTTGCTTCTACAATAGTCCCTGGCACAATGTATAGAGACTCAAAAAATATTTACTGAATAAATGAAGTTCTGAACCTATACATCTAGTTCCAACCTCTCTCAAGTTCCAGTCCCATGTCTCCAGTACCTGTCTCGCCTTCTCGTCTTGGTTTTTCCCATTTCAGTTAATGGTACAACTGTTCACCCAGTCTTGAAACTTTGCAGTCATATTTGGTGTCTCCATCTCTCACACTTTGTATAGCAAGTCAGCAGGTCTTACTGATTCTTAGTGCTTCTAGATCCACATCTGATTACCTTAGTTTGGGCCCTGTTTTCTCACATGCAGGGGTTGTTGCTGTACCTATCTTATTCATCCTCCTGCTCTCCCAGGCATTTACCCCTCTCAGTGTATTCTTCCTAATAACAGCTTAATCTTTCCTAAAATAACTCTGTTCACATTATTTTCCTCCTAGAAACAATGAGCTTCTTTAATGCCTGTGAGATAAAGAACCATTTCAGCATTTTTTCATTTCTAACCCTTCTGTCTGCTGTGTCCTCCCTCTTCTTTGCTTATGAAATCCTGTCTGTGTTTCAAGGTGTTTCCTCCCCACCCCCTCCCGTGAAGTGTTTTTTCCCTTACTACTCCTCCCCAGGTATTCTTTAACTTCTGACATGCTTATCTTCCCCACCACATCTTTGGCATTTAAAAATGCTTTGTGATGTCTTTCACACTGTTATTTGGAAAGACTGTACCTGTTAAACCACAAGTTTTGTTATTTTTTGAGTTAATTTAATAGGCAAAAATTGGCTTCATTTTAATTTGCACTTCTTTTGTTACTTTGTGAGGTAATTTTCTATTAAAAATGTAGTTTCTCTTACCAATTTACATATTAAAGACAGCAATGCTTTTTTCCGTTGCAACTACTTCTTCACATTGTGTGGTGTGCGTTTTAATTTTCATATGAGTTTTTGACATGCAGAAATTTCCATTTGGTGAAATTTTAAGTTTTCCCCTATAATTTCTTCTATTGTTTTTATGCTTGAAAAGTCCTTCACTGTCCCCAAACCAGCTATTAACTAATATTTTCTTCTGCTTTATGGTTTCTTTTTTATATTTACTCTTTAAATAGGTTGCAGATTTATTTTACTAACTGTTTGGGGTTAAGAATTGATTTTTTAAAAATTTTCACCTAGTTGCCCCTTATTCTAGTACCATCTATTAAATAAGACTACCAGTCATTGGAGGAAGAAAGGATTAATATCATTACATACTTATTAATTCTTTATAAATACTTGTATTTATTTCTAGACTAGATATCCTATTCTTTTGTTCAGTGATTGATCTTGAGCCTGTCACATATTATTTTAATCGTTATAACTTTATGATTTTAGTTTCTGGTAGAGTAGATCTCCTTGTTCATGTATATTTGTCTTATCTTCCTCACCTTTGTAAGCTGTTTGATAGCTGGGGGCATATACTTTTAATCTTTGTATCCTATAAAGCACCTGGTATACTTAACTAAGCATGTATTGATTCCTTGACTTCCAGGTAGAGAATTATCAGAAGACTTAAAAATCTGAGACCACTTATGAATTTCTGGCCACTTGATACATTTACCCAAAAGACATTTTAATATGCTGTAGGCATAGGAAAGTGAATAAGGCATATTGTGCCATATTTAAGTATGTTTAGCAGTTGTGAGTGTATATAATGAAACTGCTTTGATAAAGTTATTTCTAAAATTTCAAGGAGAGATGTTATTTCTTTGTCTGTATTTTCCGAAAATAAAGTCTTTGAGTTAAAGGTTTACTTCAGTTTGGATTAATACAATAAGTAAAATTTTCAAACTTTTTTCTTTAGGTAATTTTGAATTGCTCAGCTCTGCAGAGTTTATTGCATTTGCTGAGTAGCCCAAAGGAGTCTATCAAAAAGGAAGCATGTTGGACAATATCTAACATCACAGCTGGAAATAGGGCACAGATCCAGGTAATCTCATAGCACCTGTCTTTTTTTCTCTATTTTTATTAGTTAAGGTTTTTTTTCAGTCAGCCTTTAAAGTATGTATAATTTTTCATTATTGCACTGGAGAACACTAATTTCCAATGTTGTCTTATTTAGTGTACTTCTTACTTTTTTTATCCAACATTATAGAGGTTAAATCTTTTGAAACTTACACTTAGGCCTTGGTTTTTTCTCTTTGCCTTTAATATTTGATGATTTGTCAAGATCTGAGAAATAGTATCTTGTATTTTCAAAATGTTTTGATGGACTTTATGCTAAACAGATTGGCTTTACTCTTGCCAAACAAAATATTTCTTTTCTAGTGGACCCATGTGTTGGATTGCTTCAATTTTTCATGACTCTTTGGGGACCCAGTTTTCTCTAAATGGTTATCTGCCCTTTACTTTTGTCCTTGTATTAGTGGGAGAGTAATCCAAGTGAAAGGCTAAGCCATGGGCCAAATGGTTCAGAATAGGCCATGAGAAAGGCTGGAATAATGAGTTGGAAAAGATACACCATAGACGTATGGGACTTTGAGCTGAGTGGAATCATAGAGGTCATCTAACCCAACATTCTCAATTAAAGATGAAACTGAGGCTCAGAGAAATAAAATGATTTGCTCAAGGATACCTCTAGTTAATGACAGGACCAAGATGAAGCACCTTTCCACTAAATTTTACTGACTTTCTTCAGTGGTGTAATAGAAAGAGTTCTTGACCACGAAAGCATGGTTAGTCATCCCCAGGAGGCTGTCAGGGACTGAGATTGATAACTGTGGCATTTTATAGCATGCATCAGGGTGATTTCAGCTGTACTTTATTGTCTGCTACCACCAGGCTCTCATATAGAATTCCTCAGTTTTTTGATAAATGAAATGATATGAACCCATTTTAGGTTCTTGAGCTAAGGAGAAACATGAAGAAAGCAATTTGAGGAAGACTGCTGTAGTATATGAGAGTGATTGAGTCAAAGTACTCTGTCTAACTAAAGGCTATTCTGGTAATCTGTGTGGGAGGTGGTGGCTTGGAATAGAATGGTGGCAGTGCTAAAGGAAAGGAAAAGATGGACTTAGGACATTCTGAATTGAGAATGTAAAGGAGACTTGGTGACTGATTGAATTTAGAATGAATAAATAAATAAATATAAAAACAGCCTTTGTAAATGAGAGAGGTTTGAAAGGAGACCTGATACAAAGAGCAGACAATATGTTTAAGGTGGTTAGCAGATGTTAAGTAAGCTGTCAGCCACCTTGGGCTGGGGCCCCAGTGAGAAATGTGGACTGGAGAGGTAGAGCACACACGTGAGAGTGGATGCTATGAGAGAAATGAGAATGGCAGAGGAAAAGAAAGAAAATTGAACTTTTATAATTTGTTATGGTGAGTGGAACAAGAGAGAACAATAAAAGAGAAAAGAACCCAGGTAGAAAACTAGGAGATTACAAGGTCACAAACTCCAGGGAGGATGTTGTTAGTGATACTAAGTGTAGCCAAAAGGTTAGGGATAATGAGGAGTTAACTCCTTCCAGTTTATTTTTAACAGGGGAAGGGTGTCATTAGTGAAGCTAGCTGAAAAGTTATAATTAGTGTCATGAACAGTTTTACAACTCTTGTAATTTCCCTTTCCATTTAATTTTTTCATTCCAGACTGTGATAGATGCCAACATTTTCCCAGCCCTCATTAGTATATTACAAACTGCTGAGTTTCGGACAAGGAAAGAAGCAGCTTGGGCCATCACAAATGCAACTTCTGGAGGATCAGCTGAACAGATCAAGTAAGTAGTAGCCAAGTAGTGTCTTGTAAATTGAAGGAAAATTACTGTCTCCCAATTAAGAATGCTCAACTCTAGCCTCTTGGAAGATTGTTCTCAGTTTCATAATTAGACTCAAGCGTATATTTGATTCCTTATATTGCTCCCATTCTATTGCTGAAGATAACTCTGGGATGTGAGAAGGAACGCATAGTTGAGGTTTGAGGCGATCGAAATACTTATAGGGGTGGTTTGAGCCTACTCTCAAGCTGCTTGATCAAAAAACATCTTGGGTAGTCTAGAAGGTTACTTGTAGAATTCTTAGAGTCTAACTTTAATAGCTAACTCTTGCTATTTCTAGTTTAGATGTGTTAATAGTAGAATTGGACAGACTTGAAAGAGATGTATTGATATGCCTTAAAATAAAGTGCCAAATTCAGTAGAGGCAGGTCTCCTAAAGGACTATGTTATTCAGTAAAGGGAGAGGTCTGTGTATTAGCTTGAGACTTAAATGGCCCCTAGGGCAGCAACTTATAATCTTAATGGCTTGAGTAGGCATAAATACGGATGGGAATCAATTCCTCAAAGGAACATCATATAATCAGATGGTTAATTATGGATATATACAGTATTTCAGATAGAAAAAAAAAGAAGAATGGAACCTAGACTCTTAGCCTGCGTTAACATTCTTTGGGGAATTCAAATGAGGAGAAGATGGTTACCAATGAGTGTTAAAGCATTAACCCCTTCTATATATGTAGTAGTATGGGGGAAACATAGCTACTTCTGATGTTGTCGCTTTGTGGGTTAAATGTAGGTGCTCAACCAATGCTGATTTTTTAGTGCTCTGTTGGAAATTTCAACATGAGAAGGTAAAGTAGTCCTAAGATTTCAGAAATTGATCAGAAAATAAGATTACAGAATATAAGTATGTACCTGAAATAATACAACTTAAATAGATTAACACATGCAGTAGCTATTTCGGTAAAGTTCATCATGGATAGGTTAGCCAAGGAGGACTTCAAGTGGTCTTCAGAGCATATTTGTATGGGATTGGGTCTTTTTTAACCTCCAAAGTTCCAGTCTGGGGTACTATGATTTTTAAGTATGCCACCACCAGATGGCAGTAATATGAAGTAATATAGAAGTTATTAGAACAGTTGATAGTTGTCTCATGTTCAAATTCAGATTTATAATTATTGTCACTATATTTTATACCAAATATGTTTTCTTAATTGAAATGGTGAAACTGTACATGTACATATTTTAAAGACATTTTAAAATACTATGGTATCTTTCATCAGAAAGTATTCAGGGGTATTTTGCTCTGTTAGAGAGGAATGGAATTCCTACTATCCCTTTTTACTATTCAGCATAGCTATTTATAATAATGGGAGTTAATTATCAGTCTCCTAGCAGTTTTTTCTTAACCGGGTAAAGAGTTATCTTGAAAGATTATTATAAAACTATTACAGTCCAAATTATAGAAAATAAGCTGTCTTTATTACTGATAAAAGACATCTGTGGGGCTTCTGCTTATTGTTGAGAAGACAAGATTTAGATGCAAGAACCAGTTAGAATAACTTAGGAAGTATTCATAATTTTAGGTTAAATATAATCAAATGCTAATACATACTATGGTTCTTAAAAATGAAGGATAAAGAATGTTACCTGGAGTTAAAGTTTCATGAAAGAGATGAAACTTGACATTTGGGTAGAGATTTGGCAATTTTGGAGGAGAGAGAATAGCATGAGGGAGTATGCACAGTAAATGTTATTGGAAGAGGCAAATCAATCTTGCTACAGGTTATTCTTTTGCAGGGATGAGGAATTAAGTAATTGAGGGACTTTGAAAACTGGGATGAAGGCCTTAATCTTGGGTATTGGGAAGACTCTGGAGTGTCTTTAACATTGAGAGTGATATGAAGAAGATAGTGGTTTTTTGTTTGTTTTTTAAATTTGGCTGCGTCGGGTCTTAATTGCGGCATGCAGGATCTTTGTTGCTGCGTGTGGGATCTTTTAGTTGTGGCATGTGGGATCTTTAGTTGCAGCATGTGGGATCTAGTTCCCTAATCAGGGATCGAACCCTGGCCCCCTGCATTGGGAGCGTGGAGTCTTAGCCACTGGAACAGCAGAGAAGTCCCAAGAAGATAGTGTTTTGAGGAGAGGAAAGAGAGCAATTAAGATGCCATTGCAGTAGTTTAGTATACTGTGATGGCCAGAATTAAGATAATAGCTGTAGGGACTTCCCTGGTGGTCCAGTAGTTAAGACTCCATGCTTCCACTGCAGAGGGCACGGGTTTGATTCCTGGTCGGGCAACTAAGATCCCGCATGCTGCTAGGCGTGGCAAAAAAAAAAAGTGTTGTAGCATGAGGTATGGGTCTAGATATGGGAAAGAACCATCTGTAGGACTTGGTGGCAGGTTACAGATTGCAAAGGAAAGGAAAGAGCCAAAGATGATCGGAGAAAAAGGTGGTGCTGTTGATAAAAATTAGGACGCAGAAGAAGCAAGATCCTGTTTGAGAGAAATGGCTTTATTTATTTATTTAAATTTATTTTTGGCTGTGTTGGGTCTTTGTTGCTGCGTGCGGGCTTTCTCTAGTTGGGGCGAGCCGGGGCTACTCTTTGTTGTGGTGTGTGGGCTTCTCATTGCGGTGGCCTCTCTTGTTGCGGAGCATGGGCTCTAGGCGCATGGGCTTCAGTAGTTGTGGCACGCGGGCTCAGTAGTTGTGGCTTGCGGGCTCTAGAGCGCAGGCTCAGTAGTTGTGGCACGCGGGCTTAGTTGCTCCACGGCATGTGGGATCTTCCCAGACCAGGGCTCGAACCTGTGTCCCCTGCATTGGCAGGCGGATTCTTAACCACTGCGCCATGAGGGAAGTCCCGAGAGAGATGGTTTAAGACACAGTGAGTTTGCTTTTCATCAGAAGAAATATTTGAGAAATAAAATTCACTTTTCCAGATAGTAAATTCTTATGGGCTAAATTTCCTTACCCAGAAAATTTTCTTAATGGAAGCCTTTTCTGCCACAAAAGCCAGCTAGCGTCAGTGACCAGTGATTGCTTTATCCAAGTGTTTGAAATACACCACCCATTGGAGCCAGTTCCAGACTTTAACCATAGAATTGTGCCTGTTTTCCAGTCATCTTTTCAAGGCTTCAGACTTTCCTGAGGAAATACTTCTTGCAGTGCTTTTCTCAAAGTAATATGACTTTCCAACTCCTATACAACCCAGGTCCTCTGGTGACCTGTTCTGCTTTTTGGTGCAAATTACTATCTTTGGAGAAACTTGCATCAGTAGTGAAATACCACTATGGTGGTCTTAAATCTCCAAAGATGAGTGGTTGCATCAGAAAACAGCACCTTAAATTCCTCTGATCTTGTAAGGAGGTATAATTTAAGTGGCTACAATTGGGAACCCAAAACTCATTTAATGAACTGTGCCATAATAATAATAATACCATATTTTTGCAAATATAAAAGCTCACATCTTCAAAACTCTGGATTTACTTATTAGCACATTTTTGGGTAGAGTTTTATAATAAGAAAGTTTTAGTCAGTATTTATTCATTTAATTATATACAAGTTCTAGAAGCTTTCCAGAACTTAAAATTTGTTTTTAATTCTGAATCAAGTTTTCAGTACACTGGTTTTCATAATAAAAGGTTTCATAACCAGACAGTATTACAAAAGTAAATGAGGTTTTTAAAGGCGATGTAAGGATTAGAGGTTACTGAGCCAAGATTTCTAGATGGGAGAGAAAATCATATCAAGCATAGACCAGGATCAAGTTTGCAGACAATCTGGAGATTCTGAACAAATCTCTGAAATCCAGTTGGTGTGCTATAGACTTGCCTATATAGACCAGTGAAGTTTAAGTGCAGACATGTAAGCCATCTGTTTAATTAACTACTCTAAAATTTTGCTGGGGTTTAGTGACAGACTGAGTCTTTGATTCCCAGACTTTTCCAGTTGAGGAAACTGAGGCACAGAGAGATCAGATAACTTGTCCAAAGTCATCCAGCTTGTATGTAGCACAGCTGGGATGTAGTAGTGGTGGTTATCTCTGGGTACTTTTTATTTTTCTTTATGCTTTTCTGTTTTTCAAATTTGCAGCAACTAACATTTATAATCTAAAGAGGCTTGGTTTTGTTTTTTTAAGAAAAACAGTGAGAATTATGTAGATATGTTGAAGGAATGGTTAACAGTTTTTAGTGACTAAAAACTGTGGTGTAAAGGAAGGGGAAATGGTCAGAAATGGCTTTATGCCTTACCTAGTCTCTTTATGACTGACCTAGTCTATTCCTAGGACATATCATCTAAATTGTCAGTAAATATTTAAATAAAATTACACACAATACTATTAAATTCATTCCTTTGTAAATAATAAAGCTAAATATTACATAAAACTTTTTAAAAAATTAAGCCTCTTTAAAGAACATTTTTAGATTTACAGAAAAATTGAGATAATACAGAGTTCCTGCATACTTCCCTCCCTTCTAAGTTTCTTCTAGTAAAATCTTGCTTTAGTGTGGTTACATTTGTTATAGTTAATGAACCAGTACTGATACATTATTAGCTTAAGTTCATATTTTATATTAAGGATTATTCTTTGTGTTGTACAATTATAGGTTTTGATGAATGTTTCCACCATTGCAGTATCATTCACTGCTCTAAAAATCCCCTCTGCTTCACCTATTCATCACTACTCCCTTACTTCCATCCCTCAAATCCCTGGCAACCACTATTCTATCGCCTTTGTAAAAGTTTTCTGTTTTCCAGAATGTCATATATTTGGAATCATATAGTATGGAGTCTTTTCAGACTAGCTTCTTTCACTTAGCAATATGCATTTAAGGTTCCTTCACATCTTTTCATGGCTTGATAGCTCATTTTATTTATCACTGAATAATATTCCATTGTCTGAATGTACTACAGTTTATTCAGTCACCTATTGAAGGACATTTTGGTTGCTTCTAGTTTTTGGCAGTTAGGAATAAAGCTCCTGTAAATAATTCTTGTACAGGTTTTTGTGTGGACATAAATTTTCGTCTCAATTGGGTAAATGTCTAGGAGTGTGATTGCTAGATCATATGGAAAGCTTTGTTAAAAAAACAAAAACAAAAACCTGCCAAGCTGTCTTTCAAAGTGGTTATCCTATTTTGCATTCCCACCAGCAAAAAAATGAGAGTTGTTTCTCCACATCCTTACGAGTGCTTGGTATTGTCAGTGTTTTGGATTTTAGCCATTTTAATAGATGTGTAGGGGCATCATTGTTTTGATTTGCAGTTCCCGAATGACATATTATGTTAAGTGTCTTTTCATATGCTTTTTTTGCCATCAGTATATCTTTGTTGAGATCTTTTGCCCATTCTTAAATTCCTTGTTTTCTTATCTTTGAGTTTTAAGAGTTCTTTTACACAATAGAATTGGCTTGTTGGGCTTGTGCTGGCTTTAGCACCAAGTGTGTCCTGTTTCAGAGGTGTGGTTACCTATAGAAACAAAAATGAAATTAGTCAAAAGTATACTATTTTGAAGAATCACTCATAGTCCAAAGTAAGAGAGTATTACAGTTTCTTTGAGTCTAATAATTGTGGGGGGGAAAAAAGAATGGTGATGGTGCCAGAGAACTTTTTTTTTTTTTTGTAGCTTTTTTTTGACAAGTATAGGTTGTATGGTTGAATGGGTGCCTACTTTTATTTCTACAGTGAATTTGAGGATTTCCCTTCTACCAATTTCATAAAAGTTTTATGAAATTAAAAGCTTTGTTTGATTAAATTGTTCTTTGTATTAATTTAGGTACCTCGTAGAACTGGGCTGTATCAAGCCACTCTGTGATCTCCTCACAGTCATGGACTCTAAGATTGTACAGGTTGCCCTAAATGGCTTGGAAAATATCCTGAGGCTTGGAGAACAAGAAGCCAAAAGGAATGGCACTGGCATTAATCCTTACTGTGCTTTGATTGAAGAAGCTTATGGTAAGATAGATTGTTTAATAGATGTCCTGAAATTATTTTTTTCCTTTTTCTCCATGCTTTTCTGGCTTGTCCACACCTGTCATTAGCAAACTCTTACAAAAAAGTTGTTCTCTTATGAGTAATATTTAGTATGCAGAATTGGAAAAGAAGATGCATTGTAGATGTGAAGAGAAGCAAGTAGCCTTTTAAGTTGAGCCCTTTTTACACTGGGCTGTTAGGATCTTCCATTCCCTGACTCTGCTTGCCATTGTGGGTACTTTTGTATTCTTACTAGTCCATCTGAGCCTCAAGAGCATCCATATCTACTGTAGACAACGCCCGACTCCACTCCTTGTCTCTTGTAAGATTTTAGAGTTCTGATTTTGAGTTGCATCCCCCAATTCCTGTGTTCCTTAAGTGTTCTTGACTGTAAAGGTTTCTAAGAGTTTCATTAGAAACAGTAGAGTCACTATCTGCCGTTATGTTTCCTCATTCTTCCAATCTCAGTTCTAACTATACTCTTAATCACTGGTTTACCACTGTACTTTAAAGTTCCCTAAGTGATTTTAATGCATAGCCAGGATTGAAAACCACTGCTGTAGGGTTTTTTATTCCTAAAATTGGAATTAGGGATCATAGGGCACATTCATCTTCAAATTTATCAGATAATGCAGAATTGTTTTCCAAAATGACTTCAACAGTTTACCATTTTTTAAAGGCCTGATTATAAAAACTATATTCCTGCTTAGTGTAAGAAATTTTGAAAGTATGAAAAGACAAATGTTCCTCTACCCAGATCTTTTGCCATAGAAGTTTTGTTAATTTTTGGATGTGTGTGTATATATATATATATTAATATGGATACATATATGAATATGTATTTTTTTCTTTTGAGCAATGTTAACATTTATTTCCAGTATCGCTGTAGCAGTTAGATTGCTTATGGCTATAGGTAAAAGAAAGCCTAGCTCAGATGTGCTTGAACTTACTAAAGGGAGGAGTATGTGTTGGCTGATTGTTCTGGTTAGACTTCTTAGTTTAAGCAATAGAAATTGATTCTGATTGATTTAAGGATATTACACATTTGTTGAAATGATATTGGATAGCTCAGAGCCTAGGTAGATAGAACCAGAGCAAAGAATAAATTAGGCCACAGACACAGTCCCATAGGAGAACTTCTGTTCCTGGCCTTGGGCATAGGATGATGTGACTGTTATGGAAACGGCTGCTTCTGGGGACTGGCTGTTTCTTGCACACACGTTTAAGATGTCAGTTTGCAACAGTATTATTCAGAAGTAATCCCAGCAATATTTTCTATGTTGCTGCAAGATGCTTATGAGATATAGAGAATCTTCCTTTTATGTCAAGAAAAGAGACATGGCAAAATATAGTTTTATTAGAATTTCCAACAGATATACAACAGATTTTTTTTTTAATTCTTCATTCTAGGTCTGGATAAAATTGAATTCTTACAGAGTCATGAAAACCAAGAGATCTACCAGAAGGCCTTTGACCTTATTGAGCATTACTTCGGGACTGAGGATGAAGACAGCAGCATTGCACCCCAGGTTGACCTTAGCCAGCAGCAGTACATCTTCCAGCAGTGTGAGGCGCCTATGGAAGGTTTCCAGCTTTGAAGCAATACTCTGCTTTCATGTCCCCGTGTCAGACCAGGCTACCCAGTCAAGTCCTCTTGTGGAGCCCACAGTCCTCATGGAGCTAACTTCTCAAATGTTTTCCATAATACTGTTTGCGCTCATTTGCTTGCCTTGCGCACCTGCTCTCTTACACACATCTGGAAAACCTCTGGCTCTCTGTGGTGGAATACCCTTCTAATAAAAGGGTAACCAGAACGGCCCACTCTCTTATGGAAAACCCTAGGCTTTGGAGATCCGCACTTATATATTATAGAGTCATGGGAATATACACATAATAATGTGGCTCCCTTTTTTTTTTGTGGGGGAAAAAAGAGGACTCCTCATTCCCTTTAATGTGGGAAAAAATACTGACATTAAAAGATGAGACTAAACCTTTATCTTGAATTTCACACAACTACTTGCAACAAGGGAGATGTTTAGACCTGTTGTGTACTTCAGAGTACTTTTCATGAGTTCTTCCACAGTGAACCCTTGGATTACCTGGTGGCTTTTTCTAGCCAAATTTGCATTAATCCTTACTGAGATTGGATGGTTTTCTTTCCTCTGTTGGCGCCATTCTCCACAGATATTCAACCATCCGCTCCCTCACCTTCAGCCTTCAGTGAATGTGCTTTCTAGTTGTCAGGAATGCTGAAGAATTAACACTTTGACTCTTAAATGTGATACTGGTTTGAAGATTCCCTTAGAGCAAAAAGGAGAGGGGCACATATTAAGTTGTATGGCTATTGCTTCTCTTTGGTCTTATGTGTCTTAGGATTTGGAAGTGGTTCAATTCTAATGCTGGTATGAAGATTTAGAATCCTTAGTGATCGAAACCGTATCCTGTAATTCAATAAACAAGTTAAAAACAAATAGAAAAAAAAAAAGCCCTCTGATTTTCCCAAACTTAACCAGTGTGACTAGAGGCTGTGTTTCTGCATTAAAACAAATGTTTCAGGCTTTGTGGTCCTGATCAAGGTCCTCATTAAATTGGAGTTCACCCTAGGTGCTTTTCCTCTCTGTGACTGGCAAGTAACACATGCTTTTAA
Organism: Eschrichtius robustus; assembly: GCF_028021215.1. Lineage (NCBI taxonomy): Eukaryota > Metazoa > Chordata > Mammalia > Artiodactyla > Eschrichtiidae > Eschrichtius > Eschrichtius robustus. The sequence continues at coordinate 78,672,781 of NC_090829.1, forward strand.
AGGTTACTTAGGGAATTTTTTTTTTTTTCCCTTAGTTGGGTGCAGCTGGATTCTAATGTATTCATGCTGCACATAAGTAGCATCCTTATCTTAAATAACCCTCTTCTGGACATGACCTGTTTAACCCAAATAAGGGCAGTGATCTTCTTCTTATAACCTCATTGTTCCCTAATCATTTCATTTCATCTCCTACTAGTACTACCCAGTCAAGTCCCCTCCATAAAATAAAAACAGTTCTACCTTCTGGCTCATTTAATGATGACTGCAATCTCTACCTGCAAATGGCGCTTCCAGTACTGTCTTCAGTGATCCACATTTGTGCTCAGACTGGAATGAAAAAATAAGCTTAATTGCCAAGAGAACTGCAACTGAGTTCAATACGACTTCTTGGTGCTAGTTGGCCATCTTGACTCAATGTTGGGATATACTATCAGAGAAGATTTTTTGTTGATGTGCTGTTCAAAATGAATTCTGAAGGAAAAGTTGCTCACTTTTTCAGAGAATATCCTTTTATTAAACCTCTTTAATTTTGTCCTCTTCTAGAATTCATTATAACCCCAAAGCGTAACTATTTGGAAGTTCCCCTGACAAGCTGTTATATCTCTGGTAAATCCTGCTGAACTTTAGGGGACATTCAGAGCTTTCATACCTCATCATGTTATTTAAGCAGCCAACTTATGTGATCTGATTTAAACTTTAAAAAATCCACTTCATTCAAAGTAGAAAGATACAAAGACAGAGGACATTTATCAGCCAAGCGTGTGATGCATTTCTTGCATCTAGTCTGTAATTGTGTCTGTGCTCTGGGTGGATACCGTCTGATGTCTGTCTGTTATTGATGGAGCAGCCACTGCAAAACTAGTCAACTCCCATCTATAACTGTTACTTTTTCTAGTGCTGCTTTGTGCTGAAAGAACATTTTAGTTTACTGCACTTGACCTGTAAAAGACTTTGATCCTTTGTAATTTTAGGGACAAATTAGGTGGTTAATTTAAAGAAAAACTTTCAATGTTGCCTTTACATCACATTAAAATATAACTTCTTTCAGAAGGGTAATAGAAACACTGATTCATAGTAAAAATCTTTTTAGCTTTGACTTTTTCGTGGCTGAGTTTTTTTAAATTGTAAATTACTGGTAACATCATTTCTCTAGGATGTTTTAACTCATGTACCTTCTATTGGATAATTTAAAAAATTTCGTTTTGATAAACCAATTTGAATGGAAGAAAATATAAAATTTGATAAACCAATTTGAATGGAAGAAAATATAAAATTTGATAAACCAATTTGAATGGAAAAAATATAAAACAAAATTGTTTCCCCAAGTTAGCAAGAAGAGCATACATTGGGAATTTTTGCTAGCAGTTGCAGGTGTCTCAATGAATTAATTAAAACAAAGAAAGTCCATTTAACTAATGTCTATTTTCTGTCTAAAACAAGAGGAATTTATCTTGCTCGTGTCCTAGAAGTTCATGAGCCATGAGATACGAGCTAATTTTTTTTTGCAACGAATTTTTTTAAATATAAAAGTTGGAATTGATTAAAAGTTAAATCCCAGCATAACTGTTGTAACTGATAAAGCAGCCTTTTTGGTAATAGAATGACATTTAGGAGGTAGCTGTTGTCCTGTTTTTAGTTCTCTACCTGGCAGATTGTATCAGTTTAGTTTCAGTTTATTGTATAATCTTATCACTAAGATGTTACTTATTACAAAAGCATGCTAATTTCAACACAGGAAAACTCTTCTGTAGTTTAATATATACTGATGGGGGGTGGGTGGGAAGTGGCTTGATTTTACTTTCCTCTCCTTTTCTTCCTCCTCCAAACTTTCAATGTGTATTCTTTGAAATGAGAACTTTAGTGGGAAAAAAAGCATTGATAACATTTGGGATGTAAAGGCACTTTGTATCTGAAGGACCAGCAGGTAGATAACAGCCAGATTGAGAGACACCAAGATAGGTAAAGATGATAGATACGAAGAATGGTGAGAATTAGGAGACAGAGTTCTCCATGGAACACTTTTAATTCATGTTGTCACTAAATAATTAGAACCCTTTTAAACTTAACTTATATCAGCTGTACTGTTTTTGAAAATTCTATTGCCCTAGGATTGTTCCTTCCATCTGCCAGATAAAGCTGAATGGGCTCGGGGTCATTTTTCATCGTTATTGTTACAGATATAAACTTTAACAGTTATCCCATAATAAATCTGAATTATTCCAGATTGTTGCTGACTTTGCATAAGAAAAAATATGTAGTATATTTTATTAATCAAACTTTGTCAACTATCCTTTGTTGTACATGGCCACCCACGGGCAACTATGAATTTACTTCTCTAGTGCTAAATAAATATTTCAGTTATTTAATACCCCAATTTGGGGTTGCATTATGAAAGAGTTTTCCTCAAGTTGAAGAATTTTTCTTTCTCGCTAATGAATTTTGTGAACATTTTTATATCAATAGGCAAGTCATTATAGCTGTTTAAGGGCTTGGGGCTTTTTACATATATTAGAAATCGTGATGTCTAAGGGTGATTTTCACTAAAGAAAAGGGATCCACTTTTAGAAAGAGGTATTATTTGCTTTTCGTATTTATTTACTATGTTCTACCTCCTACATTCCAAAATTTGCTCATTTGCAGAGACAGGTATACCTATATATGGAAGTCTCAAAATCTGAATTTTTTGCCATCTGAAGTTAACAGAACCATTTTCTTCTGTTGTGAGGTGAGCAGAGTAAATATATATCTACCCAGCTGAGAAATATTCTTGGCTATCTTTTTCTATCATCAAAAGTTAAAGTTACATATATATCTTTAAGAAGCTGAAGTAATTGAAGGCAGATATAGTACTACTAGTACAGTAAGTCTGCTCTAACTTGGAGAATATTCTATAGCATGCTTTATTGTCAGAAAAGGATAGGTAGTAACAATGGGTACCAGAGCATCAGAAGAATGTGTGATAAAGTAAAATAAATATTATATGCTGATTCTAAAAATATCAGATTGCTACTGGACATAAAATTCATCTGGAAGTTTGGGGTAAGAAGAAAGGATTAAGGGTAGATGAAGTTCCATTCTGTTTTCAGCTAGGGGTAGACAAGGAAGTCCCAGTCTGTTTTCCTACAGGTCACATAAAGGCAACTAGTCTATTTGAACTACTGTTGTGTTCCAGGTGCCTGGCTAAGTGAGGGCTTTCACTTTCTCTCATTTAATCCTTCAACTGCTCTTTGAGGTGGATAATTGTCATTATGTTATAGTGACAAAATCAACAGGAGAATTTACTTTGCCTCAAGGTCACAGCCCTTGAACACTGTCTAAAGGTGGGGAAAAGCCCTGCAGGTTGTGTCTTGAAGAAAGCAACAGTCACAGTGGTGGTGTTCTGTGCCAAGAATTCCCAGAACAAGACACCGCAACCACAGCGGGGCCAACTCTTGTTTTGTTGGGCCATTCTTTCTTGTTCTTCCTTATCAGTCCCCTTGAAATGACTAAATCAGGTATGAATTGCTTTTAGGTTACATAATCTGGAGTGTAGACCCTCTCAGTCCAAACGTCTTTCCCCTTCTGTGGTGCTAAAATTCTGTATGACCTGACAAGTTAAAAATAATATATAAATGATTGATTTTGAGTTCAGTAGCATAATGGCTAAACTCAGAAACATGTTCCATTCAACAAACTCAAATGTAGGAAGTACTGACAGAGAGGGAAAGGCTTTGGAACAAACAATGCTGCCGTAGAAAGCAGTGCCATCCATGGATGTGAATTTAACACAGCTTACTTCCTAAAGGAGTGTCAACACAAGGAGTGTCCAAAATTTTAAAAAATGACCTTTTAATGTATGTTGTTGAGTATGTTCTGCTTACCTCGTCATTTTGACCACTCTATGTCCTTTTTCAAAGTGTTCTTACACTTTGATTTGGAATGGTTCTAATGATTCTTTGTACTTGAATGTGGTTGGTCAGGCCATGGATGAGTGCCTTGCACACAGTAGACATTCAATAAATATTAAATGACTGAAGGAATGTGCATCTATGTGATATTAGTAAAGGGTACTTGGTTACCAACGAAAGCTCAAAGGAATTCCTTTATGCTGCTGTTTGAAACAAGGATTAACAACTCTTTAGTGTCTCAAAATGTAAGTGCTTTGTATGTAGTTCCCTTTCAGGAGACATAATTTGACCTGAAGTTTACAAAAGCAAACGCTGTCATAACACAGGTTTGTTATATTAAAACAAAAACAAAAAACCTATGCCTTCTGAGAAAAGTTAATGGGTATATTTTACAGGGTAACTAATATATAATCAACTCCATGTTTATATATACACCAGAAATAGCTCATCAGTCTCTTCTGGCATACTCTAAGAAGAAAAAATTTTTTTGCCAATTATATCCAACCAATGTGGAAGTGGTGGTTGCCTTACGTTATTAAATAGAGATTTTTCATTTTTACACATTGTCTGTATTGCTGCATGAGAATACTTTCTTTATACATTCTTCCAATTTAAGTGACAAATCAGTAGAAACAGAAAGATGGATTTATTCATTCTGTGATTGCTTCTCTACCATTTTTGAGAGATTCCACTGACCAGGTATTTTTTCTGAAAACAAAACAAAATCTTAAAACAGTCTTACTTCCTGCAGACTACACTGTTATCCATAGTACACAATTGTAGGGTTTACAAATTTATTAAAGCTAGCTTAGATGACTGTTGCCCCTATTTCATTTGCCATTTTGAAAAAAAGTATTTTTCTAATTTTAAAATCAATAATGGTCATTTCTGTGATCTTGAATGTTTTTCCAAAGAATGAAATTACTCTAAATTCCTTTATCTATACCCACTTAACCTGAGGAAGCCAAAGGAGCCCAGCAGGTGTGGAGCACTGCCCTATCTAAAACACTTGGCCCCAGCATTATTTATGGGTAAGGAGAAAATAGAAACCCAGAAGACCACAGTGGTGGGCAGAGATCTGGGCAGGCTGGAGTGCAAATTAGCATACAAAGAGTGTAGAATCTTCCAAGATTAACTTCTGATAATGAGGAGAGCCCTCTTGGGAAGTCCACACTTACTGTTCTGGTTTGCTGGGGGCAGTCCCAGTTTTTAAATCAACACCTGTTGATTATTTTAGTGCCCCGTTTCACTTTAAAAAAGTCTCAGTTTAGATAAATTGCATGGCTACCCCATATTTAGCCCAAAGAGATGCTTGTATATTTAAATTGCTAGTGGTCTTAAGCAACTGGGTATGTATAGAGTTCTATTATGCCTGATTTTTGAGGTCTAGATTTGGTAATCAGTTGCTACGAAGGACGTCAGTCAAGTTGTTCCTTAGTATAGGAATCACTCCCAGGCCGTGTTTAAGGTCTGACACACATACCCACCTCCCACCCCCAATTTTTTTAGAATTAAAAAAAATGACCCAATATTTCTTACAATTGCAACTTTACTGGGTGGCAAGGAGAATAAACCTTTCAACCACAGATGAGACTTTCAGTTCTAAAACTTCTATGGGAAATTTAAAGAAACTTTAATGGGAGAGAAACTTCCAAATCACCTATCTGGTGAAGATTAAAAGTAGCAAAAATACAAATCATTAAAAACGGTACCGAGTAAGGAATTTTGCTTGAGAGCCCCAAATGCAAATCTCTAGTTATGGTTTCAGCCACTGTGGATTTACTTGTATCAGTATTCCCTAGTCCTACACACTCCACAGTTGCTGACGCTCCCCTCCGCCCAAGGAAGTAAACTAATGCTTTGTCCTAATCCATACAGACTACAGTATTAGGACTACATGTTAGTATTAGAACATGACTTAACGAATAAAGATTTAACTAGTTATGTTCATAGCTGTTTCTTTACACGAGTTCCTGATGCTATTCATAAAAACACTGCAGACACCAAGAAATGAATTTTAATACTGAAATCTCTCAAATTTTGGGAAAATCTGACGCAAAATCATCTCTGGATATTTCTGTCAACACATTCTTAATTGTGTGCCCCCTCTCCCCCTCATGCTTGTGGTATTTCTAGTGGGCTAAATATACTCCAGTACCAACACCCATCTTAGCCCTCAGACCATGTGTTTACCTTGTCTAATTGCCTTTCTTTACTCTGTGTTGGAAAAATACAGATTTACTTATATTCTTTGAAACAAAGCCTATGCTTTGTTCTGTGAAGTGCTTTTAAATTTATTTTTTAATGAGTTATTTAGAGTGTTTCTAAGCTTCCCAGTAAAAATCACTCTAACCCTGGCAAATGGGAGGAGGAAAGGAGAGGGAGGAGGTGGAGTTTAATGAGATTAAGATAATGTATAAAAATGGATGCTTCAAACCATTTTAAAGATGCTCTTCCCATTCTCAGCACCACATTGTGTTTATACTGTTAATTTGCACTAGCTAAGACAATTCCTGTCTAAATTCCAAACTAGAGTAGTAGGGTCTTTAAGTAATGAGGTTTTTACAGTTTATTCTAGGTGATCTAGTTATGCTGTTGTGCCTTATAAAAGCAAGACTTTAAATTATCCCCAGTAAGTATACGACAGGAGACCCTTGGTTTCCAAATGCTTTAATTGGTGACTGACAGAAAACATCCTGAGACACATTTGCGTCTTCACTTCAACTGGCTACCAGGAAAACCTTTCAAACAACACTAACAGCCTCTCTTGGGCACTCTTTATTGCGCAATTACGATCGACTCTCCCTATATGTGGGTTACACATCCTCACATTCAACCAATCACAGATCAAAAATCTTCCCCCCAAAATCCTTAAAGTTCCAAAAAGCAAAACTTTAAATTGCTTCATCCTAGCAACTATGTACATAGCATTTATATTGTATTAGGTATTGTAAGTAATCTAGAGATGATTTAAAGTATAGGGAAGGATGTGAGTAGGTTATATGAAAATACTCCAGCATTTTATACAAAAGACTTGAGCGTCCAGTGGATTCTGGTATGATGTGTGACGGGGCGGGGGGGAGGGTGTCGTGGAACCAATTCCCTGTAGATGCCAAGGGACAGACTATACAGGACTGGAGAAACTAGTCAGGCTTCCATTTTTGGTAAACTTATTCTTGTTTAAAGAGTAATTTACACCTGAAAAGCATCTATCCTTCACATATTTCGCAGCCACTAATCATTTCTTAAAAGTAGGGAGGGCTGGCTAAAGCCTAGTTACGAGTAACCTTACACATTTCTTACCCCATTCCACCTTTTCCGTTCCAAGCACCTATGCAGATCTGAACTTTCCTTGTCTTTGGAAATTTAAACCATAAGGAAGTGCTAAGACAAACGTCTGCTCATTTCCCCCGGCACTACCATGTCGGGCTACCTGGGCACTGGCCTTTAAAGGCCCCTAACACATATTCTTTATCCTTCCCGAAACGTTTAGGGAACACTTTTTAAATCAGAAGTCTTACAATCTGGGCGTAAATTTAGCTACGTCCCCCTCGCCTACTTGCAGCCTTTAGTACCCGCCACCATGCTCTACACCACAGCAGGTGGAGGAGAACAGAATGAAAGCCACCTGTGCAGCCGGAGCTTACGCAGAGTCATCGGCGCTGGGTGGGCCCCGGTCTGCTAAAAAACGCGCGGTCTGAGCGCCTTACATCCAAATGCGGGCTTAACCCTGCAGCTACGGGCATCGTAAAATTCAGTCCGTTCTCGTCACACGGTTTCCAAAAAGTAATGAACGTTCTTCGAAATACTCACTGCTTCCCACGCTAGCCAGTGAGGTATCGTAGAAGCCTTGTTCACTCTCCCTCTCGCCCAAGAACGCAGCCCACTGCTCGCGCGCGGAGGGCAAGGGTACAGAAGGCCGGAAGAAAACCTCAGGACTTTCTTTTGCGCAAGCGCAAGGGGGCTTCCCCCACAAGTCACCTCGGTTCGGAAGTGGTGGTGGAAGGGGCACCGTCTGCGCATGTGCCCGGCTGTGCTGCCCCCGCGTTAGTTCGCTACGCAGCGGTGTGGAGAGTGAGCCGCAGGCCTGGACCTCAGGGAACCGAGCCCACGCAGGTTTTCGCTTAGCTTCTGAAATCTGTTTAAAGCGGTGATTCATTCATGCTCAAGTATAGTACCTAAAGTCTGGCGGGTAGGGGTGCTCAGTAGTCTCAAACATTTCAGAGCTGGGGGGAGGAGCGGTGAGAAATACTTTCTGTAGATTCCCAACCCCCCTCGCCCCACCCCTCCGCGTGCAGCTTTGGACCGCTTTATACATTCGCAGAATACCCAGCAGTAATACCTTACTTGCCGACAGCGCACAGGACCCTTTTAATAGTATTTCTCAAGTATTTGTTTACAGAGGAAGAAGCGAGGAAAAACTGAAGCGGTCCAAGCCGTGCTGCTGTATCAGTGTATATTGTAGTTTAAAAACGATCCAGAAATTGTCACTAAAAGACCGTTTTTTAGTTTGTTGATTTTTTTTTTTTTTTTGAGTCCGATGTTTTTTATCTTCATTTTACTGGACAGAAGGGCCAAAATACTGGCTGCCTGGTTCAGGACCGGACATCTAGCCAGCCTACAGACTTGGAGCTTCAGAGTCATGACTACAAAGGAGTCAGGAGGTGCCAAAGCAGAGTCGGCTCTCTCTTCATCAGCCAATCCGAGCAAGCGTGTGTCTGAAAAACCAAACTATGCTCTGAAATTTACTCTGGTGGGACATACGGAAGCAGTATCATCAGTTAAGTTTAGTCCTAATGGAGAATGGCTGGCAAGTTCTTCTGCTGATAAAGTAATTATCATTTGGGGCGCCTATGATGGAAAGCATGAGAAAACACTTAAAGGACACAATTTGGAAATATCAGATGTTGCCTGGTCGTCAGATTCCGGTCGTCTTGTTTCTGCCTCAGATGATAAAACTCTAAAGATTTGGGATGTGAGATCTGGAAAATGTTTGAAAACGCTTACAGGTCACAGTGATTATGTTTTTTGCTGTAATTTCAATCCACCATCTAACCTCATCATTTCAGGATCTTTTGATGAGAGCATGAAAATATGGGAGGTGAAAACAGGAAAGTGCCTTAAGACTTTGTCTGCTCATTCCGACCCAGTTTCTGCTGTTCACTTTAATTGTAGCGGGTCCTTGATAGTGTCAGGTAGCTATGATGGTGTCTGTCGAATCTGGGATGCTGCATCAGGTCAGTGTTTAAAAACACTTGTTGATGATGATAACCCTCCTGTCTCTTTTGTAAAATTTTCTCCAAATGGTAAATATATTCTCATTGCAACTTTGGACAATACTCTTAAACTATGGGATTACAGCAGAGGCAGATGCCTGAAGACATATACTGGTCACAAGAACGAGAAATACTGCATATTTGCCAGTTTTTCAGTTACTGGTGGAAAGTGGATTGTGTCTGGTTCAGAGGATAACCTGGTTTACATTTGGAACCTTCAGACTAAAGAGATTGTACAGAAATTACAAGGCCATACAGATGCCGTAATCTCAGCAGCTTGTCATCCTACAGAAAACATCATTGCATCAGCAGCATTAGGAAATGACAAAACAGTTAAATTATGGATGAGTAATTAAACCCTTTAGAAATCAAGTAGTAGAGTCAAATCGGCCAAAAAAAAAAAAAAAAGTTAGGTATTATAAAAGATGGTTTCCTCTCAATTTTGGAATGGTTTTGTATTTTTTTTAAAACACTGCCTTGAATTACAAGATTTTAAGACCTCAATTTGCAAAGCAACACAGTCGGAAAAGCAAGTCTAGATCCCAGGGCTTCTGACTTTAATCTTGAGGTCTGTTATTACTCTCTTGTGTCTGTCCTTGAGCAGATTCTCATTCTGTTCCTCTCAGTGACTATTCTAGAGGATCACTGTATTTGACAAAAATTTAGAAGTAAGGCTCACAAGACAGGATGACTGATTAAATGAGGGTAGCAAGGGAGTCTGGAATAACTCCAGGGTATTTGGTTTGGGCGAGCAGATGAATTAAGAGAATAAGCCTAGGATGGTGGTGGATTGGAGATTTATGTCAGATGCCACTCACACACTTTAAGTGATAGCCTACACGATGGGACGTGAAATGGTCCATGGAATCAAGTTTGTAAATTGGGAAGAATAAGCAATGGTTGTGTTTGTTCTGAGAGTCTAAAAGTTTTAAGTTTTTATCAAAATAAAAAGTAAAAATAAACCAGAACAAAATTATAAAGGCATTTTACTGAAGGACCTCTCACTACCTTGTCAGACTGCCCTCTCCTGATTCTCAGGGCAAGCTCAATGTCTGTATGAGGCTGCTCTCTTTCATTAGGTCTGACCTAACCCTACCCATGCTACAGACTCAGTTCAGAAAATCACCACTTTGTGTAACCATCACTGGCTGCCTGCCTGACAGCTAAATTCGCTTTTCTTGCTTCTTGCTATAGCTTCTGTTATAAAATTCAAAATATATCATTTACCAATTTGTGTTGTAATGGTTTCATGGGCCATGTGTCTGGTAAACTATGAGCTCTGCGGAGTCAAGTATGTTTTATTTATCTTTGTATTCTCACTTTTTGTATATAGGAGGGACTCAAGTAATGTTTGATGAATGACAATAAATTATACCACCATCACAACTTCATTCCTTACCTGCTTTCAATAAGTTTTCGGAGTCAATTCCCTATACTGTTACTTTTGTTGATTAAAAGTATCTAACCATAGCCTCACATGTTAACTTTATTCAAACAGGGCTTACAGGAAATATAAAGTGGAAAATGTTTTCTGCCCATTTTACCTATAGAGACATGATAAACATGAAAAAATAATCTAGGAATTAAGCAAAACATAGTACAATGATCACTTAATTGAAAGTAGGTATTATAGAATACAAAAGAAGACGGTTTTGCCCTTGTTGCTTTTAATAGTGCTCATGAAATATTTGCTCGACAAGTTGTAAGCGATATAAGATAGTAGAGTTACTAGTAGGTGAGTGACTGCTAAGAAGTTAATAAGTGAGAGTACTGGGAGAAGTGGGATTAGATAGGGGCAGGTCCTAAATACTGGTCATGAAATTTATATTTAACCCAAAAACAGGTAGTCACTATAAGTTATCGAATAGGAGAGTTGACACAAAATGAGAAATGACTATATAAATTCTTGCTGCATGGTAGCATTTTTGAGCTTTGACTTAATCATACATTTTATTACAATATATCTCCAAGATACAACACTTTAAAATGCTTCTTTAGAAGTTAAAAATGGTATTGTTCTATGAAGAAAGATAATACACTTTTAAAAAGAAGTACATTAGATTTTACCCATATTTAAAACCCATATTTAGATAAGATGTAACGTGTGTTCCAAAATAATCAAGAAAAACTAATCTGCTAAAATGTATACAAAGCAATGCTTTTTGATGATAAATTTGCAAGTGATAAAAATCGAAGAGCTTGATATCTAAAATGAAGCTAAGGTCAGAGTACTGTGAAGTATATAGACAGACACAATTAACATCATCAGATAGATTATGAAGCTGTCCCTAGAGTGGTGCATTACATTTTACCGAGTATTTTATTAAACCAAATTCCCAAACAGCTGCATATATTACTTTTTAATCTGCTACAACCCTCTGAAGAGAACCAGCAGGTTGGGATGTTTATGCGGACCTGCCATCCGTTAATACTATTGAAGCACATGAGAATAAATGAAATACTTAAATAGAAACCAGCATCCATACCTGAGTGTGAGACAACCTGGCACCCTCGTCGAACTGTAAATAAGATACATACCAGATGCAAATGCTTATTTTTCAACACTAATAAGAAAATGCATTTGACAGATTTTCATAACTGAGAAATTTAGTGTAAAGGCAGAAGGAAAAGGACCGGTTGGGAATTGTAAGCCATGGAGCAGAAGAGGTGACTGTGCTGGCCCCAAGCAACTCCATGGCGCTGGGATTTCAAAATCCTCAGAAACTTGTGGCCAGACCTCCATCATCACCTTGCCGGGACTTTTTCAAAGACTGTTCTCCTAAAAGCCTCTGTCTACCAGCACGCCTGACAAAGGCATAGTGTGGTCTCGCTGCTTCCCAGGGCTCTTGAGAAACACCAGGGCATTTGGGAAGGTTAGCGCTCCAACGTGCACCTGGGCAGTGTACTCAGCTGGCCCTCCTTATCGCTTCAGAAATGAGGACACAGAAGAGAGAGAAATGCAGAACTAGAAACCATTTGGCTTCCGGGGAGATGTCACTTTGGTAATGGGAATTAAAGTAAGATACGGGACCTGACTCTCTAAAGAAGAGTTAATATTAAAGTTCAAGTAAGTTGTCTCACTTTTCATTCTTTCATTTTCTCAAAAAAGCTGAGGCTGCATTTAACCTGGATCAAAGCCGTAAAATATAGACAAGTCATTTCTTTAAGAAAATTTATTTGTAGCTCTAGAGCAGAATTAGGGAACTCATACCACATTCATTTTAATAAGGCCTGTTACTGCAACATTGTTTCTAGATTTTCAAAATCCAGCCAACATGGATATCTCTGCTACTCTGTTTTGGCCTTCACAGCAGCTTCTTCTCTCAGACGAGCTTTCTTTTCTAGGTTCAGGCTTGTTAAAGACTCGTTTCTTTTGGCAGCCTAAAGTGAAACCAATTTGAACAAGTGATTATTTGTGCTGGTTTGGGGAGGATGTCACTGCACTGACGCCAGCAGGCTGACGCGGGAAGTACAGGCATGGAAGGGTTGGCTGCCGGGCTCCGGGCACAGCAGCCCCCTGCTCGCGCCTTCTGCCTCCTCTGATCCTTCCTAGGACAGCAGCTCACCCACTCAAGCACAAGAGAAATGCCACACCTCTACCTTCTCTTCCTTTCTGGCCTCCTTTCTTTAAATCTTCCAGCCTCTCTTCTCCCTTTATAATGTATTCCCTTGTCTCTCTCTTTTCCTCTCTTTAGTATTAAATACCTTCGTGTTTCCATTTCTATCCCTTTTTTCCTTCCTCTCACCTTTCTTTGTTGCTACCATTTCTCCTTCCCCAACTCATTTGTATATTATCACACCCTTCTAGTTCCTTACTCCTCTTGTACCAAAAACATTCAGCTTTGGGAATCCCAGACTTCACCAAATACTACCACTGATGACTCCCAGCAGTGTCTACCCTGCTTTTCCATCCTTTGAGAGCAAACAGGAGTGGAGGAGAGACAATCATCCTCTTCCCCTATTTCCCTCCCTGTGATTTGTTACATTTCTTTGAAGCTTACATAAACAGACCAGTCTCAAATTTTTTATACCAAATGAGTGAAGACAGCACCCTATAAGGTGGTATTTTCTTCTATCTGTGTGATTTCACATGTAAAGAATTAAGTATGGGGAAGGGAGGAGAATCGGACTGGTAAGTTGATGGAGAGGACAAAACACAATGGCTAATTTCTGTCTTCTAAATCATATTAAGTTCAAAAGTTCTTCATTCCAGTAGCATTTACCAACTTTTTAGAAACAGACAGTTCCATAAAAGAGAAATAATAAAATTTTATGGTATAGAACAGGAGAGGAACTCTTTAAAGTATACAGTGTATACCCTTGGATGAGGCTAGGGAAGACCTCAAGAGTGATTTGTTTCTGGAGTATTTAAACTCAGCTAGTAGGACTTCCCTGGTGGCACAGTGGTTGAGAATCCGCCTGCCAATGCAGGGGACATGGGTTCGAGCCCTGGTCCGGGAAGATCCCACATGCCATGGAGCAACTAAGCCTATGTGCCACAACTACTGAGTCTGCACTCTAGAGCCCACGAGCCACAACTACTGAAGCCCATACGCCTAGAGCCCGTGCTCCGCAACAAGAGAAGCCACTGCAATGAGAAGCCCATGCACCACACGAAGAGTAGCCCCCGCTCGCCGCAACTAGAGAAAGCCCATGCACAGCAACGAAGACCCAATGCAGCCGAAAATAAATAAGTAAATTTATTAATAAATAAATAAACTCAGCTAGTATAATCAAGTAGACAAAAGCAATGCAGATTTCTCAGAATTCTGGAAAGCCCTATGTCCCGTCTACATGCTTCTGCAGGTTCAGTCTGAGAGCTAAGCATGAAAAGTCAAAGAGGGAGACAGAAAAAATACTGAAGTGGGGCAGGAACAGAGTTGTCAAGAGAACTTCACCCAGGCCTCCACACTTGCCCTTCATGCTCCCATAACATCAGCCTAAATGGTCAGTATCTTCTATTCCAAGACTCTAAAGAGAGCCAGAAGTTCATTTCTTTTACTCTGGACTCACTGGGGATAAGGAAGTCAGTTACCACTGGGTTTGCAGAAGAACCCTTTAAATATCTGACAATAGATACGAGACATCTCTTTCCACATGGAAGCTGTGATATATAGAATTAGACATGGTGTTAAAATAACGCCTTGGCCACTACTGCTGCATATAAAAATAACTATTTTAATCACAAGATAGTATAGTATGCAGTTTGGTAACTGGCAAACTTGGCTCCACATTTTTGTCTTGCCACTTATTAGCTATGTGACATTGGGAAAATTATTTAACATCTTTAAGCTTCAGGTTCCTCTTTTACAAAATACGGATAATAAGAGAACCTACCTCTTAGGTTCTTAGAATTATTGTGGTCATTAAGTAAGTTTAACAATACCTGTTACATAATGAGCAATCAATAAGTGGGAGCACTTTTACCATCATCTCAATTAGACAGGTCTAGGTTCAAACTGTGGCTCTGCCATTAGGGAGATGTGTGTGAACTTGGGTAAGTGACTAAAGCTTTCTAAGCTATGTCTTTATGTATTTATCTATAAGTGAGGTCCTAATAATATTATCTATCTTGCAGTGTTGTTGTGAGGTTTAAATAAGATAACAGCAAGGTACTTGGAAGACAGTAACATAGCTGTTAATAATGACTGGATTTCTGGACCTGAATTCCTATGTACCACTTAGGAGCTTAGATATATGGCCCCGTTTGAACATCAAGTAAAGAACAGTGATAAGAACACTCACCAAGAGCAGAGTGAGTATCAGTAAACAAATGAGAGTGCTTTACAGACATGCAGGGAGTTATCAGCAAGTATGCCAGTGTCATACTTCTTGTTTTACATTACTTATGACATCTGTGATAACTAAACACTTTTTTTACCTAACCAAAACTAATTTAGTCCTTCACCTTGCCAAAGTTAGGATTTGCTATTTATCTCCAGGCATCATATCTCAGGTTTGTTCCTACTATGTTTTATTTTGTTGCTTATCATTTCTCATGTAGGAAGTAGCCTCCTCATCACAGAGAATAAATACAAGGGTCAACCCCTGATTTCCTCTAGGTTTTTTTGTGGAAGATACACAAAGACAGACGGGAAGTCCACTCTCACCTTCTTGCCCTCAATAACCATCAAGACGCATCCTGCCACTGTCAAGGCAATCATTACATAGCTGACCTTCACCCGGACCTTGTTCTTTGCAGCGTCGAGCATCTCAAACCTAGTAATACAATGGGATCATGAGAGAAAGTTAAAATTTCACTTTCTGAAGTTGTCAGAAGGATATAAATCTCTGTGTCTCACAAATCAGGAGTAGAGTAGTGCCTATACATATAAACAAGGAGATGGGGCCTAGAAATCATATAGGACTTTGGGGAGGATGGAGCATTTTCACAATTCACTTTGTGTATGAAACACTACAAGGGGGTGTAGATGAAGATAGAAGGATGTATTATAGAACTCACCTCCTCCCATAAAGACATCAAAAATACATCTACATTTGGAACAATTCTCACAGAATACCCACCGAACACTGGCAGAAGACTTCATACAACTAAAGCTGCAAGAAAGATCACCAAACAACTGGGTAGGACAAAAGAAAGGAAAAAAAAAAGGAATTGGGACAGGACCTGCACCCTTGGGAGGGAGCTGTGAAAGGGGAAAAGGTCCCTCACACTGGGAGGCCCCTTAGCTGACTGGTAGGTCCACTGGGACAGACAGTAAGCCTCAGAGGCTCAGAGGCGAGTGAAGCAGCCGGCCTACAGTAGGCAGGACAGAGAGAGACCAGCACAGGTGGCCCTGGCCACCTTGCTGCACGTCCCAGCCCAAGACGCGCACCTCCTGGTGTGTGTGCAGCAGCTCAGGGCTGAAACTTGGGCTTCAGCAGACAAACCCAGGGAGAAGACTCAGTTTGGCTGTGCGGAGGCAGCCCGAAGGGCCTCAAGTGTAGTCCAGGCTGCAACTAGAAGTGTGTGGAGGACAGAGCCCATGCCTGTCACCGGAGCCCCACTGTCAGCACGCTAAGGTAGGGGCAGGGACTTGCCACAGCAGCCTCATTCTTGGTGAGCTCACAGTGGGTGTGGCTCAGCCGCTATGAGTTCTGGGAGTGTGCAAGTGCTGGGTGGTTGCCCGCATACAGAGGCAGGGCTGAAATCTGAGGCGATTCCCTGCGGGTGTGCAACTTCGGCGAATTTATGCCTGTGGCAGCGCCTGGGGATAATCCTAGATGATTACTGGCTCTCCTGTAGCTGAGACGGGTCTTGTGCCAGCAGCAACAGGCTTTGTGGGTGCACACACACAGAAGTGGGGCTGAAATCAGAGCCGATACCGGCGTCTCCACAGCAGAGGCGGGGCTGAGGGCCACGCCAACAAGAGTGTACTTTGTGAGCCTGCACAGTGGGTGGCAGGCGACGTCACAGAGCACATGTCTGGGTAGTCAGCTCCTGGGGGGGAATACACAGCAGCTCCTTTCCCAGCCAGAGCACTCCACTCCTGCCTACCTCACATCACAGCTTCGAACCGGATCTGGGGGCTTCTCTTCCAACAACTGGGGAGTAGACCCTGCCCATGACAGGGCTGTGACAACCACAGAGCAAAGAGAATGCCCCCCTCAACACAAGATCCAGTGCAGGCTCTGCTTACCACAACACAAATCACACCACTATGAAGGAGATAACAGCCAACACACATTGAGGAAAGATGTGGCAGACATCCATACCAAAAACAGCCCTCACACCAAAAATATTGGACTCACACAGGCTACGCAGGGTCATTCCCACATAAAAATAGCCCTTCAAGACCACAGTAGATAACTGTTTCCCTTAAATTCATAGAGTCAGAGAAATATAAGTAAAATGAAAAAACATAGGAACCACTCCCAATTAAAAGATCAAGAGAAATCTCCTGAAAGAACAAACAAGTTGGTTTGTTTCCCTAGACTGAAGAAACAGACCTCTCCAGTCTAACAACCCGAGTTCAAAAGTGAGGTAATAAAAATGCTGGAGGAATTAAGAAAGGCAGTCACTAGAAATGCAGATCACTGTAACAAGGACCTAGAAACTATAAAGAGGAGCCAATCAAAATTAGACAACTCAATTGCCGAGGTGAAACCGGGCTAAAGTCAATAAAGAGCAAACTAAATAATGCAGAAGAACGAGTAAGTGATCTGGAAGATAGAATAATGGAGATCACCCAAACAGAACAGCAGACAGAAAGACAAATGAAAGTAGTGGGACTTCCCTGGTGGCACAGTGGTTAAGAATCCGCCTGCCAATGCAGGGGACATGGGTTCAAGCCCTGGTCCGGGAAGATCCCACATGCCACGGAGCAACTAAGCCTATGTGCCACAACTACTGAGCCTGCGCTCTAGAGCCCAAGAGCCACAATTACTGAGCCCACATACCACAACTACTGAAGCCCACGTGCCTAGAGCCTGTGCTCCGCAACAAGAGAAGCCACTGCAATGAGAAGACCATGCACCGCAATGAAGGGTAGCCCCTGCTCGCCACAACTAGAGAAAGCCCGCGCACAGCAACGAAGAACCAACGCAGCCAAAAATAAATAAATTAATTAATTAAAAAATTTAATATCAGTTTATGATAAAAACTCTCCAGAAACTGGGCATAAAGGGAACATACCTCAAAATAATAAAGGCAATATACGAAAAACCCACAGCTAACATCATACTCAACAGTGAAAAGCTGAAAGCATTCCAAGATCAGGAACAAGATAAGAATGCCTACTCTTGCCACTTTTATTCAACATAGTTTTAGAAGTCCTAGCCAAAGCAATGAGAGAAGAAAAAGAAATAAAAGGAATCCAAATTGTAAAGGAAGAAGTAAAACTGTCACTGTTTGCAGATGACATGATAACTATACATAGAAAATCCTAAAGATGCCACCAGAAAACTACTAGAGCTCATCAGTGAACTCAGTAAACTTGCAGGATACAAAATTAATATGCAGAAATCTGTTGCATTTCTATACACTAACAATGAAATGTAAGAAAGAAAAACTAATTTAGTCACTTTCTGTAGCTAGGAGAGGAGATCAAGTCAGCTGACTTCAGAGTATCTAACAGCTCTTCACTAGGCACTACATAAGGTGTCAATGATAACACACAGATTTTCCAGCACTGTTATTATTCCAGGTACTTGCCAAAGAGGAAACATTTAGAGAAGTGGAAACTGTTTTAAAATTTGGTTGAAAGGTTTTAAGTAGTCAGACTCAGAAGAACTGCTTTTCCTTTAAAATAGACTACTGAAAAATAAAAGCTGCTTACAACCCTAAATTCAGCACTCACGAGACAGTCTCTGGGATTTCATCTTCCTTTTTGAAGCGACCTGACCATATTAGGATCTTCTTCTCCCAATCCGTAGGCTTATGCAATGGCACTCTGTGGCCATAAGTGTCTATGAGAAAAACAAGAGAAGATATCTTACTTATATGAGACTGACTCTCAAATTTAGCAACAGAAAAATGCTATTTGTGCTTTTTAGCTATTCACTAAACAGAATCATTGAGAAATCTCAAGCTAATTAGAGCTTTGTTTGGATGGAATTTCTTAGGTTGCTCATTTCTTAAATGAGATTCAAAAATTCTGTGAGGACTGAAGTAAAATAAAAGCATTATTTCCCAATATAAACCATAGCCATTGAAAGCTGAAAGAACACCATGAACAAAGTTATAAAGGTGAGAAGGATGAACTAAAAAGAGAACAGTGAGGAGCCTGTTTGACTTCAGTAGAATTAAAAAAAAGTCTGTAAGGTAAAATCAGATTATAAAAGAACCTGAATGGCAGGCTAAGCTTTTTAGACCTGATTCAAGAACTACTGTACACTTTGAAGCAAGGAAGAAGTTAACATTTTGGAAAATTTAATCTGCACAATGGATGGAAAGCAAAAGGATAGGACAGAGTGGGTAACAAGTCCAAACAGAAGATTATAATACAAGGTATTACAATACAAGGGTGAGGTGATATAGTCTGAACTAGAGTTATAACAGCAGGAAGAGAGACAATAAAGTCAACCTGATGATGACTGAAAGAATTTGGAGATGAAGACAAAGAAGGATTCATGAAGAACCTCAAACTTGGATGAGTAAGACAATAACAGTATTGTTAACCAAAACAAGGAGATTGTGAAAAGAACCAGTCAGGAGAGGAAAAAGCATGAATGCCATTTTAGATCTACTGACTCTAAATTCATGCCATCTGAGTAGGTTTCATTAATAAGTTGGGAGTGGAGATAACCACTGGTGCAAAGGGAGAGCCAGTGAGGATGACAGAGAAACATAGAAGACCAGGGGCTAAGCCTTGGGGCATGACCCAGAAAGGAGACAGGGGAAAGAGGCAGCAGAGGAAAACGGAGCAGCCAAAGATGAAAATGAACAAGAAAGGTAGAACCATAGACTATAAGAGAGACTTTCAAAGGAAGGGGAAGTCACTGAAGACAAGGGGCAGAAAAAGCTAGGGAATCACAGAATGTCAGGGTTAGAAAGGACCTTGGAGGTAATCTCATCCAACTTCCGTATAATGCCTACATCTCTCTTGCAGACAGACCATCTCCTTGACTACATACACATCACCTTTGCTTAAGCTGCACCTTTCACTTAACCAGAAGGCAACAGCAAAAGGAACAGGAAGGTCACTTGGAAAAAAATCCATAAAGAACCAAAGTCAAGAAAAGAGGTTTAGAAGTACAGAAATAGAACTGCTGTGATTTTATCTTTTAACCATTCCTGCGCTTGGCACAACTTTCTTTAGAGTTTTTTTTTTTTTCCATTTTATGTACTATATACTCATTAAAGACAATTCAGAAAGTATAGATGTGAGAAAACAAAAATATAAAAACCACCCCTAATTCTCCTGTCATAGCATGATCACTATATTTTTATTTTGGTGTGTTTCCTGAGTCTTATCCCCATACATATGTACATATATGTAATTTCTATATGTACCATGCTTGTGCTTACACACAATATAAAATTTTGTATCCTGCTTTGTTCATTAACATGATGACAAACACTTTCCATGCCAGTATGCGGTATTTATAAGCCCCATTTCCAACAGCTGCACAACCTCATCAAGTAGATCTAACATATATAATTAATCATTCCCAGATTACTTAACATTTAGACTAATTTCTCAGTTTCCATATATATATATATATATAAATATAAATGGGAACATCTTTACATTCAAAGCTTTTTCCGCATATTGGGATTATTCCTTAGGATAGATTCCCAGAAGTGAAACACCAGGTCAAAGGGTATAAACATTCTGAAGCTCTTGATAAATATTCTTTGAGAATAATTCTTTTCCTCTCCCCAATACCCGCCTGGCCCTAGTGCACTGCCATGAAGAAGCAACAAGCAAATAGTTCCTGGGACCCTACAGTTTATATATTATGCTCCTTCTTCCACAGTGGTGACAATGACAGGGTTTGGAGTTAGGGATAGGACTAAACATGTCTGAAGTCAATGTACAAGCCAGTGCGTAATCCTAATTATATTTTACCCAAAACATCATTTTTTGATTTGGTTCATCTTTGAGGTTCCTTAAAAGATGATTTCTAGACCACTATTTACTTTGGTGCATCTATCGTCCTATAAAAAGCTCCAGTCAAATCCCTGAGGCAAGAGATGACAATGACAAACGAGAAAAATGAAGAAATCACTGCCACACGTAAGCACAGCTAATATAAGCACAATTTGGGAGGCCTGAACTACATGATAGGGTATGATATAGGGACCCCTGTGACCACCTCTCTTTTAGGTTCTTTTGATTCCAAGTTATTCTAGTCTTTGGGAGCTGCCTAGTCCATAACTGGAAAGACTAATAAAAACTTACGGGTTGGAGGCTTTGGACTTTCCTGGGGTTTGTTGCAAAATCCATTTATTATCTTCAAATCAGAGTTTCTGGTAAGCCTTAAAGATGAGAAAGCATCTCTTTCACAGAACCTAAAATAACTTCCTAGAAAAGAGAGAAAAATGTTTCAGAGAAAGGAAATCTGATGTCTCAAAATAAGAAATACCTGCAAGATACAATTTCATTTATAAAGATTAGCTCACTTAACAATGAATACCCTACTCTATATGTAAGATACATGTACTATATTTAAGGTGCTATGCTTAGTGCTATCTTAAAATATGCATGTTTTGCTGACTAGGAAATTACGAATTTACAACATAAACATTTTATCAGCTGTAAGTTTTATAAAAGCACTTCTCACGTGTGTCTTATCATAACAATAATGATTCTGGTAGGAATATTATGGATTATGACCCTTGGTCATTGAGGTAAAGATCAGCAACCTCCCAGAAGTGCTAAAACAAGATGCCAAGTTGCCAATACTGTTCTGATAAACTCTGGGTAGGGGGCTGCAATGGCCAGCAAGGGGCTCTTTAGAAAGCCTTGTTCCTTCCAAGACATAATTCTCCAATTAGAAATCAACTTCAGATACAGTCACAATTTATGTATAATTTTAAAACTATATATATATTTATATACATACAAAAGTATAAAACTACGTTATCATATACAGTATATGTAAGCAGTTAATTTTTAAAGTCTAAATTCTAAGCACCTATAGAGAATAGTATTACAAATCACTATGTATTCACCACCCAGTTTCAGCAATTATCAATACATGGCCAATATTGTGTCATCTGAATCCCACCCACTCCCTCCCACCAACCGGATTATTTTAAAGCAAATCCCCAACAACCTATTAGTTCATCGATAAACACTTCAGTATTTATCTCAAAACAATAATAACTTTTCAAAATCATATCCAGAATACCATTAACATAACTAAAAAATATTCCTTTGATATCAGCACATTATGATCAAATGACATTATGATTCAGTTTCTCCAATGGACTTACAATTTTTTTTACAGTGGATTTATTCTGAATAGGTGCACACACTGAATACAGTTGATGCATGCTGCATAGGTGTCTCCCTCCTTTTTTTCTTGTCATTTATTTGTTGAAGAAACTAGATCATTAGTCCGAATTTCCTTCGTTTTAGGTTTTGCTGATTGCCTCCCCATGGTGTTATTTAACATATTCTTCTAATTCCCCTATTCCTTGTAAACAGATTTTTGAGGTTTCATCAGATTCAGGTTAGAATTTTTAGCAAGAAAATGTCATAGGTGGTACTGTGTACACCCTACCGTATGACATCCTAAGGTACACATCGATTTTGTCTTTTTGTGATATTAAGATTGAGCAGTAGATACTATCAGTGTGACTCATCCTTATAAAGTTCTCCATCAACCTTTCATCTAATGTTTTAAGCAGACATTGGTGACTGTTTCATTAGGGGTTGCAAGATGGTAGTATTTTTTTCTACTTTACCTATTTGGTTATCCTGAGGTAAAAGTCATAAAAGAAATGTAGAATAAATGCTTGATTCTTTCCCTTTATTTGCGTTTTCAAATTAATGAATTGGTTTCCTTGCAACCTCCACAGGTACCCTTTTGTTTAAAAGTAACATAAGGAACTCTTGCATTTAACACATGTGATGTGCTCCAGTCCATTCCAGTTATTTTTCTTTTTAATGCCCAGATGTTCCTATCTTTAGTCACTGGGGACCTTTCTAATTGGCTCCTGGGTCCTTTCAACATGCGCCCAGTAATCATTTATAGCTGCCTTACTTTCTAACATGTTCTGTACTCATTTTAAATGCTTCCTGCCCCAGATTTGGAATCAGACATTCCTCCAAAGTGCTCTGGTTCTTTTAAGTAGAAAATGTTCTTAGAGATGCCTGAGGGAGGTTCATTGTTACTGAGTTTGTCACTGTTTCCAGACCTTTTCAGTGAACAAACCTAAGAAACACATTCCTTCTTAAAACGAATGCCTGCTTAAGAACTTAGAAATTTTCACCTTCAGCGTTAGCATGAACATTTTTAATCAGTCAATAATTAATCAGAATTCAAAGCAGAGACAGCCATGAACAGTTCTGATGAGGGTAAAACAGGATAATTCTGAGTATGGGGGTGTCACGGTATAAGAGAGAGCAGGGCTGGTATAGGATTCAGTCAGAAGATCACAAAAGAGCCCTAGGGTCCTAGGACATGGAAGAAAGGGAGCACTGCAGTAGAATGAAACAGAACAGAAAGCTGGAAAGGCACCAATGATAAATCTGACCAGGGTCCTGGCCCTCCATGATGCTCTGGGTGACAAAGAAAAACATGCCCAAGACTTGCCTTTAATGCGACAAGAGTGTGCCCTCACAGCTTTGTGCTTAAAACATCACAGGAGAATTCAAGCAGTTTTAAAAATCTATTTGTTAGTGGACAGTGTGTACCTTTGAAATTCCAAACTCCTAATTGAGTGTCATTGTAGCTTCAGAGTTTGAAGCAATAAGGAGAGGCAAGAGAGGGACGAGGAGTAAAATGTGATTATAGCACTGGACCTCCCATAGTCGGTGAGAAACATAATTTCCTTGCCTTTTTTTTCTCTTGCTGTTAAGAAAACTTTTAAACATAGCAATCTAAAAGATATCACTGTGGACTTCTCACAGGCATATGTTTGTATATGTCTAAAGATGTTTAAAACAACACTTATTGATACATAATTCCACATCAAAAATTCATCCTTTTAAAGTGTAAAATTCAGAATCATCTCCTGCTTCAATCTGCTGCTGGACAGGAACCAATCAGAGAGAAAGAGGTGAAAGATGGAGAAGGGAGTCCAGGGCTTTCTCGATCACAAATCTCACCTCCACTCCAACTCTCTTTATACTTTTCTTGCAAAAATAATAATAGAAATAAGGAGGTGGTAGGGTTTCCAAAAACAAAAATTGTAAGCTTCAACTATCTGGGGAAGGCAAAAAGCTCATCCACCACAACTCTCAGTTTGAAAGTAAAGGAGGATTGGAGACATGGTGGCAGAGTAGAAGGAGCTGAGCTTACCTCCTCTCAGGAAAACACTAAAATCACAAATAACTGCTGAACAACCATTGACAAAAAAGACTGGAAACTACCAAAAAAGATATTCTACATCCAAAGACAAAGAAGAAGCTCCACAAGATGGTAGGAGGAATGCATTTGCGATACAATCATATCCCATACCCACCAGGTGGGTTACCCACAAACTGGAAAATAATTATAACGCAGAGGTTCTCCCACAGGAGTGAGAGTTCTGAGCCCCAGGCCAGGCTCCTCAGCCTGGGGGTCTGGCATCAGGAGGAGGAGCCCCTAGAGCATTTGGCTTTGAAGGCCAGCAGGGCTTGATTGCAGGAACTCCACAGGACTGGGGGAAACAGAAATGCCACTCTTAGAGGATGCACACAGGTCTCGTGCACACCAGGACCCAGGAGAAGGCAGTAACTTCATAGGAGCCTGGTCCAGACCTACCTGTTGGTCTTGGAGGGTCTCCTGTGGAGGTGGGGGGCAGCTGTGGCTTACTGTGGGGATAAGGACACTGGTGGCAGAGATACCAGGGAGTACTCATTGGTGTGAGCTCTCCTGGAGGCCACCATTTAGACAACAAGACCTGGCCCAACCCAACAGTCTGTAGGTGCAAGTGCTGGGATGCCTCGGGCCAAACAACTAACAGGGTGGGAACACAGCCCTACCCATTGGTAGACAGGCTGCCTAAAATCTTCCTGAGCCCATGGCCACCTCTAAACACACCTCTTAACACAGGCCTGCCCAACAAGGGACAAGACTCAGCTCC
Source organism: Eschrichtius robustus (assembly GCF_028021215.1). NCBI lineage: Eukaryota > Metazoa > Chordata > Mammalia > Artiodactyla > Eschrichtiidae > Eschrichtius > Eschrichtius robustus. The sequence continues at coordinate 78,697,626 of NC_090829.1, forward strand.
ACCCACCAGTAGGCAGGCATCAGTCCCTCCCACCAGGAAGCCTGCACAAGCCTCTTAGACCCCACCAGGGGCAGACACCAGAAGCAAGAGGAAGTACAACCCTGCAGCCTGCGGAACGGAAACTGCAATCACAGAAAGTTAGACAAAATGAGACAATAGAGGAATATATTCCAGATGAAGGAACAAGATAAAACCCCAGAAAAACAACGAAATGAAGTGGAGATAGGCAACCTTCCAGAAAAAGAATTCAGAGTAATTATATCAAAGATGATCCAAGATCTCAGAAAAAGAATGGAGGCACAGACTGAGAAGATACAAGAGATGTTTAACAAAGAGCTAGAAGATACAAAGAACAAACAGAGATGAACAATACAATAACTGAAACGAAAAATACACTAAAAGAAATCAACAGCAGAATAAACGAGGCAGAAGAACGGATAAGTGAGCTGGAAGACAGAAAGGTGGAAATCACTGCTGCCGAACAGAATAAAGAAAAAAAAATGAAAAGAAATGAGGACAGTTTACGAGACCTCTGGGACAACATTTAACGCACCAACATTTGCATTATAGGAGTCCAAGAAGAAGAGAGAGAGAAAGGGCCTGAGAAAATATTTGAAGAGATAATAGCTGAAAAATTCCCTAACATGGGAAAGGAAACAGTCATCAAAGTCCAGTAAGTGCAGAGAATCCCATACAGGATTAAACCCAAGGAGGAACATGCTGAGAAACATAGTAAGCAAACTGACAAAAATTAAAGACACAGAGAAAATATTAAAAGCAACAAGGGAAAGGCAACAAATAATATATAAGGGAACTCCTGTAAGGTTATCAACTGATTTTTCAGCAGAAACTCTGCAGGCCAGAAGGGAGTGATGATATATTTAAAGTGATGAAAGGGGAAAAACCTACAACCAAGAATACTCTACCTATCAAGGCTCTCATTCAGATTTGATGGAGAAATCAAAAGCTTTACAGACAAGCAAAATCTAAGAGGATTCAGCACCACCAGACCAGCTTTATGACAAATGCTAAAGGAACTTCTCAGCAGAAAAGCTCACATCTAGAAGCAAGAAAATTACCCATGGGAAAGCTCACCAGTAGAGGCAAACATACAGTAAAGGTAGGAAATCATCCACACACAAATATGATATCAAAACCAGCAATCTATAGAAGAGGAGAGTATAAAAAATGCAGGGTAGAACAGTCAGCTCTACCCACCACCAGAGCCTCCCATCAAGCCTCTTAGATAGCCTCAACCACCAGAGGGCAGACAGCAGAAGCAAGAAAAACTACAATCCTGCAGCCTGTGGACCAAAAACCACAGTTACAGAAAGATAGAGAAGATGAAAAGGCAGAGGGCTATGTACCAGATGAAGGAACAAGAAAAAACCCCAGAAAAACAACTAAATGAAGTGGAGATAGGCAACCTTCCAGAAAAAGAATTCAGAATAATGATAGTGAAGATGATCCAGGACCTCGGAATAAGAATGGAGGCAAAGATTGAGAAGATGCAAGAAATGATTAACAAAGACCTAGAAGAATTAAAGAACAAACAAACAGAGATGACCAATACAATAACTGAAATGAAAACTACACTAGAAGGAATCAATAGCAGAATAACTGAGGCAGAAGAACGGATAAGCGACCTGGAAGACAGAATGGTGGAATTCACTGCTGCGGAACAGACTAAAGAAAAAAGAATGAAAAGAAATGAAGACAGCCTAAGAGACCTCTGGGACAACATTAAACGCAACAACATTCGCATTATAGGGGTCCCAGAAGGTGAAGAGAGAGAGAAAGGACCAGAGAAAATATTTGAAGAGATTATAGTCGAAAACTTCCCTAACATGGGAAAGGAAATAGCCACCCAAGTCCAGGAAGCGCAGAGAGTCCCATACAGGATAAACCCAAGGAGAAACACGCCGAGACACATAGTAATCAAAGTGGCAAAAATTAAAGACACAGAAAAATTATTGAAAGCAGCAAGGGAAAAACGACAAATAACATACAAGGGAACTCCCATAAGGTTAACAGCTGATTTCTCAGCAGAAACTTTGCAAGCCAGAAGGGAGTGGCATGATATACTTAAAGTGATGAAAGGGAAGAACCTACAACCAAGATTACTCTACCCGGCAAGGATCTCATTTAGATTTGATGGAGAAATCAAAAGCTTTACAGACAAGCAAAAGCTAAGAGAATTCAGCACCACCAAACCAGCTCTACAACAAATGCTAAAGGAACTTCTCTAAGTGGGAAACACAAGAGAAGAAAAGGACCTACAAAAACAAACCCAAAACAATTAAGAAAATGGTCATAGGAACATACATATCGATAATTACCTTAAACGTGAATGGATTAAATGCCCCAACCAAAAGACATAGACTGGCTGAATGGATACAAAAACAAGACCCATATATATGCTGCCTACAAGAGACCCACTTTAGACCTAGGGACACATACAGACTGAAAGTGAGGGGATGGAAAAAGATATTCCATGCAAATGGAAATCAAAAGAAAGCTGGAGTAGCTATACTCATATCAGAAAAAATAGACTTTAAAATAAAGAATGTTACAAGAGACAAGGAAGGACACTACATAATGATCAAGGGATCAATCCAAGAAGAAGATATAACAATTATAAATATATATGCACCCAACATAGGAGCACCTCAATACATAAGGCAACTGCTAACAGCTATAAAAGAGGAAATTGACAGTAACACAATCATAGTGGGGGACTTTAACACCTCACTTACACCAATGGACAGATCATCCAAAATGAAAATAAATAAGGAAACAGAAGCTTTAAATGACACAATAGACCAGATAGATTTAATTGATATATATAGGACATTCCATCCAAAAACAGCAGATTACACGTTCTTCTCAAGTGCGCACGGAACATTCTCCAGGATAGATCACATCTTGGGTCACAAATCAAGCCTCAGTAAATTTAAGAAAATTGAAATCATATCAAGCATCTTTTCGGGCCACAACGCTATGAGATTAGAAATGAATTACAGGGAAAAAAACGTAAAAAAGACAAACACATGGAGGCTAAACAATACGTTACTAAATAACCAAGAGATCACTGAAGAAATCACAGAGGAAATCAAAAAATACCTAGAGACAAATGACAATGAAAACACGACGACCCAAAACCTATGGGATGCAGCAAAAGCAGTTCTAAGAGGGAAGTTTATAGCTATACAAGCCTACCTAAAGAAACAAGAAAAATCTCAAGTAAACAATCTAACCTTACACCTAAAGAAACTAGAGAAAGAAGAACAAACAAAACCCAAAGTTAGCAGAAGGAAAGAAATCATAAAGATCAGAGCAGAAATAAATGAAATAGAAACAAAGAAAACAATAGCAAAGATCAATAAAACTAAAAGTTGGTTCTTTGAGAAGATAAACAAAATTGATAAGCCATTAGCCAGACTCATCAAGAAAAAGAGGGAGAGGACTCAAATCAATAAAATCAGAAATGAAAAAGAAGTTACAACAGACACTGCAGAAATACAAAGCATCCTAAGAGACTACTACAAGCAACTTTATGCCAATAAAATGGACAACCTGGAAGAAATGGACAAATTCTTAGAAAGGTATAACCTTCCAAGACTGAACCAGGAAGAAACAGAAAATATGAACAGACCAATCACAAGTAATGAAATTGAAACTGTGATTAAAAATCTTCCAATAAACAAAAGTCCAGGACCAGATGGCTTCACAGGTGAATTCTATCAAACATTTAGAGAAGAGCTAACACCTATCCTTCTCAAACTCTTCCAAAAAATTGCAGAGGAAGGAACACTCCCAAACTCATTCTATGAGGCCACCATCACCCTGATACCAAAACCAGATAAAGACACTACAAAAAAAGAAAATTACAGACCAATATCACTGATGAATATAGATGCAAAAATCCTCAACAAAATACTAGCAAACAGAATCCAACAACACATTAAAAGGATCATACACCACGATCAAGTGGGATTTATCCCAGGGATGCAAGGATTCTTCAATATACGCAAATCAATCAATGTGATACACCATAGTAACAAACTGAAGAATAAAAACCATATGATCATCTCAATAGATGCAGAAAAAGCTTTCGACAAAATTCAACACCCATTTCTGATAAAAACTCTCCAGAAAGTGGGCATAGAGGGAACCTACCTCAACATAATAAAGGCCATATATGACAAACCCACAGCAAACATCATTCTCAATGGTGAAAAACTGAAAGCATTTCCTCTAAGATCAGGAACGAGACAAGGATGTCCACTCTCACCACTATTATTCAACATAGTTCTGGAAGTCCTAGCCACGGCAATCAGAGAAGAAAAAGAAATAAAAGGAATACAAATTGGAAAAGAAGAAGTAAAACTGTCACTCTTTGCGGATGACATGATAACTATACATAGAGAATCCTAAAACTGCCACCAGAAAACTGCTAGAGCTAATGAATGAATATGGTAAAGTAGCAGGATACAAAATGAATGCACAGAAATCTCTTGCATTCCTATACACTAATGATGAAAAATCTGAAAGAGAAATTATGGAAAAAAAAATGCAGGGTATTGGAAATGCATTTGAAATTCAGAGACCAGCAACTGAAAACAATCATATATATATATGTGTGTGTGTGTGTGTGTGTGTGTGTGTGTGTGTGTGTGTGTGTGTGTATATAGAGAGAGAGAGATAGAGAGATAGAGGGGGGCAGAGAGGGAGAGAGGGAGAGAGAGAGAGACTGCTACATCAAAACCTCATGGTAACTGCAAACTGAAAATCTACAATAGATACACACACAAAAAAGAAAAGGAATCCAAACACAACACTAACGTTAGTCATCAAATCACTAGAGAACAGAACAAAAGAGAAAGGGAAGAGAAAACACCTACAAAAACAAACCCAAAACAATTAACAAAATGGCAATAAGAACATATATGTTGACAATTATCTTAAATGTAAACAAATTAAATGATCCAAACAAAAGACATAGACCGGCTGAATGGATACAAAAACAAGACCTGTATATATGCTGTCTACAAGAGACCCACTTCAGATCTAGGGACACATACAGACTGAAAGTGAGGGGGTGGAAAAAGGTATTCCATGCAAATGGAATCAAAAGAAAGCTGGAGTAGCAATATTCATATCAGACAAAATAGACTTTAAAATAAAGACTGTTACAAGAGACAAAGAAGGACACTATATAATAATCAAGGGATCAATCCAAGAAGAAGTTAAACAATTGTAAATATATATGCACACAACATAGAAGTACCTCAATATACAAGGCGAATATTAACAGATATAAAAGGAGAAATCAACAGTAACACAATAACAGTAAGGGACTTTAACACCCCACTTACATCACTGGACAGATCATCCAGACAGAAAATCAATAAGGAAACACAGATCTTAAATGACACATTAGACCAAATGGAATTACTTGTTACATATAGAGCATTCCATCTGAAACCAGCAGAATACACACTCTTCTCAAGTGGACATGAAACATTCTCCAGGATAGATCACATGTTGGGCCACAATGCAAGCCTCAGTAAATTTAAGAAAATTGAAATCATATCAAGCATCTTTTCCGACCACAACACTATGAGACTAGAAATCAACTACAAGAAAAAAACTACAAAAAACACAAACACATGAAGGCTAAACAATATTCTACTAAACAACCAATGGATCACTGAAGAAATCAAAGAGGAAATCAGAAAATACCTAGAGACAAATGAAAATGAAAACACAATTCAAAACCTATGGGATTCAGCAAAAGCAGTTCTAAGAGGGAAGTTTATAGCAATATAACCTTTCCTCAGGAAACAAGAAAAATCTCAAATAAACAGCCTAACCTTACACCTAAAGCAACTACAGAAAGAAGACCAAACAAAGCCCAAAGTTAGTAGAAAGAAAGAAATCATAAAGATCAGAGCAGAAACAAATGAAATAGAACCAAAAAGAAATAGCAAAGATCAATGAAGCTGAAAGCTGATTCTTTGAAAAGATAAACAAAATTGATAAACCTTTAGCCAGACTCATCAAGAAAAAAAAAGGAGAGGGCTCAAATTAATAAAATTAGAAATGAAAAAGGAGAAGTTACAACTGAATCCACAGAAATACAAAGGATCATAAGAGACTACTACAAGCAACTATATGCCAATAAAATGGACAGCCTAGAAGAAATGGACAAATTCTTAGAAAGGTACAGTCTCCTAAGACTAAACCAGGAAGAAATAGAAAATATGAACAGACCAATCACAAGTACTGAAATTGAAACTGTGATTTAAAAATTCCAACAAACGAAAAGTCCAGGACCAGATGGCTTCACAGGCAAATTCTACCAAACATTTACAGAAGAGTTAACACCTATTCTTCTGAAACTATTCCAAAAAATTGCAGAGGAAGGAACACTCCCAAACTCATTTTATAAGGCCACCATCACCCTGATATCAAAAACAGACAAAGATATCACACAAAAAAGAAAATTACAGGCCAATATCCCTGATGAACATACATGCAAAAATCCTCAACAAAATACCACCAAACCAAATCCAACAATACATTAAAAGGATCATATGCCATGTTCAAATGGGATTTATCCCAGGGATGCAAGGATTTTTCAGTATCCACAAATCAATCAGTGTGATACACCACATTAACAAACTGAAGAATAAAAACCATATGATCATCTCTATAGATGCAGAAAAAGCTTTCGACAAAATTCAACACCAGTTTACAATAAAAACTCTCCAGAAAGTGGGCATAGAGGGAACCTACCTCAACATAATAAAGGCCATATACGACAAACCCACAGCAAACATCATACCCAACTGAGAAAAGCTGCAAGCCTTCTCTCTAAGATCAGGAACAAGGCAAGGATGTCCACTCTAGCTACTTTTATTCAACATAGTTTTGGAAGTCCTAGCCACAGCAATCAGAGAAGAAGAAGAAATAAAAGGAATCCAAATTGGAAGGAAGAAATAAAATCGTCACTGTTTGCAGATGATAAGATACTATACATAAAAAATCCTAAAGATGCTACCAGAAAACTACTAGAGCTCATCAATGAATTTGGTAAAGTTGCAGGATACAAAATTAATACGCAGAAATCTGTTGCATTTCTATAGACTAACAATGAAAGAGAAATTAAGGAAACAATCTCATTTACCACTGCATCAAAAAGAATAAAATACCTAGGAATAAACCTACCTAAGGAGGCAAAAGACCTATACTCCAAAAATTATAAGGCACCCATGAAAAAAATCAAAGATGACACAAACAGATGGAAAGATATACCACGTTCTTGGATTGGAAGAATCAATGTTGTCAAAATGTCTATAGTACCCAAGGCAATCTAATGATTCAATGCAATCCGTTTCAAATTACCAATGGCATTTTTCACAGAACTAGAACAAAAAGTTTTAAAATTTGTATGGAAACACAAAAGACCCCAAATAGCCAAAGCAATCTTAAGAAAGAAAAATGGAGCTGGAGGAATCAGGTTCCCTGACTTCAGACTGTACTACAAAGTTACAGTAGTTAAAACAATATGGTACTGGCCTAAAAACAGAAATATAGATCAAGGAACAGGACAGAAAGCCCAGAAATAAACCCATGCACCTATGGTCAATTAATCTATGACAGAAGAGGCAAGAATATACAACGGAGAAAAGACAGTCTCTTCAATAAGTGGTGCTGGGACAGCTACATGTAAAAGAATGAAATGAGAACATTCCCTAACACCATACACAAAAATAAACTCAAAATAGATTAAAGACCTAAATGTAAAACTGGATACTATAGAACTCTTAGAGGAAAACATAGGCAGAACACTCTTTGACATAAATCGCGGCAATACCTTTTTGGATTCACCTCCTAGAGTAATGAAAATAAAAACAATAATAAGCAAATGGGGCCTAATTAAACTTATAAGCTTTGCACAGCAAAGGAAACCATAAACAAAATGAAAAGACAACCCACAGAACGGGAGAAAATATCTGCAAACAATGCAACCGACAAGGGATTAATCTCCAAAATATACAAATAGCTCATGCAGCTCAATACAGTAAGTTCCCTACATACGAACGAGTTCCATTCCAAGAGCGCATTCGTAAGTCCAATTTGTTTGTAAGTCCAACAAAGTTAGCCTAGATACCCAACTAACACAATTGGCTATATAGTACTGTACTGTAAAAGGTTTATAATACTTTTCATACAAATAATACATAAAAAACAAACACAAAAAATAAAGAAATCATTTTTAATCTCACAGTACAGTACCTTGAAAAGTAGAGTAGTACAGTACAACAGCTGGCATACACGGGCTGGCATCAAGTGAAAAGGCAAGAAGACTTACTGACTAGAGGAGGGAGAGGAGGTGGGAGGTGGTAGAGCTGAAAGGTCATCAGCAATAGGAGACAGGGCAAGTTGCAATTTCACTCACACCTGACACTGATGGCACAGGTTCTGGTTCCTTGCTGGATTCAATTCTATCTACCCTCTTGAAAAAACGATCCAGTGATGTCTGGGTAGTAGCTCTTCTTTTGTTGTCATAGATGGCACAGTAGCACTGGACTGCATTCTGAACAGCTGCTGCAACCTATCTGTACCATTCTACGTTCGGGTCCTGTGCCTCCTCAAATAAAGAAAATCCCCTTGTCATTTCCTGCATCATGAATCTCTTCGGTTCTTCAGTTACTTCTTCTTCCTCTTGTCTCTCTTCGTACTTTCTCTCGGCCTCCAATTCCATCAGGTCTTCATTAGTAAGCTCCTCGTGTTGCATAGCAAGGAGTTCAATGAAGTCATTCTCTTGCAGATCTAGCTTGAAATAAAGATACTGTACTACTGTACTCTATACAGTACCGTACAGTACACAAAAGCACAACCACTTGTACAGGATGCACGCACATGACAATGAATGCCAGACACATGAAGTAACTTACGTGACTGTACATGCGAACGCACGTTTGTATCTTTGAAAGCTCGCAACTTGAAGTTTCGTATGTAGGGGACTTACTGTACCAGAAAAACAAACAACCCAATCAAAAACTGGGCAGAAGACCTAAATAGACATTTCTCCAAGAAGACATACAGGTGGCCAAAAAGCACATAAAAAGATGCTCAACATAGCTAATTATTAGAGAAATGCAAATCCAAACTCCAATGAGGTATCACCTCACACCAGTCAGAATGGCCATCATCAAAAAGTCTACAAACAATAAATGCTGGAGAGGGTGTGGAGAAAAGGGAAGCCTCCTACACTGCTGGTGGGAATGTAAATTGGTACAGCCACTATGGAGAAAGGTATGGAGGTTCCTTTAAAAAGTAAAAATAGAGCTACCGTGTGATCCACATATCCCACTTCCGGGCATATACAGAGAAAAACCACAATTTGAAAAGATACATGCATCCCAATGTTCAATGCAGCACCATTTACAATAGCCAACACATGGAAGAAACCTAAATGTCCAATGACAGATGAATGGATAAAGAAGAAGTGGTATATATACACAATGGAATATTAGCCATAAAAAAAAATGAAATAATGCCGTTTGCTACAACATGGCTGGACCTAGAGATTATCATACTATGTGAAGTAAGTCAAACAGAGAAAGACAAATATATGATATCACTTAGATGTGGAATGGAAAGAAATGATACAAACGAACTTATTTACGAAACAGGAATAGCATCACAGACTTAGAAAACAAACTTATGGTTACGAAAGGGGAAAGGTGGAGGGGAGGGATAAATTAGGAGTTTGGGATTAACATATACACACTACTATATATAAAATAGATAATCAACAAGGACCTACTGTATAGCACAAGGAACTCTCCTCAATATTCTGTAATAACCTAAATGGGAAAAGAATCTGATAAAGAACAGATGTATGTATATGTATAACTGAATCATTTTGCTGTATACCTGAAACGAACACAACATTGTAAATCAACTATACTCCAATATAAAATAAAAAAATTTTAAATATATATACTAAATAAAAAATAAAGTGTATAATTCAGTAGTTTTTTCTACATACACAAAGTTATGTACTGATCACTACTACAGTATTTAATTCCACAAGATTTTCATCATTCCAGAAAGAAACTCTGAATCCATTAGCAGTCACTCCCTATTTCTTCCTCCTTCCAGCCCTAGAAAAGCACTAATCTGTTTTCTGTCTCTATTGATTTGCATATTCTGGACTTTTTTTTTTTTTTTTTTTTTGGCTGTGTTGGGTCTTCGTTTCTGTGGGAGGGCTTTCTCTAGTTGCGGCAAGTGGGGGGCCACTCCTCATCACGGTGCGCGGGCCTCTCACTGTCACGGCCTCTCTTGCTGCGGAGCACAGGCTCCAGACGCGCAGGCTCAGTAGTTGTGGCTCACGGGCCCAGATGCTCCGCGGCATGTGGGATCTTCCCAGACCAGGGCTCGAACCCGTATCCCCTGCATCGGCAGGCAGATTCTCAACCACTGCGCCACCAGGGAAGCCCTGGACATTTTATATAAATGAAATCACACAATATGTGGCCTTTTTAACTGGCTTCTTTCACTTAGCATGTTTTCAAAGTTCGTCCATGTTGTAGCATTGATCAGTACTTGATTTTTAAAAAGTATTTATTTGTTTATTTGGCTGTGTCTGGTCTTAGTTTCCACATGTGGTATCTTCATTGCAGCATGCAGGATCTTTCATTGTGGCGTATGTGCTTCTCTCTGGTTGTGGCACACGTGCTTCTCTCTAGTTGTGGCGCACAGGCTCTAGAGCACACAGGCTCAGTAGTTGCGGGGCACGGGCTTAGTTGCCCCACGGCATATGGGATCTTAGTTCCCCGACCAGGAATTGAACCCGCATTCCCTGCATCAGAAGGCGGATTCTTAACCACTGGACCACCAGGGAAGTCCTCAGTACTTGATTTTTTTAACTGACAAACTTTATCCCATTTCATGGATATCCAAAATTTTGTTTACACATTAGTCAGTTGATGGACATTTAAGTGGTTTTCACTTTTTGGCTATTATGAATAACGCTGATATGGACATTTGTGTACAAGTTTTTGAGTGAACATCTATTTTCATTTCTTTGGGGCATATACTAAGAGGTGAAAGTACTGGGTCATATGGCAACTCCACAGAATTACTTGTTTGAGAAACTTCCAGACTCTTTTCCAAGTGTTTACATTTTACATTTCCATCAGCAATGTATGAGGGGTCCAATCTCTCTACATCCTGCCTTGTTTTTTCGTTGTTGTTAATTAAAAAGCCACCCTAGTGGGTGTGACATGGTAGCTCACTGTGGTCGTAGATAAGCGAAATTTGCCACCCCAAAATGTCTTCTTTGGCATGTGGATTATTTTAGCTGAAAACAATCAAGGCCCAGAAGACTCAGGAAGAAACTTTAACCTTCCCCTAATTTCCTAAAAAAAATTTAGATAGAGGGTCTATTCCAGGAAGAGAGCTATCATCAGAGATATCTGTAAAGAATATGGGCTAAGTATGGTGGTGGAAACAGCCTGGACATCAGAGTCCACCCTGTGTCCCATTGTCTCTGCATGGCCCAGCAAACATTTATTTACCAAACATTTGCTATTCCATCTCCATGTCAATTGCCTTCCTCCCCTTTGAAGTCTCAAACCCCTACTTCCAACATCCTCTTTGTCTTTACCTGACGATGGTATTTAAGGTGAGGGTTTCAGCCATTTCAGCAAATTACTCAGTTTTCCGGGGTCTCTCTCATGTATACATGTTAGTTAACGTCAACTCATTATGCCTCATGTCAACTTAATTAGACCAGCCACAAGAACTGAGAAGGGTAGAGGAAAATTTCTTCCTTCCCAACATAGTCTTGATTTGCATTTCCCTACTGGGTAAAGAGGATGAGGATATTTTCACATGTTTACTGGTTCTTTGTATATCTTCTCTGGAGAAATGTTCACTCAGCTTCTTTGTTCATTTCTTAACTTGGTTGTCTTTTTGTTATTGGGTTATAAGCTTTCTTATATATTCTAGATACAAGTTCCTTGTCTGATATATGATTTGTAAATATTTTCTCCATTTCGCAGGTTGTCTTTTCATGATGTTGATGATATCCTTTATTTTTAAAAAATATTTATTTATTTATTTTTGACTGTGCTGGTTCTTGTTGCAGCACGTGGGCTTCTTAGTTGTGGCATGCATGTGGGATCTAGTTCCCCCACCAGGCATGGAACCTGGGCCCCCTGCATTGGGAGCGTGGAGTCTTACCCACTGGACCACCAGGGAAGTCCTGATGATGTCCCTTATTTATTTTTATAAATTTATTTATTTATTTATTTTTGTCTGTGTTGGGTCTTCGTTGCTGCGTGCAGGCTTTCTTAGTTGCGATGAGCAGGGGTTACTCTTCGTTGCGGTGTGCAGGCTTCTCGTTGCAGTGGCTTCTCTTGTTGCAGAGCACGGGCTCTAGGCACGCGGGCTTCAGTAGTTGCAGCACGCAGGCTCAGTAGTTGTGGCTCACGGGCTCTAGAGCGCAGGCTCAGTAGCTGTGGTGCATGGGCTTAGTTGCTTCACGGCATGTGGGATCTCCCCGGACCAGGGCTTGAACCTGTGTCCCCTGCATTGGCAGGTGGATTCTTAACCACTGTGCCACTAGGGAAGTCCCTGATGATGTCCTTTAAATATATAAATTTTTAATTTTGATGAAGTCCAACTTATCCATTTTTTCTTCTGTTGCTTGAGCTTTTGGTGTCATATACAAGGTTACAAAGGTTTACTCCTATGTTATCTTCTAAGAACGTTACGGTTTTAGCTTTAACATTTAGGTCTGTCATCCATTTTCAGTTAATATTGGTATATTATGTGTGGAAGAAATCCAACTTCATTTTTTTGCATATGGATATTCAATTCTCCCAGCATCATTTGTTGAAAAGACTATTTTTTCCCCTGTTGAATTGTTTTGACACAATATAGAAAATCGTTTGTCCATAAATATGAGGGTTTATTTCCAGACTCTCAATTCTATTTCCAGTGCTCTGTATTCCCCAATATTCTTTGTTGTGTTTTGCCACAGAAGTCTATGTTCTATGTTAGCTTAGTAGTCCACTAATAACTGGACAGAGACTTCCTTAAATGCCTTGCACCAATAAGTTTGCCAGCCTTTGCTGGAGGGCTATGTGTGCATTTGGGGGCATGCTCTGGGGTGGGTGAGAAAGAAGCTGTTCACATTGTATTAGCTCTGAGTCAGGTTAAAAAAAAAACGGCAAGCCCTGTGAGTGAGCATTTCCATGGAACTGCCACACAGGCCAAATAGTAACAGTCCTCTGGGGCTAGGGGTTTGGGGGAGCTCCAGATCCATTCTGCCTTCTTCAGTGTCTGCTAGGTTTTTAGAGCTACTGCAGTTTTGAGGTATTAGTTTTCAAGGCTACTGTGAAGCCAAGAGGAGACAGGAATCAGTTAAAACTCCATTAGCCTTGCTGCTCTTACCATGAGTAAGTCATTTTCTTCGACAAATGCTACACAGACTGTCACAAGCCTCTGGTTATTTCCTAGAGTTCTGAAAAAGTTGATTTTAAGACTTTATGGTAATGTTTCGATCGCTTTTTATAGGAGTGAATTTTCAGAGGTCCTAACTCGGACATACCTTAAGTTAGAACCTCTACTTGTATCAAGATTTGTGGTTGTCTGCAGTCTGATTTCTTTCATAAAAGGCCTCATTTATTTCAGTTTTCTAGGCAGGTAGTCCCAGAAAGCTTTGCCTGGGTCTGAGTAACCACACCACCAGTGTCACCTAGTGACAGTAAGTATACACTGTAAGAAAAGTAGATAAATTATAACTGATCTCGGCTTGTTTTAAGTGTATAATAGGTAATGTAGTATTTACTTCACCAGGGCTGATTTGAGGGTTAAATGGAAAACAAGTGTGAGAGCATTTGGCAAGATGCTTGAAACACAGCAGGCACTCTAAGCGTTGAGTTTGTTTCTTGAAACATTACTTAAAGCACTAATCCTCAAAACATTTCCAAAGCACTTCAATTTTACCCCTAAGGTGGTCAGAATTTCTGATCAAGGTAATTTTATACAGTTATCAGAGCATGAAGAAATTCTATGAACCTCTTCAAAAGTTTTCCATAGCTCTAAGGATTAAAACAATTATTCAATGCTGTGACTCTCAAACTTCAGTATGCATCAGAACCACCTGAATGGCTTGTTAAAATGCAAATCACTAGGCACACCTACCTCCAGTTTTGGAATCAACAATTCTGGGTTGAAGGTTGGGAATCTGCATTTCTAACAAGATCTTAAGTGAAGCTGCTACTGCTGGTTTGAAACTACACTTTGAGAACCACTGTGTTTTGGGGTTTTTAAAAAAAAAAAACTGTGGCAAAATACATATAACACAAAATTTACCATTCTAACCATTTTTAAGTGTACAGGGCTGTGGCATTAAGTACATTCACATTGTTGTGCCACCATCACCACCAACCATCTCGACTTTTTCATCTTCCCCAGAGAACCACTGGTTTAATGTTACCTATAAATCCCCATCTCACACCATCCTGTCCCATTGCCTTCTGGCAGGTGCTGAGACAGAAAGCAACAAAGTTAACTGGCAGTGAGCTCTACTGTCCAAAGAGGAAACAGAAAAAGAATCAATAATTATCTCCTTAGGTACTGTCCTTCCCCATCCCTCTTAATTAGAACAGAGGCAGTTTAGGAGAATAAAAGACAAGTTGCCTCTCAGCTCAGTTCGGGTAATAATGATAAAGCAAAAATGTTACCATGTACACCTACTTACTGTCAGTCACACAAATGCACGTTTGGAGATATTCATTCAACAAATAATACTTGTCAGGTACTGTTCCAGGCAGTATAAAAAACAGATAAAAATCTATGCCAGCTGAACTTACACTCTACTAGAGGAAGGGGGAAAAAAAAAAATATATATATATACAGTTAGATAGTAAATTCCAGAGAGAAAAAATAAACAATGGGGAGTCAAAGTGTTTCCGTGCTTGGAATGTGGTGTGTGTGTGAAATTTTAGATAGAGAAGTAGAAGTTCTCTTTGAGAGTGCTACTTTTGAAGGAAGTGAGGGGGCTAGTATGCAGGTATCTGGTGGAAGGGTATTTCAGTCAGAAACAACAGTAAGTGCAAAGGCCCTAAGGGACACAAAGAGGAGGCCAGCATGGCTAGAACAGAGGAATAATGAAAAGAGAAGTAGTACTTGAGGTCACAGACATACCTGGGGGGTGGAGGTGAAGAATAGGGACTTAAAGGCATGAGAGGTTTACCTAGATCAGAAAATATCTCCCAACTTTTTCTTACTACAACTTCATACTGGAGGCCAGGAATTTGTACCTCCTTAAGGTATAAATGGTTATTAAAACATAAACAAACATGATATTACACACATTAGAAATAACAGACCATTGTAAAAAATAATTTAAAAACCTGACATCACTAAAAAATATATATATATTGAAGTCTTGATGTGATTTTGGTCTTTATTTTGCAATTACAAAAAAATTAAAGCATAAAAGAGTTTTAGTATCATTATTAAGACCACTTTTCTAACTCAAAGAGATAGAATATATTGCCCCAGACATCCAAGCCAAAAATTTTCCATCCTCTGGTGGAACAATTAAAAACAAACAGAAAAACAGCCCTTAAAGGGCTGTTAAATCCAGAGGGTTAAACCCTCTGGCTACACTTGCAGCCTGTCCCTGGCTGACCAGTTCTGTGTCCCCAAAGCCTTAGCAAGAAGTCAAGATGAAGCCTCACTGTGCCCGTAAGGCTCTGACTGGCAAATGGCTAGTTAATCTTAAGAGCAGAAGTCCTTAAGCTCTAGTATGCAACAGAATCACCCAAAGGACTCGTAACACACACTAGTGGACCCCATTTCCAGAGGTTCTGATTCAGTAAGTATAGGTGGAGCCTGAGAATTTGCATTTCCAACAATTTCCCAGGTGATGCCGGTATTGTTGGTCTGGGGGCTCACAATTTGTACATCTGTGCCTTAGAGTTATTACTGCTGGCTGGAGGCTCTAGTGGGTCAGTCTCGAGGCTGATTCAAGTACTGCCTTCTGCCCTGTTGTCCCTTCCTTCCCATTCTTTTCAACACATGATGGACAGTGCAGAGTGGTGGGGATGCTTTTTTTCTCAGAATCATTCAAGACTCTCCTGGAGATCATCAGTGACGTTACCTGGAACATGACCGATCTCTGGGAACCAGTGATGATAAATGAAGGTTCAATGAATGCTGGTGAAGAGGCTTTTAGAAGACCATCTAAGTTAGTGTTTCTTAACCTGTGTGAAGATCAGCTGCCAGGTTTGTTGCACGTATGTTGCTAGTTATGAAGTCTGCCAATGATCTGCTTAAAAATAAAATCATGGCATTTGTCAAAACCCCTAAAATTACATCACAGAGAGCTTTAATATATGCAAATTTTAAAATATCAACCAGGATGTTGGATGATTCCCAGGATGGAAAGCAGACTGTGACAAATGTATCTAATTGTATTAGAAATGTGTGATCTAATCTTATAACCTTCAAGGTGGGAAAAAAGGAGCTGACATAAGTAACTTCGGAAAATATTGTTTTGACTGGAAACTGTAAGACTAAAGACAAAGAGAAATGTACTTTAGTTGGCAAATTTGTTTCTTACAGGAGTATTGGTTAACAATTCTGAAACTACTTTATAAGTATATACTAGGATTGAACAAGTAAGTAACTAAATGGTAGATAATGAGAGCCAGGTTTCTCACTGTCAAAGAAAGAAGTTCCAAAAGCAAGGGTGGAAGGCTAGAATGAATGTGGTGCTGGGTCAGAGTCAGAAAACTCAGTATGAGCACCTTTAGTTTTCTATATATACATGTGTGTATACATATAGAGAGATGATATGAGACAGAGACATAATTATGTGCACACACATGGTTTAGTATACACACATGTATTTTCCAGCTCTACCCACTGGGAAGGCCTGGAATCAGTGACACTTGAGTAGCAACAAGCACACTCATTGCCAGATCCTGGTGTCTAAATACCATTATCCAGGGCTTCCCTGGTGGCGCAGTGGTTGAGAATCTGCCTGCCAATGCAGGGGACACGGGTTCGAGCCCTGGTCTGGGAAGATCCCACATGCCGTGGAGCAACTGGGCCCGTGAGCCACAACTACTGAGCCTGAGCGTCTGGAGCCTCTGCTCTGCAACAAGAGAGGCCGCGATAGTGAGAGGCCCGCGCACTGCGATGAAGAGTGGCCCCCACTCGCTGCAACTGGAGAAAGCCCTCGCACAGAAACGAAGACCCAACACAGCCAAAAATAAAAATAATAAATAAATAATAAATTAAAAAATTAAAAAAAAAAACAAACCATTATCCAATGAAAGGAACCAGGGCTCCTTGGAGAAAACTGGCTGATTCTGTGTTGGGGCAGAGAAAATACAAGATGAGTCTGGAATATCCATCCTGTAGTGCCAGAAAGTAAGGAAGTGTCCAAAAAACAAAATGATGAGGGCCTGTAAAGGGACAAAGAAGCTGATCTGATAAAGCCTAAACTGGAATAATTTAAGCAATAAAATAAATAAGAGTAATAGATTATAACAAGGTAAAAAATATGAGTCCATCAATAAAAAATGAGTCCAGTAATAAATCATGTGGATATTATATACTGTCTAATATGACATGATGAGAAGGGCACTTTACCTCTGTGCTATTTATTCTTCCCCTAAACCCATAACCCTAGTCTTACCATGAGAAAGCATCAAACAAAACCTAATTGAGGGACATCCTACAAAATATCTGACCAGTATTCCTCAAAATTGTCAAGATCATGAAAATCAAAGAATATGAAACCATCACAGATCAGCAAAGACTAAGGAGACATGACAACTAAATGCAATGTGGTATCCTGGATTGGATCCTGGAACACAAAATGGACATCAGTAGAATAACTGGAGAGAACTAAATGAAGTTTGTCCTTTAGTTGATAGCAAAGTATCAATGTTAATTTCTTAGTATTGACAAATGTACTGTGGGTTATGTAAGACGATAACATTAGAGTTAACTGGGTGAGGGGTACACAGAACTCTGTACTATCGTTGCGACTTTTCTGTAAATTAAAATTATTCTAAATAAGAATATTTTTAAACATGTGTATTAATTACATCTTATTTTTTTTTACTTTATACATAGTTTATTAAATTTTTATATTTACTTGATATTTAATATTTTAAAAATTGGAGAGGATTTGATGTTATCTCTATGTCACTCTCACTCATTTGTACTCCAATACGTTTTTGTAATGGGATAGAAAAGGAAAGAAATGGGGTATAGTAGGAAATGTGCCCAATTCAGGGCAGGCCAACGATGTGCAGGTGAAAGTCATCTGCCTAGTGCACCTTGGTGGAAATGAGATGAGAAAATTACACATGATATATATCTTGTTACACCTTGCTATTCTCAAATGTTGTTGCCATCACCTGTGAGCTTGTTAGAAATGCAGACTTTCAGCTCCCACCCCAGACCTACAGAATTTGAATCTGTATTTTTAATGAGATATCCAACTGATTCATATGAACATTAAATTTCAAGAATCAAATAGCCACATTCATTCAATAGCTGATGAGTACACACTGTGTGCCAGACACAGGAAAACCAATACCACACACTCTGAAGTCTAGAACAGTGCTATTCGGCCTCAGCTGGGAGCTTCCTGGAAATGCTAATTCTCAGACCCCACCCCAAACCTTCAGAATCTCCTGGGGTGAGGACTAGAAAAATGTATTTGCAAGCCCTTCACATGATGCTTATGCATACTAAAGTTTGAGAAGCACTACTCTAAAAAGATGGACTTCGAACTCTGTATACTGGAATCACCACAGAAAAACAAAAACCCAACACACAGGGCCATCCCAGACCAATTAAATCCCAATTTCTGTGACGAGGACTCTGGCATTAGTATTTTTTAGAAAGATTTTCTAAGTGATTCTAATTGCTGCCATGTTTGAGAATTGCTGCTTTTTAGCACAACCAGCTAGAGTCCCTGTTGAACGTAGGCTACATGAATGACCAGGGAACACCTGCAGAGCTAAATACCTATGTCTCTGGCTGCATTCAAAATCCCTCTTTTCGATGAAATAATGCCACTTGCAGCAATATGGATCGACTTAGAGATTATCATATTAAGTGAAGTAAATCAGACAAAGAAAGACAAATATCATATTAAATCACTTATATGTGGAATCTAAAAAATGATACAAATGAATTTATTCACAAAACAGAAACAGACTCACAGACATAGAAAACAAACTTATGGTTACAAAGGAAAAAGGGTGGAGAAGGGATAAATCAGGAGTTTGGGATTAACAGATACACACTATTATATATAAAATAGAGAAATAGCAAGGACCTACTGTATAGCACAGGGAACTATATTCAATATCTTGTAATAACCTACAATGGAAAAGAATATGAAAAAGAATATAAATATGTACAATTGAATCACTTTGCTGTATACCTGAAACTAACACATTGTAAATCAACCATAAACCAATAAAAAAAAATGCTCTTATAAAAGATGAGTTATTAAAATTTCATTGCGGAAATAAACATGTTCTTATTCCAAAATTAGGTTACTTCCTGCAAAATATTACTCCTTACCTTATGTATTTTCTAAACAATTTTTCAGTACTTTATTTTAAATATGACATGTTTTGCTATAAAGGTCGGATACACTGGTCTATTCCTATGATCTATCCTATAAATAAGATTCTAATGAGATTTAAGAAGATCTGCTTTTGTCTGTATTTAAGGTTATATTTTACTGTCTTATTTCAGAACTATCTCTGACCAAAATTTTTGCTCAAGATGTTGATCTTTAATATTGCTCTTGAATAAATAGTCTACCTACAGAAAAAAAAAAAATCCCTCTTTTCAACAGCAATTCACTGAAAAGGAGCTCTGCTTTATTTCTAACTTCTGCATATCAATATGTAACTCGTTACACTGAAAGTTTGGAATCCCTGTGGAGTATTAAAATACCCCCAGCTTTCAGATTTTACAGAGCATGCAGTCTCTAATACACTTCTCAGTTACTTGGCGACATGCAGTGTGAACTGTTCTACAGCTCACCCTCCATGTTCTCATCCTCATCCTCCGTGGAAAAGGCTTTATTTCACATCCCTCCTCCACAGCAGCTGGAGGACCCCATGGATAAACAGCCACTGTCTCATTATCTCACGATGAATGACCAGAGCTACAGAGCTGACCAGAGCTGCAGAGCTGACCCGAGCACACGGCTGTGAGACTCTCAGCCCAGCCACCTTACTCTTTTCCTAGCGTTCCAGAAGGCCAGGAGCTACCATGATCCTGGCTGGGAGAAGCACCTTGTTTATGGGGCAACAATATTCCTTTTTCATGTCCCACGGAAAGATTTTTTGATCTAAATACTTAGGCGGTATTCATGCTAGCCCACAAATGCCTATTTAATCCTTCTAGAATTGAAATAAGATACTGCTTGTCCTGAAATGTTTGCTGTGATAGGAAAAAGTCTGAATAAGGAACTTTGAAAGTCTGTTTTGTGAATCAGAGTCAATTTTAAGTCTCAGGAGGAAAAAACTAAATGTATGCTTATCCTGAGGATGGCAAGGTTCCTACACATAGGCTATCTAGTCAATTCTGTATTTTATAGTTATGATGAAATCATATGTCAAATGTTTGTAGCTGCTCAGTAAACCTACTAGAAAGAAGAATAAGTTAGGGCAATTATGTCACTTACGGAAGCTGGAGCTCTTATTCCCACCCAGAGCTCATTTAGAATAGAAAACCACTGATTTGCTTTCTACATTACGAGAAGCTGGGTGGGAATGCCCTAAAGGCTGACCACAACAAAACAAATGAACAAACCTGAAACATTAAGTTGCTCTGAGATTTTTCAGCGATGAGACCTGAACAGCTTGACTGCAACTGCAGACTCCTGTCTGCAACTATTCTGAAAAGGGATGGATTTCTTCTGGCTTCAAACAATGATTTGCCCTGCTCTTGTATGTGACAGAGAATTCTCCATCTGCCTGCCAGGCAACCAGTGCTCACAAGCCTAACTGCCTTGCTAATACCCTTGCCGGTGCTCTAGGGTTGAGAATTTAAGTGATGATACTGGCCTAACGCACTCTGGCTCTGAGAGTTGTGCCTATCCATGCTCCCCCACAGTGAGAGCCTTTTGTCTGCCATACCCCAAAAAGATTTTGGGAAACAGGCAGAGCAGTTTTGAGCAGGAAAGTAACACTAACCATGGTGACTATGGCAGATAAATCTGGGTGCAGAATGCAGGGAAGGCTAGGGGTGGGGGAGAAGTAGGGTAAAGGGAGCAGAAGTGGGTAGACATAAATGTGGAAACCTTTTCAGTGGTGTCACAACACTGTAGAGTTCAAGTGGGTTGTGCAAAGGAAAGAGGACAGTTATAGGTCTTAACGCAGAGGAACTAACAGATGTGAAAAATTCTAGGAAGGAAAAATGGGCAAGACACACTGACATTATGAGCTTTTGTGGGCTGGCTAGAACCCTAACTACCATTTGTAACATTGTTTCTATGGGAAAAAAATCTTAAGAGTTCTAAAAATAGATTTATAAATAAACCTTTGGAATCTGGCCAGTTTTTTTAAGTTGGGGTGGGGGAGTGGGCTCTATGGAAAGAAAAGTATCCATGTATCTGGTGGTCAAACTTCAGTGATATGGGGCCACTCCTTGGTGATCTTTCTTCCGCCCATCATTCCAGCCCACTCCCAACAGTGGCTATTTGAAACTCTCTCTGCCTTAGCTGTTGACCTAAATAGGTTTTGTGACAGAAACAGATTCCCTACCTCTCCATCTGTTTTCTCATCCATCCCTGCAGGCTTGGAAGAACTCTAGTCCTTCCTTCACTCTGAACCACTCCATCTGTGACCCTTCTTGCTGAGAGATGTACCAAAATTCTCATAAACTCTAGATCCTTCCTTTCCACTGCCTTTTTCCTGCCAAACATTGCCTCTCCACTCTTAAAACAAACGAAAAACCTTTTAACTTATAAAAGTTAACACTTGCTCATAACAGAAAATTTGGGAAACTAAAACATATGAAGAAAAACAAAAGCATCCATAATCACACCATCTGGGGATAACAATTTGGTGTATTTCTTCCCAGACTTTTTCCTATACTTATACACAACATATACATTTTCCAAAATCAGATAATTCCATATCTTGCTTATGTCACACTTTTCCAAGATTAATTAAAAAATACTTTTGATACCTGTATAACATCAAATGGATATAACCTGAATTTAATCATTCCCTATGGCTGGATTTATTTCCCATTTTTCACTATTACAAATAATATTTCAATGAATAGTTTTCTACATAAATCTTTAATGGCATTTCTGGTTATTTTCTTATATAGAATCCTGGTAGTGGAGGGCTAAAGGATATGATGGTTAAAGGACATGAACCCTTATAAGATTTATTTTTCTTCTTTAATATTTTAATTTTATTGGAGTATAGTTGATTTACAATGTTGTGTTAGTTTCAGGTGTACAGCAAAATGATTCAGTTATACATATATATATACACATTCTTTTTTAGATTCTTTTCTCATATAGGTTATCACAGAATATTGGGTAGAGTTCTCTGTGCTATACAGTAGGTCTTTGCTGGTTATCTATCTTATATATAGTAATGTGTGTGTGTTCATCCCAAGCTCCTGATTTATCCCTCCCCACCATATTTCCCTTTGGTAATCATAAGTTTATTGTCAATATCTATAAGTCTGCTTCTGTTTTGTAAATAAGTTCATTTGTATCTTTTACAAATTAGTTTCCACATATGAGTGATATCATATGATATTTGCCTTTCTCTCTCTGACTTACTTCACTTAGTATGATAATCTCTAGGTCCAACCTTAAGATTCTTAAAATATATAACAAACTGCTTTCCAGAAAGGCTGAATCAATTTACACATCTACGGGTAGTTGATGAGAATTCCTGACTTATTACACCACAGTGGTACTGAGGGTCCACTATCTCAAACAAAACATTCACTTGTTCTCAACAGCTCCTATAAATAAAATACTACCTCCTTCCTTTCATAGTTCAAGTGACTGAATAAGTGGCATGTATTTACTACCTTGACCCCATCACCCACACATTAACAACAATGTTTCTTCCCCCACTCATTTTACTAAAATTGCTGTAAATTAGTGATCCCTTTCTAGTCATATGAATATGTCTTTTAGAATCTTTTCATTAGCTCATCTGACTCTCCTCTTCCCATCTTTGTGGCCATTTGACTCTAATGATCTCATCCTTCTACAAGGACTCAGTCCTCCCTTACCTTACACCACCACGTTTTCTCCCTTCATCTCTGACCTCTGTGATCTACCTTCTTTAATATCCTCTGCCACTTCCTATTGCTTACACTATGTCAGGCCTCCAAGGTTCAGTTTTTGCCTCTGTCCCGCACTGCTCAGGGAGGACTCCTCCAATCAGCTCTACACTGATGGCTCCCATATGTTTCCCTAACTTTACCCCTCCTTTGTCCTCAGGTCTGTGACTGAGGTTCCATCCTCACCTATAACTCAATGCCACCTCCCACTCAATAGTACACCATCCTCTCTGCCAAACCAGTAAGCCTTCCCAACTTTCTTATTTCTGACAATGGGGTAGCACTCCTTCAGTCCTCCATGCTCAAAAACTTCAGTCTTTACGTCTTCCTTAAATTACTCTGTCTGAAAGTCATACTAATAGTTTCTTCAAAATACTTCCTAGATACATTCCCTTTTTGTCATTCCCATCATCACTTCACCTACGGATTACTGTAATATTTTCATAGGTAGCAGGTATTCATGCTGAATGCAGCGACCATGTTAATTTTCCAAAAATATTTTTTAATGACTTCTTCTTGAAGGTTTCCTTTTTGTCCAAATTCATCTGGTTCAAACCCTCAAAGGCCAAACCGCATCTCCTATTAGTACCTCCTAAAATCCAAGATAATCCTCTCTCCCTACTGCCCTTTCTCCCCCCACACCCTCTGCAGACTCATTACTGCCCCCACCTTTGCTCGTGTCACTCTCCCATCCCTTCTGTTTCAATGGAACCTTCAGTAGATAATCCTAACCGACACTACTTTTCCTTTCTCTGAGTTTTTTTTTTCCCCAAAGGGAAAAATGCGTTTTATTTAATGACCAAGTACACCAATACAGACACATACATTTATATATATGCATACCTATGTGTGTGTACATATATATGACTAAAACAATATTTACTCTTAACATTTGGGATGAATTGTAAAATTTTCTCTTCTATGTACTTTCATGAAAAAAAAAGGGGGATTGCAACTTGAGTCAACACTAAGAAAATGAGGATGAAGTGGTAAAAATATTTAAGGTCAGATTATGCTCTCAGAGGCTACATGGTTTAGGGAAAAGAACCTCAATCTCTGAATTCTTAAAGCCAGTGGTATGCTGGCTCTTGGGAGGGGTTTGGTGGGGAAAAGCCCTGATTTGTAGTGTTTGCCAATAACCCTCACCATGGCAGATCTCAAGCTACCAGTGTAACGTGTCTACCTGTGAAACTGGAAAGAGATATGCACAAAGCCAGGAGGAACCAGCTTCAGGACACCAGAGCAGCATTTAAAATCTGTTCTGCAATCTAGAACTTAACATATACTGTCTTGTATAAGCTCTCCAGGTATATTATATAGGTCTGCTTACTCATTGCAATAAACTTTAGCCCTAGGAAGAGTGGCAGTCCACTCATTCCAGAGGTTTCATAGTGAACAGGGCACAAAGTGTTTGCTCAGTAAAAACCTGTTGGCAAGACCTGGAGGGAGTGATAAGCAAAGCCAAAGACTGGAGGCATAAAATGGTAAAAATGGGCATGTACTCATTTAGGGCTGATTAGTAAGAACAAACAAAAAGTACAATGAAGGAGCAGAATGCAGTAGAAATAAAATCAGAATGGGAACCAGGAGATATTCCCAGCTTTGTCATTGTGTGACCCTTAGCAAGTCAATTTCCTTCTTGGGCCTTAAGTTTCCTCATCTGTAAACTTAGGGTACTACATGACTACATGACTTCTAAGTTACCCATTGATTCTAATGCTCTAGGATGTGGGTAAAACTGACAAGGAGGCTGCTCGCGGCCCACTACATTGATAAAATAACAATAATAAATTCATTTTAAAATCTGCTGTTAAGTCAAAGGAGTTTAGGGCAGTAAATCTCTTCTGAAGGTGTGAAGAAACATTCTTATAAGACCATTCCATTCCTTTGATCTAATAATTATTATATAGAAAGTAATAATTATAAAAAAACAATTATTTTATTAAAAAATAATAAAATATTAAAAACAATTATTCCAAAAAGTATCTATTGCCTATCTATTATGAGCTGGACACTGGTAAGTGCTGAAGATTTAGGAAAAACAAAACAGACCCCATCTTTACGCTCATGGAACCCACAGTAGTGTGGGTCAATAGCCATGTAGCTCCAAATCACCATAAAAGTGCTTTTTAGCTTAGCACAGATTGCTCTGAGTAATGGATGCAAGCTATGGATCCTCTCTTCCCCAAACAGGCATATAATCATAAAAATGTGAATGCAATTTCAGAGGTTCACAGGGCCTCTCATCTGTGAAGGGGTCCAAGAACCAAAAGTTAACAACCCTGACCTATTTCTACAGGTACATCTACAAAACAGTAAACAAATTCAAGATCGTAAAAGCCTACATTCTGTTTGTTAAGGGAGTAAAGATTTCCAACAGAAATAATTAAAAATAAGGGTCCATCATTTAAAGGATTAAGCCTTGGCTTTTTGAAATTTCATTCACCTAAAGTATCTTCTTCCAAATAATATTCTGGATAAATGAGGTATGCCTAGATTATGTTTCTATCTGATCTACCATTCCTTTAGTAAAGTTGCCAGTTAAATCGCTCTTACTTGAAAACTATTTGCATATGAATGACTGCTTCCATTTCACAAGTAAATCTGCATTTCATGACTCTTCCATTTCACACCAAAGAGACCCTATTAGCTATGACAAATACATGTACACATATATCTGAACAAGCAGTCTGAACAAAGCAAAGAGCACAAGTTCCAGAATTAGAGGGCACTGACTCATCTCCTGACTCTAACATTTTATGGTGGATCAACCTGGGACAAGTCATCTAACCCTCGGACCCATGTTTATTCATTTGTAAAATGGAGAGGGGACGATAAGACTTACCTGAGAGGGCTACTATGAGAAATCAATCAAGTAAAACAATGTAGGTCAAAGTATTTAGAAATAAAATGGGCAAAAGTGGGTGAAGGAGCAAATTGCCTGAAGTTGCTCACAAAACATCAGACATTCAGAGATCCTTTGGGAAGAGTTGCTCATATAAAATCCTTAGTGGATCTATCTGGAGTAAAATAAATTGTTCTTAAACTGCTCAAGGAATTTTGTTTTGACTGAGTGCCCAATGGTAAAGTTCTTAAACGTCAAAAGTTTGGAGAGAGGCTTTGGAATCCTTATAGTGCATAAATATATTCTCAAGGCAAGAAGATGAACTACTTACAAACACTCAGTCTTGGTTCTGTAGTCAAAGTCCCTTTTACAGGGTTTTTTTTTACAGAGCAATGATTCTTTCACTTACCTTGCTGAAAAGGTTAACAGGATGTGTACAAAAGATTTTCGGGGAATTAGTTCATCTAAACTGAACAAATCAATGAAATCAATCTCTTTTAGCAGAAAGGGTATTTGTTTTAAAGGAAGTAAATAATATTAAGCATGAGACATGTTTTCCAGTCCATTCTCCACTGAAATGCAAAATAAGAAATGTCAAGGATAACTTTTTTGTTTTTTACATTATTTCATTTACATTTACAATGTACATTTGCATTATCTCAATAGTCAAGTTTAGGGTGACTCTTCTTGTAAAATCTGAATTAAACAACGTTTTGGTACTAAGGAATCAATCATTACACCTTATCAAAGTTCATAAAGGTAACCAAAAGTGTGATTTGCCCTGGTGCCTAGAAAACAGCCAAGAGGCAAACACTCTGATTTCTCAGCCCCTACTAAGCAAAGGCTCTACTGGTTCCCCAAGAAGGCAAATTAAACTCTGACTCCAAATAGTCATTACACAAATGTCTACAAGGGAAACAAACCACAGATCCTGCATTTACATAACACTTTCCTCCAAGAAATTCAAAGCACTTTATTGTAGAATTATTTAAAAGAAATGTACCCCCCCCCCATTTTAGGAAAACAATTACTGTTATTCTGGGAGATCATACATCCCTTGCCTAATCAGATACCAAATAGGTAGGAAACTCTAGACTCGAAGTTTTCTCTCAGAGATAAACTCTAGAGATGGTGGGGGTGGGAGTGGCGGGGAGGGGGAGGCTCAAGACTCGTGGAAAGCTGAATGAATCAGGCAATGGGGTAGTTTTAGGGATGGAGGTCCATTAGGAACTGAGCTCACAGGGGCTGGGGGTCGGAAAAGTGATCCGGGAGCAAAAGGGCTCGTTAAGTTGGTGGCAGCTGGGTGGATGCAGAGCCAGGTGCGAGGGTCACTCTCAGCTAGCCCGCAGTGTCTTGCTTACCAGTTGCTCGCTCACCCCTTGCTCTCTCCCCCTATTACTACCCTGCGGTTGGATTCCGAACTACCTGAGGGGAAAGCGTAATGGAACGAGCAACTACCATGCCTGAGGAGGCTGCAGGCTTCCTCCACCCACAGCGGCCGAGCTGGCTTCCCGCCCACCCCCTGCCCGGCCCGCGTCTCACCAGCCGCCAGGCGCAGGCCGCGGAGGCTCCTCATGGCCGCCTACTCCGCCGACCAACACAGTGCCCCAAGGCCAGCGGTGGCGCGGGTAAGCTCAAGGTCGCCTAGCGCCGCGAACGGAGGACCCCGAGCAGGACTCTGGGGCGGGGCTTATGGGAGGTGAGGGCAGAGCGAACGGGTCATGCGTGACGCCCGGGCGATGGGCGGGGCCTGCTAAAAGCGAGGAGCGTGTGGGTCGTGCTTGGCGGTCAGACTGTGCGGGCAGCGTGCCCTGCCCAGCCCCACCTTTGTTGGCGCCGCGTCTTGGAGGCGGCCCTAAAAGTGCTCTCTTGGAGTCTTGGTTTCGAGGGCCTTTGCAATGTCCTTCTCTGCACCTAAGAAAGTATCCGTTTAGAATAGAAGAAAAGTAATGTGCTTACCGTAGGACTTTTGTGACCTGTAGACCCCGAAATCACACTGCCTAGATAAACCAGTATTTCAGTACACTTTTTTCAGTATTTTCAATGAATGTGTACATGCCTTTTTCAAAACTGCGTAATTGGGTTCTTAGTGACCAGTGGCCTTCATCTCTTGGTTGGCTTTGGGAGTATCTCTCAGGCTACCTGAGAAATTCACATGTATGCTTCCTATGTTGTTTTCTATTTGCCTATTTTTATAAAACTAAACATTTTATTATTTCCACACCTAAACACCTTATTCAACCTTTACCCCCCACTACCATCAATGTCTTTTCTTGACATTTCTTGGTGGGCGCAAATTCTTAAAGAACAAAAGCCCCTCTGCTCAAGGGTCGGGACGGGAGGGTTAAGAAAAACCTCACTTCTCCTTGAGAGTTCCTCCTCGAACCACCTGGTTGGTGCGACCAGGAAACTGTTTCCCTTTTTGTTAAGTAAATGGGATTGGAGTAAAACGATCCCTTCAAGTTCTGACATTCTTCGATCTATGCACCTGGGCCAGTTCCAGGAGGACATGTTAAAGGCACAGGAGTGAAAAGAAGGATAGCAGCATTACGGGTTTCCATGTGGGCGAGGCTAAGGGGAAAAGACAAACCTTGAGCTCAGCTTTCTTGCTGAGATTCCTCTCAATATTTTTTGTTAGGCGGTGCCGCGGACACCTTTGCTTCGCGGTGATTGGGTCGCGGCGGGGGCCTCGTGGTTGTCCAATATGGCGGCGCCCAGTGGCGGTGTGAGCTGTGAGGAGTTCGCCGAGTTCCAGGTGATGGGGTTTTCCTCACGCGGCAGGCGTGCCCTTCCTTTTGTCCCCGGACCCTGTTCCCTACTCTGGCCTGGGAGGGAGTGCGGACCAGTTGTGGCAAAAGCGGATATTTCAAAACTCCTTTTTCGAGCCATTGGAGGTCATGGGGGCGCGGGCTTGGCCTTAGGGAGCGAGGCTGCTGCCTTGGGGTCATGGCTCTCCCTGCGCCTTCCAGGCCTTGAGTAACTGCACCCAGAAACTCCAGTGGTTCCTCGGTGGCAAAGCCGAGTCCGGCCGGGTGGGTAAGGATTGCAACAACCATTTAGCCATTCTCTGAACTCAGTTCTTAGTCTCTGTCATTCCCCTCCTGTTTTAAGCTGAGTATTTATAGGAGAGAAGAAAGTGAAGGAAAGCTTACTTACTTGATAAAACAAAACAAAAACATTGTACGAGTTTCACTGTTTTGATGGGTCAGAACGTTTGGAGGCTTGAAGGGTCGATTAATCCTAGTACCTGCGCTGGTGCTCTGCCTTCCCAGCCATTAGAGAAAATGTAACATTTAAGGAAAAGGTTATGTCTTTTATATATTCAAACACCAGAGGTCTAGGGCTGATTATTAACCCACGAATTAAAGAACAGGGGGTCTAGATTTTGACGAAGTTGCTATGAAAGTTATCTGTTCCAATGTAAGCATAAGTGCTGCTGTCTTGATAAGATGTTGAATTTAAAAATAATGAAAAATGTATTTTCTAAAGATAATGAAAAATCATTTCACGTATCACTGACCTCTGTAGTAAGCTTTGTGCTTGCATCCGTTTTTAGGGAGTGATATTCTTGAAGATAATCTCAACAGATTGAATTATTTGACAAACATCATTTGGTCAAAGAAGTTTCTGTGGAGTCTTTCCAGCATTATATACACCCTTTTCACCACTTCAGCTGCGCAGATTAGATCAACACAACAGCAGCAGACTTCAAATGTGATCAAAGTGCCTAACAAATACAAATATTTGTAAAAATCTTAAATAAGGTAGAAAAAAGACTGTTGGATTCTAAGGTTAACCAGCCCATTTGTGGCCTTGGTCTTGTCACATTAGTCCTGTGATTTAACTTGGGTTAATGAGCTCAGATAATTGAGCAATGATAGCCTTAAAGTTTATCTGAAAGAACCCTGGTTAGGAAGTTGGATGTTCTGGGTTCTAGTACTACTTCTGCCATTAACAGCTTTGGGACCTTGAGCTAATCACCTGACCCCTTCCATAATTAACTTTTGAATCTGTAAAATAAGATTATGTTAAAAAAACATTTAAAATGGCTTCCATCTCTATAATTATTTAAATCTCTAAAACCAAATTTCAAAGGATCTCTTTGAGCTGTTGAAACATCCAACAGTGCTTAAAGAACACTTTCATTTTCTTTTGGAAGGTCAGATGAGATGTTGTAAGTAGGGCAAAAGCTAAACTGTCTTGCAGAACCATTTTATTCACAGAGATAATGTAAATTAAAAAGTCATAAAATGAGTCTCATTAGTGAAACCTGGAGAAGTTTTTAGATTGTTTCTCTAGGACTTTTCCAAATGTGTGGTTTATAATGGAGAATACCCTGGGTTAAAAGTCAGAAGATCAGGTTTTCCAGAGCTGGCCTTGGCATATCATTTAACCTCATTATGAATGAGTATAAGAACATTTGCCCCTACTGCTTCAGAGGCATACAAATGTAAAAAAAAATGTATTTGAAAATGTAAAGTTTTAGTACAACATTTACATTTAAATGAATTTTGTAAAATTGTAAACTGTAGTTAACTGGCACACTCACAAATTATTAATCAAAGTTCATGTTTTTTAGAGCTATGAAACCATTACATTTTGTATGTAGGTACCTTATATGTGAAAAGCACTGCACTGAATACTGTGGAAGAGAAACAGAAAATTGTGTACTTTTTATTATGAAGATTTAGGTACTTTTCCCCCAGAATTTTATTATGAAGATGTTCAAACACTGTAGAAAGTTCAAAGAATTTTACAATGAATACTCATGTACCCACTGTGTAGGTTCTACAGTGATTCACTATATTTACTAAATCACATACCATCCTTCAATCTATCCATCAATCCACCTTTTTTATTTTTAATTTTTGATGCATTTCAAAGTAAGTTGCTACCTCATCACTGTGTCCTCATATGACTTCTTTGTGCACACAGAGGGAGAGAGATCTCTGGTTTCTCTTCCTCTTACAATGACACCAGTTCTATGGGATTAGTGTCCCACCCTTATGACCTCATTTAACCTTAATTACCTCCCTAAAGGCCCTGTCTCCAAAAACAATCACACTGGGTGTTAGGGCTTCAACATACGAAATTGGGGGCAGGAGGGGGGCCGAGGGGGGACACTGTTCAGTCCATAACAGAAACCTGCTAGGTATCAGGCACTTGGAGAGACTGAGTGGGCAGGATATAAAACAAGGAACTCAAGCGGGGATATAAAACATGTAGAGGATATTTAGAATACGAACACAATGCTGTAACAGTTCAGAGAGAATTAAGTCAATAGATGGTAATTGATCTGTACCTGAGGTGGACAGAACCAGGGGAATTCTAGGTAGAAGGAATAGTATATAGGCAGAAAGTTTTATATATTGGGGGGGCAAATAGCAAATTGCTGGAATTCAGAATTTGCACAGGTGCACATTGGGATTACACAAAAGATTGGAACCAGGTTATGAAAGGCCTTGAATGCCAAGTGAGGTTAGGGAGTCAGTGAGCAGAGGGGGTGAATTGATCAAAGAGATGTTTTAGGAAGATTTATTACCACGCCCACAGTCTTTGTTAGCACCCTATCATTTTTGCAATTAGCTTTGCTGTAGCTCTTCTTATCTTCAGTCATTCCTTTCTCTAATATATCTCCCCTTCAATCTAACCTCCATAATGCTATGGCTTCATACTGTTATCTTCTAAATTTTAGAATCTGAACCATGCATCTAATTTCAGGATTATACGACTAAGTCTAAACTACTTAACATGGCATACAAGTCCTTTTAAAATCCAATCCCAAAGTGCCTCTGCTTAGTTAGCTCTCACCACTGCCTGTATTCATACATACTTCTCTCTCCCCAACCCCTGCCACTTCCAATATACATTTGAACTCTGCTGTCCAGCCACATAGGCCTACTTTTCCCTGAACACATGATGTTTTGTCATTTCTGTGTGCTTTTTTTCCACTTGACACCCTGAAATCCCTTCTTCCTGACTCTATCTGAGACCCAGTTCATATATCACCTGAGCAAAATCAACTAAGTATTCCTAGAAAGTTTAAGTCTTGGTATTTCTGGTAAGAATATTTATTTATTTACACACAATTGATTTTGAGTTGTTTGGTAATTAGGTACAGACTAAATAGACTATTTTCTAGCATCAGTGATGGTATCTTTTGCAACATACCTAGCTGTTCTCTGTTCCCTTGCCTGCGAGTGCAGAGGACCACACAGGACTCTGGCAGTTGCAGGCAAGTCTGTATTTCTAGCTTGGGGGAGGCACAGTGTGAGCATTGTTATAAAAATGGAGTTTGAGGAGCCAGAAAGAGCACCATGTGAATGGGATCTGCTTCTGGGTACCTTCAGGCAGAGAGTGAGGAGAAGAAAGGTTAAGAAATTTCAGATCATTCTGTGGAGTACATTTTAATTTTACTGTCAAGTAATAGACCTTTTACCACCCCCCGTGTACTCTAAAAGCTTCCCAAAATAATAAGAAGAATTTATCTAAGGAGTAACCTTAGGAATAGAGTATAGTATAATTGCAGGGGCAGTAGAAAATTTTCTCCACCCCTCCCTGCTGCTAGATATGGTCAGTCCTTCAGTACTGAAATTGCCTTCCAAGAGGGTGAGATTTTCACCCCACAGTTAAAGGTAATCCATAAAATGCAATTCCAAGGTAAGTGCCTGAATAACTTTAAAGGGTTAGCCTAAAGTTAGAGATTCATGATATATCAGAATTTCTTGTTTTGAGGAGAATGAAAGGAGAAGCTGGAGGCACTACAAAGTTTGGAGAGTTATCTTCTGCTGTTCTTTGACACTTAGAAGCTGATTAGGGTTCCAGCTCCTATACAAAGATGTAGTCTTCAGAGAGCCACTGAACTGTGTATATTTCTGTATTATCTCTGTGGACTTGTGTTGCAGTTTGTTGTATGCTATCTGCTCAGGGGTGTCTTCTTTATGTTTTCTTGGTGAATTTGTGAGAGAGAGGGTATGCCATTGGAGCTAAGTATCAGGTAGGTAGGTAGTAATTCCTTATGAATGATACATATAGTTTAATGGCAGCACTTATGTGCCTGCATTAACTTTCATCTGCTCTCAGTCTGTGAGGGTACCTAAGCTTTTCTCTAGACCCCCTTGGAGTTGCCTTAAGAGCCCTGGCACCTTTTGTACTGTAAAGAAATTTGTGCCTAGTGAGATAGTTTATAGTTCTTTTCCTTCTCCTTTTGCAATTTTGAAAGAAATTCCTTCCTGAGCCTTACCCCTTTTTCCCCCTTATCTTTAGCTTTCCTAGTATCTTTTCTGTGATATTTAGAAGTAGCTTACAGTTCTCAGCAATTCCTGAACAAGTGCACTATCAGTTTGTCATTATATTATCTCGAATTCAACACTGTCCAGTAGAGCTTTCTGTGATGGTGGAAATTTGTGCTGTCCAATATGGTAGCCACTAGCAATATGTGGCTCTTGAGCACTTGAAATGTAGCTCATGCAATTGAAAAATTTTGATTAAAATAACCTCATTTTATTTAGAGGTTAGATTAGATAGAGGTTATTTAGATAGCTGGTGTCTTTCATATTAAAAGCCAAGCTCTAAATCATATATTGATTCTTTAGCACACAGAGAACTGATATATTTGAAAATTCACATTTGTAAGACTGAAATTGTTTGATTTATTACCTAGTTAATGCCAATAAATTCCCATTGCTGTAAGGAACTTAACAGTATGTCCAAATTGTTTTATTGGAGGGAAAGTTGGCTGTATTGCTAATGATCAAACTCAAAACTAGTTAAAGTTCCAAGTAAATCAAAACTCTAGGAAATGATATAATCTTTCACCTGCATCAGTCTCCTAACTAACCTCTTTGCATCTACTCTTGTTTCTCTCTAATCCATTTTCCACACTTTAATTCTTTACCTTTAACTTAGGCAATCATTTCAGAATACAAATCAGATCATGTAACTCCACTGTATTTAAACACTTCATTGGTTCCCTGTTGCTTTCAGGAAAAAGACTAAAATCCTATAACATGATCTGTAATGGTGGACCTCATTTTACACCATGCTTTCTCTTATTCTCTGTACTTAAGCCACATTAACTTTTCAGTCCATTAAACACTCTATTTAAATGACTCTTGTGAAATCACCCATAGTTTCCATCCTGCTAAATCTAAAAAGTTAATTTCTGTCCACATCTTTATTGACTTCCTAGTAACATTCAACACAGTTGACTGGTTCCTCCTTGAAACCTTTCTTCTTCTGACTTCTGTGACATCTCAGTCTTTCTCCTGTAGTTTTAAATGCTAGAGTTCCTTCTTGATCGTTAACCCCCTTTATTCCCTACAGTCTCCCTCAATGATCTCTTCTTGTTTTATGGCTTTAAAAACATTAGTTTGGGGAATTCCCTGGCAGTCCAGTTGTTAGGACTCCAAGCTCTCACTGCTGAGGGCCCAGGTTCAATCCCTGGTCAGGGAATGAAGATCCCGCAAGCCGTGCAGCATAAATAAATAAATAAATAAACAAATAAATAAATATTTGTTAATATACCTTCAACCCAGTTCAGTGTCAGACTGGTATATTCAACTTTCTGCTTAACTTTTTTACTCATATCTAACAGGCATCTCAAACTTCACATGTCCAAAACAAAATTTTTTTAAAAAACTATTATGCAAAATTTCAAATTTCACAAAAGGAGAGAGAGTACCATGAATCCCTGTGTACTCATCTTTCAGTTCCAACAATCAGTTCATGGCCACTCTTGTTTCATTTATATACTACCATTTTCCCCATCCTAACCAGATTATTTTGAAGCACATCCCAGGTAGATCTTTTGTTCTGTAAATATTTCAGTCTTTATTTCTAAAAGATTACAATTTTAAACAATACCGGTGTCACAAACAATTAACAATAATCCTAAATGTAAAATATCCTGTGAGTCAGAATAGGATCTTGATCTTCCCACTCCTTCCAAATCTTTTCCTCTCCCAGTCTCTCCCCACCATTAATTAATGAATCTACCATCCATTCAGTTGCTCAGGTCTCAAACCTAAATGTCATTCTGTTTTCTTTTCTCATCCTCCAACACCAATTCATCAGCAAGTCCTATCAGCTCTCTCTTCAAAATATATCCTGAATCCAACTTCTTCTCCCTGATTCCACTGCTACCTCTTCTTTGTCTCTTGCCTAGACCACCATAATAGTCTGCTGAATGATCACCCTGTTTCCATTCTCCACATAGCAGTCGAAGTTATCTTTTAAAAAATTAATCGTTGTATCATTCCCTTGCCTAAAACCCTGTTTCCTTTAGGAAAAAACCCTTAATTGTTTCTGTTGTCTCTACTGTCCTTTATTTTCTCCGCAGCTCTGATCTCACCTAATACCACTCTTTCCCTTATTCACTTCCAGCCCACTTGCCTTCTTTTAGTTCTTCAAACATCCCCAAGTTTGTTCTTGTCTCTTAATTTTTGACTTGTTCCCCCAGATGTCCTTTTAGTTGGCTTATTTATATCATTCAGATCTCAGCTCAAATGTTATGTCTTGGAGAGGCCTTCCTTGATCTCCCTATCTAAAGTATTAGCCCCTCAGCCCCACCTAGTCATTCTTCATCCCATTACCAGTTTTCTTTTTTGTAGTACTTTTCAGTACTAAAATTATCTCATTTATTGGGGTACTTGCTTATTGTCTCTCTCCCCCTCTGAGAATTTAGCTCCATAAGAGCAAGGGCCTTTTCTATTTTATTCACCATTATAGCCCTGGTGTTTAGAATGGTGCCTAACCATTAGACATTAGTAAGTATTTTTTGAATGAAGAGTGAGTTAATGAATCAACTCTGTGGTCTCTCTAATTGCTGCATATGTTTAAAGAAGAAAGATTGCTGAGGACTCTCAGTCAAGGAAAGCTTTATCTAAAAGGTATAATGTAAGCCTTGGCCTCAGGATCAGTTCGATTTAGATAGAGGGAAAGAAGAGAGAGGTTTTAAAGGTTTTTTTTGTTTTTGTTTCAATAGGCAAGTTGTAGGAGGTAAAGTTGGCAAGGAAGGTCCCTCTTTGCTACTTCCCTATTTTTTGACTCTAAATAGTACTGCCGCTGTTTGTTTGAAATTTGCCACTTACTGACATTATATATCCTCTACTGTACATAAAACATTATTTAAAGTGGTGATTGCTTAGTGAATATGTTGAGATTATCCCCTAAGAATTCCAGTTTACAGAGAATCTTGATACTATTGACAAAAATAGAAAGATACAAGAAGAGGGGATAAGATAGTGAAGTTGGTTTTAGGTCTGATGTTTGCCTGTTTTTATTAGTCTAAATTATGAGCCTTCTACAA
Organism: Eschrichtius robustus; assembly: GCF_028021215.1. Lineage (NCBI taxonomy): Eukaryota > Metazoa > Chordata > Mammalia > Artiodactyla > Eschrichtiidae > Eschrichtius > Eschrichtius robustus. Next base: position 78,734,186 of record NC_090829.1, read on the forward strand.
GCTGTTTTACTTCTAGATTGGGTTCTAGAAAAGGGCATTAAATTACTAATTAAAGATTAATAGCCTGATAGGAATAGAATCTAGGCTGAAGACAGACTGAATGGCCTAAATGGTTATTATAATTGGAAACGCCTAGCTGTTAATTATGAGGGAAATGGTCAAATAAGTTGTGATACCTCCACAGAATAGAATATTTATGCACCTATTAAAAATGTCTTCAAGGTAACAAGGGCAGAATGCTCATAATTCCATAAAGTAAAACTTTTAAATGTTATATAATACCTCAATTTGATAAAAATATTTGCAGATATGTATAGAAAAAACTGAACACAACATTGTAAAGCAACCATACTCCAATAAAAATTAATTTCAAAAAAAAACAAAGGGACATCTTATTAATAATGGTTAACTATGGATGATTCTATTTTCTTTAAATTTTTTTCTAATTTTTCCAAAATGATTGTGTAATACTTTAATCATAATAAAAGTTTATTTTAACAAATGGATGATACAGCATAGGGAATATAGCCAATATTTTATAATAACTTTAAATTTAGTATAATCTATAAAAATACTGAATCATTACATTGTATGTTTGAAATTAATATAATATTGTAAATCAACTATAATTCAATAAAAAAGAATAAATGGTAACTATAACTTATTCACAATCATATGATTAAATAATGTATGCAAATCGCACTCCTGCCAATTTTCAGATTAAAAGCTGTCATTTTTAATATGACCAAAAAAAATGGATGAAAGGAATGAAGAAGTTGATTTCAGTGATGGATTTAAGTTTGGCAAAGAAATAGGTTCATATGTTGAAGGAAGTAGAGGATCAAGCAAAGATGCTTTTAATACACGTTAATATTAAATGTTAACTTCCTGGATGTTTTCAATAAGTATAGTCCTAGTATTATACACTTCTGTTTTCTTAATGATTTTTCTGTGATTGTGTTTTGTTTTGTTTTGTGGGGCCGGGGTGAGGTAAGGGTGGATTAAAAGAGAAAGAAAGGGGTATACTACTAGAAACCTTTTCTAGAGTTTATATCATCTGCAGACAGAAGGCAGCTGATACCTAGCCTTTGCCTAGTGACAAGTGAAAAGAAGTACCCTAATCAAAATGTGGGGAGAAGGGACTATGCACCTATTAAATTATGCTGTGTTGGTATACTCATCAGGGTCTTTCTAAGTTCCCTGCCCTTTTGGTATTATTTTTATTTTGATTGGGTTTTGAGAGTTGGACCCTCTTTTAGAGGGGAGAGATCCTTGGGAAATGTGAACTTGGGTAACTGAGAAAAGGTAAAACTACTTGTTCTATGAACAAGAAAGCCACAAAGAGATTTGATTCCTTTTCTAGCAGTATACTTTATTTTTGTTACAAAAATAATACACAATCGTAGGAAAAAACTAAAAAACAAAAAGCCTGAAAGGAAAAAAAGCTTGAAAGGATATAGATTAACGTCTGCACGTTAATCACTGCTGAGAGTTTCTTGTGTATCTTTCTAGAAAATTTCTGTCTAGCACCACATTTTAGAATGATAGACAAAGAGGGAACAGAGTAAGCAATGACGCTGGATTGTTTTGGACCAGTTGAGGTAATCAAATTCAGTAGAATCCTTTATTGGCTGTATGCTGGAGATGGAAAGAACACACAGTGTTTGCTAAGCACCGTGCCAGCGCATGGGGTTTACAAATGAATGAAACGATCTTTACACTTAAGATGATCACAGTGGGACCAAGGAAAGAGTTGTGCCAATCGTTAGAATTACTATTACATAACCTACCTCTCATACTTGTAAAAAAGATTTTTCTGTGGTTGCACTATATATAGTGTGGTTTCCCCACTCCTAATTCACAGGGTTGTAACATATCCAAGAGCTTTATTTATTTATTTAGTTTTGCTTAAATGGTCTTTTTTTAACCACTTAACTTTCCATTCAAGTTACTATTCTTTTATTTTAAATATATATAGGAATTACTCAAGGTGATGAGGACGATTGATGACAGAATAGTACATGAATTAAACACTACGGTTCCAACAGCTTCCTTTGCAGGGAAAATTGATGCCAGCCAAACCTGTAAACAACTTTATGAGTCTGTAAGTGTACCTTTTGAGTCTTTTCTTTTGTGCTTCCTTTATGCCTTTCTCTGTAGGCAAAATAAGAAAACAATTGACATACAATTAAACTGTGGATACAAGAATGGAATCTTCATGTTTTCTTGCCCACACCTGAGGGTGTATATAGGTTTTGATCCGGTTTCTACAAACTAAAGAAAATGTGTGATCTTAAGCACAAGTCTGGGAAGAGACAGTTCTAAGGAATGAAAGCAGCCGTTTTTTGACCCCCTCATGAGCAGCCTTTAACTTAAGGAAAGCTTATGCTTCAAGGAATGAAGGAGAAAGTGAAACAGTCAAGTACAATAAAACAGTGAAACAAGAGCAGGGTCTTTGAATGAATCAATCTTAAGAAGCTAGACACCTGATTTAAGGAAGAATTAAAACCCTTCACACTTTTTATCAATATATCTTCTATCTTCCCTCACTCATCAGGAAGGGGAAAAGAAGCATTTGGCAGGAGAGAAGGAAAAGCCACAGATAAATTGTCCTTTTCTGAGGCTTTGGATTCTCAAGTATATATTTTTTCATTGCCTCTTAAAGATCCCCTTTATTTCTCTTTTTTAATTTCTAAAAGTGAAAGGAAATAACGATGTAGCTAAGCATTTTTTATAGCTTATATTTTTTTCATTAATTTGGAAGCTGATGTTCAAATGGCATTTGCTTTTTTAGTCTCTACCACAAGATTACTGTATTACTTAAAATCTAAAGTCCATTTCTCAATTATGAAAAAAAAATCAGTTTTGGATAAACTTATTCATATCACTTAAATTCAAAGCATTAACTGCTGATATTTTTTTCTGCTTTTATGTGAAAGTATGTTACTTTGTTGAGTGGTCAGGTAATTCTTGTGGCTTCATAAAATTGCAAGGATGGGGGCTTTAAGGAGTAGACTCCAATATTGGGAGTAGAGAGCATGGGTCCAAGGCCTAATTTAGTATGAGGTTGTTCGACAGTTCACTTAGTTTCTTTGGGTAGCTCTGTCTAAAGAACTATTGATAGAAGTTTGTAATGGCTTTAGTGATCCACCTCACTACCCATATATATATATAATCTCTATAATCTATTCAATTGTTTCCATTTAGAATCTTTTTATTAACCTAGAGGTTTATAGTATAGCAATTAACAACATGGATTCCAGATCTAGATTAAATCTCACCTCTGCTACTTCCTAGCTGGGTGACCTTGAAATAACCTCTGAGTCAGTTTCCTTATTTGTAAAACAGTATCAGAAAAGTATCTGGTCAATTGTTAGAGGATTAAATGAGTTAATATAAAGTGCTTACTGTACTAAATGTTTTACATATAAATGCTTGCTGCTTCTCTTATTGTTGTTATTATTTCTTATTCCTTTGTTGAACCAGGATAAACTGGCATGCTAAATTTGGAACCTTTCTGTTTTAGATATTCTTGTGTATGTGTTTGGGTTTTTCTCCATCTGTATTCTAGAGGGATCCAGCAACATGAACGTATGTAAAGGATTATTTATCTAGTAGCTTTGTTCCAGGGGTCGAGCCTGCAGTAGAGTACCCATGCTAACAAGTACCACTGAGTTCCCTTAGATATTGTCTCAGTTAAGAAGTGGAACTCTGTGACATGTCCAAGTTGTTTATGGTCACCCTGACTGTCTTTAGTCCCTGACCCTTCCTTCTATAGTCGATGAAGGAATATTTGCACTCTCTAATGATAATACTTCTTCATAGGAGAAGATCAGCAAAGTTATTATAAAGCACTGATTTTAGAAATTCCAAATCTTAAATGTATAGTCTTAGTAAAAATGAAATAATTTCAGTCAGATTCCCTTATTAGAGCATATTCCCTCAATATATGAAGTTTTCCTAGCTTTACATTGTTTATTGTTTAGTTTCAAGATAAACATAAAAATCAATACGGAACAGTTAAAAAGTCTATGAACTTGGAACAGTGCTTTACAAATGCAGAACTGTTACCGGTGTCATAATGATTGATTTAAAGTAATTCTTAAAGCTATCTCTTTAATATAATGAACTTTTGGACTATATGTTTAAAAAGTATGCTTCTTACATCCTTTTGTCAGAAGTTCTGGAGGAAGATTTAAAACACAAAAAATGACGTGACAAAAACTTATTAACTTTTTTTGCAATTGAGGTATAGTTGATGTACAATATTATATAAATTTCAGGTGTACAACATACTGATTCACAATATTTAAGTGTATTGCTTTTAATGATAGTTAAACTAAGGGTCATTGTTAGGATTCTAAAATGATGTTTGGGAAATTAGAATTTAGAGTTAATTTAGAATCAACCTTTGTTCTAGAAAGAAAAACACCAAAAAACTATAATCAGGAAAACGACATTCTGTTTCCCTTAAAGGCAAAAAGCATTACTTTAAAATAATGATTAAAAGGTAGTAGGTGAAAATTTCAGCCTAAAAGAAGTTCTCAAAGTTGTGGTAAAATAAAACTGGGAAGTCCTAGATATACCCCCTTTAGACTAGTTTTGAATCATTCTCCTGCCCCACCCCAAGTGTCTTCATTTCAAAATTGCTTACCCCAAATCAAAGGAAGTATGGTTATGATATGGTTATAGTTCAGGATTTTTCTCCTCTAACCAAAGTTTTACTTTACTGAGTTTCTTAATTTTATCTCAGTTCCTTTAATAAGCACTTTATGTACCAGAAATAATTCTCTTATGACCAAATCCTCAAGCATCTGATACTAGTGAGCTAATAAGCCTGGTTTCGTGTTATTTCTTCTCTGGTAGGCTTATGTCACGCCATCTGTTACTAGTTATCAAGCGTCCTCATTTCTTTGACATATATGTACAGAAAGAAGTCCATGCATATTCCCTTTGCATATGCTCTTAGTTTTGAATTTTATTGAAGGATGGTCATGAAAACGGACCACAATAATTGATAATACTGAGTTAAAGGTGACTTGCCCAGTAATTCCTGTTCACATAGGAGTGAGTTCACAGTGGGGCTAATCTGAAGGAAAAGTAAGCAGGTGAGGGTAGGAGGGTAGTCTGCATCTAGAAGTGTATCCACAGGGAAGGGGCCAAGCTAAAGACGGGAATAATAGAGGAAAGCCCAACCAAGGAAGGAAACTGTGTGGAGAGAGACCAAAAGAAAGATATTGAACATTTTAATAAAATGTACAAAATTTGAAATTGATTTTAAAATGCAGATAGAAAAATGAGAATATTGTGATAGACTTCTAGTTGGTACTAATGCTGTTTCACTAATTGCTGGGGGATTAGACAAAATATCAAAGTAATTAAATAGCATCTGGCATCTGAGCAATGTATTGAGTCATGTTGCCTCTAAATTTTAGAGGTGGAAAGGATATTAGTGATTATTTACTCATAATCCATAATTTTCCAAAAGAAGAAACTGAAGCCTGTAACAGAAGCAGCATATTAGCTAATAAATATGGGCCTTGAGGCTGTCCTTGTGAACCCTAAATGTTACAATGAAAAAAATTAGCATATTAGAGAAATATACTATAGGTGGGATTAACATCTGTTAGGAAATTCCCTCCCTTCACATGGGTACAGCTTTTAACTAATGCACTTTTGGTATACCCCTCTAGAAATATAAAGGTTTATTCTTTCCTGGTGTGTATTAGACCAGTAGTTCTCAACCACGAGGTCCCAATATGACCATTTAAGAGCTGTATTTCAAATAACTTATGAGGAATGCTTATAGAATGGTTGTTAGTCCCATATTTTATATAAAATATATATAATGGGTTATTTCTATACAGCCATCACTAGCATAGCATTGGGATATTCCCCCTTCAGAGGGAAGAAGGAATGATATAACGTGATTAAATGGAGCAAGCCAACACTTAAATTTTAGTTGGAGGTGAACCACTGTTATTGTGCACCATTAATTATAAAGACGATTGCATATTATTTTAGTATTTTGCTCTGTCTCCACCCCAAGTTTTTGGGGTATCTTCAGAATTTGGCTATGATCATGGGAGTATGTTTGAATTGAAACATGACTATCATAATTAATGAAACAAGGCAGAAAATAGATGCAAATTATTGTATTGGATTTGTTACATTAAGATGAAGGCTAATAAACAATTGCTCTGTCGGGCATCCTTACTCTCCGTCAGCACACGCAATTGATGGAATCAGTGACCTCTACTTCATGTACAATTTTTCCTTGTTAGTACTTAAAGTTGAAAATCTTGAAAAGGGTTCTGTCTGACATAGGTAAATGTAGCATTCTTTGTTTTTCTTTATTGTAACTAAGAGCTTCTCTATATCACTTACTTTATAATTTTTTGCACTGTTGACAACATGAGGCTCAAAAAAAAAATGAAAGGACAAAAAGAGAACAGCAATAGGAAGTGGCCCAGAAGGTGTGTGAGGGGTGGGTATAGGGTAGAGGAACACACAGATGCAAGAATGGGAGAGAAAGGAGTGTAGGGAGAAGGAGACTGAGATGAAAAGCCCAGCACGAGGAGTGCAGGAAGAGGAGCAGGAAGGCCTGGGAGCTAAGTGAGGAAGAAGACAAGCCAACCTCTTCAGTTTCACCCTCAAAGCTGCTGCCTTTGAGCTGGCTCATTCAGCACAATCTTCTCTTCCATAGATTCAGTTTTTAAAAACTGTTTTAGAAAGTATTACCTTTCTGTAGCCTAAAAATTTTTTTTTAAAACACTGAAATGTGACAAATTGGTGTGATTTTTTTTTCTCATTTCCTTCTTTTGTTCTTTTAGTTGATGGCGGCTCATGCCAGTAGGGACCGAGTCATAAAAAACTGTATAGCTCAGACCTCATCAGTAGTAAAACAGCTCCGAGAGGAGAGAGAAAAGAATTTGGACAATTTAACGTTATTAAAGCAACTTAGAAAAGAACAGACAAAGGTAAGTTGAACAGGGTTTACATTTCTGAGGCAAGGTTTCCAAACTTAGCCTTCAAAATGAAGGCAGTTTTTAATATGAAAAATTCAGAGTAAGATATGGTTATTACTTAAAACAAAATGATCAGGAGATTAGTACTTCATTTTTAATGGGCTTTATTTTATTACATTTCAATACTAATTGGTAAATTAATGTGCATTTCATGAACGTATGGAGTGTAGCAAGCTTTAGCTAAAAGAAGCATGTAATCATGTTATTTCCATTCCTTTATATATTCCACAGTTAAAGATACAAGGATTCATATAGACCAATACCACATCAAAAAATCTAGGGAAATCACATCTGTATCTATGTTTTGAGGCTTGACTTGAGAAGAAACGTTTTTTTAAACATATTTACATTTTGAAAATATTTACCTCTGGTTTCAGCTGTAGAAATCTGCTGAAATGTAATATAGATATTTAACTTCAGGATATTACCCTCTTCCGCCATAAAAATATAGTACTATTTAAATATAACCAGGGCCACCAGAGCCTCATTATGTTTATTTCTTTGCTGTGGAGAGGATGGTATGGGTCTTTGACTCTTTTCAGACTCTCCTTTGTTTCCACTTCATCTCCCATGCCTACCATTTTCCCTTTTAGGAGAACACCAAGTGTCCACTGAGTGCTATGTCAGAGCAAACTTTATTTTCCCTAAGTCAGCCGTCATGTAGATGGGGTGTGGACCTCAGAGTAGAGTTAATGAAGCAGAGCTATTTCTTTATAGCCCTTAAACATGACACGTCAAGAAAACAGTTGAAATGTATGCCATATTTTATTTTGTGGACTGCGTTGCTGTCTTTTGAGGAGGGTGGGGGTGGGAGGGGGCCTTCAGGGGTAACTTTTTTTTTAAATTTTTTACTTATTATTTATTTATTATTTTTATTTTTGGCTGTGTTGGGTCTTCGTTTCTGTGTGAGGGCTTTCTCCAGTTGCGGCGAGTGGGGGCCACTCTTCATCGCGGTGTGCGGGCCTCTCACTATCGCAGCCTGTCTTGTTGCGGAGCAGAGGCTCCAGACGCTCAGGCTCAGTAATTGTGGCTCACGGGCCCAGTTGCTCCACGGCATGTGGGATCTTCCCAGACCAGGGCTCGAACCCGTGTCCCCTGCATTGGCAGGCAGATTCTCAACCACTGCGCCACCAGGGAAGCCCAGGGGTAACTTTTTATTCCGATACAATTTCAAACTTACAGAAAAGTTGCACGAACAGTACAAGGAACTCCCATATACCCTTTACCTATATTCACCTATTGTTTACATTTTGCTCCACCTGCTTTACAGTTCATTCTCTCTACTCTTCTTTCCCCCTCCATCCTTCCCTCCCTCTTTCCCTGTCTTCCTCTCCCTCCCCCATACACATTTTTTTTCCTTTACCATTTTGGGAATATGTTGGGCACATTATACTCCTTTACCCCTACATATGTTGGTTATTTCCTAAGAACAAGGGCTTTTTCTTACATGACCACTGTATAATTATCAAAATCATGTCTGTATTTTAAGATGGCTTAATAGGTAACTTACTGATCCTTACATGTCAGGTGACTGAAAATCCAGTGTGAGATGGAATCATGTTTTCATACTGAACAATTTGTGAAGTTTGCTCTTTGTTTAGTAGATGTAGCCAAACTTTGAAAAAGGGATCTTGCTGTCTCTCTCAAGCCTTTGTTCTTTTGCTGCACACAGGTGTGCACTTTCTTAGTCATCCCACTGATGCAGTGTGTCTCACTGGATACGGGATTCATCCACTGTCTTTGCTGTTCTCTTTGTTCATGACGACTGCTTCAGCCCTGTGTTCCACACCTGCTCATTCATCAGCCAGTGGTGGGTTCTTCAGACAGTGAACTTAGGCTGTAATGGTCATCTTAGCCTACCCTCCGTGTTGATGAAGGCTTATAGATAAATTATAGAAAGCTGGTTAAGATCTAGTTTTTTTTGGATTTTGTATTTGAACAGGCTCTTGAAGTATTGACAAAGGAAAGTGCAGGGCAGGGCTGTTAAATCAGAAACTGAAAAATCATTATTTGCAAATTAAGTCAGGCAAAGAATAGAGTAACTCTTGTTAGCAGAGGGCAAAGTTCAAAAACCACTGAGTGTTTGGGAGTGATGTGTCACACAGTTTTGTCTGCCCTCTGTTCTACCCATATGCCTTTAGAGCCCAGCACAATCACTGCAAGGAGGAGTTTTAGAAACCAGCCAGTGAGTTTTGAAAGGCAGTTTTCTGGCCTGTGATATTGCATAGGACTAGAGTAGAAGTTAACCATGAGTAGTATTTAAGCAAATAAGGAAACTTGAATTTTTTTTTCAAGTTTGCTATGAAGATTATAGAATCAGAAAGAGACAGCTCTTGGAGATGTTCCAGCTCTACCTCTTCATTTTCTGTATATGGAAACAGACTTAGAGATACTGACATCCCCAGAGTCACAAGCTAGTAAGTGGTAGAACTGGGACTTTAACCCATCTCGTCTGACTCTAAATTCAGTCAGTGTTTTTTTACCTTAAGTTGTGACTAATAGTCAAATTCTGATTACTTTAGTGAACAATCTATTTACATACAGTGATGCCAGTCTGAAAGCTCACAGTTCTTTACCTGAATCCTTACCTCAGAAAAAGCACATTCCTTGCTGGAACTATATACCTGCTGTCACCTCTTAGTAGCCTTTGAGAGGAAGTTTACCTGTTTAAGACCCAGAGCCTCAAAAACAGCCATCTCGGGACTTCCCTGGTGGCGCAGGGGTTAAGAATCCACCTGCCAAGGCAGGGGACACGGGTTCGAGCCCTGGTCCGGGAAGATCCCACATGCCGCGGAGCAACTAAGCCCGTGCTAATGAAGACCCAACACAGCCAAAAAGAAATAAATAAAATAAATTTATTTAAAAAAAAAAACACAAAACAACCATCTCAAAGGTAGCATTTTGTTGTTGGCACTGAAATTGCATTAGAAGCTGGCTGTAATGTCTGCGGTGTTCAAGAATAGAAAAAACATGGATTGTAAAGGCAGACAGCTCTAAAGAAATAATCCCATCTACCACTTGGAGGTTTTGTAACCTTGTAAATTAATTGTTCTGAAACTTCTGATTTTCAGTTTGTAAAATGGAATTGATACTTAGTAACTTCTTATATTTTCTTTTTTTGGTGAGGATTAAATTGTATAGTATATGTAAGAGCTTGCATATTGACTGATAACGAAGTAGCAGTTTCTTTCCTTTTTGAGTTGCTGGGACTCCATATTTGTTATATTAATCCTCTTTACAATATCCCCCCAACCAGTGGTTTCCACCTTTTGTTTAACCAGTATTAAGGGGGTTGGGGGTATCTACAGTCTTATGTGGCAGTGCATTCTCTTTTTGGACAGTTGTAATTGTTCAGAGATTTTCTTACTTAGTGTGAAAATCTGTCTCCTTGTAACATGTAATTACTGATCCTTAATCTTCCCTCTGGATAAGTCTAAACCCATTTCTACACAACATCCCTTTAAATATTTGAGAGCGATTATGAATACTGTCTTAGTGGCCTGTTGTAACACTGTTCTTTAAAGTTGTTACTTCTTTGGCAGAAAGTCCAGGCTCTGACAGAGCAGTGAAACTTTAATGATTTCTGGGTCGATATAACTGATTAAAATCTGAAACCGAGGTTGCTCTAATGTAAGCAGGCGGGCTTCCTCAGGCTTATTACTACTCCACAGCACATCAGAAATGCAGTCCTTCCCCTTGTTCATGGTTTCAATCCTATATACTGCCCCATACTCAGACAGCAGTTTTGAGTCTACGAAGGGAGTTTACAAGGAGCATTGGATCAGTACCACATCCAGTCTTTTTTTTTTTTTTTTTTAATTTTATTTATTTATTTATTGATTTATGGCTGTGTTGGGTCTTCGTTTCTGTGCGAGGGCTTTCTCCAGTTGCAGCAAGCGGGGGCCACTCTTCATCGCGGTGCGCGGGCCTCTCACTATTGCGGCCTCTCTTGTTGCGGAGCACAGGCTCCAGACACGCAGGCTCAGTAATTGTGGCTCACGAGCCTAGTTGCTCTGCGGCATGTGGGATCTTCCCAGACCAGTGCTCAAACCCGTGTCCCCTGCACTGGCAGGCAGATTCTCAACCACTGCGCCACCAGGGAAGCCCCCACATCCAGTCTTATTAGTGTTACATGCATATTTCTCAAACCTCCTGCCTGAGCTGTACTCCTAATTTATGGTTAGGTTCTTTGGTCTGGGTACCTAACTCATGGTTGCCCAGAATCCCTCTGGCATTTTGTTCCCAAATCTCCTGGCCTGGGTCTTGACTTTGGCCTGAAGAAATCATCCTGCTGTTAACCTCTTGGCTGCCTCAACCTATAGTTCATGCTTTTTTTCTCCTAATTTTCCTGAATATTTTCAGGTTCTCCTCCTGGAATTGGTTAGCTTCTTTCCTTTCAAGTCTCTCTGACCAGAGGCGACTAGGAGTATGATGGGCCCTGCCATCTGGACCTGGCAATAGAATTGGCTACTTTTTTGATGGAGTAATTAGGTTGGCAGTTAAAAAGAAAGTTAGAAAGACTAGCATTTTTAGCCTCACACCTCTGGCTGTATGGTTAAGGTATGGAAAACTCATCCCTTTCTCAATTACTTGAGCCTTATATATTCTTCTTCTCTGTTTTTCTTCCTGTTTCTTTTTTCTTTTATTCAAATCAGGTTGCCACCTCCTTGTCCTTTTTTTTGTTCGTCTGTGCTATCTTTGCAAATCTATATGGTAGGATCAATAACTAGAACTGGTATTATTGAGTTCAAGGACATGTGAATTTACATTTTTGGTAAGTCTTACCAAATTGCTCTCCATAGAAGTTGTAACAATTTGTACTCCTAAAAATATATGTGAGTGTATCTTTCCCCATACCTTCACTAATAATAGGTTTTATCAGACATCAGATTTCTTCTATTGAAAAAAATTTTGTCATATTATGGCTTAATTTACATTTCTTTATACATGAATAAAATTGTACATTTAAAAAATAGGTTTATTGGCCATTTGTTTTTCTTCTGTGAACTACCTGGGCATTTGAGATTTTTTCTTTAAAAGCTCTCAAGGTGATTATAATATGCAGCAAAGCTTGAGAACTACGGCTTTATGAGATTTAGCGACTGATTAAATATGAGGAGAACAGCTATTTCAAAGAAGGTTTTGAAATCTGGCCTAAGTATTACCATTAATAAAGAATGCAGGAGCAGCAGCTGGTTTTGTTAGGAAAACGTAGTGTTTGGTTTTAGTTCTTTAATTTAAGTTTTCGTAACTTCATTTTTGTTTTCCTTTCTTGCAGTTGAAATGGATGCAGTCAGAACTGAATGTTGAAGAAGTGGTAAATGACAGGAGCTGGAAGGTATAAAATAATGTTGGTTCTTGGAGAGAACTAGGAGGGGAAGCAGAACTAGCAAAGGGAAACCAAGGGAGGGGGGAAGCAAAGAGTGCCTTGGGCACTTAAGAATAATAAAGATCCTTCATTTACAAGCAATTGAAGGCTTTAACTTTTTGGGGGTGGGGGGCGGGTTGTGGTTAGAATCCAAGTTAGAGCCATCTTACAAAAAGTAGCTTTACAGTTGTATGGTAGAATTGCATGATCGTCATGGGAACAGAATTGGAGACATTCTGTATGTTTCCTAATACTAATTATGGGCTATTTGATATTTAGAGTTAATAGTTGTTAACTTAGAACCTTCAACCAGGTTATTTGTTCAAGTTAGCTTTTCTGAGCTCACTTACTTTCCATAAATTTTCATATCATTATCTATCCATCACAGTTGTTTGTTTTCTAACATATCTGATCGTGAAACTTTGTTTGTAGTTTTACTGGTATTTGATAATAGGCTTTTTATGGCTCCTAGATTCACATGCTCCTTATTACCACCTACTGGTTCTAATTAGGAATTCGATTGGGGGACCAGGATCCCAGGACTTTACATGTAGTTAAAAATCACAAAATTCTACACTATTGATACTATGTATAAAATAGATAACTAATGAGAACATACTGTATAGCACAGGAAACTCTACTCAATGCTCTGTGGTGAACTAAATGGGAAGGAAATCCAAAAAAGAGGGGATATATGTATATGTATAGCTGATTCACTTTGCTGTACAGTAGAAACAAACACAACTTTGTAAAGCAACTATAGTCCAATAAAACTTAAAAAAAAAAAATTACAAAATTCCTACTTTAGTTTTCTGAAAAAGTATGTCTGCATGTCCTCTCTAAAACTTCAGAGATTTCCAAAGGGCAAAATCTATTAAATCTGAAAGAATGAACTGAAAATTTTGTTTTACCCTTTGAAATTAACCAATGGAATGGGGCTGGATCCAGAGGGAGGTTAACTGAACCAAAAACTGGAGTGTACCAACTTGCAGAGCCATGAATAAACTGCAAAATACAAATCGATTTTCTTTGCTTTATCACATTTCTTTATCCTATCCTCTTTGCCAAGATTTCTTATTTCTGCCCTTTCCACCTATGTGATAAGGTGTTTGCTCCTTGAAAGCACACACATTTCCCCTTTTATCAGACAAATGGAAGTATATTGTCTACACTTTGTTTTTTTCCCTTAATATATCTTGGAGATCTTTTCAAATCAGAACATAAAGAGCTTCCTTATTCTTTTTTATGCTTGCTTATATCCCATTGAATGGATGTTCCAAAATTTTTATTTGACATAGTCCCACATGACACGTAATCATAGAATGTTCTTTTAACATTATGATATGTTATTTGTTTAGTTTTTAGGAAGCAAGATAAATAGAACAAAACATTATATAAATTTATACAGTTTAGCAAAAGACTGGACTCCCTTCAAGTATATCTCCATGTGAGAAGGATCTGGCACTCATTTAGAAAAACATGACAGATATCTAAATAAAATCTACATTATAAAAGGATTTTTTTTTAAATTTTATTTATTTATTTATTTTATTTTTGGCTGCTTTGGGTCTTCATTTCTGCACCCGGGCTTTCTCTAGTTGCAGTGAGCGGGGTCTACTCTTCGTTGCGGTGCGTGGGCTTCTCATTGTGGTGGCTTCTCTTGTTGCGGAGCATGGGCTCTAGGCACGCGGGCTTCAGTAGTTGTGGCTCATGCGCTCAGTAGTTGTGGCACTAGGGCTCAGTAGTTGTGGCTCGTGGGCTCTAGAACACAGCCTCAGTAGCTGTGGCACACGGGCTCAGTAGTTGTGGCGCACTGGCTTAGCTGCTCCACGGCATGTGGGATCTTCCCGGACCGGGGCTCGAACCCATGTCCCCTGCACTGGCAGGTGGATTCTTAACCACTGTGCCACCAGGGAAGCCCTATAAAAGAATTTTTAAAAAGCTTTATCTTAAAGTTAATTTAGATATTTTTGTCTAACTGTCCAAAATATGTCTGGAATATGGAACTAGCATATTTGTTAGTTTACCAAATAAGCTAGCTTGTGATGATTTTTTCCTTGAATAATTTAAATTTTATTAAAATATTAAAATTATCATATAAATGAATATCAAGGCCTTCTGAGCTCTTAGCACCTAGTAAGTCAGTTTGAACCAGTGAGGAAACACCTCTGTTTCCTAAACCTGTTGACCTGGGACAAAAAAGGTTATATCCACCTGACCCATGCCAAATTTAATTGAATTCCAGGCCTGATTTATACAGGATGACTCAGTGACCTTTGTTTCTGTTCACATATCTTAGGTGTTTAATGAACGCTGCCGAATTCACTTCAAGCCTCCAAAGAATGAATAAAAAGATACTTTTTTTTAAAAAGGACCGGGTCATCTCATAAGAGTTAAGCATGACAGATATCAACATGGTGGGCTTCCCAGGAAGATTTCTGAGCCAACAGTCCAAGACCTTTTGTTGATTTCAGCCCCACTTACCCAAGACCTCAAGTATAAATAATTCTGATAATTATGGAGAAATCAACTGCTATTTTATACTGATTCTGTAAAAAAAAAAAAAAAAAGATATTTTGTAACTATTAAAATAATTTTCTGACTCAGTGTACATAATTATTTGATTGTTTTCCAAGTTGAGGCAGTAAGTTTTGTAAGAGAATTTAAATACAATTTCAGTATCTGATTTGATTTATATTGTACCTTTTTGAATTTTACAAATTTATTGGCATGAGCATAGACCTTTATGGTCATTGATAGTTTTATCTCTTTATTTATCTCTTCAGGTTTATTGCTCTTAAGTTAAAGGGCAATAATATAGGCTGGATACTGTCCAAAGAAATTCTCTTAGTACCTTAACTTATCTCGTTTTCATATGCAAAAACTAATGTTGG
Organism: Eschrichtius robustus; assembly: GCF_028021215.1. Lineage (NCBI taxonomy): Eukaryota > Metazoa > Chordata > Mammalia > Artiodactyla > Eschrichtiidae > Eschrichtius > Eschrichtius robustus. The sequence goes on from NC_090829.1 coordinate 78,749,476, forward strand.
GTGGAAACATTTTCCTGGATAATGTTTCCGTGGACCATGAAAAGGAAAGCAAAGTAAAACAAATTCAGAAAATGGAAAAGTAGAGGAGGGCTTGCATAATGGTATTCTAGTACAGGATGATTGTATTCGTTTTCTGTTGCTGCTTAACAAGTTTAGCAGCTTAAAATCACCCCTGTTTATTATTTTAGAGTTCTGTAGGTCAGAAGGCCAGGAAGCCTTGACTGAGTTCTCTGCCTGGGGTCTCACAGGCTGAAATCAAGTTGTGGCCCAGACTGGGCTCTTGTCTGGAATCTCCAGAGGAAGAATCTGCTTCCAGGCTCATTCAGATGGCAGAATTCAGATCCTTTCGGTTGTAAGACTGAAGTCCCTGTTTCCTTGCTGCCTGTCATGGGCCACTCTAAGCTCCTCAAAGCCACCCATATTTCTTGACACCATGGCCCCCTCCCTTTTCAAGCTAGCAACAGTCCATTGAATCCTCATTCTTGGAATCTGACTTCCTTTTCTGCTATAAGACAGACTGCTTTTAAAGGGTTTGTGTGTTTATATTAGTTTTACCATAATCTTCCTTTTTATTACCTTAAGAGTCAACTGATTACAACTTTAATCATACCTGCAAATCCCTTTTGCTGGGTAATGTGACATCACAGATGTAATGTCTCATATTCACAGTCAGGGATTAGAGTGGGACATTTTGGAGAGTCATTCTAGGATTCTGCTTACCACGATTTAAGCAGAAGCCTCCTGGCTCTGGCACAGTTAGATTGACCCAGCGGGGTTGTGGATAGGCTTGTGTGTTCAGTATGTTGACCCTTATCAGATTGTGCACTTGGAAGTGAGCAATAAATGTATAAAGTGCTCATCGTTCTTTCAAAAACAGCTTTTGAGCATCTACTGTGGCTCAGATACTGTTGTAGTTGTTAGGGATATTGATAAACAAGACCTACTTTTGTTAAGATTATAATGTAGTCTTTTAAACAAGAAAAAAATTTCCTAGTGCCAACAGTGAAAAAGATTTTCTATAGGACTTACCTATTAATGAATGGTGCATGACAGAAAGTTGATGTTTAATAATTTTTTGATGGATGAGTGAATTGAAAGGATACATGTGAGGATAAAAATAAAACTCAACAAAGATGCTCAACAGGGAATTCAGAAACAGAATCCTTGGAAAGGATTCATAAGAGCCTTTCCAGAATTTCACGTCTGCTAAAGTACTATCTAGGCAATCCAATTTTAGCAGGATGCTTGAATCATTCCAATGTACCATATTATGAAAATGTGCAATTATGATAGTATGGAGTGACATTTACTATAAATGAATACTAGTATGTTGTGATGAATGGCATTTTAAGCCTCCAACTTTTAAGAAAGGGATGGCGCATTGCTTTTGAAAGTTGATTTGCCTGCTGAAACAGTGTCTTGCATGTAATCGCTGCCTTAAAACAATCTGTTGATTTTGTTGCTTGAAGGATAGGTAGGATTTAGCCAAAAAGAGAAGAAACAGAAGGTGCAAAAGTTCAGAGATGAGTTTGGCCCTTCCTCAGCAGAACAGAAGATAACCATAGAGGAAACATTGATGATAATCCATTTGCAAATTCTTTTAACAAGTATTGGGTTGGCCAAAAAGTTTGTTTGGGTTTTCTGTAAGATGTTATGGGGAAACCCAAACGAAATTTTTGGCAAACCCTGTATTTGAGTACCTTCCAAATCCAAATTCTAGGCACTATTAGCCACTGCTAACACATCAGTGAACAAAACAAAAAAAATACCTGCTCTGAAAAAGCTTACATGTAGTGAGGGGAGACAAACAATAGAAAGTAATTATATAGCATGCTAAGAAGTGTTAAAGTTCCATTCCACACCCGCTCTCCCCCCGTCCCCCCGCTGCAGTCCCAAAAGCAAGGAATCAGGAATGGGGAGTAAAGAGTGGGTTTCAAATGACTGTTCAGTCAGTCTCTTTCAGGTTGTGCTCCAAAGATACCAGTTTGGGAAACAGCAATAATGTACCCAGTGCTACTGCAGTAGACTGTGCTTCTGTGCCACACCACTTATTTAAGACTGTCCAGGAATAACTTGGAAGCTGGGACATTAGTCAAACGTGTGGTCTCATTTCAAATCAAGAAAAAAATATTCCGCCTAGAGATGGATGATCTAATCAAATACATCAGAGATCACTTAGGGTACTCATGATTTCTGTCTATACTTAGCCTTTTAGGTAAGCCTTGATTGTTTCTTTTTAAAAAAATACTTAGTTGAGCATGAACACTGAAGAGTAAAGAAAATAGTCAAAAAGTGATCACTTCTGGGACGTCCCTGGTGGCGCAGTGGTTAAGAATCCACCTGCCAATGCAGGGGACATGGGTTCGAGCCCTGTGTCCCACAGGGACAGAAGATCCCACATGCCGTGGAGCAACTAAGCCCGTGTGCCACAACTACTGAAGCCCGTGCGCCTAGAGCCTATGCTCCACAACAAAGAGAAGCCACTGCAATGAGAAGCCTGTGCACCGCAACGAAGAGTAGCCCCTGCTCGCTGCAACTAGAGAAAGCCCGCGCGCAACAACAAAGACCCAACGCAGCCCAAAATTAATTAATTAATTTTAAAAAAAGAACACTCTCAAGAAGTGCAAAGACAACCACAAAATGGGAGAAAATATTTGCAAATCATATATCTGATAAGTTACCTGTATCCAGAATATGCAAAAACTACAACTCAATAATAAAAAGACAAATAACCCAATTTAAAAATAGACAAAGGATCTGAATAGACATTTCTCCAAGGAAGATCTGCAAATGGATGACAAGCTCATGAAAAGATGCTTGACGTCATTAGTCATCAGGGAAATGCAGATAAACACCATGATAAGATACCACTTCACACTCACTAGGGTGGCTAGACTCAAAAAGTCAGGTAATAACAAGCATTAATGAGGAAGTTGGAGAAATCCAAACCCTCATATACTGCTAGTGGGAATGTAAAATAAGGCAGCTACTTTGGAAAACAGTTTGTAAGTTCTTTGAACAATTAAACATAGAGTTACCTTATGAACCACCAATTTTACTCTTAGGTATATACCCAAGAGAAAAAACATTTGTATACACAAAAACATATACACAAATGTGTATAGCAGCATTGTTCATAATAGTCAAAAGGTGAAAGCAACTCAAATATCCATCAACTGATGAATGAATAAACAAAATGTAGTATGTCCATAAAATGGAGTATTATTTGGCTATAAAATGGAATAAAATATTGGTACATGCAACAACATGGATGAACCTTGAAAATATTTGTTAAGCAAAAGAAGCCCATTACAAAAGATCATATATAATATGATTCCATATATATGAAATGTCTAGAATAGGCAAATCCATAGAGACAGAAAGTAAGTAAATTAGTGTTTGCTTAGGAGTGGGGGTGTGGAGAAGGATGCGGGCTGTCACTTCATGGAGTTTCTTTTTGAGGTGATGAAAATGTTCTAAAATTCGTGGGACTTCCCTGGCGGGCCAGTGGTTAAGACTTTGCCTTCCAATGCAGGGGGTGCGGGTTCGATCCCTGTCAGGTAGCTAAGATGCCACATGCATTGTGGCCAAAAAAACAAAACACAAAACAGAAGCAATATTGTAACAAATTCAATAAAGACTTTTAAAAAATGGTCCACATCAAAAACAAAAATCTTTTAAAAAAGTTCAAAAATGTGCTGTGGTAATGGTTTCACACATTTCTGAATATACTAAAAACCACTGAATTGTATACCTTGGGTGAATTGTATGGTATATAAATTATATCTCAATAAAAGTGTTAACTAAGAAAGAGAAAAATGGCAGTTAAATGGAACACAAAGTTTTGGACTGGATCTTTTTGCAATAAAGGACATTTTTGGGGGTGACTGGGGAAATTTGAATGTTGTCTGGAAGATTAGATGTTAACAAATGTTTTGATGCCGAAACCCGGCCTCTATGCACCAGCACCAAATTGAATCTCATAGACAGAGTTTTGGATGAAGTAGAACAGAATAGCTTTATTGCCTTGCCAGGCAAAGGGGCCCACAGTGGGCTAATGCTTTCAAAACTGTGTATCCCAACCCAGGGGGCTTGTGAGGAGTCTTATAGTCAAGGGGTGGGGTTGCTGATAAGGATCAGGGTGCCTGCAGGACCTGCATTCCTTCAATCTAGAGATCATCTGGCATCAGGTGGTATTGAACTGTGACCTTCTCTCTGGAAGGAAGAATGCTTCACCAAGTAGTTAACATCTTCAAACTGGTGTGGGTTTTAGTTCTGCAGAAGAGCTCAAAGATATTGTTATGTATATCCCTTGAGGAGGAACCAGGACCCTGCCCAAAGGCTGCACTACTGTTTCTTTTTAAAAAATTAATTAATTAATTAATATTTTTGGCTGTGTTGGGTTTTCGTTGTTGCGCACAGGCTTTCTCTAGTTGCGGTGAGCTGGGGCTACTCTTCGTTGCAGTGCATGGGCTTCTCCTTGAAGTGGCTTCTCTTGTTGCCGAGCATGGGCTCTAGGCATGCGGGCTTCAGTAGTTGTGGCACTCAGGCTCAGTAGTTGTGGCTCATGGGCTCTAGAGTGCAGGCTCAGTAGTTGTGGTGCACGTGCTTAGTCGCTCTGCAGCATGTGGGATCTTCCCAGACCAAGGCACAAACCTGTGTCCCTTGCATTGGCAGGTGGATTCTTAACCAGTGCGCCACCAGGGAAGCCTTGCGCTATTGATTCTTGACTCCTCCTCCCTGTCTTCACATCCCCCTCCCTTCCCAGATTAGCAATAGTTTGAACCTGCCCTTTGGAAGTCAGGGAAGGTCATGGAGGCTGAATGAAGCCTATTTCCTACAAACAAGAAACAGGGGACACAGAAAGGCTTTGGTGCCCAGGAGCCCCACAGGGTCTTGCTTGGTTCCAGTTTCAGTGTTAATTTCCTGATTTTAGTGGTTATATTTCAGTTTTTCAGGAGAATGTACTTATTTGTAGGAGGTGCAAAATGCAAAATTTGTTGGTGATGGAACATCACTGTAGATAACTTACTCTCAAATGTCCAGGAAAAAAGTTTTGGGGGAGCAACTTATCTGTAAGTTTGAGATTGTTTTAAAATATAAATATGCTTAATAAAATACTGGATTTAATTTTAAAATGTGAGGGTAGAGGTGGAGTGTTGAATTCTCAACAGCCCCAGGGCACTGATAACCCAAGATCTGGCCTGCCAATGGTGGGAGTGGTGGTGGTTTTATCCTTTAGCTAGTTGCATTAGGCCTCAGTAATTTTTCTAAGATTTCCAACAGACATCAGTTTGTATGGAATTTCTACTCTTAAGTTATAACATTGATTTTGAGAAAGAAAAAGTAATTTTACTCTTATATAAAATAGATGAGAGCTAGTGGAAGAGATTAATTTATTTGAAAAGGAATACTTCTTTATTGATAGTTACATTTATTAGCAGGGGCCATTAATCAGGAGACAGTGGAAAGAATCGACTGCTTTCAGAACGTGCCGCTAGAAGCCCGTGAGCTCATCGTCCTTGCTTTTGTCAGCCTGGTAGCCAAGAAGTGTCAAAGACTGATTTTGGTGAGGAAGGCTTTTGAATACTTTTATGTGAGTATAACGATCATTACCTACTCGTATCTGGAAGTTAAAAAAAAGAAAAAAAGAAAAAGGAGATTCATTCACACGGATCCATGTCAAATGAAAGATCTACAGACCTATAAAGATTTCGCTGCAATAAGGTTTTTTGGAATAGCATTCCTAGACCACCATTCTTAGACCCTTAGTTTACATAAACCTTCCATCTTATTTTATGAGAGAAAGGGCAGGCTAAAGGCATGGCAAGAGACATAGGTTCTAGGTTTATTTTATTTTATAGTTTACTATATTCTGTGCACAAATGAAAATCCAGAGTTGCATTTCATTTTCAAAGATGCACAGATCAAGAAAACAAGTGACAGTCTTTTTGGTGTTTCCATTTTCCGACTCCGCAATTGGGATACTTTATTTGTCACATGGTTTGAGCAAGGAGAAGAAAATCAGAATTGCCCTAGAGAATTTGGGGTGTGTGGTTCCCACATCTATATTAGAACCTGCTTTATAAATGCCCATAGGTAAAACTAAGCAGGGCCCAGGGGTGTAGAGTCTAGTTTCCCTTCTGAAGTAAAGGGATCTTGCTGGGAAATCATTGGTATGAAGATTGAAACAGTAATCTGGGCATGAATCTGGGACCTAGAAAACTATGGTAAGAATTTCCACTTTTGTTCTTGGTTCAGACAGTAAAAGTTTTGTCTTTGAATAATATTTATTGTGCTCTGATGTCCCTTCCTAACCTAATTTTATTTTATTTAAAAAAATTATTATAGAAGGATGGCTTTATTTCCCTGTGCTGTACAATATATCCTTGTAGCATATTTATTTTATAATTAGTAGTTTGTACCTCTTAATCTCCTACCCCTATCTTGCCCCTCCCACATTCCCTCTCCCCACAGGTAACCACTAGTTCATTCTTTGTATATAAATCTAAACTAATTTTAATAAATGTCATTTATCAAATGTTTACCATGAGTCAGACACTATGATGACCATCTTATATACTTTATTATATTTACATTTTGTTCCAGGCAAGAAGAAAGGTGGAACAAGGACCATTTTACAGATGCAGAGCAGATTAAGAGAGATTAAGTAATTTTTCATAAATCTCTCAGCTAATAAGTGACAAAGCCAAACTTCAACATCTGTGTTAGTTTCACTCTATGGGGTAACATTTCAAAAACATTTATTCTGTGCTTGGAACAGGGCACCGGCTTTTGCATACATTATTAGAGGCAGCACAGCTAATAGGTAAGTATCAGACTACTTGGGTTCAAATTCTGGCTCTGCTCTTATAGTATTGTGACCTTTGTTAGTTAGTTCACCTCCCCAGGGGGCAATTTTCTTATCAGCAACACAAATGAAATGATCATACTTATAGACATGTTGAGAGGATTAAATGAGATAATACATGCCCAGCTCTTAGGACAGTGCCTGGCACATTGTGAGTGCTTAGTAAACTTCTTTTCTTTTTTTAAAAAAAATTTATTTATTTATTTGGCTGTGCCGGGTCTTAGTTGTGGCACACTGGATCTTCGTGGCAGCATGCGGGATCTTTAGCTGTGGTATGCGGGATCTTTAGTTGTGGCATGTGAACTCTTAGTTCCCTGACCAGGGATCAAACCTGGGCCCCCTGAAATGGGAGCATGGAGTCTTATCCACTGGACCACCAGGGAAGTCTCCATAAGTGCTTAGTAAATTTCTAGTTCATTTATTCCACACAACACCCTGCAAAGTAGGTTATTATTATCCATGTTGTGAAGATAAAGGAATTAAGGCTCAGAGAAGATGAGGGGCTGTGGATCACACGGGTTTTAACCAGTCAAACAAGCCGAGTAAGTGTTCAAACCCAGGACTGTCTGACACCAAAGCCTACAATCCTTCCATTTTACCACCTGCCTCTTGACAGGTACTTGAGAAAAACAAGAGGAGGTCACATCACCAGCCAGATCTGAAATCCAGAGAGTGAGTGTCTCAGATCAAAGAGGTCAACAGCTAGATGGCCAGGAAGTAAGGAGGAAACTGTGGTCAGTGACTTTAATCCCATAGAAGAAATTTGATAGCAGATGGAAGGGTGAGGTAGGGAGGGAAGGGGACTGTGGTCTTAAGGGAAGAAATTTCCAAGATAGTTTTCTGATGGGCCTTTTAAGAAATGTATGAGCTGGTTAGTATGTGAAATTTTTGTACTTGGATTAATCATAAATTATTAAAATAATGATCCCAATTTTGATGGAATGTTTCTTATCTTTGAACAAAACCACTTTTAACTAGAAACCATTCTTTTCTAGCTGTGAAGAAAGCAGGAAGGGAGGAAACAAGACCATTGCTTTCTGAGGACAAGGCAGGATCTCACCCCTGTGTAGCACCCCAGCACCTGGCATGTACCAGGACCTCAAATGTGGTAGGACTGGGCTGATTTTTTTTTTTTTTAACTTTTGAATTTTATTTTGTTTATTTTTTTATACAGCAGTTCTTATTAATTATCTATTTTATACATATTAGTGTATATATGTCAATCCCAATCTCCCAATTTGGGCTGATCTTTTCACATGACCCAGTCTTGTAATTTTTTCATTCTGAGCTGCTTAACAACACATTTTATTTTTTTTGCTGAAAACATTAAAAAAATTTTTATATCTTAAGTGGTTAATTGTTTGTTAAAGAGAAATAAGCCAGACTGTGCCCTCGTCAAGTAGGTTAGTAAAGATTAAGTAAGTACATTTGAATGTCTGTTGTAATTATTTACTAAATGAGAATTATCATCTTCTCAATACAAAAGGTTGAAAATAGCTTCCAAATATCCATGGTTGATTTGTTGGATTGGTTCCCTCTCAATAACTTCACAAAAGTTTTCTTCAATTAGAATTGGATCAGTGCATCACTTAATTTTCTGATATAACTATAAAATTAATTTTTAAAATACTTTTAATACTCTACTGCTTCAAACTACACCTACAGTGCCACAAGTTGAAACTAGTTATTTGAGTTGCAAAAATAATATATTTAAATTATATTAATCAAAATGCTTATTTAAAGGGCAAAAGTTTTAAATTATTTTCCCAGCTAATGATTCAAATCATTCCTTAAACCCATTTAATTTAGACACATAGAATCACAAAGCTTTGAGATGGAATAAGCTTCAAGATAGCATCTGGTCCAGCCCCACATCTTTAGGATCCTAGGATCCCACATGAAGAAGTCATGGCCACAAGCTAAGCATGCTCTGAATTCTGAAATCTTTTTCTATGCATTTTCTGGAAATTAAGTTAAGAATTAATATAAGAAAGCTTTCTAAATTCACAAGAAAAAGATGATATAAATATACCATCATCTGCCAAGTTTGAGAGTTTACTACTTGGCAGTACCATGCTAGGTAGGCATCTTGATTTAGGACAAGGAGAAAGAACAAATTATAAGGTAGGGGCAACAGGGAACGTCACATAAAGTGAAAGATACAACAATATCTTTTAGTGCTAAAGCGAATGTTGAACTCTAACCTTAATGTAGTAATTCATTCCAGAAACCACTTGATTTTATATTCCACAGCTTCAAATTCTTCATAAGTCTCATTTGTTTTTTCTTCAAGCTGTGGTTTAACCTTAAGAAAAGAGTATGAAATAAAAGTCATATTTTTATGGCAAGACAAGAGAAATTTAAACAGCAACAACAACAAAATCTTCTCTGCCCTTTGGCCTCCCCTCTCCCCCCACTTGGCATTTTGTATCTGCATTATGCATCAGCCAAACCACTCCCATCAGCAGGAATACATGCTCAACCATAAAGAGTAACATTCTCCTAGCATCGACAAGACAATTCCCTAAAAGATAACATCCCTCCTCTATCTTGTAAGGGATCACATGACCCACCACCATGCTGCTTAGATCTGGATTAAATAAAGTGTCAACTATACATCATTTGATGTACAGCCCTCAGTCTCAAAAAACTTATATACCTGTGCCTTGACTTCTAATGGGTGGAACAGTTCTCAGAGCTTTCTGAGATGTTGTTCTTCCTGGGTTATAATCCTCAAATTTGGCTCGAAAAAATTTCCCATTTCTTTCTTAAATCAACTGATTAATTTTTTGTTGACAAGAGGAAGCAAATTACCAAAGCTATATCGAACTCCATTTATGTGATTTACAAATATGTTAAATATGTATTTACAAATAGGTAAACATGTCTTTGATTAATAAAAATGGGAGACCGTAATTACTATTTCATTACAAAATTTTTTTTATTTTGAAATAATTTCAGACTCAAAGTTGCAAAAATAGTATAGCATATCTCAAGGCCCTTAATTTAATCACACCCACCAAGTCCCTTTGCCATGCAAGGTAACATATTTAAGGGATTCAGGGATTAGGACGTGGACATCTTTGAAGGCCATTATTTTGTCTACCACAGAGGAATACAAGCTTAGATGCCAGTATTCCTGAACCAAGCATGAGAAGGCAGTAAGAGAGTCTGAAATTCAATATGTAAATTTTTACTGAATCTGCCAGTTTTCAGTATAGGTCGCCCATTCCTGCTCTCAGCTGGGCCTGATATGCTAAGTGTCCACTATGGTTTCTCTGACTCAGTTTCTGCTAAGAGTAAAGCCCCAATCTTCTGCCCAGGTGGAGGACCAGTAATAGCTTGTCTTCCAGGGTGGAGGATAGTGAGAGGGAAGGATCTGGGCACAGTCTAACTGCTTCTTATAGCAATCTTCCATCAGTTCTCCTGGTTTTAGCCCCGTGCCTCATTCTTGTCTTCCTGAGTTTCTGGCATTGCTAGTGGTTGAGTCATTTTGGAGCTCTGCACCATGAATCTGCTTGCTTCTGGCTCCGACATTCCCCTGTGTGGCTTACGCTCTGTCCAGACGACTCAGTCGTTTTACATTGTTCATGTTTTCCATCTTCCAAAGTTTTGTCGAAAAAAAAAAACCAAAAAAACACACACACACACGAAGTTTTGTCGATATCTCTGAGGTGTTTGCCTATCTCACGTTGTCTTTATGTTTGTGGGTTTATGCCTTTTTCGCCCCCACTAATCGTTTCTGTCATTTAGAGGGAAAGGAAACAAATGTGTGTGTTGGATATACCTTGTTTATTGGGAAGTTGCCTCCCTGCCCATAACATTTTCTTTTTTTAAAAATAAATTTATTTATTTATTTATTTTTGGCTGCATTGAGTCTTCGTTGCTGTGCGCGGGCTTTTTCTAGTTGCGGAGAGCCGGGGTTACTCTTTGTTGCGGTGTGTGGACTTCTCATTGTGGTGGCTTCTCTTGCTGTGAAGCATGGGCTCTAGGCGTGTGGGCTTCAATAGTTGTGGCACTCAGGCTCAGTAGTTGTGGCCTGCGGGCTCCAGAGCACAGGCTCAGTAGTTGTGGCGCATGGGCTTAGTTGCTCCGCGGCATGTGGGATCTTCCCGGCCCAGGGCTCGAACCCGTGTCCCCTGCATTGGCAGGTGGATTCTTAACCACTGTGCCACCAGGGAAGCCTCAGCCCATAACATTTTATGTGCATGTACAGCTTTAGTCAGGCCTCCAGTGCATCTAGGGTTCTCCCAAGGCCACACAGTCCTTCCCATCAGTGGGCAAGCATTTTGAATCCTTTTCTATTTGTGCCTCAGTTTGGGTACCAGATTGCTTTCAAAGATCTAGACATTTGCAAACTCTTTGAGTTCTCAGACCATTTTTGAAGGGCAAACACTTCTCGGACCACTACCCATTTCTCCTGTAACATTCAGAATAGCTGGGAGGAATGTGATTGCTTTCTTGAGATGGAAAGTGAGGTTGATAAGTGGAGAAAGGAAGGAAACAAATAGTGAAGAAAAAAAAGAAGGAAAGAAATGGGAAGAGGTAGGGCGCAGGAGAGAGAAGAGAAAAGTGGACAAGCATGCAGAGAGAATGAGTAAGGGAAGAGTTCAGTGTCTTATTGCTCCCCCCCTACCTAATCCTTTTGAGCCAACACTGGGTACCAGTCAAGTTAGGAGCTGAGCTGGGAAGGGTTAATCTCTACACTAAACCCCAAATTATCTATTTAAGCCTCATTTTGCAGATGAGGAACCTAAGGCTGTGAGGAGAACATGACTGCTAAAGGCTGAAAAATTACTGATTATAGTTATTTGGCGTTTTAAATGGCGTGAATAGTGAGTATCTGATTTATCTTTTTTTTTTTAAACTATGTAGCAGACATTTTTATTTCTATCTGTCCTAGAAACACATCCAAATCTGTAACCTTTCCATTGTATCTATGCAGTCCACAAGTCCAGAATTTTCCATCAGAGAGTTGATTTCAAATGTCCTGGTTTGTTTCTGTAAGTGCTCTGGCACCTGTCAGACTGTGTGCCTTGATTGCAGGTTCACTGTACTTATAACCCATAGCCCTGCTCCCCCTTTCCAGTAAAACAGATTTGTATTGCTCTGTTGTTGGATGCTATGAACCTGGGATGATGAGATTTCAGGTGAGGAGGAGGAAAAGGGGCAGAGTTGGAAGGAGCTGATCAGTGAAACCTTATTCAGAAGGCAGGTTGTTGTTGAAAGACCCCCCAGGACGGGTGCTAGGAGGGTGAAGGGCACCTGGGAATGGTGGTCCAGAGTCTGGTGGTAAACAGACAAGCCTTGAGCTGAACACAGTTGGCATTCACCTTCCACCGCCTGCCATGCATGGTGGTGGTTGAGGTGCTAAAGGGAACAGTGTAGGTCTGTCACTTGGGTCCCAACCAGGGGAAGGATGCTTCCAGGGAGGAGCGCCTGGTAAAATGCAGTTACCCCAGAGCTGTTCAAACATTTCTTGTTGCTGCAGAGCATGAATCTTGGTAAGCTGCTAGTTCTCCAGGATCTGAGGATTTAAGCCACACTGAACCCAAGACCCAGGCTTTTCCCCTACATGTAATCATTCTGCAGAAACACTTGGACTATGCATAATTTAGGAAAAAATGCATAAAAAGATAATGGTGGCAGCATGGATAGGTCATATTTGGGAAGTTTTAGAGAGTAACAAAGGAGAGTTTGGGTAGCAACATGAGAGTACAGTAGGGTTGGTGAGAGGTGATTTGTGGACATTTGTCACCTATGTTTTGAGGGCAGGGGAAGTATGGGGCAAGGCACCCAGTATACAAGAAATGATGGCACCTGGCTTAAGGAGGACAAAGTCTTAGATTGGAGAGAGGAATGAGATCAGCAGGGGATAAGTAATTCAGGGCATTCTCGAACAAGATGGCTGCAATCTTTTAAGAGAAAGAACTGAGATGCCATCTGGTTGGGCCATGGGGATGGGACGGATTGAGAAACTGAGGAGAGAGAAGGTCCAGATCCACCTCTGTGGGATTTCTAGAAAAGGATCAACAGGATATGACTGAAAGGATGTCCTGGCAGCCCTAGGGTCCTGCTCTGGTTGTTCACTGGCATGAATCTGTAGATTTGTAATGAGTGAGTTTTCTGTGTTTCTACATCTTCCTTGAGCAAAGTTCTCTGAATCTGGAGTAGAAGCCGAGGAGGAGGTTGTGGCAGTGGGAGCGACCTCTAATTGAGGACTGGAATGCCAGACCTCACGAAGTCATGGAAATCAGGGGTAGAGGAGAGTATGAAACCACCCATCATGGGTTCCAGCTGGACGAGTGATAGAGTGGGCCTAGGCATGCTCTGACGAAGATGGGAGGTGAGTGTCTGAAGGATTCTGGTGTGGATGAATGGCAGGTTCTCTGGACGTGGGGACAATGGAAGAGGTGACTGATGAGGGGGCTGTGGTCAGAGAGGAGAACACAGATTTGTGGGTAAGAGCCATGACATGCTAAGCTCCTGGATGTGTCCATAATGGTATTCAGATGGGGTGTTTGTGTGGTGTCCTGGCAGACAAAAATCATGATCTGTGTGTATGCCAGGAATGGTATTCAGCAGTCACGTTTGACTTAGGGGTGTGTGTGTGTGTATGTTTTGTGTGTATGCATCTGTGCATGTGTAATAATAGCCCTTATTTCTAAAAATAATTACTGAAATAACATTTCCTTCCTGCACATAAACATACTCAGAATTCTCATCCAATGGTTTTTTACGTATGGCATAAGACAATGGATCAGCCATAATGATCCAGAGGCTTTTGCCGGTAGGCCATTCATTTGCTCCTTAATTATGGCTTTTTATGGATGGGGCCATGTTTGGCTCTTTATTTCCTTGTGTGTATCCCTTTTCTCCAATCTATTTTATAAATTTCTCTGAGGGTAGGGACATTTTTTATGTCCCTTCTCTCCCTATAGCAATTCACACAGTACTGTGTACATAATCAGTATTTTCTTTCTTTCTTTTTTTTCTTTTTTCTTTTTATTTTGGCCACACTGCGCGGCTTGTAGAATCTTAGTAGTTCCCCGACTAGGGACTGAGCCTGGGTCCTCAGCAGTGAGAGCACAGAGTCCTAACCATTGGACATCCAGGGAATTCCCAAATCAATGTTTTCTGAATGAAGAAACCAGGCTTGTTTTCCTTCGTGACAACTTGTCTCCCCAAATAGGAAAGAGGAAGAAGAGGGGCATAGAGAATCTTGGAACAGGGGGTTTATTCCACGTGTACTCTGGACCCAAGTACTACTAACAGCCTTTAGTACCTGATACCACCATTACCTTCCAGTCTCTGTTATCTTCAGAATGGAGAAACTCCTTTCTTCTGCCTTCAAGAATGTTCAAGTCTTGTCAACCCCAAGCCTTTTGTTTGATTTTCTTCCCTTTCTGACCTGATCCAACCTCTCTCTTTCATTCTGATGTCAAATTCCTTGAACCTGCAGTCATCATTTTCCTGATGCTTTCCCCTCTCTATGTGATGACCTTCCCCTCCTCTCTTTCCCTCCCTAATTGGTTCTTCCTTCAGCTGGCATTCCACTAAGAATCTCTCTGATAAAAACAGGGAAAGCGGATAAACTTCAGCTCCTCCAAGTATACCTGCATGTTAATAGGCGAATTTTAAAACTAGAAGCACATTAAAACATCAAAGGAATACAACTCCAAGGTAGATGACAGGTAAGTGGAGGTCTTCTCTGGTACTCCCTCAAATCACACTAGGTATGTGATTACCTACACCTTCCCATTTCCCTGGCCCTGCCTGGGAACCTAAATAATTCTATAATCTTGGAGAAGATGTCGATTAAATTTCCTCACCTAAAGCTCATAGTAATATCTGCCTCTTGGGGTTGTTTGTGGGGGAATAGATGACACAATTGATGTGAAAGTGCTTCCTAAACTATAAAATGTTTTCTAAGCTGACTATCCCTCAATCTTCCAACCCTTAGTTGGGAATTGTCCCCTGAGGCTGTCTCCTGTGAGAGAGGGAAGACAAGTGATAATTGGGAGTTTAATACTGGAGGAACAGAGCTGCCAAAGAGTAATTATTCACCTGAAAGTAAGAATGTTTGACCAGCAATCTCTAAAGTTTTTCCTGGTCCAAAACCTAGGATTATGAAAAAGTACTTAATTGGAGATTGTTTTATATTATGTTCCAAATTTTCTTGACTTCCCTAAAGGGATTGTAAAATTCTTGAGGGCAGGGGCCATGTCTTACAGTCCTTATGAATCTTCTATAACATTTAACACAATGCTGGATACCTAAGAGATATTCAAGAAATAATTCATTGATATTCATTTCTCATATTGCTTTAAATCTGAGGCTGGCTGCTGGCACAGAGAAGGCAAGTTTGCCACATCGTCTCCCCCCAGCGTATTCCCCTCACTCCACATGCTTTTCGATGTTGCTGCCACTGTGTGGTGGAAAAGGCAGGCGGTCGAAATCTGGAGATAGGCTAGCTTCTTGTCTAGGTGGTTATTAACCTCTTCGAATCTCAGTTTCATCATCTGAAAAATGGACATGATGCCTTCCCTTCTTGCCCCAGGTGTAGTGAAAATCAAATGAGAGGTCGAATGGAGGACAAGGATATCAAAACCGCAAAGCACCTTTCAGGGGTGAGGTAGCTACTCAGTAACTATCTCTTATTCTGTCTCTCTGACAGGGTTGAAGCCCAAGCTAAGCAGCAAGAAACACACCTTCAACTTAATGTATACATTGAAGGTGTGGCTCACAGATGGGTGTTATTAACAATGCAAGGCCTTCTTATAAGTTGTTACTTAAATGAAAATTATTCTGGCGAACCAAGGTAGGCTTTATAAAAATCATTACAATTTTCTGCATCTTCTACCTTCTATATTTCAAATTTCTGTTATTCCCAGCCCCCTTACAGCTCTGGTCCCTGGAGAGTCTCAGAGGGATTTTCCCCGGTCAGGGATGAAATTCAGGCAAAAATCTGAAGTAAACAATTGTAATGCCTCACCTATGCACGTTGCTTTCTCATTTCCAAGTCACAGACTGCGGGATCTTAGTTCCCAACCAGGGATTAAACCCATGCCCCCCCGGGCTTCCCTGGTGGCGCAGTGGTTGAGAGTCTGCCTGCCAATGCAGGGGACACGGGTTCGAGCCCTGGTCTGGGAAGATCCCACATGCCGCGGAGCAACTGGGCCCGTGAGCCACAATTACTGAGCCTGCGCGTCTGGAGCCTGTGCTCCGCAACAAGAGAGGCCGCGATAGTGAGAGGCCCGCACACCGCGATGAAGAGTGGCCCCCGCTTGCCACAACTAGAGAAAGCCCTCGCACAGAAACGAAGACCCAACACAGCCATTAAAAAAAAAAAAAAAAAAAAATCTGATTGTCTAAGAAAAATAAAAAGTAAAAAAAAATAAACCCATGCCCCCTGCGCTGGGAGCTCGGAGTCCTAACCACTGGACCACCAGGGAATTCCCTCCAAGTCATTTTTATGCAGGTGCTCTCATTAGTCCTTACGGATCTGAGGTCGAAGGGCAAGAGGTGTTATTTTCATTTCACAGATGAAATTGAGATTCTTTGCCCGCCCTCTGATTTTAGAAAGGCCATCTCCCATAGGCCTCTCAGAATACCCTGTATCTCTAGTACTGCAGGCAAGTGAGGTCATGGACAGCCTGGGCATCACCAGAGCTGGTTAGAAATGCAGAACCTCAGGTCCACCCCAGACCTACTGAGTCAAAATCTGGTCTTTTAACAAGACCTCCAGATGACCTGTGTGCACATTCAAGTTTGAAAACACTGACAATACAGGGATTTGAATGAAGGCATTAATAACTTAATATTACCTTCCTCAAGAAAGAAAAAGTGACAAGGTATTTACTTTTTTTTTTTTTAAAGCCTTATTCTTTTAAATTTTATTTATTTATTTATTTATGGCTGTGTTAGGTCTTCGTTTCTGTGCGAGGGCTTTCTCCAGTTGTGGCAAGTGGGGGCCACTCTTCATCGCAGTGCGTGGGCCTCTCACTATCACGGCCTCTCTTGCCGCGGAGCACAGGCTCCAGACGTGCAGGCTCAGTAATTGTGGCTCACGGGCCCAGCTGCTCTGCGGCATGTGGGATCTTCCCGGACCAGGGCTCGAACCCGTGTCCCCTGCATTGGCAGGCAGACTCCCAACCACTGCGCCACCAGGGAAGCCCTTTTTTTACTCTTAACATGGGTGAATCATCTAATTTATTATTAGCTATTTCCTTTGAAAACTTGCATCTGGATTACCATATCCTTTGGAATGTGCACTTTCCAAGACACCTTGTATCTTGGTGTCTAATTGAAACTTTTGATCTAATATTCTTTCACATATATTTATACACATTATTGTAAAGTAACTACTTTTTTAAAAGAACTCTTGAAAGGGAAATACTTAGCCCCACAGAATGAGTGGTAGAATTTCAGGCATCTGCTCTCTTAGAGAGCTTCTCAGTGCCCTAACATAGAGAATCCCATCTCTTCCACTTACACAAGAAGCTAATCTTTGCCAAACAGTGTCATAGAATGAAGTTTCAGTGAGAAAAAGCAAGAAGGAATGATACAAGAAAAGAGGATGACAATTTACAAACCTAAAATAGAAATTTATATATTTTTTCTTTTCATAAAATATGCAATACAATAAATTTTTATTATATAGGTAATGGCTAACCAGACAACACTTAGAAAAATGTATTAACCTGCTAAACACATTGAATTCTATTTTCACCATAATGAATTTTGGAATCACCATAGACTATGCCACTTCTCTACTAGTTTAATCATCTTCCAAATACTAAAACATTGTCCATTGAGTCAAATTTGTAGGAAGTTTGTAAGTGGATCATCTTTATGATATTGCTCTTCGTTCAATCTATTAAAATTTTGTTTTCCTGTAGTGCATTTGAAGTCTAGTTCATCAATTGTTTTTTTTTTTAAACCATAAGCAGGTTCTTTTTTTTTCTTAATTAATTAATTAATTTATTTATGGCTGCATTGGGTCTTCATTGCTGTGCACAGGCTTTCTCTAGTTGCGTCGAGCAGGGGCTACTCTTCGTTGTGGTGTGCAGGCTTCTTATTGTGGTGGCTTCTCTTGTTGCAGACCACAGGCTCTAGGCGCGCAGGCTTCAGTAGTTGTGGCACGCAGGCTCAGTAGTTGTGCCGCACGGGCTTAGTTGCTCCGAGGCATGTGGGATCTTCCCAGACCAGGGCTCGAACCTGTGTCCCCTTCATTGGCAGGCGGATTCCTAACCACTGTGCCACCAGGGAAGTCCCTAGTTCATCAATTGTTAACAACCTTAGACTTTAATTACATGTTGGCTCCACTTGGTGAGAAAAGAAAAGTTTCATCAGAAACTGAATTAGTAATCCTAAAATCATACATTGTAAGAGCTTTAGAGATGATCCAATAAAAATTCTTCTTTTACAGATGGGGAACCTGAGGCTCAGAGAAGAGATATGACTTGCTCAAGATCACTCTCACAGTTAGAATTATCAGAGGTTTCATCTGAAAAACTTTTCAGTTGTAAGGAAACCTGAACAAAATCACACATTTCCCCACGTTCTGGTTTTGATGTTCACCCACACATTTAACACAGGGCCAACCTAAACCAAGATTTGGGATCAAACCTTTTCATGGGCTGCATCCACTCACCGTGTTAGCAATCTCCTGGATTTCTGGAGTGGCAGGTTTTGTTTCAGTTAAGCCTCCAGCTATCATTTTGGCTAATTGCGTCTTTTCTCGGCAGGATGCTGGCGCTGAAATGGTCAGGTAAGGATGGAGGCTCTGGGTTTTAAAGAAGGTGTTGTTCACAAGCTCCACCTGTAGAATGTTTTATTTTCCTCAAATAACAAAAGGCAAAGGGAAAATATGTCTTGAAGGGATAAAGGGAGTATGTCTTGAAGTAAGTCTTCTTGCTTCCTCAGCAGAATATGCTAACAGGAACTGGCAAGAAGGAGGGGCTGTGGAGGAACAAATGGGTGTGTACAAGGCATTGTGCTGGAACATGAGTCAAACTTCCCTGTGTTCTTGTTGAGCTTGGTTCCATCCTGTTGCATCTGAAGTATGAAATCCGAAACCACAACCAGAGAGTTTCCCAATGTTTAACTTCTAACAAAAACTTTATTTTTTAAAGGAATATTTTTTTAATAATGTCAAGGCTGATTGTTTAAAGTGGACTTGACTTTATAAAGAAAGTAAAAGATCTATCTGGAGAACCTTGGCTGGATGTTTGTATTTTACTTTTATTTACATTTCTAGAACTGCTTAAAATACAGAAAAACACAAAGGATAAAACAATAAATACCTATATTCCTATCATCCAAAATTAAAACTTTTAACATTTGGTCATGTTTGTTTCCCTTTTTTTTTTTTGGTAGTTGTTTTCAAGAAATAAACTATTGATATCACAAGTTCCCCACTCCCCAACCCCCAATCTTGCCCTCCACACTTGTAAGCTACATTGTGAGTTTGGTATCCTTCTAGCCCATTTTTCATACTTTTATTTAGTGTGTTTTTAAAAATCTACTTAAATTTTATGCTAAACATGTACTCTATATTATGCTTTTTTTCTACTCAATATATTTTTCAGTCATTCCATGTTGATACACAGAGAGATAAATCTAGTTCATTTCCTTTAAGTGTTATTCTGTGATAGATCTATTTGTCTATCTACTTATCTCTATCTATTTATCTATCTACCGTTTATCCATTCCCTCTAAGTGCTATATACTATTCCATATTTTACATACTTATTCCCCTATTGATGAAGACTTTGGTTGTTTCCAGTTTTTTACCCTTATAAACAAGAGGCATTTTTTTCCCCTTTTGTACATGTGTGAGGGCTTTTGCAGGCAAATTATCTAGAAGAAAAACTTGTTTTGTGTGAATATTTATTTGTATTATTTTACTCAATTTTTGGAATGTGTAACACATACACATGACTAAAATGTTCAAAAGGAACAAAAGAGTCTCCAATATAAGAGTGTTCCCTGCATTGGCAGGTGGATTCTTAACCACTGTGCCACCAGGGAAGTCCCTGGAATGCCTTTATCTATGTATTGAGAAAAATAGCAAATGTGGATGACATGGTGCTCACTCAAGAGGCCACAAGTCATCTTAAGACTTTGGCTCAGCTCTGGCCACACATAATCCTTGACATCTTTCTGTGACCTTCTCAAGTCAGGTCCCCTCATATCCAGGACTCGAAATGTTTTTCAAGGTCACAGCCTATTTTTACCTCTCTGTTCACCAACTAGTCAAGGTGATCCTTATCTAATCTCCCTGGTGGTCAGCCATGGGGAAAGCAGCATATCTTCTGTTCTCTTTCTAGTGTTTATGCTCTGTTACTCTCAGATATTCCCTCTTGATTCTCAATAATTACTTGTAGAAACAAAAACTGCCCCAAAGCAAATGTTGCTTTTATCCTACTATATATCCTAGTTATTTTCAAGGTAGTGTGGATGCCTCTGACTGACTGGGTAAGAGTCACATACAAGGAACTGCAGAAAAGAAAAGCTCAACAGTTAATATCTCTGTGTTAATTATTTAATTAATTAAACACACATTTATTTTTTTAAGTTTTGTTTACTTTGTTTAATACGCAGTGATGGTCTCAAAACTCTTTCTCTTCATCAGATGTTTGATCCCGTTGTAAAGCTTTGGGTTTTTGAGTTTGAACATGGTGCTTTACTCCATCAATAACATGATTTTCCTGCTGTAGTGCATTGTGAAGCTCTTCTGAAGAAAACTGAATCCAACCCATACCTCTGTGAAAGCCAGTCTCTTTGTCAAAAGGTACGGTGCACTTTCCTACATGGCCAAATTGTGCAAAGTGTTCTCCCAGCTCACTCGTGGCCCCAGTCCAGGGAATTTTTCTAAGATACGCAATGGCCAGCGGATGTTCGTTGGCAGTGTCGTAGCACTCTTCGCTGCCGAAGCCTCCATCTTTAGATTAATACACATTTATTTTTATGTACCTTTAAGGTTGTATTATTGGAGTTTTGGGGGGTATCAATTATTCAGGCTATGTTTATAGAGCTTGACATTCTCATATGCCCTATATTTCTTGTCTGTGAGTTCATCTTCCACAGGAATTATCTTTTATGGGAGATGTCCCTTGTGGGGGGCTGGGTTGTGGGTGGTTGCCTGTACTGGGTCATATGGGGTGCATAGTCCCCAGACGAGGTCTTATTTTGCTTTTGGCTTATGACTCTAAACTCGTGAAGATATTGAGAATTTGGGCTTATCTCCAGATTTTGGTACAGGCCTGGGGCTCTGGACTTCCCCAGCTGACTGTGCTTCCACCCATGGCTGGGGTGAATGTATGGCTACATCACTTACTATACACCCCATCATTTCCACTCCTAGGTATTTACCTAAGAGGGGTGAAAACAAAGACTTGTGTACAAATGTTCATAGCTGCATTGTTCATGATAGCTCAAAACTAAAATGACCCAGATGAATAGATTTTAAAAATTGTAGAGATTATCCAGCCTCATGGTCACATGAGACGCTCCCTTTGTCTCTCTGCTTCAATTTCCAACCGGTAAAACATCCATAACTCAACAAAGATTCCTCTTTCCAGCACAACAGGATGCCAGAAAGTTCCATATATCTGTACATTTACAAGTGGGTGGACTGAAATACATAGAGGAGGCTGAACTGTGGGAACAGAGGAGGCAGTGACTGTGATCCTGGATCCCTGGCTGCAACAGCTGAGCCTGCTGCCCCAGAAAAGCCAGTAGCAGCTGGGGAGGTGGCACACATGCCTGTGGCCTCCCAGCCCCAGCAGTGCACACAGCCACAGGGAGCTGGGCTGCAGCAGCAGTGGGGCCTGTAATCCTGTCCCTCCAGCCATGGAGGTGCCTGCAAATCCAGATCCCTGCCTGCAGCAGTGACACCCATGAACCTAACAACCCCAAAAGTGCCTGTGACCCTGGCTCCCCCTACCCCCCTGTCCCCCTGCGATGGTGAAGCCTGCAACCCAGGGAACCCCAGACAAGGTGGAGGCGCCAGCCATCCTGGAGTCCAGGTGGTGACACCGGTGACACCAGTGACATCAGTGACACCAAAAGCAGCAAGGCACCAGAAAACCTGGAGGCACAAGCAGCTGTAATGAGGGTACGTGGTGACATCTCTGGCAGAGGCAGTGAGAGTGGAAAGTGCCAATTCTCAAGTATTGGGTTGGCCAAAAAATTCGTTTGGGTTTTTCCATAAGGTGTTCTGGAAAAACCCGAACGAACTTTTTGGCCAACCCAATATAATGAGAGGCAGCTCAGGTAAGAGAAACCAGAAATGTGTTATAGTTCCACCTATTGAAAAACAAAAGAAAGGCTCCTAATTACTAATCTGGTGAATTGTTTAGAATCAAGTAAAAAAAAAGCTTTACCTAAAGAAGAAAGGTGTTTGCCACTTCAAATGTACTGGCAGAGGAAAACTCATCAAGCACCGTGAAACACCATGGTAAGACGGTATCACAAAAAGAAATGGACAATTCTCCAGAAACCAAACAAAAAGCCATGGAATATTGCAACCTAACTGATCGAGAATTCAAAACAGCTGTCATGAAGAAACTCAACGAGCTACAGGAAAACTCAGGAAGGCAGTTCAATGAGCTCAGGAATAAATTTAATGAACAGAAGGAGTATTTTACCAAAGAGATTGAAATTCTAAAAAGGACCAAACAGAAATTCTGGAGCTTAAGAACTCAATAAATTAGAGGAAGAATGCATCAGGAAGCATTGGAAATAGAGCAGACCACATGGAAGAGAGAAAGAGTGATCAGGAAGATAGACATGTACAAATGATACAGGTAAATGGGGAGAGAACTAGGAAATTCTATGACAATTGTTTGACTCTATTAGGAAGGGCAGTATTAGGATAATGGATATCTCAGAAGGAGAAGAGAGGGAAAAAGGAACAGAGAGTTTATTTAAGTTTATTTAAGGAAATAATAGCTGCGAACTTCCCAAGCCTGGGGAAGGAACTGGATATATAGATACAAGTCCATTAAGCTAAGAGAACATCTAATTACCTCAGTGCAAAAAGACCTCCTCCAAGACACATTATATTCAAACTGTCAAAATTGAATGATGAAGATGGAATTTTAAAGGTAGCCAGGGAAAGAAGGATGGTAACCTACAAAGGAAACTCCATTAGGCAATCAGCAGATTTCTCAGCAGAAACTTTACCTGACAGGAGAGCATGGAATGATATACTCAAATATTGAAAGATAAAAACCGTCAGCCAAGAATATGCAGATATGAAGGAGAAATAAAGGCTTTCCTAGACAAACAAAAGCCAAGAGCGTTCATCACCATTAGACCTGCCTTACAAGAAATATTGAAAGGAACTCTTCTACCTGAAACAAAAAGGCAAAAGTACACAAAACTTTGAGTAAAGTAGTAAATAGACAGAATCAGAAAATCATAACTCTATATCAGAATAGGTTTTTTTTTTCTTGTTTGTTTGTATTCAAATAGGCTGAATTATATTTTAGAGCAGATTAGGGTTCAGAGCAAAATTGAGCAGAGAGGACAGAGAGTTCCCTTATGTCCCCTGCTCCTCCCTGCCTGCCCCATGCCCTCCAGGCGCTCAGAGCCTGGCACTCTTCAACTCTCCTATGAACATCCTGCACCAGAGCAACGTTTGGTCATAATGGATGAACCTACGTGGACACCTCATGATCACCCAGAGTCCAGAGTTTACCCTAGGGTTCATTCCTGGTGTTGTACATTCTATAGGTTTGTTTTTATTTTTAAAGAATTTTTAAAAATTTTTATTTATTTATTTTTGGCTGCGTTCGGTCTTCGTTGCTGCATGCAGGCTTTTCTCTAGTTGTGGCGAGCAGGGGCTACTCTTCGTTGCGCTGTGCTGGCTTCTCATTGCAGTAGCTTCTCTTGTTGCGGAGCACGGGCTCTAGGCACACAGGTTTCAGTTGTGGCACGCGGGCTCAGTAGTTGTGGCTCGTGGGCTCTAGAGCGCAGGCTCAGTAGTTGTGGCGCACAGGCTTAGTTGCTTCGCGGCACGTGGGATCTTCCCGGACCAGGGCTTGAACCCGTGTCCCCTGCATTGGCAGGTGGATTCTTAACCACTGCACCACCAGGGAAGTCCCCACTCTATAGGTTTTGACAAGTGTATCTCATAGTGACAAGTGTATCGATAGTGTTGTCGGGGAGGAAGAGCTTTTCCTCTGCTTTTCTCGGTTCTTCTGGCTGATCTAAGAATTAAATTGACATGAGACAACAGATGAACAGGAGAAAGTCAAAGTTGAATAACACATGAGAGAGTCCCAGGAAAACTGACTCACTCGTCAAAGTGGCTGAAGCCCTCATCTTCAATACCATTCTCAGCTAAAGACAAACGAGGATGTCAAGGGTGGAGAGAGTCAATCTGGGGAGGTGACCAGGGAAAACACAGTGGACAAGGGTGATCGTGATGCACATTTAAGTCTGTGCCTTCCCCTCTCTGTCCATCCTTGTCCTCGATAAGAGTTTTTAGAGAATGGGTGATCCTCCTCTTCCAGGTCCTGAGAGGGAGTCACCCTTACAAATGGAAAATTTCCTTATGAAAGGGCAACTCCTACTTGGTTTCCAGATCCCTTTCCACAACTCAGGAAGTAACCAGCTTCAAACAATATGCCAAAGAGACATAGGTGAGGGTGGCAAATTCTGCTCCCCTACACATGGGTCCACGGGAGAAACCCTGATGGGAGAACAGAGTCACTTGCCAGAATGGCCAAAGCCCTCCTCTGAAAAACACCTTTGGCTCCTAAAGACCAAAGAGGGTGTGGAGGGTAGTGGTTTGGGACTTCAAAGGGGAGGAAGGTCACTCACCCGGAGATGGAAAAACAAAGGTTTGGTAAACCAGTGTTTGCCGCACTATGCAGAGATGATGGGACACAGCAGCGTGGACTCAGATCTCTAGGAGTTTCTCCCACCACACCCAGCCCCATATTCTTTGGCGACCTCTCTGGTGATCACTTACCAGTCCCCCCCCCCGGCCCCCATGGAATGGGGATGACCATGAGGAGGCAGCACCTGGCCCTGCAAGGGGGACAGGTGTGCCTCCCTTTCTGTCTCCACCCCCCAAGAGAGCTGCTCACAGGACACACCACTGCAGTGCAGACCTGAGGGGCTAGCTGGTAAAGGGAAACGACTCATCGCTCAGCCTCGGGCACCTGAGGGGAGACCTGGAGTGCTCCATGGGCACCACAGGGGGCCAGGTGAGACATGTTCACATGCTGACTGATGGGAGTGCAGTGCAGAGGCAGGATGGCCCTCCCCACCGTGGGGAGGAGGTGAAGCAACAGTGTCTGCTGCATCAGAGGACCCCAGCACCGCCAGCTGGATGCTGCACCCCTGCCTTCCACACGCCACTGACAGGCATGGAGGAGAGGCAAGGGGCCCCATGGACAGAATGAGAAGAGTGGCCCATTTGCCATGAATGTCTGTCCTTTGTCTGGCATGGCTTTGGCCTGGCCCAGGAGAGCATGACATCACCACATCAATCCAGAATAGGTTGTTAAACACTTAATTAGAGCACACAGGTTAAAGACGAAAAATCAATAAAAATAACTATAGCTACTTCAACTTGGTAACAAAATCACAACCTTAAAAGGGAGAGAGACAACGATAACAAATAATAATAATAAAAAGGGAAAAGGAAAAGGACAGAACTCATATAGGCAAATGAAGATAAGATGCTATCACAGAAAAAGGACTACTTTACCTACGAGATGTTTTATACAAACCTCATGGTAACCACACAACATAAATCTAGAGTAGAGATGCAAAACATAAAAAAAGAAGAAACAGAGAAAAAAAATCATAGAAAACCACCAACCAAATGGCAGACAGAAACATAAGGAAAAAGAAATAATGGAGATATAGAACAACCAGACAACAAAAGATAAAATGGCAGTACTAAGCCCTCATTTATCAATAAACAACCTAAATATAAATGGATTGAATTCAACAACCAAAAGAGACAGAGTGGCTGTGTGGATTAAAAAACAAGACCCAACCATATGTTGCCTCCAGGAGAATCATCTCAGCTCTAAAAACAAACATAGGCTCAAAACAAAGGGGTAGAAGATGATACTCCAAGCAACTGGAAACCAAAAGAAAACAGTTGTAGCCATATCTCATCAGATAAAATAGACTTCAAGCTAAAAAATGTAACAGGAGACAAAGATGGACCTTATATAATGATAAAGGGGACAATTCATCAAGAAGACATAACAGTTATTAATATACATACACTGAACATAGGAGCACAAAATATATAAAGCAGAATTAACAGACTTAATGGGAGAAATTGACAGCAGAACAATAATAGTAGGGACTTTAACACATCACTTACATCAATGGATAAGTCATCCAGACAGAAAGTCAACAAAGAAATAGTGACCTGAAATGAAACATTAGACCAGAAAGACTTAATAGATTTTTACATAACATTCCATTCAAATGCAGCAGAATACACATTCTTCTCAAGGGCATATGGAACATTCTGAAGGATAGACTGTATATTGGGACACAAAACAAATCTCAACATATTTAAGGAGATTAAAATCATATCAAGCATCTTTTTGACCACAACAGTATGAAACTAGAAATCAACTACAAGAAGAAAGCTGGAAAAAACCATAACTATTGGGCCAATGAAGAAATCAAAGGAGAAATAAAAAAATACCTGAAGACAAATGAAAACCAAAATCTATGGGATGTAGCAAAAGCAGTACTAAGAGGGAAGTTTATAGCAATAAAGGCCTATCTCAAGAAACAAGAAAAATCTCACTGAACAATCTAACCTTACACCTAAAGTAACTAGAAAAAGAACAAATGAAGCCCAAAGTCAGGAGAAGGAAATAATAAAGATCAGAGTGGAAATAAATGAAGTAGAGACTAAAAAGACAACAGAGAAGATCAATGAAACTAAGAGCTCGTTCTCTGAAAAGATAAACAAGATTGATAAACCTTTAGCTAGACTCACTAAAAAAAAAAAGGAGAAAAGGCTCAGGTAAATAATATCAGAAATGAAAGCAGATAAATTACAATGGCTACCACAGAAATACAAAGGATTATAAGAAAATATTATGAACAGCCATATGGCAACAAATTGGACAACCTAGAAGAAATGGACAAATTCTTAGAATCATACAATCTTCTAAGAGTAAATCATGAAGAAATAGAAAATCTGAATAAACTGCAGAGCCAGCCTCTGAGGAGGGGTTGGAAGATGCTGGGACTGAGGGAGCCCACATCAGTCCTGTCACTAACATCTAAGCAGGGCCAGGCCTGCAGGAGGGGCTGTGTCAGTGAGAGGAAGAGGAAGGAAGAAGGTGAGGAGGCCTCAGTGGAGGGAAAGGGGAGTTCACGGGCCAGTAGCCCCTTCCAGTGGATGTTTGCATGTTAGAAATGCACATGGACTGTTGAGGCAGTTAGAGGATGGCTGCCTGTGACCACAGCAGATCCCAAAGCACCTGGTGCCAACACTCATGTAACTAGAATCTCCCCTCCAGCCACTCCCTACTCCCACTCTTTAGACACATGGCTAATGCCCTCTTTTGTAAACTTCATTTTTTGTCACAGTTCTTTCCTTTCCTAAAGTTTAGTGCAGTGGTTTTCAAATTGTCCTCAAGGGACTCTAAAGTTTTCTCAGAGCTCTCCCAGTGCCTGGAGGTGAAGGGGAAGAGGAAGCATGGAAGGAGGAATAGCAGTTAACTTCCCCTAGAGGCTTTGCCTCTGCTCTTTGCTTCAACCAGAGTGGCATGGCTACACACAGAGGAGAGAAGAGAATTCTGTATTTTCCAGAATTCCTTTTAGAAGGAGTGCTCTATTCTTACAAAAGAATTTTCTTCTTCAGCCCCATTAGGGAGGAAGCTGAGACCCTGTGGCCTGGGTGTTGGCTGGCTTCCTGGCTGGAGAAAAGCAGTTTTTGTTCTGCCTTCAGAAGGAGGGGGAACAGTTCAGTCCGCCAGGTGGCAGGGGCCCAGCCTGTGCTCCATGATGAGACCCCTCCCTGTGACTTCAAACTGGCAGAAAGGTGACTAAACTTGCAAAATGCTTGGCATGAGGGGATTTTTTTTGAGGGGGAGTGCACTGTCTGAGTTTCATGCCTATATTGCTGTGGAGGAAAGCAGAGTGAACAGAAGAGAATCGGGAGAACTTAGGGCTCAGTAAACTCTTGGGGAGTCATAGGGTTTCCCCCAGCTCCAGAGTAAGGGTGTGGTAACCCTACCTAGATCTCTTTTCATGGGGGCTCCCAATTCCCATCTAGGCTACACGTACTTTGAGGTTCCAGGTGGGATTTTTTCCCCCATTTTTAAAATTGAAGCATAATTTATGTGTGGCAAAATGCACACATTTCAAGTGCACAGCCCAGTAATACATGCCTATGTGTTTACACTTGTATACACCCATATAGTAAGTTATATCCTATTTCCATCATCCCCCCAATTTTCCTCATGCCTTTTCCCAGTCGCTACCGTTCGCTCAACCACCAGTTTTGCCCATTTTAAACTTCATATAAGTGGAATCATATCATAGATGTTCTTTTGTGTTTGGCTTCTTTTGCTGATGTTTTTGAGATTCACCCATGTTGTTGCTTTTATCAATAGTTTGTTCTTCTTGTGTTTTCTTTTTTTATTGTGGTGCACTATTACATTGTAAGAACGTACCACATTTGTTTATCCAGTCTCCTGCTGATGGGCATTTGGGTTGTTTCTAGTTTTTGCCTATTTTGAATAAATCTGCTATGAACAAGTCATTTCTCTTGGGTATATACCTAGGAGTGGAAATCCTGGGATATAGGGAAGGTGTATGTTTAACTTTATTAAAAACTGCCAAATAATTTTCAATGTGGTTGTACCATTTAAACTCCGTTGACAGTTCATGAGAGTTCTAAATGCTCCATCCACTTTCACACTTGGTTTTGTCAGTCTTTTAAATTTTAACCATTCTTGTGGTTATATAGTGTATCTCACTGTGGTTTAATTTGCATTTCCCTAATGAGTAACAATTTTGGGGAACTTTTCATGTGCTATTGATTATTTGGATGTTTTCTTTCATGAAGTGCCTATTTAAGTCTTGCCCCCTGCTCCCTACTTTTATTTTTTTCTTCTGTTCTGGAAATTTCTTTATATATTCTGGATATGAGTTTCATCTATCTACTTACTTATCTATATCTATCTATCATCTATCTATCTATCTATCTATCTATCTATCTATCTATCTATCTATCTATCTATCTATCATCTATCTATCTCTTTATCTATCTCTCTAGTCTATCTATCATATTTTCTCCCAATCTATAGCTTGTCTTTTTACTTTCACAATGGGCATTTTTTTTTTTGC
The DNA here is from genome assembly GCF_028021215.1 of Eschrichtius robustus. NCBI lineage: Eukaryota > Metazoa > Chordata > Mammalia > Artiodactyla > Eschrichtiidae > Eschrichtius > Eschrichtius robustus. Next base: position 78,778,709 of record NC_090829.1, read on the forward strand.
AAATATTTAAAGCAGCTTTATTTATAATACCCCAAACCTGGAAATAATCCAATGTCCATAAGCAGATGAATGGATAAACAAAGACGTTTTCCATAGAACAGAAGACTACCCAGCAATAAAAAGGATTAACTACTAATATAAGCATCATTGTTGAATTTAAAAATAATTGTGGGGCTTCCCTGGTGGCGCAGTGGTTGAGAATCTGCCTGCCAATGCAGGGGACACGGGTTCGAGCCCTGGTCTGGGAAGATCCCACATGCTGTGGAGCAACTAAGCCCGTGTGCCGCAACTACTGAGCCTGCGCGTCTGGAGCCTGTGCTCCGCAACAACAGAGGCCGCGATAGTGAGAGGTCCGTGCACCGCGATGAAGAGTGGCGCCCGCTTGCTGCAACTAGAGAAAGCCCTCGCACAGAAATGAAGACCCAGCACAGCCAAAAATAAATAAATAAAAGTGAAATTCTAAAAAAAAAATTAAAAAATAAAAATAATTGTGCAGCATGAAGTAAATCAGTTTTACAAAAAGAGTATACATCTTATGATGCCTATTTAAAATTATAGAAAATACAAACTAACCTATTGTAAAGGAAAGTGAATCAATGAATCAATGATTGTCTGTAGGGCTGAGGAGAGTAGGGAATGAGATTCCAAAAGAGCATGAGGTAAATATGTGATAGATAAATTTATTTTCATGATTGTGATGATGGTTTCACAGCTTTACATGTATGTCAAAGCTTATCAAATTGTACCCATTAGGTAAGTGCACTTTGTTGCACATCAACTATACAAACCCATGTTGTTCAAGGGTTACCTTAACCTTTGCTAAATCTTAGGAAAGCCTTAAAAAGTGGTTCCAAATAAAAGCGTAGATGTCCCACTTCTCTTGGAAAATTAGGTGGGCAACCCTGTATGGTCTCTACCATCTCTCTCCTTATGCCCTGGGAAGTGCAGCCTTGCCTCGGTGGCAGCCCATATTGGCGAGCAATGAAGGCTGCTGCCACTTGAATCAACAGAACTGCTCGCTGGGTCACAAAAGACACATCCTGGGACTACAGGACTGCCCTTCTCTCTATCCTTGTTTTCCCACCGGTAGAGCAATGCCCTTGAGGGAACAGCCCAGAAAGGCTATAGGAATCCACAAACCTCAGCTACAGGAAATACAGTTATGGAGATCCTGAGAATTTCTGTACACACTGATCACACAGGACATAGTCACTGGAGCATTTGTGGACGAACTTTTGGAAGAGGTACATTCCATCTAATTTACTGCAGTCTCCTCAACTCCCTATTAATCCAGTGTTTCTGCACCAACAATACCAACCCCCCCGAAAACCAAGTCCCCCTGGTAAATTTATGATTAACATCTCTACACAAAACTGTATTCCCTTTCTTGTCCTGACCCTGTTCCCCTCAGGATTGAGGAGTATCAAATAAAAGCAGGACCCTGCGGGCCCTCCTGGGTACAAAAGCCCCTCCACGTGTCCCTTGTTTGTTAGCAGAAAGAGGTTTTAGTCTCCAAGGTCTTCCCTGAGTTCCAAAGAGCAGACTCAAGCAGTTCCTAATTAGGGAAGTGAGGGAATACAGAAACAAAGGAAAAGCAGTCAAGGAAGAAAAGTAATGACAGCTTAAACAACAGTTCAGCAATAAATCAGAGTCCTTTTTCCTCCTCAAGTGATATATATAACAACAATCTGACACATTTCTTTGTGCTGTTCGACAGAAACCAAGACCCCACCCAGGTGGAAGATGGTGACTAAATGCTGTCCACAAGCACAGGGACCCCAGACTGGTTGGAACTAGCAGGTTGATGATTAAGATAACTAAAACATCACCCTGTTACCTCAATACTAAGAAATCAGAAGAAAGTCCACGAGCTGCAACACTCAAACCAAATGTTGCCTTTAAAAACCCTTCCTTGAAAACCATCGGGGAGTTCAGGTCTTTTGAACATTAGCTGCCCACAATGGGCATTTTTTGATGAGCAGAAGTTTTTCATTTTGATGAAGTCCATTTTTTCTTTCATAGTTATTGCCTATGACATGTTTTAAAAATATTTATCTACCCTTAGGTTCAGGAATACATCTTCCTGTATTTTCTTTTAGATGCTTTATGGTTTTAGCTTTTACATTTAAATGTATGATCCATCTGTGAGGGAGGGAGTTCAAGTTTCTTTTGTTTTTCTTTACAGACTGCTAGTTGCTCCATACTACTTACTGGAAAAAGCAAAACAAAACAAAAAACCTTCTTTCACCACTGAATTTAATCAATGCAGTTGTTGATTGACTATATATATAGTCAATATATACAACTATATAAGTGTAGATCTATACACTTACTATTAAGTGTCTCTTTCCCATCAGGTCCTGATAAGTCAAGAGAAAGGGGAAAAGAGACTTCCCTGGTGGTGCAGTGGTTAAGAATCTGCCTGCCAATGCAGGGGACACTGGTTCGATCCCTGGTTCAGGAAGATCCCACATACTGCGGAGCAACTAAGCTCATGCGCCAGAACTACTCAGCCCGTGCACCGCAACTACTGAAGCCCATGCGCTCTAGGGCCCGTATGCCACAACTACTGAAGCCCAGGCACCTAGAGCCTGTGCTCCGCATCAAGAGAAGCCACCGCAATGAGAAGCCCGCGCACCGCAACGAAGAGTGGCTCCTGCTCCCTGCAGCTAGAGAAAGCCCGTGCGCAGCAATGAAGACCCAACGCAGCCAAAAATAATAGATACATAAATAAAATTTAAAAAAAAAAGAGAGAGAAAGGGGAAAAGGCAGCAAATTTCAGGTATCTTTCCAAGGAAATCTAGATCTATAGAGTAAGGCACATGGAAGGAAATGGTACATGTTTGTTAAGTTTGTCCTTCCCTCGTCCCTAAGAACTATATTCCTATAATGCATATAGTTCTTCTGTTGGTAAAGGCATTAAATGCCAGGTTTGTAACCAGGTTATGTGAATTTAGGGAGTGACCTAGCCTGTGACTGAAGCTTTCAGATTTTCATCCTTTCCCCAATCCCCTTTGCTGTTACTATACTCACCTACTTTCCCTGTCTCATCTATTAAAATTTACTCTTAGGAAAGAATCTGCAAAATCTGTCACAGAAAGGTACAAACGACTAACAAAAATCTTTCATGGATGTTGACATTCTGGCTGGAGTAAGTGCTTTGAGATGAAGAAATACGATGGTGAAGTTTTATATATGAGATGAGCAAATACATTTTGGGAAATAGTTATAGTCTATTAATCTATTAATCACACCAGTTAGGTCATCACCTCCCCTTTTTACAGATAAAGCAGTGTTTCCTTGATTCAAAAACTTGTCTGACTTTGCTAAACCACAAATGCCTCTTCTACCTCCATCCTTGTCCAGGGACCCACCTTTATCCATTCCAACAACCTAAAGTTGGCGGAAGTTGCTCACAAGAGAGGAGGTAGTTTTATAATATGGGAAAAACATGTTGGATTGAACAATTCTAGAGAAGAGCTGAAAACTTTGCAAAAAAGTATCTAATTGTCCCCATGTGTTTACATTTTCTTAAATTTTCACTAGATTTTAAACTCTATTTAAATATACAATTTAGTGATTGGTGTCTGCATTAAATCTTCTTTAATATTTTTTCTTCGTCTCTTTCTTGAGGTATAACTAGTGAATAAAATTGTAAGGTATTGGGCTTCCCTGGTGGTGCAGTGGTTGAGAATCTGCCTGCCAATGCAGGAGACACGGGTTCGAGCCCTGGTCTGGGAAGATCCCACATGCCGCGGAGCAACTGGACCCGTGAGCCACAACTACTGAGCCTGCGCGTCTGGAGCCTGTGCTCCGCAACAAGAGAGGCTGTGATAATGAGAGGCCTGCGCACCGCGATGAAGGGTGGCCCCTGCTCGCCGCAACTAGAGAAAGCCCTCGCACAGAAACGAAGACCCAACACAGTCAAAAATAATAAATAATTAATTAATTTAAAAAAACCTGTAAGGTATTTAAAGTGTACATTGTGATGATTTGATATATATGTACATTGTGAGAGGATTCCAGCATTGAGTTAATTAACACCTCCATCACCTCAAATATTTACCTTTTTTGGGTGGGGGTAGTGAAAAACTTCAGTCTACTCTCTTAAAAAAATTCAATTATTCAATACAGAGTTATCAGCAATAGTCACCATATTTCTCATTAGATCTTCATACCTAGTCATCTCATAACTGACAGTCTGTACCCTTTTACCCTCCTCTCCTTATTTCCCCCATCCCCAGCCTGTAGCAACCACCATTCCACTCTCTGTTACTATGAGTTCAATTGTTTTTTTCCCCTTAGATTCCACATATAAGTGATACCATGTGGTATTTGTCTTTCTCTGTCTGGCTTATTTCATTTAGTAAAATGCCTTCTACGTTCATCCATGTTGTTACAAATGGCAGAATTTCCTTCTTTTTAAAGACTGAATAATGTTCCATATATCTTTATCTATCAATATATCATCTATCTCACATTTTCTTTATCTGTTCATTTGTTGATGAACACTTAGGTTGTTTCCATACCTCGAATGCTGTGAATAATACTGCAATAAATATGGCAGTATTCTTCGAGACGGTGATTTCATTTCCTTTGGCTATATACCCAGAAGTGGGATCGCTGGATCATATGGTCACTCTATTTTTAATTTTTTGAGGAACCTCCATACTGCTTTCCATAGTGGTTATACCAGTTTACATTCCCACCAGCAGTGTACAAGGGCTCCCTTTTCTCCACATTCTCCCCAGTATTTGTTATCTCTTGTCTTTTTCTCCCAGCTTTATTGAGATATTATTGACATATAACACTGTGTAAATTTAAGGTATACAAAGTGATGATTTGATGTATGTACCTATTGTGAAATGATTACCACACAATAAGGTTTGTTAACACAACCATCACTTGACATAGCTGCCTTTGTGTGTGTGTGTTGAGAACATTTAAGATGTATTCTCTTAACAACTTTCAAGTATACAATTACAGTATTGTTAACTATAATCACCGTGCTGTACATTGCATCCCCAGAACTTAGTCATCTTATGATTGGAAGTTTGTATCCTTTGACCACCTTCCTCCATTTCACCCACGCTTGCCCCTGGCAATGGCTGATTTACTCATTGACTCTCTGTTTCTATGAGTTTGGGTTTTTAAAAATTTTGTTCTTTTTTTTTTGTTTTTTTAGCTAGCATATATAAGTGAGGTCATAAAGTGCTTGTGTTTCTTTGACTTATTTTACCTAGCATAATGCCCTTGAGGCCCATCCACATTGTCTCAAATAGCAGGTTTTCCTTCTTTTTCAAATGGCTGAATAACATACACACACACACACACACGCATACATGCATATATATATATATATATATGCTTTATACATACATAATGCTGTAATAAACATGGGGGTGCAGATATCTTTTCAAGATAGTGATTTTGTTTTCTTCAGGAAAACCCAGAAGTGGAACTGCTGGATCATATGAATTAGAATTCAAGAATAAATCTTTCAGCAACCTGCAGCTTTTCTCACTTCAAAAGGGAGTGTAGCATCGATCAACTTCTTCTCTGCAGGACGAAGGAACTGTGATCTCAGCAAACCCAATGGCTTTTGGGAACTCTCAGAACAATGTAGAAAAGCTTGTATGACCTTTGCTCAGTAGCTTGGTTTCTGAGTTACATTGTGTTATTGCCCTTTGAGGGGACAGGGAAGGGAATTACAGGGGTTTACACACCCTGGATACTCATCAAGTGACCTGGCAGAATTGGAGTTGGCTCAGTCAATTTTTATGACAAACGATGAATGCCAGGGTGGAGTAGTATTATGCAATCAATGTTACTGCACCTCTCCCTAGGGGGAAAACTCTGTCCTGCTGTATACTCTAGGATCATAGGCGTCTCCCAGCATGGCTTCATGTCAGCTTACACCCTGGGAAAAATGGACTCATACATAAACTTAAGGCTGTGCTCTCAAAGGTTTCTTGTTATATGTTAATTTATGAGTTTGGCTTGGCATGGGCTAATTGTGCTGCCGGTTCAACTTAGTAGTGCTTTCCAACATATGATCTGGGGGCCACCTACACCAGAATCCCCTGGGATGCTTGTTCAATGCAGATTCTGAGCCCCATCCCACACTTATTAAATTACAGTCTCTAGGGTGAGGCTTCGAATCTGCATTTTAGAAAAGCTCCCCAGGCAAGCTTGTGTGCATTAAATTTAGAGACCTAGCAAATAACAATGTTGGTGTCCTAAGCTTACAGATGTAGTAGGGCAGTGAAAAGGAGGAAATCTGGAAGACCAGTCCACTGTTACTTGGAAGCCATTTTTACAAAGAGAAAACAAATGAACACAGCTCAAGGAAAGAGCTAAAGCAGATGTTGGTAATGTGTTGTTCATATCAAGTTAAAGACAAGTCAATTCTGGGTTTCATATTGTAGCACATTCAGCTGGGGGCATGTAATGAGCCAGTCCTTAAAAGTGCTTGTCCTAGTCCAATGGCCATGGCCCCAGTCCTAGCTGAGGATTCTGTGACCAGGCAGGTTAATTTATTTTTGGCTGTGTTGGGTCTTCATTGCTGCATGCGGGCTTTCTCTAGTTGCGGTGAGCAGGGGCTACTCTTCGTTGAGGTGCGCGGGCTTCTCATTGTAGTGGCTTCTCTTGTTGCGGAGCACGGGCTCTAGGTGCCCAGGCTTCAGTAGTTGTGGCACATGGGCTCAGTAGTTGTGGCTCACGGGCTCTAGAGTGAAGGCTCAGTAGCTGTGGCTCACGGGCTTAGTTGCTCCACGGCATGTGGGATCTTCCAGGACCAGGGCTCGAACCCGTGTCCCCTGCACTGGCAAGCGGATTCTTAACCACTGAGCCACCAGGGAAGTCCCAGGTGGAGCTATTTAATCAGCAGAGGACAGAAGATGATCATAGCCCCACCACATTGTTAATCAAAAGTCAAACTGATCAATATTTCTCTACAATCTATGGAATCCCTTTGCCTACTGTGTCATTTCCACTTTAACCTTTCTAGTGTTCCCTTTCCCCTGCACTGACTTAGCCACCCTGGGAAAGAAGGTAAGACAGAGTTAAACATTAAACCTTCTCTTATTTTACATCCACTGATGTTTAGAAATACTGTATTCTTATAGAGGGCTTTCTAAAGACTGAAATGGAGCGTTAGCAACCCAAACCTAGCATTAAACTGAATAAATGAGGTCTTGGCATAATATTATTGAGATCCTGGGAAGCTAACTTAAAGGCTCAATTGCACAGAAACCCAGGGGCAATATTGCTAGGAATTACTGAAATACACTGGCAGTTTATGACTTTACAAGGTCTCTCAAATTCACCCTTCCTTGATTTCTCAGGTATCACTCCATCAAAACTGTCCTCATCCCCTTACTGGATTATTGCTGACGCTTCCTAGGTGGGTCTCGCCCTTCTAGTTCCTCCTGAAAATCAAACTCTTTCTCATTCACCATAAAAAATGTTGCTCCATAACTTGGGAATTTCCTGTCATCTATCAAATCCACCCTAAATTCTTAAGAATCGCACTCAAGTACTCAAGATCCTTCTTGAGCCAGCCTCCTCCCTCGGAACTCCCCTCCAGGTGAGTCCTAGTGTCTCTCATACCCCTTCTTCATTCTCATATTTGCCTCCACGTTCTTGCTCATACAATGCCCCTTCACATGGATGTTATTCTTCCTCTTCTCCATCAGTTTATGTTCAGTACTGCTTTCAAAAACCACACCACCCAGAGCTTTCTGCTTCCCCTTAGCTTTTGGTTTGCACTATATATATTCCTGTTCTTGCAGGTATTACACTTATATTTTGTTTATTTTCTCCACAATCTGATTGTAATCTCTTCCATGGCAGACCCTGTTGTCTTGGCTGCTACCCGTTGTATTTCCGAGGTTATCAAACACAGCATCTGCCTAGCAAATGTGTGAGAAAATTCATAAGTCTCGCCACTTTCATTTCGGGAGAAGGGGTCAACCATCCACCATAGACCTCTGGAGTCCTTGAAGGTCATTTGCTGAACACGTTTTGGTCAAGTTCTCCATTTTTCAGTTGAGGAAACTGAAGATCAGTTTGGGTTCACGGTGCTTGTTAATCATAGGACTGGGACTGGACTTAACTACCAGTTTAAATGATCTTAAAAGCCACAAAGAAAGAGAAATCCAGTCAATCACTTTGCCGGCAGGCTGTAACACCTTCTGGTGTCTGTCTGCTTATTTGTGTCTCTCTCATGATAAAACATAGTTTCACATATATAAGAATGATAAGGGTCACATTCTTCTTCTTTTCTTGTTTCCCTTTCTTTCTTCTCTTCATACAGAGAAGCTGGGCTTACATTTTCCAGATAAGCTGAAAAATGTTTTCTGTATTTTCATACAGAAAATGGTTGGGCTCTAGAGAGACTGATAACTTAATGGCAAGAAAAGCAGGACACCCCTGGCAACTGTGGGTAGCCAGAGCCTTGGTGATCTCTGTCTTGGGCAGCAACTGAGGGCTAGCCAGGAAGCAGGTCAGAACTGATAAATCTGTGGAACAACTGAAGCAGGTTTCAAAACTGCCAAGGGAACTCTTTTTTGGCCCTGGTTATCATTCCTTACACATCTGGGTTTAAACAACATTCATCAACATTCATACAACAGCCTTCAATTTTCCATCTTGAACTGATTATCTATTCCACCCTGCAATATTCTAAAAAGGATTCCAATCAGCCTGCCCAGGTGCTTAAAACACATCAACAAGATAAACATGTACCATATGTAATTAAAGAAATAGGGAATGGAGGAGGGAAGAAAAATAAGGGTAAGAAGAAAAAAAAAATGAAGCCAAGGTGATGTTATTACACTAAATGCTGGCATCTCTAAGGTAGGGTTAGTTGCTGGAGACAAACTACAAATTTGGCTTTTAAGGTCCTTGGAACCAAAGCAAAGAAGGAAACAGGATTACTTACACGATTCATGGAGATGAGAAAATAAGCTGAGAAAACCATAACTCAAAAAGACACATGTACCCCAATGTTCATTGCAGCACTATTTACAATAGCCAGGACATGGAAACAACCTAAATGCCCATTGACAGATGAATGGATAAAGGAGATGTGATACATATATATAATGGAATATTACTCAGCCATAAAAAGAAATGAAATTGGGTCATTTGTAGAGATGTGGATGGACCTAGAGTTTGTCATACAGAATGAAGTAAGTCAGAAAGAGAAAAACAAATGTCGTATATTAATGCATATATTTGGAATCTAGAAAAATGGTACAGATGAATCTATTTGCAGGGCAGGAATAGAAACACAGATGTAGAGAACAGATGTGTGGACACAGTGGGGGAAGGGGAGGGTGGGATGAACTGGGAGATTAGGTTTGACATTAATACACTACCATGTGTAAAATAGCTAGCTAGTGGGAACCTGCTGTATAGCACAGGGAGCTCAGCTCAGTGCTCTGTGATGACCTAGATGGGTGGGGTGGGGTGGGGAGGGAGGTCCAAGAGGGAGGGGTTATATGTATACACATAGCTGATTCACTTCATTGTACAGCAGAAACTAACACAACATTGTAAAGCAGTTACACTCCAATAATAAAAAAAAAAAAGAGTTTCTAATGATAAGCATATCTGTTTCCTGAAAGCAAGGCCTGATAGACTTTTCTCCCATGGGCCTAGAAAGAGAAGTTATGTAAAGCAATGAGGGCTGTCTTCAACACATCCTTACAGTAATTGCAAGTTCCACAAGGCTTACGAATTCTGTTTCTTATATACGGGTGGAAGGGCAAGGCAGAAAAAAGATATTTTGGACTTCCCTGGTGGTCCAGTGGTTAAGACTATGCGCTCCCAATGCAGAGGGCATGAGTTCGATTCCTGGTTGGGGAAAATCCTGCATGCTGCATGGCGCGGCCAGAAAAAAGAAAAAGCAATTTAAAAAAAATAAATAAATTTATTTATTTATTTTTGGCTGTGTTGGGTCTTCGTTTCTGTGAGAGGGCTTTCTCTAGTTGTGGCGAGCGGGGGCCACCCTTCATCACGGTGCATGGGCCTCTCACTATCGCGGCCTCTCTTGTTGCGGAGCACAGACTCCAGACGTGCAGGCTCAGTAGTTGTGGCTCACGGGCCCAGTTGCTCCGCGGCATGTGGGATCTTCCCAGACCAGGGCTCGAACCCGTGTCCCCTGCATCGGCAGGCAGATTCTCAACAACTGCGCCACCAGGGAAGCCCCGAAAAAGCAATTTTGAGAAGCAAAATAATCAGTGTAAAAATCCCTTGAGTTAGTTTAATCCAAAGATAAAATCAAAGAATCTAGAAAAATAGATCCATTGGATCTCCCCTGAAATAACAGCAATAGCTCCCCCCTGGTCTCCCCCTTCAACCATGCTCCTCTTTTTTTTTTCGGCCATGCCATGCTCAGCATGGGGGATCTTAGTTCCCTGACCAGGGATTGAACCCATGCCCCCTACATTGGAAACATGGAGTCTTAACCACTGGACCACCAGGGAAGTCCCAACCATGCTCCTCTTTAATCCATTCTTCACACAACAGCCAAATATGAAACAGCAAATCTGATCATATTGTTTCCTTAATTAAAACCCTTCAATAGCGTTCCATTGTCCTTAGGATACAGTTCTCCCTCTTTAACATAGCTCACAAGCACTTTCTGATTTGGTTCCTGATAAATTCTCCTAGAGTGCCTTTCTTGCTGCCTCTACTCATGCTGGAAACCTCTCCCAGTGCTTCCATTTGGCTGGCTGATTCTTCTTTATCCTTCAGGCCTGTTATGGGCTGAAGTGTGTCCCCCCTAAATTCATGTGGTGAAGTCCTAGCCCCCAGTATCTCAGAATGCAACTGTATTTGGAGATAGGGTCTTTAAAGAGGTAATTAAGTTAAAATGAGGTCATTAGGGTGGGCCTTAATCCAATATGGCTGGTGTCCTTATAAGAAGAGGAAATTAGGACACAAATATATAGAGGGAAAGCCATGTGAAGAAAAGGGAGAAGATGGACATCTAGATGCCAAGGAGAGAAAACAAATTTCTATTGTTTAAGCCATCTGGTCTGTAGTACTTTGTATGGCAGCCCTAGCAAACTAACACAAGACCTAAGCCCTGGGGACACGATCTCCCCCAACTCCCCCTCCCTCAAGTTCCCCTCCCCTCACTGCCAACTGTATGCCTCTGCTAGGTACTCCTATGGCACTTTATGATTGTAATTTCTCTATCAGAGCTTTTACCACAGTGTACTGGAATTGCCTGTTTTGCTTTTTTTAGATTGTTTATTTTTCTTCTTATTAGTTTTTTTTTTTGGATTGTTTATTTTGCTTTTGTTTTTTGGTCTGCGCTTCTATCTAAACCATAGCTTCACAGGCAGGGACCATGTCTCTTTTGTTCCCTACATCATCCCCAGTGCCTAGCATAGTGTCTTACACATTCCAGGCATTCAATAAATAGTTGAATGAATGAATGAATTGAGGATGGTTAAAGTCCTACAAGTTAAACTAATGTTAATTAAAAGTCACCTAGACCTAGAGGCTCAGGATGTAATTTTGAGGCTTTCTCTGAATATTCAGTGTCAGAGATCAGTTAAAAGAACATTAACCAGCACAAGTCATAGCAATCAACCCTCTTCTACCATTCTGGTTACACAATAACCCTGAAACCAAGCAGAAGACACTAGAGGATGACATTGTTGATTGAAACAAACCACCTAATATCTCCAAATGGAGCTAACTGATTCAGATAGAAGAAAAAAAAATAAAGTGCTTATAGGTGAAGTCAGGCCCAGATTCAGCAATGGCAAGCAGGTTCTTATCCTTCATATCCATCATTCTGCACTAGACATGCCTCAGCCAAGCGCCATTCCTCCTTCTGAATATCCCTGCTTGGCCTCATCTGCTCTGCAAGCCTGTGCAAGAGGGTTGGGAGGTCAGACAGCCAGAGCAGAGCTCTGAGGATGGAGTCAGGAGCTAGGAAGTCCAGGACAAGTAGTCAGACCAGATTTACCCACCAGGTTCTCAATGACTCACTTAACCTGTGATCCAGGACATTTCATAACCTGTATGACATATTCTGATTACTTCCTGGTTCTGCAGTCAGCTGTGGGGAGACTGCAGTACAATTTCCTCTTTGGATCAGTAATTAGTGTACATATGGTTTGCAAAATACTTTTCTTAAGCACAGTAGTATATGAGAATTAAAAAAAAATAAGGAGAGAGCATTAACCAAGATGGCGGAGTAGAAGGACGTGCTCTCACTCCCTCTTGCGAGAGCACCAGAATCACAACTGGCTGCTGGACAATCACTGACAGGAAGACCCTGGACTTCACCAAGGAGGATACCCCACGTCCAAGGACAGAGGAGAAGCCACAGTGAGACGGTAGGAGGGGCGCAATCAGAGTAAAATCAAATCCCATAACTGCTGGGTGGGTGACTCACAGACTGGCAAACACTTATACCACAGAAGTCCACCCACTGGAGTGAAGGTTCTGAGCCCCACGTCAGGCTTCCCAACCTGGGGGTCCGGCTACGGGAGGAGGAATTCCTAGAGAATCAGACTTTGAAGCCTAGTGGGAATTGATTGCAGGACTTCTACAGGACTGGGGGAAACAGAGACCCCACTCTTGGAGGGCACACACAAAGTAGTGTGCGCATCGGGACCCAGGGGAAGGAGCAGTGACCCTGGGGGAGACTGAACCAGACCTACCTGCTGGTGTTGGGGGGTCTCCTGCAGAGGCGGGGGGTGGCTCTGTTTCACCGTGGGGACAAGGACACTGGCAGCGGAGGTTCTGGGAAGTGCTCCTTGGCGTGAGCCCTCCCAGAGTCTGCCATTAACCCCACCAAAGAGCCCAGGTAGGCTCCAGTGTTGGGTTGCCTCAGGCAAAACAACCAACAGGGAGGGAACCCAGCCCCACCCATCAACAGTCAAGTGGATTAAAGTTTTACTGAGCTCTGACCGCCACAGCAACAGTCAGCTCTACCCACCACCAGAGCCTCCCATCAAGCCTCTTAGATAGCCTCAACCACCAGAGGGCAGACAGCAGAAGCAAGAAAAACTACAATCCTGCAGCCTGTGGACCAAAAACCACAGTTACAGAAAGACAGACAAGATGAAAAGGCAGAGGGCTATGTACCAGATGAAGGAACAAGAAAAAACCCCAGAAAAACAACTAAATGAAGTGGAGATAGGCAACCTTCCAGAAAAAGAATTCAGAATAATGATAGTGAAAATGATCCAGGACCTCGGAATAAGAATGGAGGCAAAGATTGAGAAGATGCAAGAAATGATTAACAAAGACCTAGAAGAATTAAAGAACAAACAAACAGAGATGACCAATACAATAACTGAAATGAAAACTACACTAGAAGGAATCAATAGCAGAATAACTGAGGCAGAAGAACGGATAAGTGACCTGGAAGACAGAATGGTGGAATTCACTGCTGCGGAACAGACTAAAGAAAAATGAATGAAAAGAAATGAAGACAGCCTAAGAGACCTCTGGGACAACATTAAACGCAACAACATTCGCATTATAGGGGTCCCAGAAGGAGAAGAGAGAGAGAAAGGACCAGAGAAAATATTTGAAGAGATTATAGTCGAAAACTTCCCTAACATGGGAAAGGAAATAGCCACCCAAGTCCAGGAAGCGCAGAGAGTCCCATACAGGATAAACCCAAGGAGAAACACGCCGAGACACATAGTAATCAAAGTGGCAAAAATTAAAGACAAAGAAAAATTATTGAAAGCAGCAAGGGAAAAACGACAAATAACATACAAGGGAACTCCCATAAGGTTAACAGCTGATTTCTCAGCAGAAACTCTGCAAGCCAGAAGGGAGTGGCATGATATACTTAAAGTGATGAAAGGGAAGAACCTACAACCAAGATTACTCTACCCGGCAAGGATCTCATTTAGATTTGATGGAGAAATCAAAAGCTTTACAGACAAGCAAAAGCTAAGAGAATTCAGCACCACCTAACCAGCTCTACAACAAATGCTAAAGGAACTTCTCTAAGTGGGAAACACAAGAGAAGAAAAGGACCTACAAAAACAAACCCAAAACAATTAAGAAAATGGTCATAGGAACATACATATCGATAATTACCTTAAACGTGAATGGATTAAATGCCCCAACCAAAAGACATAGACTGGCTGAATGGATACAAAAACAAGACCCATATATATGCTGTCTACAAGAGACCCACTTTAGACCTAGGGACACATACAGACTGAAAGTGAGGGGATGGAAAAAGATATTCCATGCAAATGGAAATCAAAAGAAAGCTGGAGTAGCTATACTCATATCAGAAAAAATAGACTTTAAAATAAAGAATGTTACAAGAGACAAGGAAGGACACTACATAATGATCAAGGGATCAATCCAAGAAGAAGATATAACAATTATAAATATATATGCACCCAACAGAGGAGCACCTCAATACATAAGGCAACTGCTAACAGCTATAAAAGAGGAGATCAACAGTACCACAATAATAGTGGGGGACTTTAACACCTCACTTACACCAATGGACAGATCATCCAAAGTGAAAATGAATAAGGAAACAGAAGCTTTAAATGACACAATAGACCAGTTAGATTTAATTGATATATATAGGACATTCCATCCCAAAACAGCAGATTACACGTTCTTCTCAAGTGCGCACGGAACATTCTCCAGGATAGATCACACCTTGGGTCACAAATCAAGCCTCAGTAAATTTAAGAAAATTGAAATCATATCAAGCATCTTTTCGGACCACAACGCTATGAGATTAGAAATGAATTACAGGGAAAAAAACATAAAACAGACAAACACATGGAGGCTAAACAATACGTTACTAAATAACCAAGAGATCACTGAAGAAATCAGAGAGGAAATCAAAAAATACCTAGAGACAAATGACAATGAAAACACGACGACCCAAAACCTATGGGATGCAGCAAAAGCAGTTCTAAGAGGGAAGTTTATAGCTATACAAGCCTACCTAAAGAAACAAGAAAAATCTCAAGTAAACAATCTAACCTTACACCTAAAGAAACTAGAGAAAGAAGAACAAACAAAACCCAAAGTTAGCAGAAGGAAAGAAATCATAAAGATCAGAGCAGAAATAAATGAAATAGAAACAAAGAAAACAATAGCAAAGATCAATAAAACTAAAAGTTGGTTCTTTGAGAAGATAAACAAAATTGATAAGCCATTAGCCAGACTCATCAAGAAAAAGAGGGAGAGGACTCAAATCAATAAAATCAGAAATGAAAAAGGAGAAGTTACAACAGACACCGCAGAAATACAAAGCATCCTAAGAGACTACTACAAGCAACTTTATGCCAATAAAATGGACAACCTGGAAGAAATGGACAAATTCTTAGAAAGGTATAACCTTCCAAGACTGAACCAGGAAGAAACAGAAAATATGAACAGACCAATCACAAGTAATGAAATTGAAACTGTGATTAAAAATCTTCCAACAAACAAAAGTCCAGGACCAGATGGCTTCACAGGTGAATTCTATCAAACATTTAGAGAAGAGCTAACACCTATCCTTCTCAAACTCTTCCAAAAAATTGCAGAGGAAGGAACACTCCCAAACTCATTCTATGAGGCCACCATCACCCTGATACCAAAACCAGACAAAGACACTACAAAAAAAGAAAATTACAGACCAATATCACTGATGAATATAGATGCAAAAATCCTCAACAAAATACTAGCAAACAGAATCCAACAACACATTAAAAGGATCATACACCACGATCAAGTGGGATTTATCCCAGGGATGCAAGGATTCTTCAATATACGCAAATCAATCAATGTGATACACCATATTAACAAACTGAAGAATAAAAACCATATGATCATCTCAATAGATGCAGAAAAAGCTTTTGACAAAATTCAACACCCATTTCTGATAAAAACTCTCCAGAAAGTGGGCATAGAGGGAACCTACCTCAACATAATAAAGGCCATATATGACAAACCCACAGCAAACATCATTCTCAATGGTGAAAAACTGAAAGCATTTCCTCTAAGATCAGGAACGAGACAAGGATGTCCACTCTCACCACTATTATTCAACATAGTTCTGGAAGTCCTAGCCACGGCAATCAGAGAAGAAAAAGAAATAAAAGGAATACAAATTGGAAAAGGAGAAGCAAAACTGTCACTGTTTGCGGATGACATGATACTATACATAGAGAATCCTAAAACTGCCACCAGAAAACTGCTAGAGCTAATGAATGAATATGGTAAAGTTGCAGGATACAAAATGAATGCACAGAAATCTCTTGCATTCCTATACACTAATGATGAAAAATCTGAAAGAGAAATTATGGAAACACTCCCATTTACCACTGCAACAAAAAGAATAAAATACCTAGGAATAAACCTACCTAGGGAGACAAAAGACCTGTATGCAGAAAACTATAAGACACTGATGAAAGAAATTCAAGATGATACCAACAGATGGAGAGATATACCATGTTCTTGGATTGGAAGAATCAACATTGTGAAAATGAGTATACTACCCAAAGCAATCTACAGATTCAATGCAATCCCTATCAAATTACCAATGGCATTTTTTACGGAGCTAGAACAAATCATCTTAAAATTTGTATGGAGTCACAAAAGACCCCGAATAGCCAAAGCAGTCTTGAGGGAAAAAAATGGAGCTGGAGGAATCAGACTCCCTGACTTCAGACTATACTACAAAGCTACAGTAATCAAGACAATATGGTACTGGCACAAAAACAGAAACATAGATCAATGGAACAAGATAGAAAGCCCAGAGATTAACCCACGCACCTATGGTCAACTAATCTATGACAAAGGAGGCAAAGATATACAATGGAGAAAAGACAGTCTCTTCAATAAGTGGTGCTGTGAAAACTGGACAGCTACATGTAAAAGAATGAAATTAGAATACTCCCTAACACCATACACAAAAATAAACTCAAAATGGATTAGAGACCTAAATATAAGACTGGACACTATAAAACTCTTAGAGGAAAACATAGGAAGAACACTCTTTGACATAAATCACAGCAAGATCTTTTTTGATCCACCTCCTAGAGTAATGGAAATAAAAACAAAAATAAACAAATGGGACCTAATGAAACTTCAAAGCTTTTGCACAGCAAAGGAAACCATAAACAAGACGAAAAGACAACCCTCGGAATGGGAGAAAATATTTGCAAACGAATCAACGGACAAAGGATTAATCTCCAAAATATATAAACAGCTCATTCAGCTCAATATTAAAGAAACAAACACCCCAATCCAAAAATGGGCAGAAGACCTAAATAGACATTTCTCCAAAGAAGACATCCAGACGGCCACGAAGCACATGAAAAGATGCTCAACATCGCTAATTATTAGAGAAATGCAAATCAAAACTACAATGAGGTATCACCTCACACCTGTTAGAATGGGCATCATCAGAAAATCTCCAAACAACAAATGCTGGAGAGGGTGTGGAGAAAAGGGAACCCTCTTGCACTGTTGGTGGGAATGTAAATTGATACAGCCACTATGGAGAACAATATGGAGGTTCCTTAAAAAACTAAAAATAGAATTACCATATGACCCAGCAATCCCACTACTGAGCATATAGCCAGAGAAAACCGTAATTCAAAAAGACACATGCACCCGAATGTTCATTGCAGCACTATTTACAATAGCCAGGTCATGGAAGCAACCTAAATGCCCATCAACAGACGAATGGATAAAGAAGTTGGGGTACATATATACAATGGAATATTACTCAGCCATAAAAAGGAACGAAATTGAGTCATTTGTTGAGAAGTGGATGGATCTAGAGACTGTCATACAGAGTGAAGTAAGTCAGAAAGAGAAAAACAAATATCGTATATTAATGCATGTATGTGGAACCTAGAAAAATGGTACAGATGAGCCGGTTTGCAGGGCAGAAGTTGAGACACAGATGTAGAGAATGGACATATGGACACCAAGGGGGGAAAACTGCGGCGGGGTGGGGATGGTGGTGTGCTGAATTGGGCGATTGGGATTGACATGTATACACTGATGTGTATAAAATTGATGCCTAATAAGAACCTGCAGTATAAAAAAACAAACAATCAAAACAACTAATACTAAACTTTCATTGGGTTATTTGTATAGAAATATGTTAATATAAATGTTTCAGACATTACATGAAATTTCTAAAACTCTTATATTTGTATTTGTATGGAAATATGTTAATATAAATGTTTCAGACATTACATGAAATTTCTAAAAAAAAAAAAAAAAAAAAAATAAGGAGCACATTTTCCATGGGATAGCCAAGAAATTTAATTAGTACAAAAGATTTCTTTGGTGAGCAAGGAAGCCCAGTCAGGGCTGAGATCATCTCAGGAGATGTTTCTTTTCTTTCTTATTCTCCTTGTTAAAGATCTCTGCTCTTTTTTATTTTTAAAATTCTTTTTATTGAGGTATAGCATATACGTGGTACACAAATCATAAGTTCAATAAATGCTTAGTTTTTCAAATAACATTATTTCTCTGATTATGAAAACAACATATGTGCATTGTAGAAATATTTAAAAATATGGAAAGGAAATAATTATCATTAATAATCCCATCACACAGAGATCCCTTTTAACTTTCCAGCCTTTTGCTATAGACTCTATTCAAGTATGTCCTTCATAAAATTGTGACTGTACAGTTCATATTGCCTTTATTATTTTTATTGTGACTAGTTCCCTATATTATCACATATTCTTCTACAACTTGACATTTAACTGCTGCATAGAATTTTATCATGTGATCTTACTCTATTTAAACAATTCTCCATTATTGAGCATTTAGGTTGTTTCAATTTTTTGCCAATATAAATAATGCTGCATAAACATTGTTCAACATAAACTCCACATATGTTTATTGATTAGAGGATGTTAGTATATCAATTTCCTTAGTGAAGATGATCAGATGCCCTGATTTTTGGGGTTAGGTTTAGTTTATATTTTCAAGTCCCAGGATCCTTGGTATTACAGAAATACAGGGACAAAGTAGAGAGAATACTCAATTGAGAAAAATGGGGTTAAAAGTAGAAATTAAATTTGCCAACTTAGTTAAGTAAGTGGGTTGATGACACACACAAAATTGTGCAAGCAAGGCATCTAAGAGCCTATGTAAATACTGAAAAATAAAAGAATGGCCAGATAGTATTTCAGATATTTATCTATATTTTTGCTCTTCTTATACATCTCCCCTGCCCATTCAAGCTAGTGGTCACCCTGTCCTCATTGTCTTAAGGAAGGGATGTTGCATGTCAGAAAGCAGAAGTCTGCTAGACTTTCTGGCTTCTGTTTCTAAGAGGTTACGTTCTAGAATAGGGAGAGGTAAACAAGGTGTTTGAAACCAAAGTGAGACTTGAAAATATTGTCCTGGCTAAGGGGAAGGGAAGTGATGAATGAACAGAGATCGTGGGGCCCTGGAGCAAAGGAGGGTGGTAGCAAAACCCTAAAGAGGAAGCAGCTTCAAGGTGCAGCCAGGCATGTGGGACGCTAGGCAGCCTTGCAAAGATCCCTGTGCCCAAGTGAGGGGTGGGAGCAGAGGGGCAGGCTGGTTGGAATGGTGGACATCTCTGTTGAGACTTGGAACCAGATTGTGACCCGTATTCCCCCATCTTCGGCATCATGTAAGGTTCTGGAACAACAGCACAACCCAGAGGAAGTAAGGGAAACCCCCAAAGAGTTAAAGCTGTTTCTCTGTGAGATGAGAGCTCAAAATAGGAAAAGAAATACAGAAAATCAAGTTATATTTCTTTGATATTTAGACTATGGTTTGAAATTTATATCCACTCGTTTGTTTTTCTACTTTCTGTGGTAATTAATAAAATTTTCCAAAATCCTAACAAAAGTACTAATGAGAAACAGGGTCATTCTCAGCTACATTGCTTCAAATCCAGGCACATATTTTTATGGGGCATAAAGCTTTATGGGGCAGAATGGTAAGATATAATCCATACAACATCTGATAATATCATGGAGTTAAACAATATCTGGCATTCCTTCACACTATTTCAAAGGAATAAAGCAGTGATTTGGATATTTTAAGAATTAATTTATAGTAATCAGAAACTTTAGGGACTTCCCTTGTGGTCCAGTGGTTACGACTCTGTGCTCCCAGTGCAGGGGGCCCGGGTTCGATCCCTGGTCTGGGAAATAGATCCCGCATGCCGCAATGAAGATCCCATGTGCCGCAACTAACACCTGGCGCAGCCAAATAAATAAATATTAAAAAATAAAAAGCTTTAGAACTTTAAAGTATACTTTAGTTTTTATTAACTTTCAGTCATGTTAACGATGTCACGTTTTATAATTCAGTAAAGTCAAAGAGTGGCTTAGCAGGGTCTCTAATGTTCTGACTTGATCTAATAGTCAAACTTGGAGTATTAAGAGCCTGAGCTCCACTCTCTCTGGCTATCCTGCAAAAATAACATTTCTCACAACTAGGTTTGTGATAAGGATTGGATAGAGAACATTGCAGGTAAGATTATCTGGTAAATTCCCAGTGGACAACTTCTCTTTGGAGTCTTTCAACCTTGTTTGATTGGCCAAATAACTCCTAGGGGACTTTAATTATTCAAACATAAGTGACCTAATGCTTTCCAGGGAGGAGATGTTGAGATGAGATAGGTACATAGATGGCTAGACTGGACAGATGGATATGATAGAGAGACAGACAAATAGAATGAATGGGTAACAGCTTTTCTAGGCAGGTCTGAATTGAGTCCTAGCTCCTCCTTGGTACAGGTGAGCTGGGGTAAGTGGGTTAAACCTCAAGGCCTCATGTGCCCCAGGGTGCACATGGTCTGCATGGACTTCACAGGGTAAACAGGCTCACACAAGAGATGATGTGACCCAATGTTGCTCTGCTGGCTCACCTTGGGCACTCAGTATTCACGCCCCCAGGGCATCTTTCTGATGAGGCTCCTTAACAGGGAAAGACTTATTTACGAAGATGGGCCGTTTTATAATGTCCCATCCTTCCAGGAGAAGTTTTAAGGCTGCTCGTCGCCAGGTAGGGGTTTAAAAGCAGCTAGCTTCTTTCTCTCCTCTACAGTTTAAAGACATTTTATGCAGATGGACCGTAACTGTAGATCTCCTACAGTTTTATTCTTGTAGCAATTGTAACCAGTTACGTGGTCATCAAGCTGATCAGATCTTGTCTCATGGTCTTAGGCGAACAGGGGAGAAGGGCAAGTGCAGGAACCCTTGCTGCCTCTCATACTGTGGATTCTGACAACGTGGAAGAAAGGAAGGACTGAGAGGAAGTGAAGTCCAGGTCTTACCTGGAACCCGCCTGTCCACGGAGAAAGCTTAAGTTAGCCATCCTCCCTTACACAGGAGTTTGTGGAAAACTGGTGTTCTTTTCCAGCAGAAAGGAGAAGTGAGGCTTCTGGGGGGTGCTTTCACACTGGGAGTTTTCAAGTCTAAGCAACTCTAAGGCATTGAGTTTCAAATGCACGAGCACAAGCCTTGGAATCTCCTTGTGGTGAGTTGAGAGGAAGGACATGCACCCATATTTGTACATGTTTGGGAGACCAAAGTTAGCTACGTCTAAAATATCGTGAACTACAGGGACTTCCCTGATCGTCCAGTTGTTAAGACTCCGCGCTTCCAATGCAGGGGGCGCTGGTTTGATCCCTGATCCCGGAGCTAAGATTCCACATGCCGCGCAGCCAAAAAAAAATTGTGAGCTACATATGATGTGACATCTTTCTAAATCTTCTCTAATGGGATGTGAGTAAATAAAGCTTGAGAAACTGCTTTAGGTTGTAAAAGAAGCTGTAAAAGAAGTATAACCCCAGTGCTAGTTAAGTAGGGAATCAACAGCAGTTCAATCAACAGAGACAGGGGGCTGGAAGGGAGCTCAGAGGCCATCCAGCCCGGGGTCAGCAAATTACAGTTGTAAAAAAAGAAAAAATCAAAAGAAGAATAATATTTCATGACATGTGAAAACTATGTAAAATTCAGATTTCCCACTGTCCATAACTAAAGTTTTATGGGGACACAGCCCTGCTTATTTTTTAATGTAATGTCTATTGCTGCTTTTGTGCTACCATGACATGGTTGAGTGGTTGTGACAATGTGTGGCCCACAAAGCCTAAAACATTTATTAACTGACACTTTACAGGAAATTTGCTGACCGCTGATCTAGCTCAGGGTTCAGGCGAAGAAAATGAGGCCCTGATAGGGTAACTAGCTAGCTCAGATGGCTAAACAGTAAGTGGGCTCTTAATATTATTCATGACATCTCTTTTCAGTCTATATCTTTTTAGTTATCATTACTATGTCAGCAGTTCTCTCCTCCCTTTGAACCTGTTCTAGCTCCAAAGATCTTTCCTAAAGGAATGTTCTAGAATGTATCCATAACTGTTTTTAACAAAGACAGGATATGTTTTCTTTCCTTCTAATGCCCTTTTAAAGAATATTTGGGGGGCTTCCCTGGTGGCACAGTGGTTGAGAATCTGCCTGCCGATGCAGGGGACACGGGTTCGAGCCCTGGTCTGGGAAGATCCCACATGCCGCGGAGCGGCTGGGCCCGTGAGCCACAATTACTGAGCCTGCGCGTCTGGAGCCTGTGCTCCGCAACAGGAGAGGCCGCGATAATGAGAGGCCCGCGCACCGCGATGAAGAGTGGCCCCCGCTTGCCGCAACTGGAGAAAGCCCTCGCACAGAAACGAAGACCCAACACAGCCATAAATAAATAAATAAATAAATAAAAATTAAAAAAAAAAAAGAATATTTGGGATTGTGCTAACCTTTCCAACTAAAGCACCTTGTGACCTGCATGAAAAGTCTTTATAAATTAGTTTCCAAATCCACCCATTAAGGACTTTAAGACAATTAGGATCTGTTGCCACCAAGTGGCCAGTGGCACCTTGGTTATGCTTGCCAGCTGAGCTATCAGAGAATTATCATAGTATCACAGGGTTTCATCGTTGGAGCCAGCCTTAAATTCCAGCCCCTTAATAGTGAACATTGATTAAAGAGTTCATAATGCTGTCTAGTCAAGTGTTAGAAATAAAAATAGAGGGTTTATTTTTTCTGTTTTGTTTTGTGTTTTAGAAAAGCATAGTCCTTAGTCCTTCCTTACTCACTTTTAAAGCCAGATGTAAAGAAATGCAAAATCACAAATACAATTTGGTGCTATTTTGTCATTAATCATTGATAAAACTGACTCTGTTGTTAGACTGTACCACAGCTTTCTAACTCATTAGGTTGTTTTCAATTAAGTACCACTCAGAGGTGTTTGAAACACCTGATATTTTTTAAAAGCCATTGCAGCTAGCTGGTATTTATTGTTTTTTTTTTTTAAAGTTAATATATATGTATTTTTTAATAAGTATTTTAATTAATTAATTTATTTTATTTTTGGCTGTGTTGGGTCTTCATTTCTGTGCGAGGGCTTTCTCTAGTTGTGGCAAGTGGGGGCCACTCTTCATCGCGGTGCGCGGGCCTCTCACTATCGCGGCCTCTCTTGTTGCAGAGCACAGGCTCCAGACGCGCACGCTCAGTAGTTGTGGCTCACGGGCCTAGTTGCTCCGCGGCATGTGGGATCCTCCCAGACCAGGGCTCGAACCCGTGTCCCCTGCATTGGCAGGCAGATTCTCAACCACTGCACCACCAGGGAAGCCCTATTGTTTTATCAAAAGAGAAGTTGGTGGCCTCTAACTCTGCTTATAAACCATCAGGAGAAGAGCCTGCTCATCTTTACAGCCTTTTCCTTCTCTCACGTTAGGGTGAATTGTGTGTTCACATCTTTTGCCTATTTTTATATTGGGTTTTTGGTCTTTGTTTTCTATGATTTCTAAAAATAATTTATATATTAGAGATACTGCCCATTATCTGTGATATATGTTGCAAATATTTTCCCCTCAGTTAGTGATTTATCAATATGACTTTACTTTTGGTATTCTTTTTTGTGATGTGACAATTTTTTATTTTTATGTAGTCAACTTTATCAGTATTTTACTGAATCTAGATTTCAAGTCATAGATAGAAAGCCTTTCCCCACATTCAGGTTAAAAAAAGAATTCACCATATATTTCTTCTAGTATTTTTATAATTTTATTTTTTACATTTAGAACTTCTGATGCATTTGGAGGTTAGTCCTGTGTATGGTTTGAGGTATAATCCAATTGATTTTTTTTGGAATGGTTATCTGGTTGTCCTCCCATCATATATTTATTTGCCCCAGAAATTTTTATTTTTTATTATTTTAAATTTTATTTATTTTTGGCTGCGTTGGGTCTTCGTTGCTGTGCTCAGGCTTTCTCTAGCTGCGGCGAGCGGGGGCTACTCTTCGTTGTGGTGTGCGGGTGTCTCATTGTGGTGGCTTCTCTTGTTGTGGAGCACGGGCTGTAGGCACGTGGGCTTCAGTAGTTGTGGCACGCGGGCTCAGTAGTTGTGGCTCGTGGGCTCTAGAGCGCAGGCTCAGTAGCTGTGGCGCACGGGCTTAGTTGCTCCGCGGCATGTGGGATCTCCCCGGATCAGGGCTCGAACTCGTGTCCCCTGCATTGGCAGGCAGATTCTAAACCACTGTGCCACCCGGGAAGCCCTGTATGATTCCATTTAAATGACATTTTGGAAGAGGCAAAACTTTTTCCTTTCTGGTTATAGACGGGGTGCCAGATCAGCCTGAAGCAATGCCTTCTTTCACTGGAGAAGCTGGTCCAGCGTCTGAAACTGCTAGTGTTGGAGGGTCTCCTGCAGAGGCGGGAGGGGTGGCTGTGGCTCACCACGGGGACAAGGACACTGGCAGCATAAGTTCTGGAAGTCTAACTAGTTCTATTCTTATCTATGGACTGACAAGAATGCTATTCTTTAAATCCTTCTGATGTTCTCTTGTAGTAATATGTCCATAGGAAACCGGGTAACGTATTTCTTGCAATTTCCTTCTGCTTCTGGTTCCAGGCTGTGGAGGCTCAGGGAATAATTTTTTTGTGCCTGCCTTCTTTTACTTGTCCATAGTTTCCACTTCTTATTTTCAGGGTTTCACTTTTATTCCTTCTATTGACAAAATCAAGAAATGAAAATCTCTGACCTGCTGAGACCAAAATCCCCATTCCACCAGGTGACTTTCTTCAATTAGAGAGCAGTAACTTTCCACTGATTCATAGGATGACATTACTTTTTTCCCATCAGCTTTCTAACTGGAAACTCATTTAAACTATTTTACATATGATGGTACTTATCTTGCCACATTCTAACCACAAATCTGAATTGCTACAAATAATTTTAGAAGGAAAGTTCTATGCATAGAGGGCACTTTAAGCTAAAATGTAAAGTTTCTGAGCAGTAGCTTGACAAACATTTATAAAGTTTTAAAAAATAAATTCCTAACTTTTATTGTAAAATTTCTACACATTCAGAAAAATAGTGCAATAAACACCCCACAGCACCACTCAGATTAAACAATTATTAATATTTTGCCATATATTTCAATATGTATCTATATTTTTTAAGAAACATTTAAAAGTAAGTTGCAAATACTGTGATCATTTACCCCTAAACAGTTCAGCCAGCGCCCCCTAAAAATAAGGACATTCTCCTACATAACTATATCATCACCCCTAAAAAAATTAACAATACTTCCTTAATTTCATCTAATAACCAGCCCATATTCTCATTTCCCAAATTTCACTCAAATTCAAATTTCACACATTACTTTTGGTTGCTATTTAGACTTTTATAATCTACAAAGGCCTTTAAAAATGATACTGACGTTTCGAAGAGACCAGGACATTTGTCTGACTTTTCCTCGCAGTGTCATTCAACTCTAAGAGTAGATTGTCAAATTAATTTTATGACAACCAATTCCTATTACCATGTGAAAGTTTTCAGAAGCTGCAGTGGTTTGAAGCCACAAAAATCTTTTGGTCTGACTCATTCTTTCATGGCTCCTGAAGGTTTGCAGGCATAGAATGTTGAAGCCAGAAAGCCCACCCGCCACTGATGCGGTAGAAAAGGTAAGTGTAATAGTTTCCTATTGCTGCTGTAACAAGTTACTCCAAGTATAGTGGCTTCAAACAACACAAATTTGTTATCTTCCAATTCTGGAGGTCAGAAGTCCAAAAAGGGCTAAAATCAAGGGGTTGCATTCCTTTCTGGAGACCCTAGGGGAAACTCTGTTCTTGCTTTTCCCAGCTTACTAGAGGCCACCTACATTCCTTGGCTTATGGTCTCTTCCTATATCTTCATAGCCAGCAGCATAACATCTTCAAATCTCTCTTTAAAAAAAAAATATATAGTTTTAAAAAATTGAAGCATATAGTTGATTTACAATATTATATTAGTTTTAGGTATACAACATAGTGATTCAATACCTTTACAGATTATACTCCATTTAAAGTTATTATAAAATAATATCTTTATTCCCTGTGCTGTACATTATGTCCTTGTAGCTTATCTATGTTATACATAGTAGTATCTTCAAATCTCTGACTCTGACCCTGACTTTCCTGCTTCTCTCTTCCATTTATAAGGACTCGTGATTACATTGGGCCCACCTGAACAATCCAGAATACTCTCCCTATATCAAGATCAGCTGATTAGCAATTTTAATTGCATATACAACCTAATTCTCCCTCGCCATGTAACAAAACATATTCACAGGTTCTGTGGATTAGGTCATAGACATCATTGGGGGCCATTATTCTGCATATGACAGAAAGTGGCTTGACAAAGATTCATTACTTACTCACAGGAGTCCCACTGCAACCTTATATGTTTGTTTGTTTTGCATTGGAATTTAGTAAAAGATGATCCTATGTTGAACCCTATGCAAGAGAATTTAATATAAGAGGCATTAGAAGGTTTTTATCACAAAATTACATTCTCATAACCAGGTGGAGCCATAATTTGGTTCTGGAGGATAGTGCCGGTTTGTGTATCTGATTTATCTGAAGTGAGATAGTTTCACTTGCTAGTTTTGTTTGATTTTGATAAGGAAGTTGTGTTTTCTTTGACTATAAGTAAGAGAATCCAAGTGGCGTAAATCCTATAATTTGCTTCAACTCAACATCTTAAATTCTAGTTATCTTCTTCTATCACTTCAAGGTACAGTAAGAGTCCAAAACCGTAGGTTTGGGGCGGGGGTGGGTCACACGCACCTCCTCCTGGGTTATCTGTTAAAGTCAGATCTGAGGTGGGTCATGCTGTCGACACCCAGACTCGTATAGTGTCACGGCGTAACACTTTACTAAGAGTTGAGGTTCTGGAGCCGTGCTTGTTCAATATGATGGTTACAGTTGAGAAAGTCCAGGACAGAGATGTCAGGTGCCTTCATTAGCATGGGGGAGGGGAGGAGGGTCAAGAGACTGAAAAAAGAGGAGACGCTGAAGAATGCCAATAACTTTTTCTTTGTTTCATATTTGGTTTAAAGTTTACTTACCCCATCTGTATAACGAAGTGATTTTTAAAATTTTTCTTTGAATGTTTTATCTTCTACCTTATCTAAGGTCACTTAATATTGGCCAGGGTGTTGGGAAATGGGTTAATGCTCTCCATAGCCTATCCAATCAAGAATTCTGGTGGATTTAGCCTGCAAGTGATTTCTTCTAATCTACTGTCCATTGTATCTTGGCTTTATTAGTCCTTAAATCATAGCTGAAGTACCTCAGGTAAGGCTGTGTTTGTTCCTCTTCTCTTCCTGCCTCCCTCATTTCAATGAAGTTATGTAACTTTACAAACGAAAGAAGCAAACAATAAACTATTTTCCTCCCCTGTATTCCCTCCTCTTCTTTTCAATGAAACTTTATTCATGTTATTCTGTGTGGACATACTATTCTGTGTCCTGCCCTCCCCCTTACTATTATTTCTAAGCTTGATTACCTGCTTTGACTTAGTGCACTTGCCTGTCACATCTGATGTTTGTGGGTGGGCTCTCCTGCAATGGGATCATAGCATAATTTCCTCAGCCATCCCCTGGGTGTTGGGTGTCAGGACTCTTTCTTATCTACATCTCGGGACCTCAGCAGTGTGTCTGTGCTCCCCTGGGTTCAGGCCTCCCTGCATGTGGCCCCAGTGGGGGCTCATGTAGTTGTAACAGATGTACTAATTAATTTTGCTGCCTGTTGGCTTATTTCCCTGGGAGTATATTCATAAAAGAAAAATTACTGGCACTAAAGCTAAGAGGGATCTGTTAAACCTATTGTCCGAGGACAATCCAGAAAACTTGAACCAGCCCACAGCTGGTTCATCTAAGGATAGGATCATAATAGATCATGTGAAGATCCAGGAAGACTTGTCTTTCATCAAGCTCCAACAAGGCCTTTCTGATATACTCCAGAGAATTGCTTTTTGAACCTTGTTGTAAAGGTCTTACATTAAAGTTTTTTTGCTTTTCAACTAAAATTTTAGCTGCTTGGCAGACTTTCAGGTTCTTTTTGTTTGTGTGTTTGATGGACTAACTTCTCTTGTGATGAATAGGGCCATTCAAGTCACTGAAATCTTTTGTGTGATTTTTTGACTGGTGAATCCTTTTTTATCCTTTGGCTGGTTTTTAACATTAATTTTTTAATGGAAATTTAAAAAAAAATTAAAAAAATAGGAGTAGAAAAATGAAGCTCTATGTACCTATCACCCAGTTTCAACAACCATTAACTAACTTTCTGCTGTTCTTTCTTATCTTTCTCCCTACATCCTTATTTCCTCCCCCATTGTGGTATTTAAAACAAATTCCAGGCATCGTATGATCGCAACCATAAATACTTCAGTGTGCATCATATTTTGTTAAGTGATCACAGTGTTGGCAACAAAGCAAATGTGGTAAAATGTTAATAATAAGTAAGTCTAGGTAGAAGTAAGTTTGAAATGATTTCTAAATAAAAAGTAAAAAAAAAAAAAAAAAAAAGAGCAAACAAAGAACATGACCATAGTATCATCACATTTGATAATCCAAGAAACAGATTTTTCTTGTTTACTGTAAGTCACACTCCTGGAAAAAAACCAGAAAAAATATTAAAAAGGAAATAAGAATCACTCATAATTCTAACCCAGACATAATCACTATTAAACGATTATGTATCTTTCTCCAGGCTATTCAACAAGCACAGACAGACAGACACACAAACTTTTGCATATCATTTAAAAAGTCCAATAGTGCTAATGAGCTTATAATCAAATTCCCATCCTCCCACCCCTCCAGTCCCACCCCCTGCAGTGCTGGCCCCTGCTTGCTCTCTCTTACCTGCCAGCAGCCTCTCTTCCATGGCAAAATGCCGGCTGCCGTTCTGTCTTCAGCACAGTATCTTTCTGTTCTATCTACCACAGCTGTTAAGATGAAAGGGAATCAAATTTTGCTTATTTTTTCTCAGCAGAGTGTGTTTTTCATTTTGTGTTTAACCTTTATTTATTTTTTAAAGATTTAATTTTATTTATTTTTGGCTGTGTTGGGTCTTTGTTGCTGCACACGGGCTTTCTCTAGCTGCGGTGAGCAGGGGCTACTCTTTGTTGAGGTGCGTGGGCTTCTCATTGTGGTGGCTTCTTTTGTTGTGGAGCATGGGCTCTAGGTGTGAGGGCTTCAGTAGTTGTGGCACACGGGCTTAGTTGCTCCGTGGCATGTGGGATCTTCCCGGACCAGGGATGGAACCTGTGACCCCTGCATTGGCAGGCAGATTCTTATCCACTGCGCCACCAGGGAAGTCCCTGTGTTTGATCTTAAACATGCTTTGTTTGTGGGCAGTGGATACTGCAGACTGGCTCATTCATCATCCACCTTCTTCCAGCACGTTCTCCTGTACTCCAGAGGCTGGACAGCAAAGGCCACTTTTCCAGACTCTCTTGCACATAGAGTTCTGCATGTGACTGATGGGAGTCTTGGAAAGTTGATATTAATGGGGCTAAGCACAATGGCAGAGGACTTTGGTTCCTCCAGCTGCAATGAAGGTTCTAGTGTCTGGTTCTGTGGGTCACAGGTGCTGAGTGCAAGGCATGGGAGGTAGTAAGGTTTTTGCCAAAACGACCCCATGGAGGAATTAAGCATTTCTTCTGGTTGCATTGTTCCTGATTGTGTAGCATCCAAACTTGGATCATTAGAAGTTTATAAGCTTCCTGGGAATTCCCTAGCAGTCCAGTGGTTAGGACTCTGTGCTTCTACTGCAGGGGCCGAGGTTCGATCCCTGGCTGGGGAACTAAGATCCTGCAAGCCACGTGGCACGGCCAAAAAAAAAAAAAAATGTTTATAAGCTTTCTTATACCCTATAACAAATCCCCTGCTGCTTAAAGTAGCCAGGGTGGATTCCATTGTCTCTAACTAAGAAACTTGATAGATGAAACCATTGAATTCCATGGTACTTCTTTTTTTTTTTTTTTTTTGAGTATTCAAAAGCAAACCCTCTTAACTTCAGTCACTTGTAGTGTTAATGATTTTCCATAGCTTTCCCACGTTCCTGAAAGTGACTTTACATCAATTATTTTATTTGGAAAGTAACAATAATTGGTAATTATGACAGGTAATATTATATCCACTTTATATAAGAAAGCGAGAAAAAGAAAGATTAAGCAACTCATCCAAGGACATATAGTCTATCTGCTATGCTGCTTAGAAGCCCACTCCTGGTTTTACACTATTCCATATAGTGGAATAAATAAAACATGAGTAAATAAAACAAAAAATATTTCCGTAGAAGTCCTGGGACCAATTAGAGCTCTAGCAAAACTTTATAGGCGTGGCCACTGACCTAATAGGGTGATTCTTATTTAATATGGTATGCTCATCTGTTTAAAACTTCATTACATGGTATAAGTATTGTTACTCCAGCTTTCTTTCGATTTCCACTTGCATGGAATACCTTTTTCCATGAAATCTCTGCTTATAATTTGAATATTTTCAGAGATAGAAACAAAAACATTTAAAGAAAATCGGGAAGTTTTGAGCAATAACCACATCTTTGGGCTGATGTCAAGGAGAACAGCCACATTCTTCAAAAAACATTTCCTGATGCTTTTGTCAGGAATCAAATCCTGTACCAACCCTGAGAATTATTCTCTGGCTTTGATCTCTTATCTATTTTCACTATACTCTCAGGCATTTGCCCTCCATGCCCTGGGAACTCAGTCCTAGAGTTAATTGCTCATATTAGTTCTAGCCTCCTACCCTAGCTAGTTACTCAGACAGCCAGTATCCAAATTTCAGAGGGAGGCAGCTTGTGATATATTTCTATTTCTACTCCCTTCCTCCAATCCAGCTCTTACTATATAAACAGGTACCCCTACCTCCACTCCAAACTCCCTCCACTCCAGTGCGGGACTTGGGGGAGGGAAGGATGTGGTGGTCATTCCAACAGAAAAGAAGGTGCTCTTAGCCCCGCTTGATGCTTGGGTCACAGTTGTTCCTCCAGTTCCTAGATGCGCTTTCATGATGGTTCTTCCCAGTTTCCTGCCCCTGCTTGGCCTTCTTTGAGTAGTTCACTTCTCTTACCACCGGCTGAGCAGTTCCCATCAAGGCTAAAATTCTCCGTATCCTCGGAATGCACCTTTATTATTTCCATGGCTGGTCCTACCCTGTATGTATATCTCTGATCCCTACTTCTCTTTCTTTCTTCCTTCCTTCCTTTCTTTCTTTAATTTATTTTGGCTGTGTTGGGTCTTCGTTGCTGCGCGCGGGCTCTCTCTAGTTGCAGTGAGCGGGGCCTACACTTCGTTGCGGTGTGCAGGCTTCTCATTATGGTGGCTTCTCTTGTTGCGGAGCACAGGCTCTAGGTGCATGGGCTTCAGTAGTTGTGGCTCGTGGGCTCCAGAGCGCAGGCTCAGTAGTTGTGGCTCGTGGTCTCTAGAGCACAGGCTTAGTAGTTGTGGCGCACAGGCTTAGTTGCTCCATGGCATGTGGGATCTTCCCGGCCCAGGGCTCGAACCCATGTCCCCTGCATTGGCAGGCAGATTCTTAATCACTGCACCACCAGGGAAGCTGCTACCTCACTTCTTGCATAACAGCAAAATTCATTCAAATTTCTCGTCCAGGGACACCTAAATGTCCATCAACAGATGAATGGATAAAGAAGATGTGACACATATATACAATGCAATATTACTCAGCCATAAAAAGGAACAAAATTGAGTTATGTGTAATGAAGTGGATGGACCTAGAGTCGGTCATACAGAGTGAAGTAAAAGTCAGAGAAAAACAAAGACCTTATGCTAACGCATATATATGGAATCTAAAAAAGCGGTACCGATGAACCTAGCTGCAGGGCAGGAATAAAGACACAGACGTAGAGAACGGACTTGAGGACATGGGTGTGGGGGGAAGGGGAAGCTGGGATGAAGTGAGAGTAGCAGTGACATATATACACTACCAAATGTAAAATAGATAGCTAGTGGGAAGCAGCTGCATAGCACAGGGAGATCAGCTTGATGCTTTGAGACGACCTAGAGGGGTGGGATAGGGAGGGTGGGAGGGAGGCTCAAGAGGGAGGGGATATGGGGATATATGTACACATATAGCTGATTCACTTTGCTGTATAGCAGAAACTAACACAATATTGTAAAGCAATTATAGTCCAATAAAGATATATATATATATAAAGTTCTTGACCAATCCCTAGTATTTTTCCATGATTAGTGACAGGAAATACAGGGTCTCCTGGAGACGAGTGATCTCACTATAACAACTTCTTTCCACTTACCCCAATTCCACCCAGCTTTGGGAGATGCCTTTGTCTCCAGCGGACTCCTGAAATGACTAGCCAGGCTCAGAGCAATGCAGGTCGCCTCCTCCAGTGATTAACCAGCGCCCCTTACCGATGTTCCCTTGCTCTTCCAGCACTAATGAGTTCAAATGCAGGAGACGAGCAGAGGGAAGTTCTGGCTCCATGCAGAGCCAGCCCACAGCTTATATGGCTTGAGCCAGGCCAAGAGGAGAAATAATGTTGTCGTGAAATGCAACTTCTGGAGACAGAGGTAGGGCAGGCCTAATTTTCCCCAAGTTGAAACTAACGCAATTCAACAAGTTTTGATGATCATAGGAACTTTCAGGGTGAAATGTTATATACTGAGCATTACCGCTAAGTTCCAATGTAAATTCTTAGAATCTGCTAAGAAACTCATTTGAGTGAAAATCCTTCATAACTATATAATTCATTTTTATTTTCAAAAGAAACATTGTCTCCCATTGCCAACGGACTCTAAAGAATCTTTCCAAAAACTTTTTTTTTTTAATATTTACTTTATTTATTTGGCTGCGTTGAGTCTTCATTGCGGCACATGGGACCTTCCTTGTGGCATGTGGTATCTTTCGTTGCAGTGGGGACTTCTCTCTAGTTGTGGCGTGCGGGTCTTTTTCCTCTTCTCTAGTTGTTGTGCACGGGTTCCAGAGCGTGTGGGCTCTGTAGTTTGTGGCAGGCAGGCTCTCTAGTTGAGGCACGCGAGCTTAGTAGTTGTGGTGCGCGGGCTTAGTTGCCCCGCAGCATGTTGGCTCTTAGTTCCCCGAAGAGGGATCGAACCCTCATCCCCTGCATCGGAAGGCGGATTCCTAACCACTGGACCACCAGGGAAGTCCCTCCAAAAACTTCTGACTTCTTTTATACAAGAGAAAAACAAACTGCTTTTTTGAAGCTATTATTTTTCAGGTTTCTGCTACTAACAGAGAATAGATTGGGAGAACACGGCCATTGGTTGTCTAAAACCAAAGCCCAGAAAGACTCAGAACACAAGGTTTATACTTCCCCAAGCAGATAGGAGGAAGGGAACTGTGGAGGAGAGAGAGGGAGCTAGCTGGAGGGGAGAGCGCTATAGCAGGAGCAGGTGTAGCTCTCTGAGAAAGGCCGTGGCCTGTTGCCCTGAGCTGCTGAAGCTCAGGAAAGGAGATGACAGTGAAAACGCTGTATATATTAGTTTCCTGTTGCTCCTGTAAAAAATTACCACAAACCTAGTGGCTCAAAACAACATCTATTTCTTAGGTTTTATTTGCTTATGTATCTAGGTTTATTACAGTTCTGGAGATCAGAAGTCCATAAAAGGTCTCACTGGGCTAAAATCAAGGTGTTGGCAGGGCTGGTCCCTTCTGGAAGCTGTGGGGGAGAGCCGGTTTTCTGGCCTTTTCCAGCTTCTAGAAGCCACCTGCATTCCTTGGCTTATGGCTCCCTTCCATATTCAAAGGCAGCAATAGTCAGCGGAGTCTTTCTTACATGGTATCACTCTGACCCTGCTGCTTCTGCTTCCCTCTTTTACAGCGATGTAGTTACATTGGGCCCGCCTGGATAATTCAAAATAATCTCCCTATCTCAACGTCAGCTGATTAGCAACCTTAATTCAATCTGCAACCTTAATTCACCTTGCCATGTAACTTAACACAACCATAGATAGGTTCTAGGGATTAGGGCGTGGGCATCTTTGGGGGGCCATTATTCACCCTTCCACAAAGGCTTGTACAGGTTTGGCGATAAGCGCCCTGTTCCTCCTCTGGCGTTTTGGAAGCTTGTTAGCCTCTGTGACTTCTCCATACCGTCATGGGGAGGCCGCCGTCAAGCAGACATGGCAGTGGAGGGGCCAGGAGGGAGGGGCCTGAGAGCTGCCTGGTCATTCCCAGGCCCCAGGGCTGTCTCATGAGAGATCTGGCAGGCCCGGGAGAGGCCTCGTAGTTGGAACAAAGGGATGCAGCAGTGAAAAATCACTGTGGATCCCATGACTCGGGATACATGGGGATGCGATGCCTCAGAGGACGCCAGTGTGGAGGCATAACAACTACTGAGGGTCAGATAAGAATGTTCTCAGAGATGTCAACAGGAGCTGCAGATGTTTGGGGAACACCGCCTCCTTACGCTACAAAAACCTTCCTGGAAGCGGGAAGGAGGAAACCTCTGAACAGATCCCCAGAAATCTAAATTGGTTCAGAAAGCTCTGAAGTTACTGAGAAAAACCCAGTTTGACTAAGATGAAGTTTCTGTCATTAGGCTGAATGGGAATTTGAGAAAGAAGCTAGGCTGTTACAGAAAAATAATGAAGGTTCATATTTGACACCCCTGGTTGTGCGCTGAGAGTTGCGCCTGCTACGTGTGACTGAGGACAGTGATGCCGTCTCCCTTCCTGACAAGGACGTGGGGAGAGATGACTTTATCTGCAAGCACTTGGTGAAGTGAAGCTCACTGTAAATGGTGTGTGTTTCCCCCGACGAGCCTCTTCCTCCAGCTCAGCCACGAGGGTTAGCTGTTTGTCACACCTGGGAAGTGTGAGCTTGAGTGTGCGGCACTCTGCAGAGCAAAGTAGCTGTTTCCGCATAGTTGTTCTGACCAATAAGACAAAAACCCAGCCATCAAATTTTCAGCCATTTCTTAAAAAGTCCAAGTAAAATGTTAAATATAAATCTTCACTCAGCTCTGGGCCTTTCTCAGAGGCGTAACCAGGGTGGGAGCGGCAGGCTGGGCCCGGCTGGAGGGAGAAGGTGCCTCACCAGGTCTTCCTGTGTGACACCTTCTCCGTGTCTCACAGCGGTGCTCCCACGTGGCGCCCTCTAATGCCTTTTCATCCAGACTGACAACCATCATTTCCACAAGTCACTTTAAAAATCGTGGAAAGGTGGCCCTTTGGAGAAAAGTGGTCAGAGGAAGAAGTCATCAGGACCTGTACACTTTGTGGCCTCACACAGATTTGATTGCTCTACCTGACCTTGGCTTAAGGGCAGCATTTAGAGTGACCTGGGAAACTAATGCCGGAATGGAATGGTCTCCCCTTGGTGCTAGAGATCTGGGTCTGGCACCACAGAGGTGGAGGTAGCATGGGGCGCTTGGGGGAGTGACCTTCTGGCTTCACCATGAGCAGTGTTGCTCAGGACCCCCTGAACTGGGCCCTAGAGTTCTAGGGCTTAGTATGGAGAAAGTTATTGGGCTCAGTGAGCTTGTTGTTAAAATCTGAATGGTAAATAAATGTGTTGTTTTGTATTTTAAACACGTGAAAAAAATGACAATAACAGGAATAATATTAACTAATATTTATTGACTGCTTACCATGGGCTAGGCACCATGCTAAAGTACTTTACATACATTTATCTCATTTAATCCACATAAGAGCTCTGAGGGAAAAGAATGATTATTACCCCCATTTTAGACACAAAGAAGCTGGGGCTGAGTGAGGTCAAGGTTCCCTGCCTATGGTCACGCAACTTGTCAGTGACCAACCCAGTGCTTGAGCCCAGGTCTCTCTAGCTCCGGAGCCTGACTGTTCAGCAGCATGCCGCTCAACATTCAATCCTGTAACTCCCCATGGGCAGACTCCCACTGCTGGAGGGAACGTAGGTACAGCATTTGGGGGGTAGAGTGCCAGGGTAATACCCCATGAGAGCGCTCTCAGAATCACTTTTTCTTACCCCAGCAACTGGTAGGAGGCCAGTGACCTGGGAGCTTATTCTTCACAGGAGAAGGCATGGATTTGGCTTCAGGAAACCTTTGGGGCAGGGAAGCGGGGAGCTCCTGGGTCCCTGGGGCCCTGAAAGGACTCACATAGGGCTTAGCTCATGGGGGTGCGGGTGGTGGGACGGGCAAGGAAAATGGAGCTCAATAATACTGCCTTATATAAACCAGACTGGGGCATTTTTTCCCAGTTTATATTGTCCACGGACTATTAACAACAGAAGCATTTTCTTAAGGATAAAGCTACATATGGCAATATTAATTACAGCTACAGCTCATTGGATTCACGCAGTCCCTTCCCAACAATCTGAGGTGATTCTTGTGATCATGGAATCTAAACATGACATCACTAACCCATTCTGGACAAAACCAGATGTCCTGGTACAGGAGGGGTGCTAACCTTCTCGATGTCACATGATAGCAGCAGCAAGTAAGAGTCTAAATATTTTATGGTTTTCATAAATAGGAGGGGACACATTCACCTTACAGTTTTGGACATTTCAAGTTCTTTCCATCGTCAAGGTGTTGGGCAGTGCTGGTGACATTCTGTCTTTCAGACTCAACTCTAGTGGTGGTCAATCTGATGTTCTGTCACTCTGCACACTTTTATCTCTGGACCAGGCTGTCTGCAAAGTTCAGGGCAGACATTTCAATATTAAAACCAAAAACCAAAACCCCAAAAACAGGGGGAGTAGGTGGGTAATTTAAAGCCTTGGTTTCATCTCTGGGCTGTTGAGCGGGATAGAACAGAGGAGAAGAACAGCAGCAGGGACATGAACAGCGAACCTGACTACGGGGATCTCAGCGCTCTGACAAATCCAACCACAGAAGCACACAGCTCTCCTCTTTTTAATTCTAAAGGGAACATTAGTCAATTCACTGTCGTTTGTGGCAGTGCAACTGAGTTCCAGGCATTTGGGGTGTCTCATTCCTCCTTCCTGGAGGAAAGGAGTCTGGGGCGATTCCTCATCCTTGTCGGAGACTGTGATCCCAGGAAACCTCTCTGGAATTCCCCCTGGACTGGCCTTCTCCTTCCGTTTTAGGAACGCAGCATGTTTTCTGTGACAGTGCTGCCTCCCCCGCTGATGACAAAGCTCCGTGAATTAGACACTACAAGTGCTGGGGACATCTCCTCCGGGCCCTCCATCTCTGGCTGGTGGTCCCCACCCACAGGCCCCTGCAGGTCTGTCTCCTGGGCGGTCAGTTCCGAGTCTGTCTCCCCGCACTGCAGCGGGAGTAACGCCTGGTGCCTGGTCAGGGCGTCGTTGTTCTTCTGGGCCTCCAGGGAGTTCTGGTGCGTGGAATTCCTGTGAGCCATGGCGCTCTTCTGAGGCTCGTCAAAGCTCAGCGAGAAGGTGACTGTGCCACTGCCGAAAATGACCTTCTGCTTGCATCTGGGCTGCTGCTGCGATTGCTGCTGCGGCTGCAGGGTCGAGGGCGGCCGCGGCTGTGGCTGCTGCGCGCACTGGGTCAGGGCCAGCGGCTGCTGCTGCTTCTGCCTCTCGGGCTGCGGGAAGGGGTCCTCGCTGTTGCTCTTGCTGCTGATGGAGGAGGGGGGGGTGGATCCCGTGGAGCCCCCAAGGCTGCTGGACCGCTGGCGGGAGACATTGCTGCGGCGCAGCGTGGCGCGGGCCGCCACCTTGAAGGCGTGAGCCGCGGTGCTGCAGCGCACCTCCTCGATGGTGTTACGGGACGGCTTGAAGAGGATGATGTAGACCTTGTTGAAGAAGATGCAGGCCAGCAAGCCAAAGCTGGCCGCCAGGATAGCGATCACCTCCACGGCAGAGACAAACTTGCCGTAGGTGCTGGCGTAGGCGGGAATGAACGAGATCCAGACGATGAAGAAGATGAGCATGCTGAAGGTGATGAACTTGGCTTCGTTGAAGTTCTCCGGCAGCTTCCTGGACTTGAAGGCGAAGAAGAAGCAGATGGCAGCCAGCAGGCAGGTGTAGCCGATCAGGAAGCCCAGTGCCATGAGCGAGCCCTCGTGGCAGGTGATGAAGATGATCTCATCCTCCAGCTCGTGGTTGCGGTAGCTCGAGGGGGGCGCGGTGTTGAGCCAGATGGCACAGATGACGATCTGCATGAAGGTGCAGAGGAAGACCAGCAGGAACTGCAGGTTGAGCCCCCACCACTTGCGGTGGAAGCTGGTGGGAATCTTGGCCTCAAACACCAGGAGGACGCGGTTGGTTTTCACCAGGATGCACGAGATGCAGAGCACGAAGCTGATACCAAAGGCCGGCTGGCGCAGGCGACAGGTCCAGTCCTGGGGCTCCCCAATGAAGAACAGGGAGCTGGAGAAACAGCAGAGCAGGGAGAAGAGGAGGAGGTAGGAGAGCTCTCGGTTGGTGGCCTTGACAATGGGCGTGTTGCGGAACTTGATGAAGACGCCCAGCACGAAGGCAGTGAGGAAAATGCCCAGCACAGCAAAGAGGGTGAGTGCGATCCCAAAGGGCTCAGTCCAGGACAGAAACTCAATCTCCTTGGCAATGCAGGAAGTGTGGTTCTCATTGGACCAGAAGTCATCAGGGCACTTGTCACAGGCACTCGCGTCTGTAAAATGTCCCAGTAAAGGGTTAGTACTGTGTGGCAAAGACTGAAATTTGTGAGTGTGAATGTGGTGGTGAGGGCACTTTAAATTTTCTTTATTGATGAAATAATTGTGATTTTTACGTTATCAAATAATGTATTGAACCCTGACTTATGCTTAATAATATACTTAATTTCATGTGTCTTTGACGGTTCTATTATTTTTTTCCTTTGTACATAACGGAGCTACTTGTTTCCTTTAACACTCCTTGCTGATGGTTTGTGGCAGAGAATGATTAGTCTTGCTGGGTAGGTGGCTGCCCTGCACGCTAAGGGTCTGGCACTGTCCACCAAATTTTACAGTGCTTCACGCTCAGCCTGACTCATTTTGGACATAAGGATGGGCTTTGTAGACATGCCAGAGCAGACTTCTTCTTAGATCAAGGCAAAGTATTCCACGCATGTGACCTGTGCCTTCCTCATCCACGGCTTTCTAGTGAGGGAGTCTACAGACTCATTTGACCAACAAATGTTTATTAAGTCTCTGCTATGTCTCACGCAGTGTGCAGTTTTGGGGAGTGAAAGCAGCATGGGCTTTGCAGTCAGAGATCTGGATGGGAATCCTGGCCCTGCCATTTATTAGCTGTGTGACTTTCATCAGGCTACTTAAACATTCTGAGCCTCAGTTTCATCATCTGTGAAATGGAGGCAATAATAACCCCATTATTGTGGTGAGGATGAAATGAGTTAAAAACAATGATAAAATAACAATAGTTCATATTTTTAGAGTGCTTCAAATATGCTAATCAAGGTTTTTATTTAACAAATATTTATCTATAATTTACCATGTGCTTTACCAATGCTAACTCAATTAATTCCCCAAACTCTACAAGATAGGTTTATTATTATTTCTACTTTATAGATGAAGAAACTGAGGCACAGGGAAAACATAAGTAAGACAGTAAGTACAGTGCCAGTCACTCAGCAGGCAATCTATCATGGCCTATTAACTTTGGAGACTGGAACAGACAGAACTTTGTCTATTCAATAGCTATATTCATTGTCTATTCATTGAGCTATAAGAAAAAGAAAACAATATTGGAGAGCAGTATCAAAGTAAGAGGAAGATGTGTAACAGGTGTGTTTGTAAGCTTTTATGGTATTACAGAGACTAACATTCCTCTTCTTACCCCCTCAGTGCCCAGCTCAGCGTGATGCTCAGACACACCTTGTTAAATGAGAAACCGTGCTAAGCACCATCTCAGCCCAGCCCTTCCAGGGACTTCGCTGATCCCAGGGCCCCAGAGTGAACTGAGCTCTGCATGGTGTCCACGAGGGGCTGCTCCTTTACCTGTCTCATCACTATACTCCCCATCGGGACACTCCACGCACTCAAAGCAGCAGGTGGGTTCCCCCTCAATGATTCCTTTCCTGGTCCCTGCCAGGCAGTCTCGGCTGCAGTTGGAGAAAGGCACCTGGAGGACAGAGATCACAACAGTGAGGGGCTGCAGCCGCAGGATCAGTCTTCCAGCTCCACTGACACGTGTAAGACGGAGGGGCTGGGCACTAGGACCAGTGCGG
The DNA here is from genome assembly GCF_028021215.1 of Eschrichtius robustus. Lineage (NCBI taxonomy): Eukaryota > Metazoa > Chordata > Mammalia > Artiodactyla > Eschrichtiidae > Eschrichtius > Eschrichtius robustus. The sequence goes on from NC_090829.1 coordinate 78,819,174, forward strand.
CAGACTCAGGCCCAATCCAGGCATAGGAAGGTCCAGAGGTCTTTGTTCCTGTTATCTGTGAAAGGGAGGGATGCGTGCGTATGGGCAAGTGCAGGCGTGCGCGCACACGCACACACACACACACACACCTCAGTGGGATTCTAGAAAGATTAATTGTTGGGAGTCTACGTAGTGACAAAATCCTCCTTAAACAGTCTTCCCTTCCATCGTCTCCAAGTCCCATAATGAGACATCTGTTTACTTTCCATAGAAGTAAAAGTTTGAAACAAACTAAAAGACACAGGGACATGGACCTACACACAGAGGGAGAGTCACAAGGGGAGATGCTGAGACGAAGGGAAATTTATTTGAAAATGAGACTTTGAACTTTGTAGTGAATTGCAATTCCTGTAATTTTCTTTTAGGCTGTATAGGGTGATTTCTGAGATCCTTGCAACAGCTCAGTGAGGCAGGCAGGACAGGCAGGGAGGAGTTGGAAGTAAATGGATCAGAAAAACATATCAGGTAATTACTAACCAAAAGAAAGCTTCAGTAGCTACATTAACTTCAGATAACATAGATTTTATTTTATTTATTTATTTCCGTAGTGGACTTCAGGTGCACAGAACTTGATTAATCATAATCCTTGTTTCTTTCCATCATTACTTGTTCATGTTTGAACCAACTTTGGTGAGTCATTTTTAATGACTACCATCCAAGACAAAAACTAGGACTCGGACAGTAACCTACATCTAACTATACACTCCCCTCTCCACTTACTTCCTCCTCACCACATAGTCATACCTGAGATGACCATCATCCTGTGTTCACCACAGGCAAGTAGTACTAAACTCTCAAGGAATAGAGCAACCTAATTTTGTACAAACTCTATCAGAGATCAGGAAAATAATTTTTTTTTTTTTTAAAAGGAGTACCTTCCAACTCAGTCGTGTAAGGCCAGTATAATAACCCTGATTCCAAAACAAGACAAGGACAGCATGAAAAAGAAAAAAAAAAAAAATTACAGGCCCGTCTCACTTATTAAGTTGTCTTCAGAAGCAGAGCTGAGTTGAGGATTTGTGAAGTGATTTATAAAGAAAGTTCTCCCAAGGGAACCAGGAAGAGACTAGAGGAAGTAGGACATAGAAGGGAGGAGAACAAGCAAGGGTGTGATCCCGAGCAAAGTCCCTCAGACTTCTGCCTGATCCCCCAGGGGAGCTCTGGACTGTAGGTTATACCCCAGAGCTGTCCTGATCTGAAGAAAAAGGGCTAGAGCTTTCACACTTCCACACCACTCACAGGTTAAGGGAAATGTAAATTCCTAGGCTCTTCTGAGGTTCTCCTTTGCCTCTCTGAGCCTGTGAGGAAAATGGGTTCCATTAGCCTGCAGGCAGTCTTCTGAAAAAGAGCATCAAGTTCTGGTTATTGGAAGTAAAAATGTACAGAAGTCCTGGAGATACATGCAAAGTGTAAGAAATCTGAAAGGATCTGGAAAGAGTACAACTACTTTCTACTACTTGAAAATAGATGAAAAATACTAAAACTCAAAGGATATGAAAAAGAAAATACACCATGATCATGCTGAGTTTATGCCAGGAATGCAAACAAGTTTAATATTAGAAAATCTGTGTCATTCACTGTAATAATAAATTAACACAGAAAAATATGATCATCAGTGGATGAAAAGCATTTGATGAAATTTAACACAAACTAGTGATAAAAACAATGAAAGAGAGTAGGAAGAAATACCTTTACCTTGAAAAAAACCCCCAAAATTCTTAAAAATCATTCTATTCTAATACACAATATTAAAAACATTTACTTTAAAACAAGGGTGCTCAGTATCACCACTATTATTATATATTGCACTGGAGTTCCTAGCTGGTGGAATAAAACAAGAAAAGTAAGGGCAAACATATTGGAAAAGGCTAAATAAAACTGTTATTTTTAATAAAACTGCAGATGATATGATTGCCCACATTAGAAACAACTGGAGAGCAACCCCAGGCTAAAATGCCCAGACTGCCACTGTTCTTACCTGAGTTTCATTAGTTTTTCTTAAAAGAAAAACCTTCACCTTTTGATGTATGCTATTGGTTGATTTCTAGGTTCTTAAATGGTTGTTTTTGACAGTTTGGCCCAATTTACCATTGCTTCACCATTTCAGAAGTCCTGCTTCTATCTCATTCTCTGATCATGCCAAGTAACTGAGTACATTCTCTAGAAACTTATTGGGTATTTACTACCTAACAGTCTATGTGTATCAGAGATAATAGATGTATCATAAGAATGAAGTATACTTTGAAAAAGCATATGTTTCTTGAAGGTAGGGAGCAAGTCTTCCTCATTTTTGTAGCCCCAGTTACAAAGCCTTGCATAATGCTTGATATGTGGTAGGGCTCATACTATTTCCAAAATATCTCTTTAATAAGACTGTCCCCGTCCCCACGACTGCTTGAACTGGAGACATCTTACAAAGTTAAACACATGGAAAGCAATAAAATAATTATCATTGCTTCCAGCAAAAAAGAAATAACTGGCTTAACAAGGAATTTCAAAACACTTGAACAGAAGATGATTGGCACTATTTTCTAATGAAAGAGGAATAGAAATGGCCGTATCAGACCTGATGATTGCTAAGACTCTCAGGACCCTGGTTCGAAGGAAAAGAAAGGAAAGGAAAGGATAAACTACATCTACAAACATTACAACGTTGTAATGTTTGGCTATCATTATGTTCCTGTAAATTCACTGCAAACTCTACTGGATCACGATATATTATATATTTTATACATTGGTGGTCCAAGTTTGTTGATATTTTATTTAGGATGTGAGCACATCTATGTTTATATATTGGCCTATAATTGTCTTTTCTTGTACTGTTATTGTCTGTTTCTGGTGTTAAGATTATATCAGCCTCATAAAATGAGTTTAGTAGCTTTCCCTCTTGGCTTCTTTTAGGCTGTGAGTGGCAAAAACCTCAAAATAACAAAATAAAAATGGTTCAATCTACACCAATTAGAGACAATCAATTATGTGCATCAATGGAGGTAAAATATAACCTGGATGAGTCAACAGCAGGGAAGACTTGATAATATAGCTGATCAATTTAGACTTCAGTCAGTTGAAACTTGTGATAATTTAGACAAGAGTATAATTAGTGGACAGAGGGATATAACCTCTGGAACCCCAAAAGCTCTGTCTGGAAAAGGTTATGGCATGTTTTAATTGAGAATCCACCCCCTGAGGTAGAAGCTAAAAAAGACTTGCACACTGTGGACGATATTCGCTATCTATAGGAGACCTTCTCATGGGTAACTTATCCTATATATTGGGAAACAGTGAAATTGTAGTATTTCATCAGAAACCCATCAACCTAAGAAGCATTTGGTAAAAAGATGAAGTTGAATTTTTGGTCATGTTATAAAAAGTGGTTCAAGACACTCAAAGGTGATAATAGAAAGGCAAATGCAAAGAGAAATGTAGTGGGTCACATCCAGGCTTCTTGGGAGAGTTAAAGAGGATGCCTGGTCCAGGGTCTGATCCTACAGAGGATCCAGGTCCTCAGCAGCCTACTATATTCTAGGACACAACCATCATAGAATGGTTATTATTTCAGCATATCATGTGTCTTTTCCTTAAGTGGATATTCATTGGGTAATGTGCTTCTGGTTGTTAATCAATCTTCTAGATGCAGTGATACTCATGGAAGGGGGTCCTGATCATGGTCACAAGCATCCTCCTATTTGTTACAGGTCTCCCATAGCAGGAGAATAAATTGTCCTTTTGACTTATACGTCAGTCCTGAGCTATCTGGATGACAGGGAACTACCTCTGTGTGAATTGTCCATGCCCTGCCTTGAGTGATGTTTTGCTCTGGTTGGGGAAAGTTTTAGCCAAGGAAACTATTATTAGCCAAGGAGTCAGATTTGTAAAGAATAAACTTGTTTCAATATAATAAGTATGGGGCTCAGGTTCTGAAGATTCTCTTCTGTACACTAAACACTCATGGATTTCACAGGGAGCCCTGGCAATGCAGTTAGTGAGTTGAGGGAAGTGGACTCATGATTCTGGAAGTCCAGTGGTGAAGTCCAAGGCCCTCCCAAAGCCCAGCACAGTTTCTGCCTGTGGTGGAGGCATCTGGTATCCTGATGGACAACACGTACCTCCCTTGAGAATCCACTCCACAGGATTTTCTCCTCATTGATGAAGAGCCTTTCTCCTTTCTTGGCATAGACATTGTAATATCCAACTTCCTTAAACACTATGGAGCCATCCTCTGGGGAGAGGTGCCAATTGATGATGGAATAGTTCCCTGCCAGGTCTCCACATTCATCGAAAGTTACCTGCTCCCCCATATTGTTGGTAAAGTTTAGGTGCCGTAGGTGCTTCAGGACCTGAAGAACAGAGATGAATATTCTGAATATAAGCCACAGGCTGCCATGTATGGTTATGTAGGTTGAGCGCTACACAGGACAGTCAACTATCTTGTTCAAACAAAGTGGAAGGAACATGACCTGAAGAAGAGAGGCCTTTTTGCAATTCACACTAAGGTGCTTATATGTGTTAATGGCAGCCCTGGTAACCCATGAACTTTATTTGATACTCAACTTTATTTGATACTCAAATTGTAACTGGGGTAGGAAACACTTTCTTGAAGTCAGGAAAGGAAAAGGAATACATCTCACCATGGCCACTGGTCAAATCAAGACTTTTGCAGGTGCACCATCACCTGGCGGTGTCCAGGAGGGGGTCAGGGTTTGTAAGCCAGAGCCATCCCTGGTGTCTTCTGAGATGGGCTTCGGAAAGAGTAAGTACTCCTACGCTCTGCACCATCTTTCCCTATGCTACTGCTTCTGTAGAAGTGTCTTGTTGCCAAAGATCACAGAGGGAGGGTGGAAGGAAGAAAGAAACAAGGCTGTGAGTGGAGTCTTGGCCATCATTGTTGTAATAATCATGGCCAGTCCTTTACTTTTTACAGGGTTTTATGGGTCACAAAGCCCTTGTACAAAAAAAAGTAATGATAATAATTACTAAACCTTACTAGTCATTTTATTACCTTTGAGGCACAATGCCAAATACTTTATATTCCTTATCTAATCTTCACAACGAATAGTACTATTACCCCCACTTTATTGATGGAGAAACCGAGGCACAGAAAATAGAAGTATCTAGTCCAGGGTCTCCCGACTAGCAAGTGGTGCCAAGCCTGCGTTTGTAGTGGCTCTGCTCCACTGCAGCGTCATTAGGCTCCTGCCTCTGCTTCCTGTGTGCCCCTGACTTTGGTCAAGAGGGAGCAGTGGGCACTTTGCAGCTTATCTTTCATGCGGGACCGGCCCAGGGCCAGGGGGTCATTGAGGCACCAAGAGAGAGTGAAACACACACAGTCCAGACTGTGAGAGTAGGGGTGCTCACTTCCACTGTACCTCACGACTCACGGGGCTTTCTCACTCTCTGGCTCTGAGTGCGTTTCCTCACCTGCAGGATGAGAGGGCTGGGCCAGAGAGGCTGCAGGAATCTCCAGGTTCTAGTATGAACTTCTCTCTGTTCTATGGTTTGGCGTACCCCATGAGTACATTTAGAGGTCCCGCTCCCTTTTAGCATAGCTTTTTTTTTTTTTTTTTTGGCCGCGCTTCGCTGGATCTTACTTCCCCAACCACGGATTGAACCTGTGCCCCCTGCAGTGGAAGTGCAGAGTCCTAACCACTGGACCTCCAGGGAATTCCCTAGCATAACTTTTAAGGTACCTAAAAAAAACAGCATCTGATCTGAAACTGGGAAAACTTTGGGCCCAGCACCTATTATCCACATGTGTGACAAAGGGAGGCACCTTTCATGTTCCACTCTGCTCCAGAGATGACACAGCTTTTAAACAATTTATATCCGTATTGACTTTATTTTAAAGTAAGCATTTATCGTAAGGAAAATCAGATGAAGAAAAGGAGCCACCTGAATTTGCTCATAAACAACCCTGGGATGAGTTTGGGGATAGAGTCTGTGGCCGGCCACATGTGTGCACGGGCATAGCACCCTGGGCGCCTGTGTGATTACTGCTGTGTGTGGTTACTCCTTTAGTGCTCTCACTGCTGCCCTGGCAGACGCTGGCTGCCCTGATTTTTGTCCCAGGCCTGTGGGGGGAAGGGAACCCCTTACTCCCTGCTGCCTGGCTCTTCTGTTCTGCAACCAGAGCTGCTGAGTCATCCTCAAAAAAGATGGAGAATGAATCCTACCAAGGATTCATGCCACCCATGTTCTCCCAAGCCTTCCTCAGGGGTCATCAATCTTACTTTTTTCCCTTCATTTTTACTGAGCCCTTAAAACATTCCTCAGAGAGGTGGTGCCACTGACATACTCCTTTCGTATACCTCCAACTCTCCTCCCTTTGTCCCCTTGCTCTTGGGATGATCTCCTCCTATGCAGTGGGGCATATCCTTTTGTCTCTACCCTAACACACCTCTGTCCTGATACATCTCCTTCTCTTAGAGGAACACACGTTCCTTCTGCTCTATAAGGCTGACCCCTCTTGTAGTACTCAGAACCTCATTCTTCCCACCTACTCTGCAACTTTTCTGACATGAACAATCCACCCATCTCCATTCCATAACCATGCCCCTCCTACTTCCTACTGGGGACCTACCATGGTTCAGATGAAATATGCTTCAACTTTCTCTAGGTAGCTTCCTAAGCCTTCTATACTTTGGTCCCATGTAACTACCACTACTTGTTAATGCAAATGTTTTATCCTCATCATATCCTTTCCACATGTCATGCTAACCCTGCCTTTGCCCTGATGTGTATAAAAGATGAGAAGAGTGGAGAGGTAGGGGACTACCTCTTATTTACACTTCCTATGTGCCAGACATTGTACTAATGCTTTGCACACACTATTTCATCTAATCCTCATAACAAATCTATGGATAGGAACTATTAATATCTTCATTTTATAGATGAGGAAACTGAGGCATGGAGAGATCAAGAAACTTGCCAAAGTCATAAGCTAGAAAGTTCTCCAGCTGTGATTCAAACATGTGCTTTTTGCTACACCCTCCTGCCTCCAATATAAATTGTTGAGAGTGTTGATGGCAGGTATTTGTTAGTAATAGTTCCTCATTAAATATATTTTTAAAAAGCATCATTCTTGTTTGAAGAATACTTTAAAAAGCATATGCAGCAGTAAAGCTAGAGTAGTTAGCATAAATTTTCTTCCTCCTATCCAGGTTTCAATTCCTAGGTTCTTATTCTCCAGGCAACAAGCTCCCTCTCTCCTTTTCTCAGTCTACAGCTTCTCTGCAGTGAAACTCTCCAGACAACAGTGGGTGAATTGGAAGGGGAACTGGAATAAGATCATTTCATAATTAAATGGTCATCTTCCACATTAGATTGGACAGAAAAGTGACTCAAAGATCATCACTGGCTATAATTCTTCTGCATTGCTATTGGCACAGGCTAGCGATTTCTACCATAACCTACCTTGAAAGAAAAGGGAACCAATCAAAATCATTTAAAAGTTTTCTATTAAAAAACTCACTGTAGGGCTTCCCTGGTGGCGCAGTGGTTGAGAATCCGCCTGCCAGTGCGGGGGACACAGGTTCGAGCCCTGGTCTGGGAGGATCCCACATGCCACGGAGCAACTGGGCCCGTGAGCCACAACTACTCTGAGCTTGCGCGTCTGGAGCCTGTGCTCCGCAACAAGAGAGGCCGCGATAGTGAGAGGCCCGCGCACCGCGATGAAGAGTGGCCCCCGCTCACCGCAACTAGAGAAAGCCCTCGCACAGAAACGAAGACCCAACGCAGCCAAAAATAAATAAAAATAAATAAATTAATTAATTAAAAAAAAACTCATTGTAAATACAAGGTTAGATTTGTATACCGTTAGAATCAATCAACAAACAAATATTTATAGGTTATCCACTATGTGTTCTGAACTGGGCTGCAGTAGTATAGAATGTAATAGTAATTAAGTTCTCATGGAGTTTACCTATGGATTAGGGTGATAAGATATAAGACATTGGATGATAGAGCCAACAGTGCGAGATAAAATACAGTTAATGCCTAACTTACGGGGTATCAACTCTAAGTACAGAGAAACTCAGGGGAGATAGACATTAAAAAGGGCTGAAATGGTCAACACAGGCTTGAGGCATGGTAGGAATTTGTAGTGGCAAAGAACAAGGGGAAGAAAGGTGTTAAAGACAGTGGGCACAACATGGGAAAACAAGTATCAATATTATGGAGGCAGCGAAGAGACCAACTTCTCAAAATTTATGTAAGTGCTAGAGAACAAGGGAAAATAAAGTTGAGAGGCAAAGAGCAGTCAAGGCAAAGAGGCTAGATTTCATATCAAAAGGCGTAGGATCAGGTAATAGCTAGTGTTGATAAGAATGTAGAGAAATTGGAATCTTACATACACTGCTGGTGGAGATGTAAAATGGTGCAGTCACTTTTGAAAATAGTCTGGCACTTTCTCAAAAAGTTAAACATAGAGTTTCCACTCAACCCAGCAATTCCACTCTTATGTATATACCCAAGAAAAATGAAAACATAAGTCTATACAACAACTGTACATGAATGTTCATAGCAGCATCATTCATAATATCCAAAAAGTGGAAACAACTTAAATGCCCATCAATTGGATGAATGGATAAACAAAATGTGTCATACAATGGGACACTATTCAGCCATAAAAAGAAATGAAGTACCGATACATTCTACAACACGGATGAGCCTTGAAAACATGCTAAATGACAGAAGCCAGTCACAAAAGACCACATACTTTATGATTCCATTTATATGAAATGTCCAGAAATGTCCAAATATATAGATACAGAAAGATTTGTAGTTATTTAAGAATTGGGTCATACCAGTCAGAATGGCCATCATCAAAAAATGTACAAACAATAAATGCTGGAGAGGGTGTGGAGAAAAGGGAACCCTCCTACACTGTTGGTGGGAATGTAAATCAATACAGCCACTATGGAGAACAGTATGGAGGTTCCTTAAAAAACTAAAAATAGAACTACCATATGACCCAGCAATCCCACTATTGGGCATATACCCAGAAAAAACCATAATTCAAAAAGACACATGCACCCCAATGTTCATTGCAGCACTATTTACAATAGCCAGGATATGGAAGCAACCTAAATGCCCATCAACAGATGAATGGATAAAGAAGATGTGGTACATATATACAATGGAATATTACTCAGCCATAAAAAGGAATGAAATTGGGTCATTTGTAGAGACATGGATGGACCTAGAGACTGTCATACAGAGTGAAGTAAGTCAGAAAGAGAAAAACAAACATCGTATATTAACACATTATATGTGAAATCTAGGCAAATGGTATAGATGATCTTATTTGCAAAGCAGAAATAGAGACACAGATGTAGAGAACAAACATATGGATACCAAGGGGGAAAGGGGGGATGGGATGAACTGGGAGATTGGGATTGACATATATACACTACTATGTATAAAATAGGTAACTAATGAGAACCTACTGTATAGCACAGGGAACTCTACTTGGTGCTCTGTGGTGACCTAAATGGGAAGGAAATCCAAAAAAGAGGGGATGTATGTATACATATAGCTGATTCACTTTGCTGTATAGTAGAAACTAACACAACATTGTAAAGCAACTATACTCCAGCAAAAATTAATAAAAAAACCAGATGAATGGATAAAGAAGATATAGTATACACACACAATGGACTACTACGCAGCCATAAAAAAGAACAAAATTTTGCCACTTGCAGCAACGTGGATGGACTTGGAGGGCATTATGCTAAGTGAAATATGTCAGACAGAGAAAGACAAACACTGTATGATATCACTTATATGTGGAATCTAAAATATATAACAAACTAGTGAATATAGCAAAAAGAAACAGATTCACAGATATAGAGAACTAGTGGTTACCAGTGAGGAGAAGGAAGGGAGGAGTGGCACTATAGGGGTAGGGGAGTTAGAGGTACAAACTATTAGCTATAAAATAAGCTACAAAGACATATTGTACAGCACAAGGAATATAGTCAATATTTTATAATAACTATAAATGGGAATATAACCTTTAAAAATTGTGAATCACTGTATTGTACACATGTAACTTAAATAATGTTGTATAGCAACTATGCTTCAATTAAAAAAATAAAATAAATTAAAAAAAAGAATTGGGGGAATGAGGTGGTAGGGAGTGACAGCTTTGATATGGTGAAATGTTCTAAAATTGATTGTGGTTATGGCTGCACAACTCTGTGAATATACTAAAAACCATTGAATCGTACACTTTAGTGGGTGAACTGTATATAGTATATGAATTATATCTCAGTAAAGCTGTTGCAAAAAAGAAAGTATAGAAAGGGATTTAAAATATACAAATATGACTTCATTGGTGGAGCTGACGTTCAGCTGCAGGTAGAGACCTTGATACCAAGGTGACCTCTAGGATACTTGGTGCTGAGAGTTTACTAATGAGACCTGGTAACTCTAGCCACAAATGGGACAGGAGATAAAGACAGGCAGAAGGTAAGAGTTAGTAGTGCAAACATCTTATCCAGAAAAGAAAGCACCCTGGAATCTTTGTTGCTAGAAAATTTATACCTACAGTTTATTAGACCGAGCTCCTCTAAAGCAGATGCTTTCTTATTCCTTTCTGTATTCCTAATGATTTGTAGAGGACCTGAATTTTAATGGCTACTCAAACTATGTGTGTTAAAGGTTTTGGTTAATAGAGTAAACATTAAATCAACACTGTTAGGTTTGTCAAATGGTGCCCAGAATGAGGTTTTCACCAGTCTGAGGATAGATGAGAAAAACAAGGTCAACGTGAGATCCGTGTTAGTTAAAGAGTAAATAGGCAGAAGGACCATAAAAATTAAGGCTTTTATATAATTGGTTGCAATTTAAACCTATATATTAAAAAGCAGAATACTTACAATTATACTATGGGATTAAGGGCCAACACAATGTCTCCTTTTGAGGTATAAATGTAACCTAAGTTCTTGGTTTCTGATTTAAAAAGAGAAATCAAACTTCTAGATTCAAACAAACAAGCAGGCAAACAAGCAAACAGGGAAATACTAGAATTTGTTTTAAAATGTGCTAGAAGATTTTACTTAAGTGTGATAGGATAGATATATCCTATCACACTTAAGTAAATTACAGTTTTCATAGGATAAAATAACTTTCTCTTCACGAAGGACAAAGAGGTATCTTGGGTTTTTCTGAGGAAATATTTCCTTTGTGGTCTTTTTAGAAAGCTCGAGCTAAATATTATATTTTGCATGTCATGTTTTCGGTTATAGGCATAATTTAATTCTCAGTAACCATTCAAAACATGGAATAAACTGATTATAAAACCTCCACCACTTTCCTGAGGGAAAAGAGTTGGAATCACCATAGTGTAATAATGTTGGAGTAAGAGCTGGGAGTTGCCTGAGGAGAAGGGTAAGTCCCAAACACAACTGTTCCATATAAGAATGTGACAGGAGGATGTCGGATGAAGGATGAAGGGAGCAACCAACACCTAAAATGTAGGACTGGAAGTTTCTTAATATAGAGAGAACCAGGATTATTCAATTAGCTATGACAAAGTAATTCAGACTAATTGCATGAGGGATGAGGCTTCCTTTTTTTTTTTTTATAAAAAAGGCCAAAATACTATTTAAAAAAATAGTTTATTATGTATAGGCAGTATCCTAAGCATGGTATGCATACTAACTAATGTCATCCTCATAAAACCTCATGAGTTTCAGATAGAGGTATCTATTCTTCAGGAGAGGAAAGTGAGGCACAAGCACATTAAGTGACTACTCAAGGCCATAAAGCTGTTATGTTAGGTAGCAACTGGGATTTAAATCCAGTTAGTCTGGCTCTAGAGTCCAAACTCTCAACCATTACACTATATACTTAGATTATACAGCCCATCTACTAGGTTGTCTATCTCTAGTTACAACAGGTTGACCAGCGTAAAATTTAGGTTGAGAGGATGGACATATTTTAAAAATGGGATGGTAGAGACACATACAATGCTTGTGGCAACCCAAGAGGCAGTAATAGGAAAAGTGGTCCAAACTGAATGGCATTCAGATCCCTGTGCAAGCCCCCTTCCCTGGGAGCTTTCCATTGTTTTCCATTTTTAATCAGTTTTATTGAGGTACAGTTTACATAGGATAAAATGCACCCATTTTAAGAGTGTAGTTCTGAGTCTTGGCAAATGTATTTGCCTGTGTAACCACCACTACTGTCACCCCAAAATGTTCCCTAATGTCCCTTTCAAGTCAGTCCTCACCCCATTTGCAGCCCTAGGCCACTGCTTTTTTTCTTTCTACCATTAGAGATAGAATATCATATAAATTGCACAATACTGTTTGTACTTTTTTTCAGTCCAGATTTTTTCACTCAGCATGATGTTTTTGTGATTTACCTGTGTTGTGTGTAATTGCCTTTGCATTTGACATTTCCTTCAAGGAATAGATCCTTTTCACACATCTTATTCATCCTTAAAGGCCTAGTCAGATGATATCTTTTACTTTCTTCCTTATTTCAAATCCTAACCTGCATAGTACCGTAGTGTTTCATCCTCACAGCAGGTATGCAAGTAAGATCACACGAGTGTTGCATTTTCCTAGTCAAAATTTGCACCTTGTCCACTAATAATCAATTATCTGTTTACTAAGTCATGTCTTTAAGTCATCTCTTTAGGCATCTTTAATATTTCTTTTGGCATGTTGACTTGCATGTTTTGCACTCGAGCACCTAATTTTCTGCATCATACCTTGCATAACAGGGAAGGTGGAGATGGGAAAAATTTCACCCTTAAAAGCAATGATAGGGAATCTTTAAATTGATAACCACTGAACCACAAAAAAGCAACATAAGCTAAAAAATAATTTAGATATTTCCCCCAGAGAAAATACTCTTCTTTTAGAATTTTATTTATTTTTATTTTTTTATTTTTGGCTGCACTGTGCAGCTTGTGGGATCTTAGTTCCCCGACCAGGGATTGAACCTGTGCCCTCAGCAGTGAACGTGCAGAGTCCTAACCACTGAACCGCCAAGGAACTCCCTTTTTTTTTTTTTTTGCTTTTTTTTGAGAATTTTAAAAGAAGGAACTAATAGTTCCATTAAAAAAGAAAATACACAATTTTGTCGATACTGGAGATTATAATTCTGTATAATATACTTCTAAATTATTTTATTTGGGGAGAAATATGAGAAGAAAGAAAAAATAAGTGAAGGGGAAGAGAAAGGAAAAAAGCTAAAAGAAAGACTTAAACATAGAATATAACATACAGACAGAGACTGAGAGGCTCAAAAAGAAAACCAAACACCGAGAAAGACATACTAAAAGAGGGACAGATGCGCGTAACACGCGTCACTTAGATGGTCATGTCTTATCTATTATGTGGTAATATTTCCATCTTGTGGCCTTTTAGGGTATTTCCTCTAAAGGGTTTTAAAGTCAAATTATTGCTCATTATAAGCATAAATGGGAATCACCTCTTGGTATGTACTCTAAAGGTCAATTGAATTAAGCCAAAGACTAGAAACTAGAATTTCCAGAGCTTACATACGGCATCACTTTTTAGCACAGAGGGAAAATGGGATGGAATGCACGAAGCACCCCATTCACATAGATAATGAGGGACAGTTCACAGAGGTAAGGAGCCTATTGCTTCTTGGCCACTTCCTGTGCTAAGTGTAGGGAAGTCCAGGACCAATTGCTTTCTCTAACCTCAGTCATATTTTCTTATCTCCCCTCCATCTCCTCTGGCTCTCACCTCAATTCATCCCCTTCCCCCAAACTTCCTGGACAGATCAATTCCATTTGACTTCTGTTATCACCATGGTTCTTTCATCATGCATGCCTTTTTTTTTTGGTGGGGGCCGCGCTGCACAGCTTGCAGGATCGTATTTCCCCAACCAGGAATTGAACCTGGGCCCCCGCAGTGAAAGCACCAAGTCCTAACCAGTGGACCACCAGGGAATTCCCATGCATGCCTGTTTTTTGACTAGTGAGTGGTTGGTGTAAGGTGGGGGAAAGTAGGAAGCATGCCTTGTGCACAGTTGTCCTGAGATAAGGAAGCAGGTGGTTCCTTACCTACTTATTTACATGATGTTCCATTCAAATTTGATTATTAGGTATGTGACCCAGGCTCATCTGATCAGAGTCTAGAATACCCTGGCCAGAGTCATTGATTCAAGGCTGGGTTATTGGGTAGAATAATTCTCTGCAAAGGACTCTATGTCGTGTTGTCAGGTCAAATCAACTAGATTGCTACTCATTCATTCATTCATTCACTTATTCTACGCATATTCAGGTGTCAGGTGTTCTGGACAGAGTGCTGAACAATACAGACATAGTTCCTGCTCGTATGAAGCTCAGAGTTTTGCAGAGGAATCAGAGGGAAGAGAGAGCTGAGGAACGGTGTGAGGAGGGCTTGGGGTCTCTGTGGAGGTCAGGAGGAATTGGGTGTTGTGTGCTCTTAAGTTACCTGTTGGTGTTACTTTAAAGGCATATGACTTGATTGATAAATTTTAGGGGGAGAAAAGATCAGCAAAAAAAAAGATTATGATTGACCTTATTTAATCAGAAGTTTAGTTGATAGGAATCTATTCTGGTTAACTGAAGAGCTGGGTAAGATTAACCTGGGAACACATAAACGGCAAAAGCGAGGAAGCAAGCACGGTCAGCAAGTGTGTGTGTGGGAGTATGATCTGAAAAGACTTCCAGGAGAAAGTGAATTTTGAAAAAGAGTTAAAAGTTCGTGGTGGACAGTGATAGAGGAGACAAAACTAGATAGCTCTTCAGGTGAAAGTACTGTGCCAAAAACTAGTAAGTGCTTGTGGGGAGGTGCCAGGCAGATTGGCTTATAAGAGAACTGAAAGAAGGTGGGGCTGGAATTCCAGGCTGAGGTACTTGGATTAGATTGTATAGATTGTATGAGTGATAGGTTTCCATGGAGGTGTTAGTAATGAGAGTGAAGAATTGTTGGTCCATCTCCTGATGGACAGAGACATGGCCAAGAGCTTAAATTCCAGAAGGCCCACCCAACCACCTGGGTTCCTGAGGCTTAAAGGAGACTTACAGCAAGCACACAGGGCACGTTGGGCAATGCCCACATGTTGCTCCTCCCCAGAGCTCTGACCCTACTTTCCTATCTGTCTCCTCTCCTGGATGAATTGTGCCAGACCGTGTGTGAGCCAGGAGGACACGAATTTACCTGTCTGAGGGTCAGCTGAGGTGTCTGTGTAGTGGCTACTTTTTATTTTGGCCACCTTGCTACTCTTTCCTCCTCCTTTTGGTAAGAGCATTCTGATTGCCCTTTGGGGATCCAACCCCCCTCTTACTCTCAGTCTAAGTAGTTTGGGAGAACTCCACTCCTAGCTTCAGGGATGGACTTGTGATCTCAGGCTGTCTAATCAACGTGGTTTCTGGGACTTTTCCAAGAAATCCTGGGAAGTAAGGAGAGCCTAGCAGTAAGGATTTTATGAGCCTGAAGCTGCTGCAGAGGCTGAAAACTGCTAAGCCCAAGGAAAAGGAACAAAGAGATGAAGATGAGAGCATCTAGTTGTACCTGGGGTATTTCTGAGATTTTTCAGTATGGTGAGCTAATAATGTTCCTTCTTTTGTTTAAGCCAGTTTGGTTTGAATTTTCTATTGCATGCAGCTGTAAGTCCCACCCTTGACTATAGCCTAATTCTTGGCATTTTTTCTCATATGCCCATGCTTTGACCTTGGCCATCTGGATTTTACTTCCTTGTCTGGGAGAGGAGTCCCTGAAGAGCAGAACTGTCAGACTACCTACTGGAAGCCTCTTTTCCCTTCAATCCCACCCTGGGATTTTTCTTTAGGCTTTTTTTCCCCCATAGGCTTTTCAAGAGGGAGAGGAAGAAGGAGAGGGAGACATGGAAGGGAAGAGAGAAAGACACTAGTATTTACTAAAAGACTGTCCCTTTATTCCTCTTTCTTAAAACTCCACTCCATAGCATCAAGGCTCCTGAAGTCTTTCTGGTCTTTGACCTTCATTAGAGCTCCCTTTCTTTGCCAGGCAGTGTGTGGGGTGCAATGCGAGGAAGGAAACTTTCAGTCCCTCATAAAGATTAGAAACTTTAGCCAACAATGATGCCTGACTGAGATGTCCCACGCACGAGAAGGGCTAAGAACTTGTAGGTCCTTTTGGCTCATTCTACCAGCCTAGACAGTCACTCCTCATCCCATGAGAATCTCTAAGGTGACTGACATAGGATGTACGTTCTTTTTTTCTTGGCATCTTTTCCCAAGGGTTTGTGGTGGTTGGGTTCTGTATGCAAAGCTGGTTTCATGATCATGTTTTACTCAGTTGATTGATTAATTTGAGGCTATTGAAATCCTACTTAAAATAATCACCACCTGTTTAGAGTTTGACAATTTACAAATTGCTTTTACATATATCATCTTATTTCCTCTTCAAAAGAAACTTGGTTGGAAAGTAGGCTGGGTATTAGGGTCATTTTACAGATGAAGAGACTGGCTTGAGCAGAGCAGTGTCTTTCCTGAGATGATGCAGCCAGTAAGTGGGGGAGCCATAGCTGAAGCTGGAGGCTGAGTCATTCAACCCATATTCAGGGATTCACACCCTCCCCTCACGCCCCACCCCCCATCATGCACTCTCTGATAGCTCAGTCTGGGACTGAGGAAAATACAAAAGGAGCGTAAAACACGGTCTTATTGAAAAATCAAGCTACATATGCAAGACATGAGCAGCTCCATGGGATATAAGTTGGGCCAGACTTTTATCTTCAGAAGCTCTATGAAATAAAAAAGATTATGATGTCTCTCCTGCGTATAATTGAAAAATACAAATCTAAAGCGTAGGCATTCCACTTAAGTTTTGATTATCTTTTATGACAACTACTTCAGTGCTTCTTTTTGAAATATCCAATATCCTTTTAAGAAGAGTTTTTTCTGTGCCCTTGATTTGCTTGTGTCCTAAGCTTAGTTGACTTATTGGGGGGTGGGGTCCGGCACATTATATTTTGAGTAATATAATGGCAAAAGTGGTGACTAAACATAGTGACACTAGTTTTATGGTTTTATGCCCCTTGGTATATGGAATATAATAGGTACTCAAGAAATACTTGTTACGTACAAGGGAACAATATATTTAATTTAAGCACTATAAAAACACTCCACTCAGTACTAAATCTGTCCCAGGATATTTAAAAACATTTAAGGACCATACTCCTGATATTTTGAACCACTAGACTAAAGAATAGTTGAGCTCAAGGGTTCAAACAGAGAATCAAATTAAATTACTATCAATTTTGCAGAAGTCAGTTGCTCAGATGTTTGAAAAGGCAAGTTGAATCCCAGGCTACATCTAGTGACCTCATTTAGATATTGGCTTTTTGAGGTAACCACTTTAATCTGTCTTGCTTGGATCAGTCTAACTCTGCTTTATTACACAGTGAACTGCTATCTAAGTGAAGGATGTACCTGCCAAGCTTCAACCTTCTTGATATCTGCACAGGAACCGTTGGTGAAGAGCCCTCTCCCAGGTAGGCAGGTGTATATATCTTGCAGGGCATGAGCAATGGAGTAGACGGCTAAGTAGACATTGTAGGATATCCGTAAATGTGTATAATCCATGTAAGGGGTCTCGACACTACTGATGTTCTCAGCCCCTGTACAGAGAGGTCGGAAGGCAGTAGAGCTGTTGCTTATCCTGCCACCACCTTCTTTGTGACCTCTCAGGAAGGTGTCCACGGGTAATGGTCCTTTAGCACCTTCTTGGAGGTGGCAGTTAAATGTTTCTTCCCAAAACTCCTTGGCAAAACCGTTGTGGACAGACTTCCTGGGATGGACTTTCTGCAGGAATTCCCGGAAACCTGGGATCTGCCCAGCCTTCAAAGCGAATCCAATGGTGCCTCCGACCACATGGAAGTATTCAGGCATGGCGATCAAGGAAGAGCTGGCCCAGGCCTCGCTGGCCAGCCAGATCCTGCCCGTGATATTTCGCCGGACGATTTCCTTGATGAGGGGTTCCAGGTCTGGGCCACTGGAGAAGACGACGATGACTTTGGCTGTGGAATTCTGGATCACCTCCACCACTTGCTGGATCTCTTCCTCATCAGAGTACTGGGAGATGAGTTCGCTGAAGTCGATGCAGATGTCCCTCTCCTCAGCTTCCTCTCGGAACTTCTCGATCCCTGGCCGACCATAGTCATCATCAGCTGCAATTGTGCCCACCCAGTTCCAGCGGAAGTACTCGATGATGTCAGCCATGGCGGTGGCCTGGTGTTCATCATTGGGGATGGTACGGAGGAAGGACTTGAACTGATTTTTGTTGCTGAGGAGTCTGCTGGAAGAGGCATAGCTGACCTGGAAAGAACACAGAATGAGTGAGTGATTGAGGTGCCAGGTGAGCCTCCAGACTGTGTGGAGGAGGCTTTTTGAGCATTCACTGATCTAATATATCAAACGCTGGTCACTGCAGACAGGATGAAGGAGTGAAGACGACCAGAATCTATTCCTCTCCAGTGTGAGCACTCAAGCATCTGTCAGTCTATCAAGGGCATTCTAATTCCCAGCAGGTGATCCTTCACAATGCTACCTTCAAAAATGGGTCTGATCATAAAGTCAACCCAACAACAATAGGATCTACTTATCCTTTATGCACTGTTCCATAGTTTCTCCTAACTTCCTCTGTGCTGCCTCATTGGCTACAATATATCCATGTACATATCTTCTGCCTGTGGGGTCCAGGTTCTCATTTGAACATTTTAGCTTCCCCTTTACTATAACGAACACTTTGTCCATGACTTACTTCTGGAAGGAATCAGGTTCCCTTTGGGTTATGAACCTAAGGCTCTTTAGAGAAGCCTCTGGGATTCCCCTTTCTTATTCTGCCTAGTTTCTCTCTTCCAGTCTCCAGCTATTCCCTCTCTCCCCTCCTCTATCTCCCCACCTCCTCCACGCCAGCAGTACTTTAGATAAAAGTACCCTCAATTGCAGTCATTTCTAAGAACTGTTTATCATTTAGGCTCAATTAGCCATTTAGGTTCATTAGGCTCAATTCCCCTTCATCACAATAATGACGATGTACATCATTAAATATAGTCAGAAAAACATCCTTTCCTCTCCTGGCTTCTCAGTGAGTTCAACCACCACCGGCAGCCCTTTCCTCTGTGCAATTTCAGGTGGTGGTCAAGGCCTCTTGACAGGCTTTTGATGTGGGTCTCCAAAACCTAGAGAGGCTGAAAAGGAACCCTGGAGAAGCTGTCTTGATGTGTTTCCACTTTCTAGGACATAGCCAGTACTATATTTGAGCATGGATGTGGGTCACCAAGGGTAGAAAGCCTTACCTTTTGTGATAAATGATCCTTGCCTGAAGAAGCATCCAAATATCATGTAAAGCATTCGTTAGTGCAGAGCTTCCCAATTTCTTTTCAAGTTGTGGCAAACATAGAAGGTGGGGTGAATGGAGGAGGCTGACCAGCCCTGGTGGGTGTGTTCTGACCACCCTAGACCCCACCCACCATCCCAGACCTGGAGAGGGTCAGTATCTCAGCCTATCTGCAGCACTCTTGTGTGTCTTGGCTCACCAGTTAGGAAGTTCCAAGTTATTGAACCATTTCTTCTGAAGGACAAAGTATTTTTATTTTAATTTAATTTGAGGTTTATTCATATTTCATCCTTGCATTCTTTCAGCATTTTTTGCCATTAGCAGTCTTGTCTTTCAACTCTTTTTTTTTTGAATTTTTGAATTTTATTTATTTTTTTATACAGCAGGTTCTTATTAGTTATCCATTTTATACATATTAGTGTATATATGTCAATCCCAATCTCCCAATTCATCCCACCACCACCACCCCCCGCCACTTTCCCCCCTTGGTGTCCATACGTTTGTTCTCTGTGAAGGACAAAGCATTTTTACACTGAATGGAATTTCTTCTTGGTAATGAAGGAATGTTTAATATCTCTTGTTCTCCAGTTTTCTAGAGAGATTGAAAACTTCTTAAGAAAACCATGTTGAAGAAAGTTGGGGGAATGCCTTTTTAATATTTTTCACTGATTGAAACAATTAGTTTTCAATGTTCAGTGCTTTAAAATGAATTCTTTCTATATATTTCTCCTTATTAATGAATAGTTTCTACATCAAAAACATAAAAGACATTGATACATGAAAGACCTGGTCCAACTTTGCTAATGAGCAGGCATTATTTTTCTGACAAGAGCTTTGATTTTGAGAGTTATAATATGAAAGTGATTTTTTTCCTTTTATTAAAATAAGCTCCTTCTTGCTCTACTGTGACACCTCATGAGGCAGGTAGTTAGACTAAGTAATTGTTGAGATGTCATTGTTTTTAGAGAGCTCTATTTGCAGACCCAAACAACAGGCTTCTCGATCAGGTTTTTGCAAATGAAAAGTCTACTCAGGCCTTTTGTAAATTCATTCATTATTGCTTACTTCTTGATACTCTTTTGAAAAGGGCCAAAAAGGGTTTTAAAGATATAAAAATTACAAACAAACATATCCTCCATGGATATGTTTCTCTTAAAGAATGCAGTTATAATATTTTTCCACTTTTTAAAAGGTAAACTACAAAAGTGGGGATAAATACCAATTCATTACCCACTCCCGCCCAAAAAACCCCTTAAAAACACACAAAATTTTTTTATTGTAAGAGGGGAGAGTTTCATGAATGATTCAGAAAACTTCTAACCACAACTTGTTCTAGCTGGTCTGCTTGTTCCATCCACTTGGTGGCGTGAGTGGCATAAGAAGTTCAACTGGGGCCGCTGCCTTCACCCAACAGGGCAGTGGTTCCCAGCTCTGCTGCACATTAGACTCATCTAGGGAGCTTTCAGAACTCCTGACACCCAGGCTGCATCTCATATCAGTTAAACCAGGATCTCTGGGGGGTGAGTCCCAGGCATCAGTATTTTTAAAGCTCTTGAAGTGATTCCAACATGCAGCCATGACAGAGAAGCACTGCTGCAGATACACTTACATTGGTTTTACTGATACTCATTATAGTCTTCTCAGCACTTTTATAATTCAAGTTCAACTTAGCCTTATATTTCATCCAAACCACAATGAATTAAAACCCTCCCCTTTGTGTTCTTTATTTACTTGATGGCAATTACATCTTATGTCTGTTGGCGATGACAACCTGCTTTAACTGTGTATTTAAAATACTACTGCGCAATATGCCAAATATAAAGATGCATATTTGCATCTTGCCCAACACATTTACTCTTGTGGGCTTTGTCAGATCATTTTGGCACAAAGATTACAGAGCCAGGGTTTCCCCATGGGAAACACCTTTAATTCCCTGAAGTAAGGATTCGGGAAATGATGACGAGACTTTTTCAGTTGCCACATGTATAAAAAGGGATAATGGCTATCACCAAGGAAACAGAGACCTCCCAGCATAGAAATGTGAATTTATCAAATCAAACAAATTTTAAATACTAGACACTGAATAAAATAATTTAAAGCGTGATATATAATTAAATTTAAAAATTGATATATGAGATGCAACACAATTGAGCTGATTCTCCCATCCACGGACATTTAGGTTGTTTCCAATTTTTCACTACTATAAAATGATGTCACAGATCTATAAATATTAATATGAAAAAAAGGTTTGCTCTATAGTGTTAATGGGAAAAAAAGCAGGTTATAAAATGGCATTTAGAGTCTGCTGTCTTTTTTTGGTGAAAAACATATGCAACTTTGAACAGATGTTTATTAAAGCACTTATTTCAGTGAATTGTTAGTATCTGAAAATGCAGACGTCTATTTCCCTGTCTAGGCTGAGTTCCTGCAGGGTGGAAACTGCTTATTCATATACACTCTACAAGTATTTGTTGAATGAAATAGAATATTTTCCATTTCTAGAATGTGCAAGATAATGATTAAGTTCCGATTTTGTGAGAAAATATGCCCTGCTTTCCTCTGAGCTAAACTTTCAACGAGGGGAGACAGAGGCAGAGACTTTTAAGGGACTAGGATTTGGGGCAGATATTTTGGGTTTGAAAGGTGGGATTTACATCATTTGGTCTCATTCCTTTTAGTAAAGGCAGAAGAATGGCCATTTACTGAAGGAATGGAGTGGAAAATAAATAACTGAACCCTCTGGAAAAAAAGACAAAGTTTTATACAAGGTATGTTTAAAAGAATTTTGGAAGAATTGTGAAGGCTCAGTTGACATTGTTGACTCTGGGGTCTCAAAAATCCCCAGTGGTCATGATACAGATAATTAAAAGATCTTTTGTGCCAAAGTAAAGCCAGAGAAGGGAAAATAGCAAACTGTATGGACACTGGGTGTGGCATCCTCCCAGCCTGCTTTCCTGGCCCCTGCCCACATCGCCCCATCTGAGACGGCACGGGTACCTGGGGGATGTAGAAGAGCCCCAGCAGGTTTGCAACCGCTGTGGAGATGCCTGAGCCAGTTGCTCCCACCACCGCGATAGTAGAGGGGATGTGCTCTGAGCAGTTGCAGAACTCATCAAGGTTCAAAGAATCGATTTTGTTCTGGGCCACAAAACTCAGGGTGGCTTCCAGGGCTTTAGAAACGGTGTTGCAAGTGTCGAATATCCTGTATCCCAGGGTCATGTTGGGAAGAAGGGCCGGGCTGCTGTTTATTTCCTCTATGGCAAATATCATAGCTTGTAGCCAGCGAAATCCTCGGAAATTATACCTGGAAGAAAGAAATGGAAGAAAGCAAGAGGCTTTCTGGTCAACTTCTTTAGAATACAGACTGGGCAAAGCTGGTTTGAACCTGGTTTCATTACTCTGGTTTCATGACGTTGTGTTTTTTGAGACTCAAAGTCCTCTCTGTAAAATGGGGATAACACCTACTTCAGAGGGTGGCTGTGAACATGAGATAATTATGCAAAATTCTCAGCATGGTGCCTCACACAGAGTTAGGGACCAATAATAACAAGGATTGTGGTTAGTAATAGAATGAATCATTTGTATCTGCCTCATCCAACAAAGAATTTGAAACAACTGATATGAGGTACTTTAGTAAAAGTAATACAGAGATTAAAAAAAAAAAAGGACCAGGGAAAATATAAATAGATTAGGAGTTGAATACATAAGAAGCTAAAAATAACTTCAGATTTGCAGAGTCACAAATTTAAACCGACATTCCTGGAGGTTGAAGAGGAAAGGGAAATGAGTGATATCATCTTCATAAACAAACAAGCAAACAAATATTATGCATAGGAAGGCTGTTCACAAACAGTGGTCACTTCTGGGTGGTAGAATGATGAGTTTTTAAATTGTGTGCTTTTGTCTTTATACTTTCTATTTTAAAAAATAAGCATGCATTGCTTTTCAAAGAACATTATTTTAAATAAAAATAAAGCAAATTAACAAAGAGAAACAGGGTCAGTGACATAGTTTTCACTCTTCCAGGACACAGCACATAGTGAGAGCTTGATAAATGTTCTGAATCAGTGTATCAGCGCCCAGAGAAGAAAACCTAACAACTCTGCAGGTTCTCTCTTTGTATCTTGGGTTTCAAGACTTGAACTCAAAGGCCGGGGGAAAGAAATACAAGCTGTTATACTTCACTGTATCAGTCAGGTTCCTAAAGGTCCTGGTCTAACTTTTAATGTGACATTTTCTCTTAGTCATTTTCTTCATGTTTCCTTCATTTATTTATTTTTTTTAAACCTGCAAAGTTATGAAGATCTATTACAGAATATTTCATTACCTAAAACATGTATACTGCTAAACTGATTTTCCTATCTTTCTTTAATACAATTAAAAAATATATATATATTATTTCAGAACAAGCTCTTGCTTGATCTCAGGTATGTAAGTGGCACCTGCACAACTCTGTCCAGCAAGGGAACAACAAAAAGGATATGTGTCCACATGGGTTATGTGAAGGATATAAACAGCATCAGTGAAATTCTACACTTAGTTTTTCTGCACTCATAAAAAAATGTGAAAATGTTATCTAATTTGTGAGCCCTCATTAGAACACGAGCAGAAATACAGTTTTGTTGGAATGATTCTAGTTTTCATTTTCATTTTCTAGCTATCAGGAAGACCAAGGGAAAGCACTGGATCCCTTCTGGAAGTTGCAAATCTCAAGAGAAAGTGCTCTTCTCTCTCAGAAGATGGGTCAAGCCTTGATGTCCAGATTAAGGGAGGTGATATACAGCCCTCTGTACTCTGCAGAAGTCAGATACTATTTGAAGGAATTGTACCTAGTGTTAGATGCCATATTCTAAGAGTCATGATAAATTAGGGAACATCAGAGAGAGGGCATCCAGAATGGTGAGGGTCTGAAAATCATGTCATGAAACAATTATTTAGAAAACTATTTGGTCTGGAAAAGAAATGATTCAAGGGGGCATGTTAGCTGTCTTCAAATGGCCGAAGAGAGAGTCCAGTGAGAGAGTTAAGATGGATTCTGTGTTTCTCTATCTATGTAGATGGATTCTGTGTTAGCAGGGGGATTTCAGCTTTCTATAAGAATTTCTAATGGGAGTGATTCCAAATGCTACGGACTGCATTTTGAAGATGCCCAGGTCATGCCAGCCACCGACGTTTCTTTCAGCTTTAAAATCCTTAAAAAAAATAAGAGTGAGGCAGCCAACACTCAGGTATTATGACCACTGGGGCACTTAAGGTCATTAGGAGATTTTACTACTCAGGTTTGCAAAACCTACAATAAATTTCTTTCTAGGTACTTGGTCTTCCATTAAGTAACACAGCCTCCAGGTGAATAATGATGACTCAGTTACCAAGTGACCAAGCACGGCTCCAACAGGCCATGGATTTTTCTATTCAGTATTTTTGACATTTTATTTTTGGAAAAATTTCTTTTAAAAAAATGAAGGGGGGAATAATAAGCTTCAGCATGGTTACCAATCGCCATTTTTTAAAAGAGAGAACCAACTTTGAAAAAATTATTTCTGGTTTGGTACAGCTTTTCTCCAACCACCAGGAGGAGAAAAGACTTTCCAAGGTGGCTCCTGACCTTACCTGATACATTCCACAGACTCCGGCCTCGACTTTAGATCTTGATCTTTGGCTGCTACTCCAAAATGAATAGGAAAGAGCCCCCCAAGGATAATGTCCCCTTTCTTCTGGGCTCGCTGGTCAGGCCCATAGGCAGAAGTGCACCAGGTAAAAGCCAAGAAGATCCAACAGCAGCTATAAAATGCCATAGTTCTGCTTTCTCTCCAGGGGGAGGGACAAGGGTGCTGGTGGTCTGGGGGCCCCTGAGAACTTTCCCCCTTGGTACGACTTACTCCCTGCGGTGGAGGCACATGTCTACAGAATTAGTAACAGAATGGAACTGTGGTGTTTGAGTTTCCACTTCTGCCCTCTCCATTGCCGACTAGTGAGGTAGGTGGTTCTTGAGTCTTCAGAAACCACATCATGCAGAAACCGCCTGTAGTACTTTCTAAAAACAAAAGAGAAACAAAATGAATTCAACTAAGCCTAAATCCCATGTTGTTATGATGACTGAAACAGAAGTGGCTCAGAATTTCCATTTAGAGAGGCTGAGGGGTAGCAGGTGGGGAGGGCATGGCTTAGCGCCTCATTTTTATAGCACTTCATGTAAGATACAGAAAATTTCAATTGCCCATATCAGAGAAGGACGATGTTCATTTTAAAGAGGCCACTGATAAGCTAAGGCCTTCACTGATGTTGCCACTGGATTTTAATCCCTTCATTCTTCCGTGTGAATAATGCACAGAATTGGCCTAGTGGTAGCAGTTCCTTGTATTATAATACTATTAATGCTATTTTATTCAGCATATATGTTTGTATGGAAAATACAGAATGAGTCATATTTAAGTTTAAATCTGACTCCAAATCAAACAAAAATATCAGAGAAGGCCACTTATTTTTATTTATTATTGTACTCACCCCCCCTTTCAGGGCCTCCTCATCCCAGATTTCTGGTTCCGTTTATAATATGATACTCTATAAACCTTTGAAGAATAGTTCTTGTAAAGGATGCAGATAAATCAAGGGTTGGATTATGTTGTACCAAACTCTACAGCTGGATCTAGGGAATGGTCCTTCTGCTTTAGCATGATTATCCTAGTAGGAACTCTCTGCTCTTCTCACTCCACACTCTATCTCACCCACGCTGTGGGTCAATTACTAATTACCAGTTACACGCCAATGTTGACTAACTACACAGCCTCTCCTGAGGTTCAGGCCCAAGCACTGAACTGTCGACTGGACATCGCCACCTGGATGTCCCACAGGTGCTTCCAACTTGACAGACTCTAAACTCACCTTCCTCCCAACCTTGTTCCTCCTTCACTGTCTTCTTCCTCAGCAAACGACATGCCATCCACAAAGACACAAAATAAGGAATCCTCCTTACCTCCTCCCTGTTCTCATCATCATCCTTCATATTCAAACAACCACCAAGTCCTGTAGACTCTACTTCCTAAATCTCTTTGGAATCCATCCACACCTTCCCATTTCCAAGGCCATCTTAAGTACCCTGGCATTTCTTATTTGGGTTTATGCAACTATTTCCTAACTGGTCTTCCTGCCTTCAGTCTTGTCCCTTTGCAATCCACCTCTGCAAGTCTTTGGATGCCATGGAACAAGTGGTTTGAAGCACAGACTCTGGAGTTAAACCTGGCTTTGAATCAGAGTTCCACTATTTCCTAACATATGACTTTGGGTAAGTCACTTAACCTCTGATCTCAATAAAATAATGCATGGAGAGCCATTAGCACAGTGTAACTAGTAAACTCACAGGAAATGCCAGCTGTAATGAATACCTTTCCGGCCTCACTCTTGCTAGTCTTCCCTTTGAACTCCATACTGCATGCACACTGAATTTCCTTTAGATCCTCAAGTTAGGCCTTTTAAAAAATTCTCAGACCTCACACATGCTGTTCCACCTCCTTGGTCCCTCTGGAAAACATCTACTTGTCTTTTAGCTTTCAGACGTCCATAACTGTGGGAGCATGGCTTGGTCAGCTGTGGGGTCATTGTGTGAATGGAGAATAGAACTCCTATGGGCCAGATACAACCTTGTACCAAGATGTCCAGCTTGGGGAGTGGAGCACAGGTTGGATTTCTACCCACACTAACCCCTCAGTTGTGCAGTGAGCAACTTTGAGGACTCCTTAAGGAGACCTGCCCTGGACTCTCAGATTAGGTAGGTCCACCTGTTAAAGTCTTTTATATCTTGGATCTTGGAGTTCCCCTCTTGGAAGACTGATCACACTTTGTTATAATTAGATGCATAAATGTCTGATTCCAGACCCCAAGCTCTTAACCATTGTCATATGCTGCCCCTGCCCCTTCGGAAGGGGGCTCTTTCTCCAACAGCATTACAAGCAGAGGGTGCTGGGCCCCAAATGGAAGGAGCACCCCAGCAGACACTCAACAGTCACAGAACTGTTGAAATAACATCTGAACATCCATGACCATCCTAGTTCTCTGACTCCAGTCCTGCTCTTAGATTTTTGGCTTCATTTCTTGACCTTGGTCATATATTCATTCATACATTTAATAAGTACACGTGCTAAGGACTGGAAATATAAAGGTACCACACACATCATGTTCCCTGCCCTCAGGAGCTCCCCAGCCAGTGGGCAGAATTTACTTCAACATTCAGAAGTGAAAAAAATATATATAGTAATTTTGTTTCCAATGACTAAATTCAACTTTGCTCCCCAGTACTTAGCACAACGTCTGAAATAGTAACTGTTGAATAAATGCTGGTTGAATGCATGCACAAGAAAAGGAAATACTTTGGGAGGAGACAGAAACTAGCATTTATTGAACCAAGCATAGTGTCAGGTCCTTTACACATCCAATGTATTTTATTTTATTTTATTTTATTTATTATTATTTTTTTTAAATTTTATTTATTTATTTATTTATGGCTGTGTTGGGTCTTAGTTTCTGTGTGAGGGCTTTCTCTAGTTGCGGCAAGTGGGGACCACTCTTCATCGCGGTGCGCGGGCCTCTCACTATCGTGGCCTCTCCCGTTGCGGAGCACAGGCTCCAGACGCGCAGGCTCAGCAATTGTGGCTCACGGGCTTAGTCGCTCCGCGGCATGTGGGATCTTCCCAGACCAGGGCTCGAACCCGTGTCCCCTGCATTGGCAGGCAGATTCTCAACCACTGCGCCACCAGGGAAGCCCCCATCCAATGTATTTTAAACTTCACAATGGTAAAGAGGGCAATACAAACTCCACTTGTGAGATGGGGGACTGGATTACTCAAGTGAGAAATTCTGGCACTTGAATTAAGAAGGCCTCAAGAACTCAGAATATTAAGGAGTACTGTGTGGTGTACTGAATTAGGAAAGGGAACATTACAACTGGCTAGGGGAAGTCACTGAGACCTGTTAGATTTTTCCTGTGAAAGATTAACTACTTGGAGAAGTTTATTAACTTCATTAGTCCATTCAAGAGAACATTCATGGCAAGAAGTAATAGATGAAGGAGAGATTTCGGGTCAATTTGTAGCAATTAACTCCTCGAGTCTAATGTAGTCCCCAAACCACCCTTTTTAGTCCAATTACCAGAGTCTAATTTGCTTTCAAAGCTAAGAATCATTCTAGATCCTCCCTGCCCCTTTCCTCCCATCTCCAATTACACTGTCTTGTTAATTCTACCATCTCTCTCTACTCTGCCTTCCCTTTTCCATTCTTGTTGCCACTGCCTTTGCCAGACTCCCATCGCCCCCACCAACTTCCTTATTGCAAAAGCTTTCTTTTCTTTCTACCTCACTCCTCCTACCCACTAGATATCGACAATCACAGCAGTACCAAGCATGACCCTAGCACAATGGATTAATTATTGGGTTCATCATTGTGACTTCATCTTGCAACAATTAGAATACAAAAGTTCTTGAATAATCACTAACATTTCAGTTTTAGGATCTATGGTAGAGATTTTAAATTGTATCCCTTGTACCATACTCCTTTTATGGCACAGTAAAATAGTTTTTAGCTGGACAACGTTGTCCAGAATAAAGACTACTTTCTCCAACTTCTTTTTATAATTATATGTGGTTATATGACTATGTTTTGGCCAGTGGGATGTAAG
This sequence comes from Eschrichtius robustus, assembly GCF_028021215.1. Classification (NCBI taxonomy): domain Eukaryota; kingdom Metazoa; phylum Chordata; class Mammalia; order Artiodactyla; family Eschrichtiidae; genus Eschrichtius; species Eschrichtius robustus. The sequence goes on from NC_090829.1 coordinate 78,848,211, forward strand.
CTGAAGTGCCCTGAGGCAGCTTCTAGGAAACTTTGCTTAAGAGACAGTTGGCGTTTGTTCTTTCATCTGCCTTCCTCCATTCTGCTGCATGGAGGTGGGTGTGACAGCTGGAGCCCATATTGAACCATGAGCATATCCCAGGGAATGATGGTGCCATGAACTGAGGATTTCATGGAGCAGAAGCTCTATATCAGACTGTTCCTGGACTTTTACATGACAGAGAAAACAAGCTTCTAGCTTGTTTAAGCCACTGTTATATTTTTCTCACTGCAGTTATATTAACAGTATCTATCCAAGAGTCACAAATAAACTCATTTGTTCTCTTTATTGTAAGTTCATTTCATTTAAATCATATATAATCATGTTTACCCTCCTGCAAAAAGTATCGCAAATACAAGCTGAAGCTAGTATTTGTTCTTTATCTCAATGGCAGATATGTTTGGAAGAAGAAATGACCCGTGGAACAGCTGGTTTTACATTTAGAACGTCCTTGAAATCACGAGGAGTGTTTCAGTACTGACAGGTGATTGATTGATCATTGAGCTCCTCATCCAAGAGACTTGGAATGGGAGGTCAGAGCAGACTGGTCTATGGTTCCACAGGTTCATGAACTTCTAAATTCATGCAACTATTTATTCACTCAAGAAACATTGATTGAGCTCCTCTGTTTGCTGGACACTAGGGAGTGCAAGGTACTGAGGAAAGAAAGTTGAGACTGTCGCCTTCAATGTGCTCATGGTTTAAAAGGAGACAGGAAGATGTATTATAATTACAGTGATACGGAAGCTAGGAAGAGGCATGAACTAAGCATTGAGAAAGTACAAAGGGAGGAGTGACATTCTTTCTGGTGACTGCCAGCAGAGTGAATTAACTCAAGGTGGGGACGGACGCTTCATGAAGGTAGGGCCCGTCTCTTTTTCTCATTGTAGCCTGGCACCAAGCACAGTGCCTAGAGCTTAGTAGATTCTCCACAGATATTTGCTGAATGAATGAATAAAGCATAACCAGTAAAAACCAGGGGCTGGTCGGGCAATTCTAGGACAGAACAGGGAAGGGGTCACCCCACAAGACTGAAGGTTCCCAAGGGCAGGGGCCTCATCATGCTCACAGTTGCATCCCCAGCATGGAACAAGGAACCTGGTACTGAATGGATGCTCAAAAGAATCTGTTGACCTTGCATTTGTCCAAAAAGTTGGATGGCTCATCCAAGTTCCAGAGTTAAGGACAAATTAACACAGGATAGCAAGGCAAGGTTAGGGTCAACACAGTAATACTTCAGTGCTCATCAAAGTAAAAACCCTGGCTCTTGCCCCTTGGCTTTAACATTTCTGGAAATTGTGTAACTCTAGAGCAGAATGATTTTGCCCACATTTCAACTAGAGAAAAGAGAGGCATAGATCTTCTGAACATAAAACCACTCTTGTAAATTAGAAGCACAGCAAGCTCAGAAGCTACAACTTCTCAATTCCTAGGCTGCAGAAATAAAAATTCTAGGTTGCCTAGAAAAAAGGTGGAAACCAAAATTGATTTCCAATAGAGATCATTTATCATTTATCTTCGTAGGGTGAGTACACTGATTTGTCTCCGGTTTACTGTACTGTGATCTTTGCCCTCTTTCGTCACTCTGATCATAAAGAATACTAACAGTAAGGCGTGAAGCCACCACTGCAGAAAGGTGAAACGTGTATGTTTTAATGAGGGTGAACAGGGAGAAACCTGAGAAAGTTCAACCAATAATCACAAAACCCCACGTAGCTGGCTCTGGTTACAGCTTTCTTTACCTCTTGCTGAGGACACATCCACAACATGGGTTATTCTGTGCACCTGGTACACATTTGCCAAAGAATTAGGGACATCTCAACTGTCATCACAAATGTGACCATCCTCAGTTCTGTGTCAGACTTCATTCTTTCTCTATTAAAGCAAGGGGCATCTTGTTTTACAATGAGGGCCCTCTTTCAGCACTGGGGGAGCACAAACTGCCAGGTCACACTCGGCTGCCTCCCTCCAGCCCTGCTTACTGCCCGCCCGCCAGCTGCACAGGGTCTTACCCTCCATCTCCCTGACGACAGGTGTGACTTTTGGAGAGTCCATGCCTCATTTAGCTCTGGTAATGGCTTAACTGAGTCGGAAAAATGCAAGGACAGGAGCGTGATAAAAACCAGCTGAGTTGGGTCCCCGTTAGTCATTGGAAAAAGCTATCAGGGAAGGGAGGTGAAAGGATGAACGAGAATGGGGAGGAGCAGCACGGGGGGCGCCGAGCAAAGTGGGGCAAAGAGCCGAGACAAAGCAAATAAAGAAGACAAATAGGAGAGGAAACGAACATTCATTAATGTTGTACTATAAGCTCCTTGACGCAGGGCCTGGTCTGTCCCTTTCGTGGCCTGGGACCTGGAGGGGCTCCGTAAAGGACTGAATATGTGTGGAGTGCCCATGGCATGATATACTGTCTTAGAAGTTTATGAAACTATTGCAAGAAGAAAGAAAGTGACAGAAGAAGAAAAAAGAAATAGAATGGGTGTTGAGGGGGGTGAACAATTAAGGTTAAAAAATGACAAGAAATGCTCATTTCTCCGGTCCAGGATCTTGTGAGTTGAAAGTAAGTGGACACTGGCTTTGGGCGTTAACATTACTAATGCAGGGAGGTCCAGGACTGAGTGAGTTCCTTGGGACATGGGACACGAGTTACGAAATTCCTTGGCCTGGAACATTTCCCTTAAGTAAGCTCTGCTGATGGATATGTGGATACCCACAGACTTAATGAAACGGTTCAGGTGAAAAGCAAAGACATGCAAGTCATGTTTTTATAAAGAAAAATGCCAGAGCTTCAAGTCCTACGTGAAAGCAATGTTTCTGTGGAATAACATCCTCAGTATTTCCTTTCAAAATCGCAAGGAACCCTGACTACCCAGGCTGGCGTTTTTCAGCCTGGTGTCCCAAGACGTGCCACCACAAGGTATTCTCATGTAAGGTAAGTTTGGGAATTGATGTGTACTCTGTGCCAAAGGGCACATTCATCTCCCAAAGGCTCTGATAAGTCCTGCAGTAAAGAAAACTGCTTCACTTTAACCCACTCATTCCCAAATTTATTTCGGCCTGGGACACTTTTCTCCCTGCAGGACACTTGTTACAATGCTGTGAAATACAGGCTTGGGAAGTGCTCACCTAGTGGAAAGCATAAATCCCTTCACCTGAGCCTCTCCCAGTCTCTCTGCATGCATTTTTGAATGGAGAGGTATGTCTGCCTCTCACTGGACCTAACATTTTTTGTAACCCCAGCTATGAAATTCCAAAGGGTAGTACCAGAAAGAAGGAAGGACTGAGGTGGGTTAGGTGAATGCTGATGCATTCTGCCATCATTCTCTGGTCTCAGGCATATATGCCCTCTCTCTTCTCCTGAGGGAGTTTCTGCTATACTCAATAAGTTTGCACACTGAGCCCTTCTCTCTCCTACTTGTAGCTCTTCTGGCCTCGCATTGTGTCCCCCTACAAGGACATTGGAACATGCAGTGGAGTGCTGGCAAACCAGCTCTCTGAAGGCAAAAAGAAAAAACAAACAAAAACAAACCCCCAAATGCCCTGATTTGTAGTGTTTGCTGAATACTCCCACCATGGCTAATTTCAAGCTACCAATGGTTTAACAGCCAACTTGCAAAAATCCTTGATATTTAACCATTGGCTCTTGAGAACCGGTAGAACCTATTGCAGCATACCACTGGGACACATCTCTAAGTAAATGGAATCCTGGTCTTTGGAAAAACTGCCCAAATTACTTTATAGGCATTGTGAATCTTTTATCTCCTCCTGTTTCCATCTCTGCTCCAACTGTTAGGAAGCTGCAAGCCAAATTTGTGGCCCAGCTCTAGCTAAGATAGAAACCAAAAGTGTGCATTTTTGTGTTCTCATATTACTTATAGTATTACTTTTTATTTCTTACTGCTCTTATTTCACTCCAATTTCCTCACCATGTTAAATCTTTCATTTTTATAAACAGTGATAGGGATATAAACACACACACAAACAAACAAATGCATAAATCTAGAGTTTTGCTGCAGGCAATTGTGTCCACAGGTGAAACTCCCTGTGTAATTAGGAGGAAGGGGCCTGGGAAAGTCACTTTTGCCTCATTAACTGAGTGGGTAGATTTAAACAGACCATTTGGGACACCAGGTCATTAGTTTAAAATACAGAATTTTAGAGGTAAAAGGGACCTGGAAAGTTTATCTGGTTCACCCTGAAGGCTTCTGACACATTGATGTTTGGATTGTGGTGGCCAATTTTATCATAGTAGGAATTGGAACTCAGAACTCATTGAAAAAACTGTGTGAGGTTTAGTGATGAAAAGGAAGTCATTTTCTTTTTTCTTTTTTTTCTGATTTGTCAGAGCACCCTAGTGTGTTTTAGTATTATTTTAGGTCTTCAGAAGATTAAACTTACTTTCAATTATAGCCTAAAATCTATTATGGGAATTCTTGTAGTTTTAATGGACCTCAGGTGCACAAATTGGATTAATCATAATCCTTGGTTGGTGACATATCCTTATCATTGGCCCATGCCTGGTCCTTTTTTATTTCTTTATTTTTATTATTTAAATTTTTTCTGTTCTTATATCTTTCCCATTTTTTCATCAGAGTTTTGGTCCTTTTCCCCTCAAATTTTAAGAGTTCTTTATATATTATGGATTAGCCCTTTATCTGTGATACATGCTGTAAATGTTTTCTTCTAATTTGGCAGCTCTTCTTTGACTTTACCTTACTATGCAATTTTTAAAAACATTATTATGTAGTCAAATTTATGAATTATTTCTTTTATTGCCACTGGATTTTGAGTCAGTGTTAGAAAGCTTCTCCTTACACTGAATTTATAGAGGAATTCACCATATTTTCTAGTTTATTAAATTATTTTCTATCTTTTTTTTTTTTACATTTAGTTTCCTAATCAGTGTGGAGTTTATTTTCGTGTATGGTGTGAGGTATGGATCTAATTTTATCTTTTTTCCAAGTGGCTGCCTCGTTGTGCCAGCAATGTTTATTAAAAAGCCCATCTTTGCTTCCATGATTTAAGATGCCACGTTTATTATTTCCATATTTACTCAGATCTAGTTCAGGTCCTTCTATTCTATTCTACTGGTCTGTACATCTATTCTTGTGGCAGTAGTACCCTGTTTTCATTATGGGAACTTATAGTATGGTTTAATACCTGGTGGACTAGCCCAGCTTTTTAGCTTTTATTTCTTAGTGTGTTCCTGGCTATTCCTGCAGGTTTCTTTTTCCTTGTGAACTTGAGCATGAACTTGTCTAGGTCCCTAGATATTTTTATTGGAATTGCGTTACATCTTTATGATGAGGAATCTTCCTAAGAACAGAAATGCCTTTCCTTTTGTTCAAGTCTAATTTTGTGTCTTTGGAGAGTGTTTCATCTTTTAGGTTTTGCACACTTTTGTCAAGTTTATTCCTAGGTATTTAATCACCTTTGTTATTATTATAAATGGGGCTTTCTTACCATTATCTCCTCTAGCTGGTCATTGTTTGTGTCTATGAAAGCTATTGAGTTTTGTATGTTAATGATATATCCTGATACCTTACTGAGTTCTTTTATCATTTAAACTAGCTTTATTGTTCATTGATTCTCTAGTATTTTCTACAAATATTATTTCTTTTTTAATTGAGATAAAATTGACATATAACATTATATTAGTTTCAGGTTTACAACATAATGATTCGACATTTGTATATATTGTGAAATGGTCACACAATAAGTTTAGTTAACACCGTACATAGTCAAAAGCTTCTTTTTCTTGTGATGAAACTTTTAAGATCTACTTTCTTATCAACTTTCAAATATACAGTACAGTATTATTAACTATAGTCACCATGCTGTACATTACATCCCCATGACTTATTTATTTTATAACTGGAAGATTGTACCTTTTTACCAACTTCACCCACTTTTATTTCTCTATTTCTAAGTTATTTTTAATAATGAATAAGCACCTGTGAATCTACCATCCAAAACAAAGAACGTCAGTAGTACCCTATGTTCCCCTCTTGCATTCTGTTCTCCTGCCTCCCTCCCACCAAAGAAGCCATCATCCTGAGCCACGTGTTCATCATTTCTTTGCTTTCCTCCCCACCCCCCATAACACCTGCTTAAAAAAATTTTTTTAATTGTAATGAAGACTCGGAGGATACACATCAAAATGATAGGAATGATTAGATCCCAGTGATGGAATTATGTATTTCTTCCTTGTTTTGTTCTTTGAAGAAAAAGTATTATTTTAAAGTCAGAAGATGTTATTGTAAAATGTTATTTAAAATGATGGCAATATAAATAGACATAAACATTAAATAAGAAGGAAAAATTGTAAAAAAAGAGATTTTACTGTCTACTCATACTATAGATACTCTGAAATATACATTGAAAAATATGCTTATGGATGCTTCTTACTTCTTCATATCCTCCATCCTTTTTTTCCCCTTACTTTTACCTCACCTTTTCTATCCCTCTCTCTCTTAAAATAAACTTTTAATTGACATATAAGGCATCAGACCTGTGCACAAATCATAAGAGAATTTTCACAATGTAAACACATCCATGTAGGCAGCATCCAGATCCAGAAAAGAACCAAAATCCCTGAGGCCTCACTCATGACTCTTCCCAGTCACTACCCTTCACCCAAGGTAACCAGCAGCCTGACCTCTATCATTACCAATCAGTGTCCCATGTTTTCGAACTTTGGATAAATGGAATTACATAATGTATACTTTTTTGTGTCTGCCTTCTTTTGTCCAAAATTATGTTGCAAGATTCATCTGTATTGTTGTGTGTAACCATAGTTTGTTTTTCTCACTGTTATATAGAATTTTATACGATTATATCAAACATTATCTACCTCCCTGTTAATGAACTGTTTGGGGTTTTAATGAATGGTGCTTCTATGAACATTCTTGAACATGTCTTTTGGCGAAATATGTTGAGTACATACCTCGAAGTGGAAATGCTGGGTCATAGAGTTTGTGTATGTTTAGCTCCAATAGATACTGCCAAAAAGGTTTTTACATGGTTGTAACTAGTTTATCTTCCCATCAGCAGTATATAAGAATTTCCATTAATCCATCCTTGCCCACCCTTGGTATTGCCAGTCTTTTTGATTGTAGTCATCTCTTGCTTTCCTTTTATATAGATATATTGTATCTACCTGTATTCCTAAAAAGTATTTTAAAAATTTTTAGTTGTTTTAAACTTTATGCAAGTGTATCATGCTGTAACCTTTCGAGACTTTTTTCACTTAATATTATATTAATAAGATTTGCCTATGTTACTCTGTTTTACTATAGTTCATCATTTGATTGCTGTATAATAGTCCACTGTGTGAATATATCACACTTTATGCATGCACTTTCTCACTGATGGGTATTTGGCCTGTTTCAATGACATGGCAATTCTTTCCTTCAAGTTTGCTCCAGGCCTGTTCGGGAATCATGCCAAGAGCTCTATGAACTTCTAAAGGCACTTAAAATGGATAACTGCTATTAGCTTCTTGCACATTTGCAAGGCCAAAATGACATGCCCCAGTGTTTTAATCATGCTGTTTTAAAGAAGATTTTTTTCCTCAAAGTTAATGAAAATCACATATATTGGGTTGGCCAAAAAGTTCTTTCAGGTTTTTCCATAACATCTTACAGAAAAACCTGAATGAACTTTTTGGCCAACCCAATATTTTAAAAGTTAGGGCCATTTCCTCTTGCTTACTTTACCACTTCAATGAAAGACCAGAGGCAGAAAACTCTCATTCATTTAAAGGTAGAATAGAGTGGTCTTCATTTTTTTCCAGGCTTAACAACCCAAATTTCTTTCAAATGTTTCTGCTTAGGGCTATTTCATATTTTCTAGAGATATACGCTAATATCCCATGGACTTTCTCTAACTCCTTTATGTCATTTTTTAGAGTATGCTAACAAAAATTGGTACCATGTTTGAGACTGACCTAAGGTTCGGAGGCATCATGTCCCAGCCCTTCCATGACTGTGTTTTGTTGCCTTTTGCCCGTAACTCCATAATTTGGCTGACTCACATCCACATTCTGGTCATTTAGGTCCTCTTCATTTTTCTAATATACATTTGCTTGAACAGTCCTATCCGAACTTGTATTTGTATTTTTTAAATCCCCAAATATATCACGGTGCAATTGTTGAATTTGCATTTTATTACTGAAGAACTACAGCCCCCTGTTAAATTCATTTTGGATTTTGTTCCCATTTTTGAAGGACCATGTCTCCCTGTCAGAAAATGTCAGCAAAAAATTTAAGGATTTATCAACTGGCCTCTCCAGCTTAGCGCAGGAGAATCGTGAGCCATCATTTAAAAAATAAATCCTGCAATATGCCACCTTCCATTGCCCCTATGAGAAGATACTCCATTGCTAATGACATCTGCAGCTGTTCTGGAGGAAGCCTGTCTCAAAGTAATAAGCCTTCCCCAAATAAATCCCATGTATGTTTCTATAAGCCTGACTTTGAAGCTGGATTATCCAACACACCCTCACACATGGTGGAAACCCAACCAATTGATTTTCTGTAATGTGGTACCCCTCAGATAGAAATGTGACAGTATAAAGAGCCTCATATTTGTCAGGCTGGGTACAGGGCGAAGTGAGGTCCCTGCATCAGCAGCAGTACCTGGGAACTTGTTAGAAATGCGAGTTCTTGGTCCTACCCCAACCTACTGAATTAGAAATTCTGGGGGTGGGACCAAGCAACCTGTGTTTTAACAAGCCCTCTGGATGAATCTAATGTACACTCAATTTTGAGAACCACTGCACTAGCTCGGGTTAGTAGTCTGGTCTTGGCCCTGAAAAATCTGTTTCCTAAAAATGATCTTCAAAATGAACGTTTTTTTTTTTTTTCCCTAATACTATGACTCTCCCTCCCCCCCCCCCCACCCCTGAGCATAACCTAGCAAAACAGAAATGCACAGGAACACAACAGTTTCCTGTCAATGTCAATTCATTCTTCAGATTCCTTGAAATTTTTCTCATGCAATAATTGCTAACATTTTATGACACTAGTTTTCCAGGAAACACTGTTCAGAAATCATTGCTCCACTGCTAGGGTAACTTTCTGAATCTATAATTAGTATGCATAGTCTGTGAACTACAGAAAATGCCCATTTACTGTAGACCAGCCACTTCTTGCCTTTTCTCCCAGAGAAATGGAGGGGATTTACCTATCTGGTTACCATTCTCTTCTACCTTTCCCTGGCAGATGCTTTACCCCAAGCCTGCTGGAGGCTCTACCACTATAATTTTTTTTATAGTAGAGTAAAAAAAGGATTCTGAAATCTTGGGGCCTCTATATAAACGTACAGTCTGATTGCAAGTAAAGAATACAACGGGCTACAGTAAAAATGCTGAGGTGTTGCAAGGAGGTGGAGGATTAATTTGATGATCTTATTCCAACGTCGTCTTTCCTGCGATCGCTATCTGGACATGCGGGTGTGCTTGAAAGGACAGCGTGCAGCCAGGAGCCCTTCACACCCCTAAACCAGAGAAAGGTCCTGGAGTCTGAAGCTGCTATTGCATCATTATCTAAAATGTTAGAAGAGAATATAGAGAAGACTGACATGAAAAAGTGTATAAAGCTAAGATAGTTCAGAGAGTTCTTATACATATATAGTATTCTCGGGGGGGGGGTGGGAGGCAGAGAGGGTATATGAATCTAGCTGAGATTCAGCTGATGAAAACTATGGCTGCTCGTCCCAGAAAAATGTACATCTGCACAAGATTCTAAATGTCTCAGGGGTTTCATGTACCTGAAAAACAAGGTTATGTGACTTGCTCACAGAGGTAGAGCTAGAATAGAAGGCTTGTTTCCTCATTCCTCATGTAGTATCCTTTCCCTTACAACAAAATGTTTATTCCATCATGAGCGGCAACAGGGCAGAACCTTTGAAGGTACGGGCTCTGGATGAACCTGGGGTTCAAATCTCTGCTTCGACAACCACTAGTTGGTGACTTGGGGCAAGTTGTTTAATTTCTGTGACTTTGTTTCCTCATCTGTATAACAATACAGGGATAACAATAGCAGGTTTGCTTATATTAAAATACTTGTAAGAACTTGGCATAGAGCCTAGCACATAGTAAATGCTCAAGAAACTTAGTTCTTAATGTGATGAGGATAGTGACGCCCCACTTGAATTGAGCAGAACTGTCAGTTTGCCCCCTCCCTCTGGTCCTAGAACACACCTGGTTTAGTTCACCTGCAGCATGGCTACCTTCAAACAGCAAGTGTATGATGACGAGACAGGACTGCTTCAGAAAGCCAGGCAAGCCACCCGACAGCTAGGTTACAGAAATGGAACCCTCCCAGATGCAGTTAGCATCCTGTCCACAGGGTGGATGAGATTAGCTGTGTGACACACTCTTACATGGGATCATGATCAAAACATTCGCTGACATCTCTAAGGTGACACAGGCCAGATGGCGACATTCAGAAAGCTGCAGAAAGTCTGAACCGATGGCAAGCAGAACAAGCAAGGAAAGTCTGCTGTAGATTCCGCAGGGAGGGATGGGTTTCAGGTTCCAAATGTGCAAACCCAACAATTTGACAGGTCAATGCAACAACTTGGAAGCCTGCCAGTGAAGAAACCAAGAGAAAGCCCTCGGGCTTAAGAAACCTGGCAGAGGAGACTGTGGCCTAGAAGCGGTCTGGAGACCGTGGTTCTAGTCTCGGCTTTGCCACTGCCCCTTGGGACCAGCTGCTGCCCTTTTCTGGGCGTTGGTCTTTTCATCTGTAAGTGGGCCGGAGTTGAGCAGCGCGGGTTTCGTGGGTCCTGCGAGGACCTGTCTATGCAGGCGGAGCCTCAGTGACGGCTGGGCTTAGAAGTGGCCACTCTTCCTGTCCCCTCCCCTCGGCTCATGGGTGAGAGGGTCTCCCTCCTCCTTCCTACCCACCGCCCATCTCCTGGGGGCTCAGCCACCGTCCTGCGGCCAGGGGCGCCGTGCAGGGAGAGAAGGGTTCTCCCCGGACGCGGGCTCCTTTCTCCGCCGTCAGCAGCCAGCCGGCCTTTCCGCCTGCGCGTCCATGCCCACATCCGCTGCGGGGCTGGCTGTGCTGGAGCAGAAAGATTGAAGATCGATTTTCAGCCCCAACCCGGCCGTGGCGTCAGCAGGGAAGAGAGATTGTTTTGACTTGTGATGCATGGGGCTAGAGGAGGGGCCCTCTGGCCTCGGGCGCCGATTCCACGGCGCGGGGATGCTGCCTTTGAGCCTTCCTGGTCCAGGCCGGCCATTCCTCCGAAGGGCCGCCCCTGCGCGCCTCTGCTGGGCTCGGAACATCCCGGCCCAGGGTCCTAGCTCCTCCAGGGGTTATTGATAACTTAAGACCAGCGACATACTCGAAGCAGAATGAATACGTAATTAGAATCCAGTAATGCCTGGGCCAGAAGGCATCTCGGAATACTTTTAGCTTAAATCTCCCATTTACAAAAGGGTAAACTGAGGCTCAGAGAGGGGAAGCAGCTTGCCAAGGTCACATGGCCAGCCTCTAGCAGTGCTAGGAGTAGGATGTGAATGTCTCTCACTCCATAGAGCTTACTTAGGTAAGGAATGGAAGATTTTCAAAAATTTTTTAGTGTACAAACTTTTTACAAAAGAAAATAAAACAATGGAAATGATGAAATAATTCATATTTTAAGGCATGACAAGAAAAATTTAAACATAAAAATTTTCTCTGCCCATTTTGGCCTCCCCCCTCCTCTCTATTGTGCATTATGCCTTAACTAGACCTCCCCAATGGCAGAAATACCTGCTCAGCTATAAAAGTTAAGTTTTCTTCTTCTGGTGCCAGCCCTGTAGCTCCCCAGAAGATAACATTCCTTTCTCAATCCTGTAAGGATGACCTTACAAGGTCACAATGTAAGGTCACAATGACTTGCATGTGCAGACATCTTTGGTGAACGTTATGTACAAATGCCAACGTATTATTTCCTTAAAGATATTAATTGGTGCAGACTGGTCAGCTGACCTGGGAAGACACTGGGCCGCACCTAATGGAAGTTCTTAGCTTAAATACTTATTTATGACCTTATTAATGTTACTAGCTATATTACTTGTATTCTGCCTATTTTATAAGATTACTGTTTCTTGCATTACCAAATGTGTGACTGAGCCTCCGATAAAATTAACAACTAGGTGACTTGAAACAATTGACCAAATATATAGTCCTATAAGATCAATGATTTTAACAGTGTAACTCCAGATACGGGAAGAAGCAATAAGAGGGAAGCGTTTCCTGGACCATAAGAGACTAGTAAGACAGGCAATCCAGAGGCTTTTGGCCACTGTTAACAGGGCCTAGTCCAATAACAGCACATTGAGTGGCCTATCAACAAAATCCTCACCTGACCTGGGAATGAGCATTCCTAGTGCCCTGGAACAAATTGGTCGCGAAATGCCTCCCAAATCTTGGTCGAAATTAAGACTGAAAGGGAAGGGATTATAAAATAATGTTGCCTGACCTCTTGTTCTATATGAATCAAGTCATTCGCCACTGCAGTCGCTGACCTACAGTACATCCTAAAAGGAACTCAGAGCAATAGCACAGGGAGATCAGCTCAGTGCTTTGTGACCACCTAGAGGGGTGGGATAGGGAGGGTGGGAGGGAGATGCAAGAGGGAGGGCATATGGGGATATATGTATACGTATAGCTGATTCTCTTTGTTATACAGCAGAAACTAACACAACATTGTAAAGCAATTATACTCCGATAAAGATGTTTAAAAAAAAAAAAAGATCAGGAAGAGGGACTCTGCCCTGGGAAAACTGACAGAACTGGCCCTCAGATAGATATTTTCGGGAGAAATTTTTTATGAACCTGGATTCTTGCATCTTCCCATACTTAGAAAAGCACTAAAACCATTAACTAAGATGCCTGGTCCTCATGACCAGCAGCAACCTTCTACCAAGACATATGCTTGGTTGCACATACCCTCTTCATCAAAATCACATATATTCTGACCTCCCCCCTTACTTCTTCAGAACAGTTCTCAGAGCTCTCTGAGAGACTGACTCCCAGGTTATAATCCTCAGTTTGGCTTGAATAAAATTTTCTATTTCTTTCTTAGATTGACTATTGGCTAATTTGTTTTTGTCAACAGAAAGATCCATCCCACTGGAACATTTACATATTATGTCCAAATGATATGGAATTTTAAATTTGGAAAGGATATTAGAGGTCTTCTGGCTCACTCCCTCACTTCAGTCATGGACTGCTTAGTGGCAGAGAAGAGCAGAGACTCCCACAGACCCTGCCACTGCTCCAGCTGTTATTAAATAAGGAAACTCATCTTAATAGAAATGCAAATAAAATCCATACACACAATCCAGTAAGAAAGTAAAAAATTTTGCTTCTAGTGTGTGTCCTGATTTTGAGGGTAGGGTGGAGTGGGAGGGAAAAGTATGGAGGCTGGTAAAAAGTGTTTAGCAGACTTAAAAGTGTACATTTAAAATTTAAGACTGTTAACCATAAAATATACACTTAGTATAGAGTATCTTTATAGTGTTGTGGGATCACTAAAATTTAAGCTCATAGAGTTTGTCTATCTTGTAGGGACGTGATTGCACACAGGCAGGGCTGTGTAAATCAATTGTGGTAACCCTAAGGATCTGAGGGTTAAGTCATTCATAATTAAATGCTAAATATGCGGTTGAGAATGGCGGAAAAGATAAATCAGCGAGTATCTGAGGGATGTATTTGAAAGGAGTGGGATGTTGGGGGATGGAAGGTGGGGACAGGAGGCATAGGAGGGGGTGGCACAGTGGTGGTTCTGTTCTTAGGGGATAACCTTTGCCTCACAGTGTTGTTTTAGCACACGTGAAAGTGTTAGTCCTCAATAACCAGACACAGCTCTGGCTGTGTTCTACTCAGACCCTTCCCCTCTTCAAAGTTACCAGCCCTTCAGTCCCTCGGGTTTTCAGGGTCTTGATTCCAGCCAGAGACAGATGGGTCTGTGTAAGTAGAGCACAAGAGGTGTGACCTCAATCTGAGGAGCTCAGATTCCTTCCTTTTCTCTGCATCTGGCAACACTATTCATAACAGCAAATAATGGAATTCCATGCCCAGCAAGTGAGGACTGGCATGCAAAGATGGTACCGTCTCACAACAGAAGACTGTGCAGTCCTAAAAAACACACGGTAAAACTACCTAAAGACATGGGACAATACTTATGATATGCTGTTAAATAAAGTTAAAAAACAAATTTACAGAACAGAATGTACAGTGAAACTAATCTGTTCTGAAAATATGAATAGACAAAGGAAGAAAAGATGGAGGAGTATTAACATCCCTGTGAGCTAAACAGGGAAGAGATTACTAGTGTTAGTCCCATGATGCTGAAAACAAACAACAGCAAAAACAAAATTACTTGAGGTTCATGGGGATTAAGCAACTTACTTGCCCAACATTACATAACTGGTAACTGACAAAGCCTCAGCTGGAACCAGATTTCACATTCCTGATTCAATGTTCTTCCACTGGACCATTCTAAGCCACTCCTTCTCCAGATTGCTGGTGTCCCTCATAGGTATAACATTTCAGGAAGGACATGTTACTTTAACGTAGCCATACTGACATGGCCACAGGGTCATTTAGATGCCTTTAGAAAGACATCCTCCCTGCTTCCTGAATCTCTCATCGGCAAGTCGTGTGGGCAAGCTGCCAGGCACTTTATGCACACACTCTCTGCACCTAGGCTATCAGAGCTGGAGGGGACCCTGGGAAATACTTAGCAAATGAGAAAATGAAGGGTCAAGACAAAGTGAATTGTCTTTACCCCCAGCTGGGAATGGACACTCCTAAGGGCCTCGTCCAGTCCCCATTATCTCACTTTGTAGAATCTACTCTGAAATAATGCTGTTGTCTTTTAGAGGCTATCCCAGAAGAAGACCAATCCCACCTCAAACCTGAAAGAAAGGGGCCGGCAGTTCTCCTTTTCTGGTAGAATTCTTAGTTGATGTGCCTGGGTCAGGAGGAAGGGGCTTGATAGATGTGGATGCAGGTATCTTGTGTGGAGAATGTGCTAGCCTAATGGGATCTCAAAGGAAGTAGGAGAAGATGAGAGCTAATAGACAAATAAGAGAGAGGTGAGTAAAAGGTAAAAGGTATCTGCCATAGCTGTTCATTAAACCCTCCCAACGATCTCCACAGATGTTTTCCCCGCTCATAGGATGAATTTTGTGACACTCAGAGATGTGAAGCAATGTGGCCAAGTCACACTGTAATAAATGATGGAGAAAGAATTTAAGCCTAGGGTGGATTGTTCCCAGAAGACTTCACTGGTGTACTGGAGATTTTTGTTGTTGTTTTTATTGTTACAGTCTTTCTAGCTGTAATAGATCAGTAAAGAGTCTACATCTTTAATAAAAGATTTGAGTTTAAATGGCTTAATAAAAACTGCAGAATTAGAGCCTCTTCCATACCAATTAGGTTCATTCTTAATATCTGTTAAATGAAAGATTAATAAATTCAGAGCTTCCTCCAAACCTCTGTAGATACTTACTCTACCCCATTGTGGACCATCCAGGTGAAGATCTGCTATGGGCAGGGAGAGGCTGGGGCTGGGGTGGGGGCTGGGACAAGAAAGACTTTAACACCAAATGGTGAGGAGTGATGATTCTCCAAGGAAGGCAGTAAGGGGAAAAGAAAATGAATGATAGCCTTAAAGTGGAATTTCACAAAGTGTTCTTGGTCAAATATATATGGAAACACAGTGTCAAATAAAAGTAAACATGTCTCTTTACTGCAGGATTTATACAGAGTCTAATGTGCATCGTATAATCTCCAAGAAAAGGACATAGTAAATAAAGTTGAAAGTTAAGACAAAATAATGTCATTTTGTTAATTTTCTTATTTTTTCTCTTCCCTGGATCTCAAGTTCAAAGTGCTGTAAGTCCTTCATGTTCTATGATTTATTTAATTCATTTGTGGTTAACTGTGATTCCCTGATGATGATGAACAGGGATGCTGCTCTGTGTTTCTCTAGAAATTTTCAGTCCATGTCACACTGGATTAGTTGGAAATAATCAGTACTATCTGACACATCACTGGCTTCTGGCTTATTGTCATAAGTTGCCAAACTTTCTGCGTGTTGTTTGGTATTTAGCATTGGCTGGGATTGAGATTGGGAGAAGAACAGGAAGGAGTGGTCAGATGCAGGCAAGCTCTGGGAGGAGGTAAATTGCTGCTCCTTGTAATTGACACCAGAATGGACCATCCTTATTTGTCATCTGCCTTGGAATCAGGTGTCACTTTTCTTTCTCTCTCTTATAAAAGCATTTTTACTGAAGTAAAACTAACATACAACAAAGTTCACAAATCATAAAAGTACAACTTGGTGAATTTTTACAAACGTATAACATCCATGTAACCGCCAATCAGATCAAGACATAGAGCATTCCCCGCACCCCGGAAGACTCCCTCATCCCCCCCTCCTAGTCAATTACACCCCCCAACTACTGTTCTGATTTCTATTACTTGAGATTAGTTTTGCTTATCTTTAACTTCGTATGTAACTCAGAGCATGGCGATGCTTGTTACCCTGCAGGTTAATGCACCTTAGTGTAGCCATTACTCACACCCCAGCTGCCACATGTGTTCATCATGGTTGACACAACGTGTGTATACACCTATGTGCGTGCAGGTATACCAGCATGGGAGCACTGGAATGAAACTTTCACAGAATTCTGAATATTTTACCTTATGTGCAAAATGTTGTTGAAATGGCAGAGAAACAGAATGGAATCATGAAGCCAATTATGTTCCCAGCAAGGGTACCAAAAGGCCTTATGCTCTAGATCAAACCAAGACTGAGAGGCAGGGACTCCTCCTGTCTAAATCACAAAGAAATAAAGAACATTGAGATCACACAATTTGCTATTCTACAATAGATCTCAAATGTCTGACTCATCCTCCAAATGTCTCATCAAACTGGTGTGATAGGCGGCATGTCTCCATCCTTCTAACCTTTAACTGGCAGCTTTGCCACTCTAACCTCCATGGTTGGCCCAGCCCTGACCCAGGTTTTGAACCAGTTCCCACTTCTGGCGCCAGGAAGGCAGCTCTTCCTGTTGAGACCTAGCTCAACAGATTTCCCCTTCACTCTGGGCTGCTGTGACTTTGGCGACCCCAGTCTTGGTGAACTCTGATCCCAGTTACCCTGGTGCCAGGTTTGAGTCTCTGATCCCTGATCCAGGCTGGGTCTCCCTAATGCCAACAACCTGTTCTTCTGGAGCTTGGACTATTTCAGCCCCATCCTTGCCTGGACTCAGGAAATGAGCCTTATATTGTTTCTATAGGTAGGTTACACCAGGCTGTCAACCTCTGCAAATCTGCAAATGAATCATGTCACCACCGCTTTAGGGGCCATTTGGATCTTAAGTGAAGCCAGTTAGATTTATCTAAGAAATACAACTATCCACCTCATATCTGTCTACCTCTTCCTGATTCACCGACACCCCACCTAGTCCAAGCCATCATCTTCTATCTCCTGAATGACAGGTCCCTAACTGGTCTCCTTCCTCTCACGCTTCCTTCTAAATAATCCATTCCCCACCCCACCCCATCCCCATTTTTCACATAGCAATTAGAGTAATCTTTTAAATACCGACTGATCTGCCTCTCCTAAATGATCTAAATCTAAATGATCTGCCTCTCCAGCTCCACTTTGTACAATTCTCCCTTTGCTCATTATATTCAGCCATCCTAGACCCTTACCTGTTCCTAGAACACACCAAGCTCTTTAGCCTTGTTGTTACCTCTACCTGAAATGCTCTTCTTCTGTCTGCCTCCTTCTTCTCATCCTTCAGGTCTGACCTCAGATGTCTTTCCTGACTAATATATCAAAAGTTGCCCTCACCTAGTCTCTGACATTCCTGTATATTTTAAATTCGTAGCACTTATCTGTAGTCACACACTCTGTAACACGGAATTATAATTTGCAAAGGCAAGCATGTAATTGTTTATCTGTTTACTTACTTATTATCAACTCTCTAAGCTCCAAACCTAGATTGTAACCCCTTGAGGGCAGGGACCTGCCTGTCTTGTTCATAGCTGAATTTTCAGTACTTAGCATATGTTGGAATTTAATACGGGTGCAATAAATATTTGCTGAATGAACAGACTATTCATCCTCCCCTTTCCTACCATCCAATTCATCAGGAGATCCTATAGACTTTTGCTTCTTAAATAACGCTTGATTCTTCCCACTTCTTTCCAGCTTCACCACTATCACCTAGGTCAAGCTACCATCAGCCCTCACGTGGCATGCTGTGATGGCCTCTCACACTGTCTCCGTGCATTAACTTGGGCTCTCCTCCCCTCCAATCCATGCTTCTTTTTGCAGTGGGAGTGATCTTTGAATACAGGAATTTGGTCATTTCATGTTCTTGCTTAAGTCACTTCAATGGCTTCCTTTGCTGTGAGGGTCAAGACCACAATTGTTATCATGGTCTACAAAGCCCTGCCTTTTTCAGTCACCGCCTGCCCCCAACCTCATTTTCTGCTCCACACCCATCATTCTCACTACTCCAAGATGTGACTATGTCCTGTTCTTTCCAGCCTCTGGGCCTTTGCATGTGTCATTCCTTCCACTGGGAATCTGCTTCTCCTCACTCTTTGCTACATTTGTCTTGCTCATTATTTGGATCTCAGCACACCTGTCATGTACTTAAGGAAAATTCCCCTGAATCTTCCCTACCCATTCCCCATTCATCCACACAAGATTGGGTCTACTCAGCTACATGACATCATAGAATTATACTTTCCCATCATTGCACTTAAGTTCTAATAGAATATTCATTTCCGTAATTGTTTACTGCTTGTCTCCTTCACTATACAGTAAGCTTCACAGGGATGAGGGCTGTTTGGTTCTCTGTTGTATCTCCAGTGGACACACAATGACTTAGATGTAGTAAACGCTCAATAAATATATGATGAATAAAAATTAAAAAGCAGACATTCCAAATGGTGAAATTATATCTATAAATTATGTATGAGTAGTAGTAGCTCATTATTGCTGAGGTACTCTTTCATGCGTCAGAAGTCACTGACAGGGGCTTCCCTGGTGGTGCAGTGGTTGAGGATCTGCCTGCCAATGCAGGGGACACGGGTTCGAGCTCTGGTCTCGGAAGAACCCACATGCCGCGGAGCAACTAGGCCTGTGAACCACAACTACTGAGCCTGCGCGTCTGGAGCCTGTGCTCCCAACAAGAGAGGCCGCGATAGTGAGAGGCCCGCGCACCGCGATGAAGAGTGGCCCCCGCTCGCCGCAACTGGAGAAAGCCCTCGCACAGAAACGAAGACCCAACACAGCCAATAAATAAATAAATAAATAAAAGTCATTTGTGAGACAAATATTAAAAAAAAAAAAAAAGTCACTGACAACATATATACACTGACATCTTTCTAACTTACAGAGTCAATAGATTCCAATCCTCGTGTTAATAATAACATCAAAGATAATAGCTAACATTTATTGAGCACTCTTTATGTGCCAGACTGTACTAGTACCTGAAATTTAGCCCACCCAACCACCTATTAGGATGGTACAGTTTTGCTCCCATTTTTCTAGATGAGATAACTGTAGTTTTAAATCTTTCTTCCCTTTTTAAAATGCATCATGGGAACTCAGATTCCCTTGTTCTGTGAAAGATGATTTGATGAGTTTCAAATGTCAAAAGAACTTTCAGGTAAATAGTAAATTGATCAGATCCTTTTAAAATTCCAAGATAGACACCCCAAACTGAGATCATTCACACCTGCCCCCCACCCCAGGCTGCTGAAAGCTAGAAATGCCAGTGGTGATGAGTCAAACTGTGTCCCACTGGCCTTCTCTGATTTCCCTTGCCCACGCTTGGGTATTGGAAAAATCAGGTAAAATGATCATAAGGTCAAGGGCAAAGCAGCCTCGAAGGGCTAATAAACCTGCAGCCCGAGGAGAGCAAAAGGGAAGAGAATGGTCCTGCCCACTTATGCTTTGATGATGTGGCCATGGAGTGACTGTGTTTGTAGGAGGTGCACCTACGAAGAAACAAGATTAATTTGACAAACATACGTAAATAATAGTGCCTTACATTTGTATAGGGCTTGACAGTTTGCAAAAGAGCTTTCATGTCCATGACCTAATTTGATTCTCATAACAGCTCATGAAAAGTGGACATTATGAACATCCCATTAAATATGAGCAAACAGAAGCTCTGCGAGGGTAAAGACCCGATCGAAGCCACAGCCCTCAAGTTAGGGCACAAGCCTGGCTCGGTTCCAGTTTATGGTTCCCTAGGTTTCTGCCACCCCAGGCACATGTCCTTCAGAGACAGCCCCTCAGAGAGCAGCTCTTGTTGATGCTCAGAACACTTCTGATATGAGTGCCCCTCTTAGAGCCAATTTCTGAGCTGTCCGAGAAAATCAATTACACCTGACTTGGCAACAAAATCTTGTTACTTAGCTTAATCATTACCTTCACCCGACTTAGCTGGCTCCTGGCAACTTGGACCTATTTCTGAAAATCAAATCCTCCTTCAAAGGTGGAAACTTTGCCAAAACTGAAGATATTCAAAAGAATGGGAAATACAGAGAAATGCCTGTAATAATGTTCACCAAATATTAATGATGAACTTTCAGGTGTTTATAAAAAATCTTTTAATATTTGTTTTTTTCTACATTACTTGAAATTGCTATAATAAACCATGTTTCATTTTAATGAGAAACAATAGAAAGAGATTTCTTAAATAAACAAAAATGTTGGAAGCAAATATGCCCAAATATTAAGAGTATCTAATTCTGAGTTGTAGATGTAGATGGTTGTCATTTGTGTGCATGTGTACGTTTTCCTTTACCCAGTTCCCCAACAATCTTTTGAGCAACGGAAGCACCACGGAATAAGTGGAAAGCCTGTCAAAAGGCTTTTCTTAAAAGAAGACCACACTCGTTTGGCTGTGCACACACCAGTGTGTTGGTGGAAAATAAATTAATAAGTTATTTTATGCTTCATTCGTAGTCCAACTGTCCAGTTGTGCCCTTTGCTCCCACCTGGAGGCAGAGGTAATCATAATATGGCCCACCTTACTCCTATGTGCAGGCAAGGCTCTTTATCCATTTGTTAGATGGTGCAGCATTCATAGTTGAGAAAGTAGCAAAGGTAAGGATAAACCTACTTCCTCCTTTCTTCTACCCTCCCCCTTACAGGTCCAGAAAACTCTGGTTTATGTCCTTTCAGTGACACAGATTAGTCTCTTGGTGATGCATTCCACACTCCTGAGGTTAATAAATGACTCTGAAGAAAAGCAAGTCATTTATCATGGGCTTTTGTGTGACCCTCAGTCCAGTCAATGAAAAAACTCTGTGCTATGGGCACTTTCAAATAAGGAATTGGCCTTATTGCCTCGTTGCCACGTGTCCCGTTAGGGCAAATGGTCTTTTTTTGGTCATTTTCATTCCAAGGCCTCCTTAGCAGCCAAGAAAAATTTTATTTGGCTAAATTTTAGCCATTAGAGTCTAGACCGTAAAGCATTCTTATACAGTCCAAGTACAAAGTGAACGACAACAGAGCTTACTTGAACAGTGGTACACCTCTCCCTGTTGGGCTACAGCTGGGACTCAGATGTGGCATTAGATGCTCCTGATGTGCCCAGCCCAGCACCCCCACCTCCCACCCACCCCACTGTCTCCTGGAGGTTTATAAACACTCTGAACTAAGAGAGAATAAGGTTGTGTCTCCATGCTCTTGTCTGAGACACACAAATGAGAAACTGGAGAACTGGGTTTTCTTCCAGCTGTGAAACTGCTTGTTCACCACTCCCCTCCCATAAAGCTACTATGGCATATTTTAGAGAGGTTCAGAAGGAAGCTTTGTTTCCTTTTTTTCTCTTTTTTTTAGAAGACAGAACAAAATAAAGACTTTAATAGGTAAAATGGATATTCTCCATTAAAGAATCTTCAAACGGATATTGTAGGTAGAAAAAAAGAACAGAGTCATAAAGTAGAATCAACAAACCTAAAAGAGCAAATGACAGACTCTGGCACAGAGACCAGAGGGACAAAGGGATAAGGAAATAGTATACAAAACAACAAAAATGCAAAAATGCAGGCACTTCTAAAAGTCACCGTGGAGTTTTCCAGAAGAGGGGATGACACAGGATCAAGTGTTGAGGAGCTAAATGTGGGCAGACAATGCACTGATGTAGGTCCTGGACAACAGGCGGAATCTGGTCAAGAGGAACAACCACATGGGAGAAATGAGAAAGACAACTTCAAGTGGAGGTCTTGCACCTCTTAGAAACTACAGGTGAAATAGTCAGGGGCCACCCTGAGCAAGTCATCCTAGATTATCCTTGACCTTTCCTTGCTATGGTCGTCAAAATGGCAGATAGGGAATAAGTGATTTCAGTAATTCAGATAGGTGTTTATGAAACTGGCTTAGTAACTATTTGTAAATAGTTAGAAAAAAAGACAAAAGAGTCTATGATGCCTCATAAAGACAATATATGAGCCCCAGGGTCAGGTGATTACTAAAAGCAATGTATTGTTAGCAAGGACCAGGGGGACCAAGAGCCCTATCGATCTCAGCCTTGGCCTAGACTTCATATGCAGTATGGTGTCCAAGTATGTGTACTTCCGTCTCAGAGAAGGGGACCCAGACAAGCTGGCCTATGTTCAGAGAAGGTGAGCAGGACAGTGAAAGCTTGGAAATGAAGCCATGGGGAGGAAACAATTGTGGGAACTAACCCTGAGAGTCTGCCTGGAGAAAAGAACTCTTAGTTGGGACATGGTTTGGATCCTCGAGATGCTAAAAGAAGTCTCAGATTTTTTTCTAGGTGGGTACGGAGAATAGGGCTGGACAGACAGGCAGAAATTCCACGGCGACAGATTTTGGTGTGATGTAAGGAAGAATTTTCTAACCTCAGAATTGTACAGCAATGCACTAGGCTTCCAACACAGCACAAGACAAATTTCCCATTACAACAAGTAGGGCTAGTCAACAATGGAAATAATGCCTCCCAAAGTGAAAGTGAAAACATTTTCAGAAAAAGGCTAGATGATCAGGTGTAAGGGAAGCAGAGAGGACATCGCACCAGGGTAAGTGTGGACACAAGAAGTGTAGGTCCAACTAGAGGAACCTGCAATTCTAAGAATAACCTTGAATTTATATTGCACTTTTTTTTTTTTAAGATTTTTTTGATGGGGACCATTTTTTAAAGTCTTTACTGAATTTGTTACAATACTGTTTCTGTTTTATGTTTTGGATTTTTGGCCCCGAGGCATGTGGGATATTAGCTCCCTGACCAGGGATAGAACCTGCACCCCCTGCATTGGAAGGTGAGGTCTTAACCACTGGACAGCCAGGGAAGTCCCTGCACTTTTCTTTCTTGGAACTTAAAGTGCCTTTACCTCTAGTCTCACAAGATTCAGTGAATCACAGAACAATGAAGCAACTTGCTTAAAATTTGTTTGCAGCCAATTTGGGATCAAAACCCTTCCTAGGAGCTCCCAGTTCGGGCCTCGTATGAGCCCCAGCAGTGATGCTGCCCACAGGGGCAGCACAGCCCTTCTGTGGGCCTGTCAATCAGCGGCCACCAGGCTCTGGGCCTCTAGGAAACACTAGGGGCCACAGAGAGCTGCAGGTTAAAGCAATTGGTTTTGTTGTTGTTTGTTAGTGGGGATGACAGAAGTGGTGCTTTGCAAAAGTAGATTTAATATTCTCAATTTAAAAATCATAATATTTATTTTGACAGTTCAAATAACATTAGAGGAGAATGATTTAGGGACTTCCCTGGTGGTCCAGTGGCTAAGACTCTGAGCTCCCAATGCAGGGAGCCTGGGTTCGATCCCTGGTCAGGGAACTAGATCCCACATGCCGCAACTAAGAGTTCACATACCACAACTAAAGGTCCTGCACGCTGCAACTAAAGATCCTGAATGCCACAACTAAAAAAAAAAGATTCCACATGCCGCTACTAAAAGATCCCGCATGCTGCAACGAATATCCCGTGCGCCGCAACAAAGACCCAGCGCAGCCACATAAATAAATAAATAAATCTTTTTTTTTTTTTTTTAAAGGAGAGTGATTAAAAATATTTCTTAAGGCATAGCTTTTAAATAATTGAAAAACATGTAGTTTAAGAAGGCTTTTTTGATAGCTTTTTTAAAATGCTTGCATTTTTTTCCTTAATGTCTTAAAAATATAAAAGGTATGAAATATTCCCTTTTAACACATAGGTACTATTTCAGTTTCTCTTTGGACGTTGGGCATAAGGCCTCACTGCCGTTCACTCTGTGATCATAGCAAGAAGAATCTGGGCCCCAGTGAGCCCGTGGGATCTGATGTATCAGTCGGAGAAGCTGAGTTTTATCATTAAAATTAAGCTGAAAACATTAAAAACAAAAAACACCAAAACCCTTCCTAGGAATATAATTCTCAGTGGTTTCTATGCACTTATACCTATGAAGCTACTTGAGTTTACCCAGAGGCAAGATACTACATAAATCCAAGGCAAGCTTTTCAGATTTTATACAGTAAATATGGGGATACTGATTTTTATGTTTTAATATGTCAATAAATTGAATCAAGCAGTCCTAATGACAAATTTGTAAAATAAAATAAATGAATGAATGCAGTTACTCTGGTTGACTTTTGGCAAGTCACTCCTGCTGTCTGGGCCCTGCTGGACCAGTGAGGATCACCTCTTCAGATCGTTCCAGCTCTGACATGTTGTACACTATCAAAGCCAGAGGCAGCTTTAAGACACGGTGCCCCAGAGAGCCAGCTAGTCCTTGACAGGGAGGTGGCTGGCAGCAGGTATGCAAGGGGAGTGGAGAACTCATGCCCTTCTTATTTTTATCAGTTGCTTATTCACACTGTTGATGAGTAAAAACCTAGATTCGAAAGCACCATATGATTCCAGTTCTCTGTGTAGAGTTAGCCTTTGGCTCTCTCTGGCACCTCTGGTATTGCCTTCCCTCCAGCAGGGCAAAGCCCCAACCTCCTCTTCTTCGAGTGACTCTCCCTGTCCCACTCCTGCCCCCTCGCAGGCCCTGAGCCCAAGTCAAAGCGCCTCTGGCAGCAATTGCAGCTCCTCAAGTGATGAACGTGACTTTAAGCCTTGTTTGCTTATAGTACTTCCCCTTTTCTTTTCCACTTTAAAAATAAATCCAGGGCTTCCCTGGTGGCGCAGTGGTTGAGAGTCTGCCTGCCAATGCAGGGGACACAGGTTCGAGCCCTGGTCTGGGAAGATCCCAAATGCCACGGAGCAACTGGGCCCGTGAGCCACAACTACTGAGCCTGCGCGTCTGGAGCCTGTGCTCCCAACAAGAGAGGCCGCGATAGTGAGAGGCCCGCGCACCGCGATGAAGAGTGGCCCCCGCTTGCTGCAACTAGAGAAAACCCTCGCACAGAAACAAAGACCCAACACAGCCAAAAATAAATAAATACATAAAATTAAAAAAAAAAAAAAGAATAAATCCAATTCATTGTGTGATGAATTGGGAGATTGGGATTGACATATATACACTAATATGTATAAAATGGATAACTAAGAAGAAACTGCTGTATAAAAAAATAAGTAAAATTCTAAAAATCAAAAAAAAAAAAAGAATAAATCCAGTTTATCTGCTTAACAGGAAATTTGCGTTAAGTCTGTCATTTCCTGGGACTTGGGTTTCTGTTTTATACAGCACTTATTGTCTCACTAGGCAGAGGCCTGTCTCTATGTGGAACAGATCTTTACAAGGAACCATGGCTTAAATGGTCATCCTGTTACTTCTCCTTCCCAAAGTTACACAGGTCTCTTATCGTTCCCCTCAGTGTTCTTTGTGGGATGCAAACTGAATGATCACCCCTACCTGATGTATTTTCTTATTCATGGTCTCCCTTCATACTTTCCCATGAGTTCCTTCCATTGTTCATTGTCTCAAATCTTCCATTTCCTCCTGCATTTCCCTCTCCTTCCATTCTCCCATGTTTGGAGGTAGCCGTCTGTCATCCTCTAGGGGTGCTACTCATGGTAGCTGCTGTCACACTCTTGAGTTTTCCTCCTTCCTTTTCAGGTACTTTAATAATTTTGTTTCCTTGTCTCTGTTCTGCCTAGTGTTGGGATGTTTTAAAGAGACAGTATTAGGACAGTGTTTTTCAAAGTGTGATTCCAAAACCAGCAGCATCCACATCACCCGGGAACTTCTTAGAAATGCAAATTCTCAGGCCCCAACTTAGACCTTTCAAGTCATAAACTCTGGGGTGGGACCCAACAATGTGTAATTCTGATACCCACCCACGGCATTATAAGGTGGTTTTGGCTGGGGACTCAGAACTACTCAAATCCTGCCCTCAAGGTTTCAGAGGAAAATGCAAGTACAGAGAATATTATCTGGGTTTTCCCCCCCACCCCAATGTCAAACTCTAGTAACTGAGGGTGAACCACACGGAGGATCCTCTTTCTCCACTACGTTAGCCTAAATAATCTAGGCTAAGGCAAGCAATCGTGCCCCTTTCTCCAAGGCTAATCTTGAGCTGAGCTCTTTCCAATTAAGTATGAGAAAAGTGTACTCCAAAATACACAGAAACTTGGTGCTACAGGTGCGGAAAACAACAGGTAATGATAAAATGTTAAAAGTCTTCCCTTCAAAATCAGGAAGAAGACAAGGATGCCCCATCACCACTTCTCTTTAATATTTTCCCAGAGGTTTTAGCCAGTTTGGTAACATAATGAAAAGATATCATAAGTGTAAGGTTTAGAAAAAAAATAAAATTATCATTAATTATAGACAACATGATAACCTTAGAATCTACATTCAAATAATTAGAATAAATAAGAGAAATTAGCAAAGTTACCAGACATATACTATATAAGTCAACTGCATTTCTATTAATCATCAATAACAGAAATATATACTTTGTAAACAGATACTATTTATAATAGAAAAAAAGTAAGTTTCTTAAAAATAGAATGAACTAAAGATGTGTGAGAACTGTACGGAAAAATTTCAAACATTATTGAAAAGCTTTTTGAAAAAACTGAAATAAATGGAGATCTCTACTGTGTTCATGGATAGTAAGACTCAATATTGTTATGATGTCATTCTCCCCAAACTGATTTATAAATTCACTGCAATCCTAATAAAAATCTCAACAGGTGTGTGTGTGTGTGTGTGCATGTGTGTACTTGACAGCAGGTGTGTGTGTTGCATGTGCACAACTTGACAAACTTCTTCTAAAATTATATGGATGAGCAACAGGCTGAGAATAGTCAATAATCCTGAAGAAGAACATGGAAGGAAGGCTCACCCTACCAGCTGCCAAAACAATACTACGCTGGAATAATCAAAACAGTTGATAATGGCAGAGAAGACAGATATTACAGAACAGAGAGCCCAGAAGCAGATTCATGCATACATGGAACTGTGATAGTTGACAGATGGCATCTGTACTGGTAGGAGAAAGGGCAGACTATGCAATAACAGTACTGGGACAACTGGTTAGCCATGTGGGAAAGAAATGAATTGGACCTGTACTCAGATCATACACAAAAATCAACTGCAAATGGCTTGAAGGTTTAAATGTGATAGACAAAATTTTTTAAAATTTAGGAGAAAATATAGAACGTCTTTATAACCCCGAATATGGAAAGATTTCTTAAACAAGTAAAAAAAGCACAAACAACAAAAGAACAAATGATAAATTCAACTATATTAAACTAAGAACTACCATTCATAAAAAGACCCTATTAAGTGAAAAGATAAGTTGCAAAAAGGAAGAGGATAGTTGTAACAATATAACTGAAATAGGAGTGGCATCCAGAATATATAGCATTCTTATTGTAAGAAAAATAGAAACCTCCCAATGGAAAAACAATGGGCAAAAGACATCAACAGACATTTCACAGAGGAAAAAACTGAGTAGACAAGGAAAGAAACATATACACATTTGTAAACAAATTAAAACCACAACACTTTGGCAACAACTCAACTCTTGGAAATGATGTGAATAAATGAGAAGTTGCATACGCTAATGATGGAAGTTTGAATTCGTAAAATCACTTTGCAAATCCATTTCACATTATCTAGTAAACATGAAGATGTCCATACTCTAAGCCCAGCCCTTCTTCCCCTGGGTAGAATGCACTAGAGATTTTTGCACATATGCCAAGGAGTCATGTACAAAAATATTTATAACAACATTTTATTTTTTACAACAGCAGGAAACTGCAAGTACTAGTTGCTGGTCGACAGGAGAATATATAAATTTTAGAACGCTTGTACAATGAAATTCTATACAGCAGTGAAAATGAATGAGCCACAGCTATAGTCATTAACATGGATTACTCTCACAAATAAAATATTTTAAAAAATGTACATTGAAGAAGAATGCAAAGAACATGACTCCATTTGTACAAAATTCAAAACAATGCAAATTAAACAATGCATTGTTTAGGGATACATAGGTGTTTCTCATATAAGGTAATATATGTATTTAAAAAAAAAACCTCTCTCATCCTACAAAACCATGCATTAAAAGTAACAGACTTAAAAGCTTTTGCACAGCAAAGGAAACCATAAGCAAGACAAAAAGACAACCCTCAAAATGGGAGAAAATATTTGCAAATGAAGCAACTGACAAAGGATTATTCTCCAAAATTTACAAGCAGTTCATGCAGTTCAATATCAAAAAAAAAACAACCCAATCCAAAAATGGGCAGAAGACCTAAATAAATATTTCTCCAAAGAAGATATACAGATTGCCAACAAACACATGAAAGAATGCTCAACATCATTAATCATTAGAGAAATGTAAATCAAAACTACAGTGAGATATCACCTCACACCAGTCAGAATGGCCATCATCAAAAAATCTACAAACAATAAATGCTGGAGAGGGTGTGGAGAAAAGGGAGCCCTCTTGCACTGTTGGTGGGAATGTAAATTGATACAGCCACTATGGAGAACAGTATGGAGGTTCCTTAAAAAACTAAAAATAGAACTACCATACGACCCAGCAATCCCACTACTGGGCATATACCCTGAGAAAACCATAATTCAAAAAGAGTCATATACCACAATGTTCACTGCAGCTCTATTTACAATAGCCAGGACATGGAAGCAACCTAAGTGTCCATCAACAGATGAATGGACAAAGAAGATGTGGCACATACATCCAATGGAATATTACTCAGCCATAAAAAGAAACGAAATTGAGTTATTTGTAGTGAGGTGGATGGACCTAGAGTCTGTCATACAGAGTGAAGTAAGTCAGAAAGAGAAAAACAAATACCATATGCTAACACATATATATGGAATCTAAAAAAAAAAAAAAAGGTCATGAAGAACCTAGGGGCAGGACAGGAATAAAGACGCAGACCTACTAGAGAATGGACTTGAGGACACGGGGAGGGGGAAGGGTAAGCTGGGACAAAGTGAGAGAGTGGCATGTACATACATATATACACTACCAAATGTAAAACCGATGGCTAGTGGGAAGCAGCCGCATAGCACAGGGAGATC
The DNA here is from genome assembly GCF_028021215.1 of Eschrichtius robustus. Lineage (NCBI taxonomy): Eukaryota > Metazoa > Chordata > Mammalia > Artiodactyla > Eschrichtiidae > Eschrichtius > Eschrichtius robustus. Next base: position 78,877,751 of record NC_090829.1, read on the forward strand.
AGCTCGGTGCTTTGTGACCACCTAGAGGGTTGGGATAGGGAGGGTGGGAGGGAGGGAGATGCAAGAGGGAAGAGATATGGGGATATATGTATATGTATAGCTGATTCATTTTGTTATAAAGCAGAAACTAACACACCATTGTAAAGCAATTATACTCCAAAAAAGATGTTAAAAAAAAAAAGTAACATATTATGGACTGTTTTCCTATGGAAAAAATGAAAAAAAACGCTATATCACTTTGTAAACTGAATATTAATAACACCAATAAAAACCCTAATAAACAGAATATTAATAAAACCAATAAAACCCCTAATAAACACATTAGTATAATCACAACATACATTGCACTCTTAATAAATAAATAATACTGCAAATATGAGAAAAGAGGAAGATAGCTTCTTAGGAGAAGGTTTAAGAAAGGTTGAGGAAGCTGCCTTAGGACAAAATGTCTGACGATCAAGGCATGTGTAACAAGCACTTCCCACACAGGGTATGAGGCCAAAGTGAGCCAAGAGAACAACTTGGAGTGGATGAGCTTTGGAACAGAGATTCACAGCTTGCTGCATTCAGCTGTGTCAGTGCACTCTGTGTCAGCTGCTGCTCCTTGGTGATGCACATTTACATGTGGGTAAAAATACTGTATAAGCAATGTGACTCCTGTGTATATTGACACAATCCCCTTATTTACTGATTGCATATGAACCAATGTGCATTACAGTAACACCAAGTTGTAGCATAATGAACTGAACGTATGTATCTCATAAAACTATAAGGCAAGGGAATGTGAAATACAAATTTGGGAGTGGTTACCTCTTTGGAAAAAGGAGTAGGACTTGACTAGAGGCACATACGGGCTCCAAAGAATTAATTTTCTTAAGCTGAATTATAAGTACACAGGTATCCATTTTATTATTATTCTTTAAACTGTAATATAACTGATCTCTGATATGAATGACAGATTTCATAACAAGAAGCCAGGCAAAGGATGTTTGATGTTTTCATTGTAAACAGTAGGAAAATATAAAATAAACAATCAAAAATTGAAGTTATTTATGTAATTTACTAAGAAAAAAACTAAGATTTTTCTTTGTTTAAAAACAAAATTTGCTAACTGTAAAATATGCAAACAATGTAGAAAAGTATAAAGAAGAAATCAAAAGAAACAGAAAATGAAAAATCATCCAAAAAGTTCATCATCAAGAGACTTCCTTTTGCTGACTCTATACAGACGTACATCTATAATTTTACAGAAATGGGATCATCTTATACATTCCGGTCTGCAACCTAGTTTATTTATTGCTATAAATACAGAATAATCATATTCAATGACTTTATAGTAGTATATATGAGTCAAAATGTACATAGCCAGTCATCTACTGCTGGGCATTTAAGATATTTCTTATTTTTTTACTATTACAAACATTTCAATTAAGCTAGTTTCAAATACTTCTTTAACACTTGCCAGAGATCTTCTTAGGATTCATTCCCAGAGGTGGAAATTAATGCTCTGTCACGAACTCTTTTTTTGGTTAGTCAGGGATAATATATATATATATATATATATATATATATGTATCTTATAGAGGGAATGCTAATTAATGTTTTGTTTTAGTATTTTATTTTCTGAGGTTAAACTGTTCCTTCTACAACTGATTAGGTCCTAAAGAAAAAGGCACGAGTCAGAAAACTCCACACCCCTCTCAGGACAGTGTGTGGTAGAACTTTTTTTTTTTCCATTAAAGAATTGAATTTATTCTTTTTTTTTTTTTTTTTTTTTTGGAACTTGGTTTTAAAATACCTGAAACAACGCTTCAGGGAAGGCCCAGATCAAAGGCTGAAATGATCAGACCAAGGATTACCAGCTAAATGGAGAATATACAATAAGTCCCCTATCCATGAACGAGTTCCGTTCCGAGAGTGTATTCGTTAAGTCCAACAAAGTTAGCCTAGGTACCCAACTAACACAATCAGCTATATAATACTGTACTGTACTAGGTTTATAATACTTTTCACACAAATAATACATAAAAAGCAAACACAAAACATAAAGAAAACACTTTTAATCTTACAGTACAGTACCTTGAAAAGTACAGTAGTACAGTACAACAGCTGGCATCCAGGGGCTGGCATCGAGTGAACAGGCAAGAAGAGTTACTGACTGGAGGAGGGAGAGGAGGTGGGAGATGGTAGAGCTGAAGGATCGTCAGCAACAGGGGACCGAGGGCAAGATGCAATTTCACTCACTCCTGACGTTGATGGAACGCACGTTCACATCTTTGAAAGTTCGCAACTTGAAGGTTCGTATGTAGGAGACTTACTGTAAATAGATAAGAGACAGACAGATGGGCCCGATAGAAACAGAAAAGGGGAATACAAAGGGGTTGATGAAACAAGCAGCAGAGAGATGATGAGAGTGGTGAGAGCAGAAAGAAAAGCTGAGGCAAGAATGAGGGCACTTTGCAAAGATGCCTTGAGGTCTGAAAGAAGGAGAGGCAGTGTGATGAGTGCAGGAGATCAGTGTGAGTCAATGGCACAGGCAATTGGGAGGCGACCTAGTCAGGACACCAAAGCACACTGGGCTAATGAGAAAAAAATGAATGAAAACCTACATTAAAAAAAAAAAAAAGAAACTGCAAAGATAAACTCAGTGTCTGGAGAAATGCTTGTTTGTGGGGGAAATTATAAATATAAAATGGGAGCACAAGTAAATGTGAACAAAGACTGCATGTTCAAACAACATGCAGCCATTTTTCCAATTAAAAAGTAAATAAGTAAATACAAAATTTAAAAAAACCCTCAATGTCAATTTAAAAAGTAATTATTACATATGAAAAAGGATACAAGAAGAAAATAAAAATCAGTCTTAATTCTATCTCCTTTATCTCACGACTCTTCGCAGTTTTTATATATGCTACATATCTGAAATCCTATAGTATGTTACTTGTTACATCATGAACACATTTCTATGCCACCAAATATTCTTTTTTCCAAATAATTTATAATGACTGCTTGGTAGTTCACTGTTTCTATGTATCATACTTAATTTAGCCAATTCCTTTCTGTTGGACATGGAGCCTGTTTCAAATTTTTCATTTTATGAATATTGCTGCCCTGAACTTCCTTAGGGTTAAGTCTTTACACATACTAATGATTATTTCCTTAGCATAAGTTCAGGCATGGAAATTGTTAGATTAAAGGATAAGAACATTTTTAAAGCTTTTAATATGTATTGCCAAATTGCCCTCCAGAAAGGGTGTACCCATTTATACTGTCACAGTGATGTATGTGAGAGCTTTTGGCAAAATCATTATATTTTTTGAAGGATGGAAGAAAGCTCCCAGAAACTAAATTTTGACTATGAGCTTTGGAATTATGTGACATAGGTTTGTATCTAGCCTGTTCCACTTACTGGCCATAAGACCTCAAGCAAGTCAGTTAACCTCCTAAACCTCAGTTTCCCCATCATATTGGGATAATACCTAACTAAAGTTTTTGACAGGATTAAACGAAACAAGGTATAAAAATGCTTAGCACCATGCCTAATACATTGGAAACACTAAAGAAACAGTAAAGGGCAGTCCTCAGAAAGACTTTTTTTCCTAGGGTTTCACTCTGAAGGCATCCAAGAAAATGGAATGAGGCCCCAAGGGGAAGGAATTGAGGCCCCAGGAGACACTGAAGGAGAGTATCAGGATCACCACCGAGCTGGCTCATAACCATGGGTCACAAAAAGCCACCTGAATGGGAAAACTAATTGAATCTAAAATCATGTACTAGTGCAGGTGTCAGTTTAGCAGTGTAGCTCCACGAGGCGGACACAACCAATACTTTCATCTAATGGACAGGGAGGAAATGAAAGCAACACGGAAATCTCACCCTTTCGCTACGAGGCCCAGTTGCTCTGCAGACCCCTTACAAGTTTTGGGAAAATTACAAAAGGAAGCTTACAAGGCCTGAGATGTGTAAGCTATCAGAGTGGGTTGATAATACCAACCAAGCAATATCAGGAATGATGACCTCAGAAGGAGGAAGTGAGAAATGAAGGGAGGGAGAAGAGGAGGAAGAGGAGGGAAAAGGGGAGGGGAGGAGAAAGGAGAAAAGAACCAAAGTGTACAGACCAGGTGAATGTGTCCCACTGTACTGGCCCTAGGAGGTTTCATTAGGGGGGAAGTGACTCCGAAGATGTACAAGTTAGGAGTGGGCAAGTGAGAACTTCTTGACATATACTTGAATGAAGACAAGGATGGAGAGTGAAACTCTTGTTTCACTGGGAAGTAAACACATGAGGGGTGTCTGGAAACCCTCAAGAAGAACCAAGGGTTTAAGGGCACTGCAGGTGCTTTGCTGCCCAGTGCACGGCCGCATGGAAACCTTCCTTCTCATGATACTGTGGAACAACAGGGCAAACACCAGCAAACCACCCACAACTGCACTGCAGAGAAGGGGATTAAGAAGGGTTCAGCCTGGCTTATTTTTCACCTTCTCATTGATGTGGCTTGATTTTACCATATTAGGAAAGGACAAGGTAGAGACTGGGGGGATAGGAAAGGAGAAGAGTAGGAAGGGGAATAAGGGAGGCAATCAGTCCCCACCATGGCTATTCCAAGGGCGACCGAGAGATGCAAGGGATGGGCCCTTCCTTCAAGGAGTTCCAAGTCCGGTTAGGAAGACAAAATCCTTTGGTATGAAAATGCAAACACATATGATAAATGGCCAGATAAGAACAAAAGATGCAGAGGGGTGTGGGCTATGGGCAGGGTATAGCTAGGAAAGCTTCCTGGCATAGAAGGCCTGGATGGGATCTGGACAGATTCTGAGGTGAGGGGTGTTCCACATTGGGGAGCTAAGCAGCTGGGACAGGACTGAGAAAGCATGTCACTGGAGACTTGGTGACACGTACCACTGTGTGAAAGAGGTAGGACAGTAAAATGGAAAGTAAATTGTTCTTCCCACTTACTGGGAGTCCTAGTACTTCAGTTTTCTCACCTCTAAAACTAGGATAATAATGCCCTCTTTTCAGGGTTGTTGAAAGGGTGAAAACATGATATGAACAGAGCACTAACACAGTTACTGGTACACGACAAGTGCTTTGGAAAGTGATAGATAAGTTTATTATGTTACTACTCCTGGACATAAAAGCACAGCACAGAAATAAGAGGACAGGAGAATGAGAATATAAAAAGCAAGTTGAAGATTTCCAGAAATGAAAATGTTCACATTAAAAAGGGACAACGTAAGGGGTGTTAAAAATTAAGGCATAAATGTAAAATAGATAGCTAGTGGGAAGCAGCCGCATAGCACAGGGAGATCAGCTCGGTGCTTTGTGACCACCTAGAGGGGTGGGATGGGGAGGGTGGAAGGGAGACGCAAGAGGGAGGAGATATGGGGATGTATGTATACGTATAGCTGATTCACTTTGTTATAAAGCAGAAACTACCACACCATTGTAGAGCAATCATACTTCAATCAAGATGTTAAAAAAAAATTAATTAATTAATAAAAAAAAAATTAAGGCGTGACAAGACCTGAATAGGATCTTACTGTAAGTTGAAGGGAGTTTTGCCCTAACTCATGGATTGTGCAAGAATGAACTGCTGTTGGGTTTGACTGATTGTAGATGGGTTGTGGTGTGGTGTATCTGAAGGCTACTGAATGCAACTTACAATGCTTAATAAAAACCTTTATTCTTTCAGTATATAAAAAAAACTAAGGCGTGGATTACAGCAGGGCTACCTAATGTGTGGTCCACGGGTCAGCATCACCAGCATCAGCTTGGGAGCTGCAAAACGGCGGACTTCTCTCCACACCTACTTAACCAGAATTTCTGGGGGTGGAGCTCAGCAATCTGCAGGTTAATAATATCCCCATCTTAAAGTGTGAAAGCCCTGGACTGGAGGATGTGGAAAAGTTTCTTGGCCAAGAGATTAGCTCAAAGTAGATATACCTGATTCCAGTTAGCTTTGCCCTCAAAATTAATCTTTTCACATGTGCAAGAGGGTTATTAATTTATAAAGAGAACCTTAGAGATTCTACAAGGAAAGTGAAACTATGAAAAAGAGTTAAGATTCAATCTTAATTATAATAGTAGAGAATAGTCACAGTAAGTGGGATAAAGTTATGTTAGTTTACGTTATTCTATCACGTTCTCCTGATCATAAAGTTCTAAAAAACCTTTACGTTTTTAGAGCTTTGAGGATTTTAGAATTGTAAACCTATATCAATTCATTTAAGTCACAAAACTACCCTGTTGGGATAGGTACTCTGGTCATCCCCAGTGTATAGATGAGGAAAGTGAGAGGTGGAGAGGTGTCTAAGCTTAAAGGCTAATAAGTGGCAGAGCCAGGATTTGAAGCGAGGCGGTGAGACTCCAGGTCCATGCTTCTAGCTGCTAGTCTGTGCTGTTTCACCCCCACCATAAATGACTTACCCATTCCCTGACTATTGGGCACAGTGGTTGTTTCTAGTGTTTCAGGTTCATTAATAAACACTGTGAAGAACATATTTGAGTATAAGTTTTTAACCATATTTCTGATGATTTCTTTAGGATAGAGTTCCAGAAATTGAAATCCTTGGTCAAGGGTGATCAACAATTTTAAGGCAATTGTTTTCCAGACAATATGTTAAGAGGGTAGCCATTTCCTTACTCCACCTTCATTATCTTTAAAGTCTTTGTATTCTTGATCAACAAACTGGTATATCATTCTAAAAATTCTTACTTCTTTTGTCGAGTCAAAATATTTGTATATGTTCACCAACCATGTGCTTTTCCTCATTTGAAAAGTGTTATAGCCTTTGCCCATTTTTCTGAAGCCATGGTTTTAAATTCTATGAACTCTTTAGATACTGAAACTTTTAACCATCTGGCATACTTGCTGCAATAGTTTTTAGTTTATTTTCCTTTTAATTTAATTATGACTTTTTATACGTAAGTATTTTAAATGTTTTAAATGCTTATGTAATACAATCTATCAAAATTTTCCTTTATGATTCTCTGTTACTTTCTCACTTTGAAAGAACTTCTTCATTCTCACAAAAAATATCCTCTGCTTTCCTCCCCACACCCCAAAATAGAAACTTTCCAAACTTCAAGTTTTAACTCGAAGTTACTATTTGAGGATATTTACAGTAAGACTCATTTTTTCAGAGAGCTAAACAAGTTATGTGTGTTCATTTTTTTCAGGTGGATATTCCTTGAGTTCCACAAAACCTGTATAGGATCGAGAGTCAGATAGTGGGAAGAGCAGAGGGCTAGAGATAGAGTCAGGAGCATTAACCAGGTCTGTCATTTATATTATTTATAGCTGTGCTTTCTCTGGCAAGTCACTCTACCTTTCAGTGGGCTGGTTTCCTCATTTGTAAAAGATGACACCTAGCCTGCCCATATCCCTTATGAGTGCTTTGTCAGTCACTTACTGCCATACCAGCCTGTGTATTAGACTTGTTCATTCAGTATGCTCCTCCAATGTACCAGGCACTATGCTGGATTCTGGGGTTTCAGTGTTAAATAAGACATGCTGTCTGTGCCTGATGACCTCGAACAATGTGTATTAGCTCAATGAGTCCTTTAACAATCTGTGAGGTAGATAATATGAATAACCCCAGTTTACAGATAAGGAAAGTAGGGCATAGAGTGATTGAACAACTTGCCCAAGGTCACACAATTGGTAAGCTGTAGAGATGGGACATAAGCCCAGGTAATCTAACTACAGAGCCCAGACTTTTAACCAATGTACTGCACTGCCTCTCCTAAGATAAGGCTGAAAATTGGCTGATGATGGCACAGAGCCAAACTTTATTTGGAATATTTTCAGTTTTAAGAGTGCAGAAAGAAAAGGTCACTTGGCCTCCTCACTACCTTCCTCTCCTGATCACTTAGCACAAAAGGTGCCCTGTGGACGTAAGGATGAGCAGACCTGGATCCTGACCTGAAGGTGCTCATGATCTGATGGACTTGTGGTCTGAAGCTGTGATGGAGAACCTCGGCCTGAGGGTTCCCCTCTCGCCAACTCTTTCAGATCAACTGGCACCCCCTCCTCTCCCTGGCCACCCTCTTCTGCAAGGGCTACCAGACTGGAGATCTGGGTACCACAGCTGGCATCTCTGAGTGAACGGTGCCAACATAATGCCTGACACGCAGTTGGAACTCAACTGATGCTTGTTGAACTAAACTATGTCAAATTATAGAACATTTAGAGAGACTCTGAGGATATGATCATTCTTTCAACCATCAACCTCTATTATGAGGAGAAAAACAAAACTTTTTCTCCCCTAAGGGCAAACAGTTCACAGTTATTAGGGGGAACAATTACAATCTCTTTGAGCCTGCTTCTTTCTTTCTACATGAAAAACAACAATTTAAACAAGAAACATGCATGTTAGGAACTCCACCAACAAAGACACATGGGTGAAAGAAGTCAAATAATTCCATTTTTCTTTGATAGTAATTTTGCTTGTGTGTATTGAAAGATTTGTTGAAAGAAGAATATCTAAAATTAGCTTCCTCTCTGCAGGTATCATATTACCTTTGCCCTCATCACTGATAAGCATTCCCTGAGGGTGGAGGAAAACAGGTTTCCAACCTGGTTCCCCGGGGGGTGGGGGGATGGGAGGGGGGTGATCAATCATAGATGAGAAATACATAAAAGCCAATTAATTCAGGTTACTTAACCTAAGAAACCTTCATCCTTCCTGCTTTTTCCATGTAAGGATAAGCCTCAGAGACGAGCAGGGGCAAAGGATACGGGCCAGGTAAGCAGCTACCATATGCCAAGCACTGTGTTAAGCACTTTCCATATATAGTCCATTTAAACCTCACAACTACCCTTTGGAGGAAACTTTACCTCAGATTTATAGATATCAAAGGGATAGCCACCAGTAAAAACTGAGGCTCACAGAGCTTAGATATATTGCGAAGGTCACAGAGATGGAATGTCCACTTTTTTTTTTTTACTTTTATTTGCATTTATTTTTTGTGGCATTTATTCCCGGGCCATAAGTTTTTGTTTCTTCAGTTTCTTCTGGCATATCTTTTTCTTCTGTGCAATGTCCTCTTCTGGTTTAGGAACAAACTGTTATTTTTCAGTAAGGATCATCTCAATGTGGCAGAGAGAGTTCATGTATGGGTTGATCCAACCATGATCTCTGTAAGTCCTGTGCCGCATCTTGGGGGCTTTGTTCACCTGGATGTGCTCAATGACCAGAGAATCTACATCTAAGCCCTTAAGTTCAGCATTACTCTCTGCATTTTTGAGCATGTGCAGTAAAAATACAGCACTCTTTCTGGGCCACTGACCCTGCATCCAGCCCCACTGTTTGGCCTGGGCACACCTACCAACTCCACCATTGTAACGACGGAATGGCACACATTGCTTCTTTGAAGTGACATCCTTCACATACTTGGTGGCTTTTCGGATATGCATACCCTTAATGGCCTGGGCAGTTTCACGAGTGTTCTTAAAGTGAACATGAAGATTTGAACATCTTGACTTGCATGGTTTTGTGGGGTTTTCTGGGTCAGGTGAATAGCGAACCATTTTTAGAGGTCACCTCAGGCTGCTTATCGGAAAAGGGAAAGTCCACTTTTAATCAAATTCTAGACTGTCCATGGCAGAAGCAGACCTTTTTTTCCCCTCGTTTCACATTTTGCCACCTCACTCATTGGCCCTGCCTAATTTAAGGTCTGTTCATTTCTGTGGCTTCAAGTAATTAGACAGTTGTTCAAGCAACTGAATCCAAGAGAACCACATTCAATCAACATTTCCCAGGATCCACATTTGGGGGGTACAGGCATAAAGCTCCCAGCAACTTTTCAGCAGACACTATCACATATGTCTGGATTATTTTCTTATGAATGGACAAATGTGGTTACCAAGACTACACTGTATTATAAAGTAGGGACCACCTAAATCCTCTAATTCTCACTGACTTTAATAAAGGCACCTTGGCCAGAGGTTATTGGATTGTGGGAGGACACTTGAGAAAAAAGAAGGAAAAATTCAGTCATGCTAGTGTCAGGCAAGAATTGAACCAAAAGTACCAGGCATGAGTGAGGGTTATATGTGCCACATTATGACAATGGCAAATGGATGAAGTCTAACGTTCGTCCACCTTGAACTAAAAGCCTCCCAGAAATGAGAGAGAGAGAGAGAGAGAGAGAGAGAGAAAGAGAGAGAGACAGGATGAATGAATGAATGAAATTTGTTGTGGATGAACTAGACCTTCCTGATCCTATTTAATGTTATGAGATGGAAGTTGTCAAGGGGTCTCCTAAATTAGAAAGACAGCTTTTTTCTGGTACCAATCATTGAGTCCTCAGTATATAAGCACTTCCTAAATATCTGATCCCCAGTTCTGCTTGACACCTGGCTTCCTTTTGTTTATCCTAAGAACACTTGGATGACAGTACCAAAGGATGACAGACCAGAATCCCACTTGTCACAGCTAATGAGTAATTGAGTTCTGTGGTATTTACCTTGCAGACATCTCAAGCATTTGTCTCCTTTTCTCCATGCCTATGGCCACCATGGTTCAGGCCATCATCACCATCATCTGAATGGTTATAATCTCTTTAAATGGTTGCTCTCCACCAAACTTATCCCCCTTTAACCCAGTATCCACATGCAGCCAGAATGACAGCGTTCTAAACAAAAATGCTCACTAAGTCACTTCTCTACGTAAAACCCTCCAGTGGCTCCCTTTGCCCCAGGATAAAAAATGAAAATAACAGCCAACAACAAGTGGGTGCATAATGTGCCAGGTACTCCATGACTTAATCCAGTTCTTGCAGCAACTTTATGAGAGAGATACAACCTTCGTTACCATTACTTATTGAGGCTAAGTGACTTGACCAAGACCCCACAGCTAGAAAATGGCAGAACCATGACTCATACCTGGGACTGTCTGAGCTTAGAGCACATACTTTAATCACAATGCTATCGGTGTGATGGCATGCAGGTTCTGTGACCTGGCCTGCCCGCCACTCCAGCCTCATCTCTTCATGAGACCCTCTTTGCTCTTTATGCTTCAGCTCTTTGAGACACTTGCAGGTCCTGGACCTTGACACTGTTTCATGCGTGTCTTTGTTTGTTTTGGCACATGGATCCCTCTTCTATAATGCCTTCTCCCCTCTGTCTATCTTGTGGTATGTCTCATCTTTCAAGATTCAGCTCAAGTGTTAACTCCTCCATGAACCTTTTCTGGACCCCTCCTCTCCTTTTCTAGTAGAATTGACCACTCCCCTTCCTTATGCATCACTGTACCTTAGTTATGCTTCCATTATAGCAACCACAATGCTTTCCTACCCTTACATAGACAAGTATGACTCTCTCCTCTTACACTTTTGTGAATTCCTTAAATGCTGGGACTGACTCTTACTAATCCATTTGACCCACAGTATCTAACAGAGTGCTAGGCATATTAAAGGTTCACTGTAAATATTGTTGAATGAGTAAAAATATTTGCACATGAAATATGATGCTTGGTCAAAACTCACCATGCCACTATATTGTGAGATTTATGATAATTTTACTTACAGCATCAATGCAATTAGTAATTTTTTTCTTTACCTAAGGACTGTATATGAAACTTTGAAGAGGTACATGCAGCTTTAGGGTAACTAAAACTAGAGCAGTGGATAGGGGTGGAGAGAAGACACTGTAGCTGACCTGCCACACCTGTTTTCACCTGGGAAAGTATTCAGTGACAACAATGAGCTATCACCATACAAGCCAAATTTGGTATGGGAGTTATGTACATATCTACCTTAGAAATATGGATGATTCACATTTGAACCACAATGCACAAATTTTATTGTGCACAATAAACTAAACTGACAAGAGTAAAATGAATCTAAACATTTAATTTAGAAGCAAGAACAACAATAATGGAAAACCATGACCAACTCAGGGCAGTACAAACAATGCTGTGATAACAAAGCATCCTTCCCCCAAATTCCAGAAATTCCAACTCTACATGTGTGCATATGCAGTATTGCAAACACTACACCTGGCTTCTTGATTACTGGTAGCCAAATGGAATTCCTAACTGATACATTCTGGTCCTACCTCAAAGCCATATATATCCCCAACATTCCCACTTACCCTTGAATCTCAGCTCAAGGGAAACCTCCTTGAGAAAGCCTTCCCTGATCTCAGAGGACAGTGTGTATACATCCTCAAAGACCTTTATTTCTTTCCTTTAGAAAGCTTATCTTAGGGACTTTCCTGGTGGCGCAGTGGTTAAGAATCTGCCTTCCAACTCAGGGGACGAGGGTCTGATACCTGGTCAGGGAACTAGATCCCACATGCATGCAGCAACTAAGAGTTTGCATGCCACTAAGCAGGCTGTGAGCCGCAACTAAGACCTGGCGCAATCAAAATAAATAAATAAAATAAAATAACAATGAAAAAAAGAAGGAAAGCTAAAAAAAAAGGAAAGCTTATCTTAGTTTGTAATTACATATTCAATACTTAGTTATTTTACTAATGGTGGCCTCCCCAAAGCATCTGTAAACTCCAGGAGATCAGAGACCTTGCCTGGTTTTATTCATCATTTTTCTCCCAGTGATTGGTACATAGCCAGGCATTCTGCAAACATTTTGAATGAACGAATGAATGATGAATGATTCCTTCACGTCTTACTTACTCATTATTGCCTTGTTCTAAGAATTACACCCGATTCCTTACCAGTCTCAAGCTGGTACTCAGTCCATCCCTCTTCATTATTCCCCTACCCTACCACAAGGCTCAGTCCTTATTTTCCAATCCTCTCCTCTCCCAATCCTTCATTTAAAAAGGTTCTTAGAAGTGGCAGCTTCTAACCAACCTGAACTTCCTGAACTGTGTGGGATCCAGGTCAAGGTCATACAACATGAAAAAATGAACACAGCAAAGGAAAACGTAGTGACTGGAGTAGCTATTAGGTTATTTTAAGCAGTCTACACAACTCCTAAAAAACTCTATTAATTCAGGAAAAATAATTTAAACCACTTCTATTTTATCACATAGACAAAAGTGGGTTGATTTGCTGATTTTTTTCCCCACTTCTCAGTATGTTTTGGCCTTGCATAGAAAAAGTCTTGGAAAGTAGTTGATTGTGTTGGTTGATGGCAAGAAGTAAGCTGCATGTGTGGTCTGCTGGCCAAATTATCTGGAGGTTGTTCCTAAATGACAGGGCCCCGCTTCCAGGATTCTTCTCCTCTTAAGGGTCTTGGCCTGTTCCTCTCTTTCTAATCCCCTGATCCCCTCTAACTCCTTCTTCTATATCTTCCTCTCCCCCCTTGTCTACCACAAAGGTATGTTCCTGAGCCCCTTCACAAATATAAAACATCCACCCTATGAGATTGCTGCTGATGAAAAATCCTATGCCTGTTACTTTGCTGGTCCTAGGTGAAGGCAGCAGAGATAATGGGAGGTATGATTGGCAAAGTTCTGCTTTCAGGAATAGGAACTAGTGAAGTGTTAATTTCTGGAAATCTAGAACACTTTAGGAAATTTCCTTCATTAATTTTCCTCAGTACCAGACTCTACTTAAACTGCATTTGCAAAGTCCAGTTTAAGGGAAAGAACAGGTAGTACAGAATTCGTCAGGGGCTCTTCCCCAAAGCTCCTTTCTTTGAATCTCTGGGACAGTTAAGACAAGTAAAAGAAATGTCCGCTCGGGAGTGGGCTCCCTACCCCAAGGGCCACCCGGGTGAAAGACTTTTGAAGAGAGCAGGGGTGGGACCAGCGAGGAACGCTGGAGATTAAGGGATGCGGCCAGTGGCGGTGACGTCATTTTCTTTTGGTACTTTCATTAGGCAGGAGGTGAGATAACGAATCAAAGGGAGGGGACGGAAGAAGTAGAGTTGAAAAAGATATGGGTAAAAAACAAGGAAGGTATAAATAGACATAAATGCAAGTATAGGAATATCTCTAGAAGTTAAACTTGCATTATTTGATTTTTTAAAAAATCATCTATTTAAACTATAATTTATTGATTAAAAAATAATATAAGATTCCATCAAACTGGTACTTCTTTTTTCTCCCCAAGGTATATAGCGGCTGGTGATAAAGCCCCGGGACTGACACCTTAGTTTGGTGTCACTGAGACAAGGTCCCCAAGGCAGCTGGAGGCTTGGGCCAAGGATCCTGCTAGGGGACTCATGGCCCAGAAGGATGGGTGCTGACGCTGTAGCCTTCCTTATGCACACACGCTAGAAAACTGCCCGTTCCCTTGTTAACACACGGAAAGGGAATACTTTCTGATTGTGTCACAGGCAGAAACAAGGCGGAGGCACAAGACGCTACCCAGAAGCCGCGTCTTGGTGCGCATTCCCGTTCATCCGCGAGGGCGACCCACTGCCCCTTCTGAGGACCGGTGAGCCCTTGGTCCGGTAAGGTGGACCCTGACTTCCCCCACGCCCCACGCCCAGTGTTCCGAGGCCTGAGCTGCGCCAGCGTGCGCCCTTCGCTTAGCCCCCAGCCCGCGGCCCCCAGGCCCGTCACTGCCCCTCCCCCACTGGGGCCCTTTCTGACCGCCCTCGCGGCCCCTGGTCCAGGTTACCTGGCGCCCCGGCCCGGGCTGCCTCACCGCGAGCAGCGCCAGCCCGTCGGCCGTGGGTTTCCACAAGGCGCGCTCAAGACGGCGCGCGGGGTCGGTTCCCGAAGCCAAGGTCACGGTCTCGGAGAGGCGCTCGTCCTCGGGTATGTCCAAAGCAGCCCCCGCAGACCCTCTGGGCGGCAGCCGCTGCCCCGGCCTCGGAGCTCCGCCCCTCTCCCGCTCCCGCCCCCTCGGGGTCCCCGACTGCCGAGTCCAGTTCCCCTCGGAGCCGCTCGCGGGCTGCTCTTCAACCCTCCACCCCGGGCAGCTCCGGTTCCCTCACCGGCTTCCCAGGTCGTGCTGAGCGGACTCCGCTGGAGCCAGGCGCCGAGGGCCACGCGTCGGGTCTGGTTCTCGGGGCGGCGGGCCCCGCGCTCGCGTCCTCTCCTGTTCTTTCCGGTGCCGCGCTGGGAGGTCCCGGACCCCAGATCCTGCTCCCGAGGTTGGAGAGACCCCCACTTTCCTCCTCCTCCTTGGAGATGGAAAGAGGCTTAAGAGGTTGGGGGCCTACGACTCCTCCAGCGTTCTCTGTGCTCTGTGCTAAGAGTGGGAAACTTTTTTTTTCCGATAAAAGGCCAGAAAGTCACGGTAAAATAAATACAAATCGCGTACCAAGATTCTTACTCATTCTGCAAGACTCAGGTCAGGTGCTGCCTACGTTGCGAGATCTCCTCGGTGCTTGCAAACAGCTCCCTCCTTCCACTCTCTTGCGCGAAAGGGCGCTTCGGTCTTCCCTGGTCAGAGGCAGACACCTGTTGCCTGTCGTTTCCTCTGCCCGACCTGACCGTGCGCTCCTTGAAGACCGCGACTCGGCCTGCCCTGCTCATCCCTGTACCCAGTCCCTGGCACGGCACCTGCCACCTATCAGGGGATCGAATACTTTATGAATAAGTGGGAAATTGATTTCTTTTGTAAACAGCCAGTTATTTCTTTTTATCCTCAAATAACACATACTCCTTTGGGTGAGCAATTTGCTAGTCTCTATAAAGAGCCACAAAAGTTGTTATCCTCTTTGATGCATTAATTCCATTCTTGGGGAAATTTCCGGAACAAAATAATACTTATGTGCAGATGTTCGTAGCAGGATCTTTTATTACAGAAAACAATAATTTAAAAAACCACAAAAAGAAAAACAAAACAAAACAAAAAAACCCACAAAAAGCAAAGAAACAAAGTCAAACTGTCAACAATAGGAAATTGGTAAAATAAATTATGGTAGGGTAACTAAATGAAATATTATACAATCGTTAAAATGAGAAACATCAAGGCAGGAGTGCCTCAAAATGTTTTTAGAACAAGGAGGGAGTATTTATTTACTTATAAAGCAAAAAAAAAAAAAAAAAAGGAAAATATGAAGCAATGTGAGAAAGTGTTTACAAAATAATATTAAGCCAAAAGAATAAGAAATTGCATAGTTACCATGCTTAACAACTTCAAGTGAAAATGCAGATTTCTTCTCAGTAAAATGGGGTTAACACCTACCTTAAGGGGTTCTTGGAGCATTAAATAAGTTATTGGAGAAAAGTGCCTGATACCACATGGGTACTCAGCAAAAAGTTTCCATTTTCCTACTCCAGAAGAACAGATGCATCTAGAATCACAAATACATCCTCATCCTAGCCCAGTTCTGCTGGTTTGACCACCTTCTCTTCAAATGTAGGGTAAGAGAAGGAGTTGAACAAATGTTGAAGCACCAGGTTAAAGTGAAGGGGAGAATCTAGTTAATAAGAATAAATGCCTAGTCCTCCCTCAGGCCCAAATGCCCAGCAATACAAGTTAACAATGGGGGATTTGGCTCAGCAGCAGTCCATATCAAAATATCTTAGAGATTTTAGTTGGCTACCAGCACAGCCTGGTCAGTGCCCAAAGGCTGAGTTAATTCAGCCCAAAAGCTGAATGACACTGCAATCTTAGCCCGAATTTATACTCTTCAATCATCAACTTACAATTGGAGCAAAATAGTCAAATGTCTTTAAGAAAACATCACTCCGAAGAGCTATTGTTACTTCCATTTTGAAGATGAAGAAACTGGTTAAGGTGTATAGGATTGGGCAGCTAGGAAGTGGCAGAACAATGACCTGAATCTGGTCAGGTTGACCACTGCCAAGCTGCTTTGCCAGTGGGTCCCAGTGTGTACATCTCCCACTAGAAGTATAGGCAATGCTTTTGAGTGGTACACAGACAATGTTAAATAACAGTGGATCACATGGTGAAAAAAGTTATGCTCTCTTCCATTCTCTTGAACCTATGGATGTTAAGAAAGAAGTATCATTTTTGTGGTGCTTGGTCCTTACACCTCTCAACACTTGCTAATCTCCTGTTCTAACAAAGCGAGAGCCTGCCTCAGGATCAGCACTCTTGCCAGGCAACAGTTCCTGAGTAGAATTTAACATCATCACTTTCTCTTCCTTCTGATATTATTCCTTATGCTGTTAATTTCTAATTGGTGTGGGTTTTTCATTTACAAGGTGATGTAGTTTCCATTTAAGGCAAAATTACTTGGCTAAGAAAATTGGGTAATTTGAAAGGGAGATATTAAGGAGCTAATAGGACCAGTGATACTTAGATATGAAGCAATACTTAAATATGGTAAAAAGGACAAAATGTGGAGGTGGTACACAGGTGCTTGATGTTTGGGAAATACTGCCCTACACTCTGTTTTGATCAGTGGGTGCAAGGTATGGTGAGGCGGGTTTCAGTTCAAAATGAATGAGAACTTTCTGACAATCAGAGCTCTCTAGGAAGATGAAAAAGGGCTGCCTTGGGGGTGTTAACCACATTTCCTTCACTCTGGGGGTTGAAGCAGAGGTTAGATGCCTGTTTGTCATGAATGATGCCATGAGAGGTCAAACACCAGATAGACTAGAAGCTTTATAGTTTCTGCGAACCAGAATCTGAGATTTTTGAAAGCAGAGCTTCCCAGGGATCTGACCACCTGAAAGACTGGATTTTGGAGTAAGTTACATTAACTTCCTTTGAGGACAAATCCCAAAGAAGAGTTCCAAGTGAGCTTTGAGCAATAGCGGCACCACTGTGACAACTGTATGTTTTATGGAGCACTTGAAAATGTTAGGATGCTTGTTTACAATTCAATTATTTACTCTCTAATTACACTTTCTTTTGAGTAGCCTGTGTTCATAACCATCCCCAAGGGCCAAGAGGGTGGGGTTGCTCCTTCCTTCCACACATCAGCATCTGCCAGCTCCAGGCTTTTGTGGTGTCTGCTTACCCCAAAGCAGCTGCTTCTGCTGTTCATTGTAACCCATTTTGACTGGAATAAAAATACGTGTGTGGTGAAAAGGTAAATAGCAGTTAAAAAGTTACTTTGCTGTAGGAAATTTACTTTGCAACCATTTAGCCTAAAATTTATGATGTATAGACCACGTTCTGACTGCCTTAAAGTTCTAGAATTCTTTGCACATGAGTTATCTTAGAGGTCACCTAGGTCCATTGCCTCAAAGGGCAGAGATCCTCTTAGGAGCTTGTTTGGCAGGTGAGCTGGAGGGAGAAGAGCATTCAGAGGGCCCCATGAAGGAATAACTGCTTCCACTCGGATAACTGCATCAAGGGAAAGCTCATCTAACTGTCAGACAGCTCTTTGGGTTAGGAGGTTCTTTCCTGAGGCATTCGTGATACCTTTCTTTCCCTCACACTCCATATCCAGTCCATCTGCAAGTCTTGCTGGCTCTGATTTCCAAATACATCCAGAATCATCCTCTTTTCTCCACCTTCACCACTGCCAGTTTCTCTAAGCCAGCATGATCTTACTCTTAGAAAACCTCCTAACTGGTCCTGCATCCACCCTTGCGGATATCTCTATAGTCTATTCTTCACACAGCAACTGGATTGATAGATTTGAAACAACTTGGATGTGTAATTTCTCTGCTCAAAACCTTGTCTGTAATGGCTTCCTATCTCTCTCAGAGTAAAATCTAGTAAAGGCCATGCCCCTTGGAGACCAGCATTATCTGGCCCCTTGCTATTTCTATGACGTCATCTCCTACAGTCTTTCTTGGCTCCACACACATTGGTTCCTTTACTGGTTTTTGGATGTGCCCAGCATATGCTGCCTTGGGGTCTCTGCATTTACTTTTCTCAGTCTGGAGCACTCTTCTCCCTAACTTCTTTTGCTCTCAATTCTAAGTGTTACCTTTTCAGAGAGACCTTCCTTTGGGATTCCTGTCCTCTAATAGCATAGCCTCTCTTTCACCCCTCTTCATCACTGTTTATTTATCCTGCTTTACTATGTTTTAAAGATGTTGTAAACTTTACTGATGGTTTGAGAGCAGTAAATTTGGGGTGTGTGTGTGTGATGGGGTCATAGAGAGGTTAGAGCAAATCACGGCATGGAAAACAACTTAAAAATGAATATTAAATACTCTGTTCTTTAAAAACACTTAAGGAATCCAGCTACTGTGAATTTCTCATTGGCTGTCTTTCCTCCATGGTTCCCAGTCTCCTGTTTCATTACTGTCGGGTTTTCTCACACTCTCACTTGTAGCCCAAGTGCTCTTTTTATTCTAACCCCGCTCAGGATACTCTAAAAAGCTCAAATGGGGCCTATGTCTTTTGCTCATTTTTGTTTTAATTAACTAATTTCATTTAAGTATAACATATGTTTAGAAACATGTACAGTTTGACCAGCGTTTATACCATTTTCCATCCTCTAAACCCTCCAGAGAGTAACCACTAGCCTGACTTCTAACACCATAGATTATTTATATTTATACCAATGGAATCATTCAGTAAATACTCGTTTACATCTAGCTTCTTTCACCCAATAATTTGTGAGATTCAGCCATACTGTGCAGTAGTTTGTTGCTTTTTCATTTCTGTGTCCTATTGCAATGTGTGACCATGTCACAATTTATTGATTCATTTTACTATTGATGGGCATTTGAATTGCTCTCAGTTTTCAGCTATTATTAATAATGCTGCTGTGAAATTCTTGTATATGTCTCGGTGTACATGTGCGTGCATTTCTGTTGGGCAATATGGAGGAGTAGAATTACTTGGTTAAAAGATATGCATATGTTTAGCACTAGAAGATATTGCCAAAGAGTTTTCCAGAGTGGTCATACCAATTTATATTTCCACCAGTAGTAAATGAGAATTCTTACTTATCTCCTTACCAACACTTGGTATAGTCTTTTAAAAAAATACTACTCTTGTGTGTGTAAAGTGATGTCTCATTGTAGTTTTAATTTGCATTTCCCAGATGACCAGTGAAGTTGAGTGCCTTTTCATATGTTTATTGACTGTTTAGATATTCTCTTTAATGAAGTGTCTGTTTATGTCTCTCTCCCCCTTGCCGTTTTAAAAATTAGGTTATCTTTCTTTTTCCTTACCAATATATGTTATTTTCTGATATGCTAGGCTTATATTTAGGTTTTTTTTTGTCAATTATTGATATTGAAAATACCTTTTCCATTTCTGTGGTTTGCCTTTTCACTCTTTTTTTAAATTGAAGTATAGTTGATTTACAATATTGTGTTAGTTTCAGGTGAACAGCCTTTTCACTCTTTTGATAGTGCCTTTTCATGAAGAGAAGTTCTCATTTTTAATGTAGTCCAATTTATCTGTGTTTTCCTTTATGGTTAATGTGTTTTGGTCCGGCTTAAGAAATCTTTGCCTACACCAAGTCATGAATATATTCTCCAGTGTTATCTTCTAGAAGGCTTTTTGTTTTGTCTTTTACATTAAGATCTGCAATCCTACTGGAATTGATTTTTGTATGGGTCAACTTTCATTTTTTTCCCAATGAATTTCCAATTGACTTGGCACCATTTATTGAAAAGATCAACCTTTCTCTACTGTTCTGTGTGTCACCATTGCTTTGAAGTACCCATATATGTGTGGTTCTGTTTATGAACTCTCAGCTGTGTCTGGTTAGTCTATTTATCTATTCTTTTGCCAAAATACCGTACTGTCTTATTTATTGTGGTTTTATAGTAAGTTGTGAAATCTGGTACAGTAAGTTCTCTAACTTTATTCTTCTTTAAGATCATCTTGGCTGCTCTTGGACCTTTGCATTTCCATATACATTTTTAGAATCAGCTTGTCAACACACACACACACACACACACACACACTCACGAATTTTTCATTGGGATTATGTTAAATCTCTAGAACAATTTTGGAGAAAATTGACATCCTGAAAATATTTAGACTACTAATGCACAAACACAGGATATCCTTCCACTTATTTAAGTCTTCTTTAATTTCTCTCACCAATAATTTACAGTTTTTTGTGTATAAGTCATGCACATAGTTTGCTGGATTATTCCTAGGTATTTGATGCTTTTTGATGCAATTGTATTTGACATCCTTTTAAAATTGTATTCTTAATTGTTTGTTGCTGGTACCTTGTTATATTTATCTCCTTAGGATACATCACCTCATCACCTGATATACTATATATTTATGTGTTATTGTCTATCTCTCTTCCAAAATGTAAACTATGTGAGAATAGATAATTTTGTCCATTTTGATCACTTCTTTATGCCCAGTGCCTTAACCAGTTCCTGACACATAATAGACTTCATATATATTTATTGAATTGGATTGACTTATATTGAGCTGAAATCTTCTTGCAACTCATACTTCCTTCCTCCAGAACAATACAGAATAAGTCTCCTTCTTCTTGTATACTGTGGGTTGTCATCTATCCCCCAGCACTATTCCTTTCCCAAAGCCAAGCACTTCAGTTCTTTCAGCAGTTCCTCATGAGGCAGGTTTTAGAATTCTCTCATTATATTGTCTGCTTCCCCTTAGTACATGCTCTGGTTTGCCAATATTCCCTTTCAATCTGGGCTCCCAGAATTGATCTGGTCAATGTGTATGGTAAATTTGAATATTAATTGCCTGAGCTGGATCATTTTTATTTGCTGTGTCACAATATTGATGCATAGTAAGATTGTGGTCAAACAATATCCCCCAGCCTGTATTTTTGAAATAAAGTTTAATTATTTTAATATAGATGAAGGAGTATTGCCAGAAGTACTTACACCCTGAAGCTAAAAAAGTTTAAGCTTCAGGGTCTTTTATTTGTATGGCCCCTGTGAATGTAGGGAGATGTTGGGAGTTGGATAAAGAGATCTAGCTCCAAGCCTGGGGTGATTTCTTTACCATGCTGATAAATATTCACTTTTGTATTTTATTTCTTTATTTTTTTTTTGTATTTATAATTTTTTTAAATTAAAGAGGCCCCTCCAAATTCTGTAGGCTTCAGGCCCCACAATTCTTGGATCTGCTCCTGCTAAATTTTAACCTAGCATTAAACTCATTGAGATCATTTTGAGTCTTGATCCTGTCATCAATCATATTATTAAACCCTTGTGTATCTAGAAAATTTGATAAGCAGGTCCTCTTATACATTATTTAAGTAACTTAAAACCTACAAACCTAGATAGGGTTAAAGACCAGGCCCTGCAGGTCTTCACTTATTTACATCTTTGGGTAAACACCAATCTCTTTATCAACTCTTTGTAGATACACTTGGTCCATCAGCTGCAGAATTGCTGGCTATATTATCATCTAGCTCTTATTTAACCATACAAGTAACATTACTATCATGAGAGACTTGCCCAACTCAAGGAATCTAATAACACCCTTCCTGTTGTAATCCTAGTAATTCTGTAAAAAAAGAAATGACATTTGCTTGTTTCAACTTGTATTATTGAACTGAATGACCCTTCATTCTAAATACTAAAAAAAAAAGTTTAATTTTTAAAAAATTTTGTCTAGAATCAACACCTACCTTATTTGTCTTTTGTGTCCAGAATCCATTTGTTGCCCCTTATTTGAAAATAAGGAGAGTATTTGCCTTCTTTATCCATTCTTTACGGTTTCTCAGTGTGGCATACAGGGACTTTTAGATCATACCTTTAACGTTTTCTACCTCATTAGAATGAGGTTTTCTGGAATCTGAGGATTCAAACCGGTTCATAGGGGTTAGGTATCTTTATTATCTCTCCATCTACCTCAGACTTTCTTTCCGATGTTAATTCTCCCCTTTTCTGTTGGAAGGCCACTTTGATTGATTGAGAAGATAGAAGCAAAACAGATCTAGAATAGTTTTGCCTTTTCTGCACCGGTAAACAGCTACCTAGGCGTACGGTTGGAGGAAATTTAGTTTTCCTCTCTTTGCCCCAGTCCCAACACAGTGTCCTCCCTGAGCTACCATCCTTTAGGAATGTTAGGATTGCTCAACTTTTCATATTTACCAGGTTCTATTGTCCTAACCCAACTTCTTCCCACAGTTTTTCATGACTCAGCACTGATAGCCTGGTTATAAATTATTTTTGAGCTAGCTATTAAATTCCTTTTCCATAGAGAGTTTTAATCTCACTGGGAAAAAGAGACCACACTCATGCAAGTATCAGAGAATTAAAAAAAAACAAAACCCACACAATGAAGTCTTTTGTTTAGCAGAACTGGCAAAAGTCCTGGGACAGACAGACACTACTCTTCAAAGGTGTGTAATTTGCAATTTGAGACAGCTCTCTGGACCCAAGCTGTTGATCGTCACCCTTCTCCAGCTTCTATACACGTAAGAACATTCCTTCACCTTCCTAACTCCAGGTACCAGTCTTGATATCATCTGTAACAATACAGGGGCCAGCTGGGCCAGTGGTAGGTGTGCTGCAGAGAACATACACCTTCTCCTGACCTCTGCTTCTCTTTCCTCCCGCTGATTCCACCTTTGCTTTTTTCTTTTCTCTCAAGTCTCCTCCTTTTCCAGCTTGGAGGAGAAGGGGGAGGAGTTGGAGCAGCTCGCAGGTACTGGAGAGAAGATGGAGCTGAGCCAAAGAAGCAATTTGCAAGTTTTCTTCGTCCAATTTTATGGTGGCAACAAAGGAGGGCTAGGAGATAACTTTTTAAAAACCATTAGAGGAAAAAAAAGTGAACAAAGAAAACTTGATTAAGCAACAAAAAGCAGGAAATAGAAAAACAAGACCCAACAAGAAAGCATAATAAATGGAGAACATAAAAGAACATGACTGGAATAGATCCAACACATCACTAATCATAATAAATTATTAAAAGGCAGAAAATCTCAAGTATAGTTTTAAAAGCATCCAGCTATATGCTGTTTCAAAAGACACACCAAAAATAAAATGACACGAGGATATTTAAAATTATACGAATAAAAATATACCTGATAAATGCTTACACAAACAATAGTAGTAACAGAAAAGGCTGAATTAAAAGCTAAAAGCATCAAATGGAAAAAAATTTACACTGGTAGAAAGTATGATCCATCTAGAAGATAGGACAGTTGTCAATTCTTTATGCATCTATCAAGTTAGTTTTGAAATAGATCTTGTGGGTATTTTTTTACAACCTTAGGTATAAAAATTAAAATGAAACAAATTTTTCTGTAAGTGAACTTAAATTTTGTTTCAACTGTTCATGCTGCTAGATGGCAGAAATATAATCTTATTTGGTTCAGGCGAATCTCAGTTGGTTCAGATTTTCCATATTCCATTTATTCTACCTGACAAATTCTTTGAGTTGAATTTGTGTTCCAGGGGACATACTTAATGTCAGGGGGGCATCATTTTCTGTCTGTTCTTAGCATCTGCTGAAATGCTTGTTCCTGATAGGTCTCTAATCATTGGTCCATGTGAATCAGTGAGGCAGTATTCTTCTTGTCCTCATTTCAAGACCTCTTCAGGTCCGACCCTCTCTTGGTTACTTCTATGCCCCTCTTGGGAAAATTTGGAAACCTCTACAACACTGTATGAAATATTTGCCTAGTCAGTGAATGCAACCACCTCTACTCTACTGCTCCCATTCCATATTTCATGATAGAGAACTCAGTATTTGCCACTTCTTCAAGCTTCACTCAGGAAGCAACGTGCAGGTCCTCTATGCTCTTCGATCTTTCAACCCTGTCTGGAGTTTTTAGTGTGTCCTCTAACCAAAGTAAGTTAGCCCAGAGTGAGGAGGGGAGAGGGAGCTGGTCACTTTCTCAAGGAGGCACACCAGTCTCCAACTCTCTTAATTCCTTTCCAGTCTCCTGATCCTAGCCCAAGGAATACTGATCTAGTCTGAGAGAGTAAAAGCTAGCTATTATAACAATAGGAATTCTTGCAAATTTGTTTTATGGCTTTGGGCTTCTAATCCATCATGATTTAGACCTTTGAAACCCAGGTATGTGCAACTCAAAAGCTTTTGACTGATATCGGACTTTATTTTCTTCTGTTTTTGTGTAGCAGCCTTCCTCCTTCAAAGAAATGAATGATTCAAGGTCTAGTTTGAATGGGGGAAGAAACACTGGGAAAAAAGACATTACCAAGTGCAAAAAGCACATCAGCTGATGCACCAAAAATTATCTTGAAACATATAAAAGAATATGTATTAGAAGCACAAAGATAATTGTCAAATTGACATTCATAGAGGGAGAATTGACACCTTTTTTTTTTAAAGATACCTTTTTAAAGAAATTAAAAGATCAAGTAGATTAAAAAATGAGTAAGAACATATGCTATGTGAGTAGTACAATTGAGGTTAAACACACACATGTGTGTGCATAAAACTTTGGGGTCCATAGAGAATATTAATTCCTTTCACTCACTTCTAGAATATATTTTTTAAATTGTCCATGTATTAGATCACAAAGAAAATCTCAACAAATTCTCCAAAGTAGACGTCATAAAAGCCACATTTCTTAATTATAATAAAATAATGAAATACACAGACATTTAAACTCTCTACAGTTGGATATTTTTAAATCTTTATTTAATTGAAGTAGAGTTGATTTACAATTTTGTGTTATGTTCAGGTGTACAGCAAGGTGATTCAGTTATACATACAGTATTCAGTTATACATACATATATATCTATTTTTTTTCAGATTCTTTTCCCTTATATGTTATTACAAAATATTGAGTATAGTTCCCTGTGCTATACAGTAGGTCCTTGTTGGTTATCTATTTTATATTTATTAGTGTCTACAGTTGGATATTAACAAAAATTATTCTAAATTACACTTAGATTAAAGAAGTAAAAACTGACATTATAGATTGCTTAACAATAGTTAGAACATATAAAAACCTGTTGAATTTAGCCAAAACATTATTCAGAGAAAAATGTATAGTCTTAAATTTTCTCCTTGGGAAAAAAATAAAGACTAAACATAAAGTACCTAAACACTTAAGTCCATAAAAGGACAGTAAATTGTCTAAAAGTGTAGAAGACAGGAATTAATAGACGTTAAAGACAGAAATTAATGAAATACAAACATACAAAAAAAATCCAGTGCTTCAATTAAATCAGATACTATTTTTTCTTGGGGAAAACCAATAAAATAGATAAATGTTGTCAATCAAAGAAACAAAAAAAAATCATGAAGTCATTAGAAACAAAAAAGTACACAGAACTACAATGGTTGAAAGGAAATTCATTATATCAATATATTAGACAATGTGGATAAAAATGGAAAAATTAATAGGAAATCATAAATGATCAAAATTTAATCAAACCCTTGACTTCTGGAATGACAGAGTAAGGACTTCTGAAAATCTCCATAAAAGCAATTAATTAGAACACTGGCAAAAATGGACAGACCAAGTTTTTCAGAACTCTGGAAATTCACTAAAGTCTTACAACAATCAGAGGAGTGTTTATTCAAGAAAATCTGCCGAAGCTTACTTGGAATGGCAAATCTTGTGGCATTTTACCTTGCTTTAATCCTATCTCCCTCTCCCCAGTTGTGTGGTAGCCTTGAAAGCCAAGACTAATGCAGTTATGGTAGCTGTGAAAACCAGCAGGCTAGAAGCTACTGAGTGAACAAAAAGAGTTTGGAGCTCCCCAAAGCCTCATCCCCAGAGAATAATCACCATTTTACCTGCCTAGAAACTTGTTTAAAAGCTCCATTCTCAGGGCTTGCCTTTATTAGACCTCAGAGCTCA
Organism: Eschrichtius robustus; assembly: GCF_028021215.1. Lineage (NCBI taxonomy): Eukaryota > Metazoa > Chordata > Mammalia > Artiodactyla > Eschrichtiidae > Eschrichtius > Eschrichtius robustus. The sequence goes on from NC_090829.1 coordinate 78,904,246, forward strand.
CTGCATGCAAACTGCCCTGCCTTCTGGGTATTCCTTGGAAACAAGCAGCAGTAATTAACATCACAGCTGGCTGATGTGGCATTATCAGTGAGGCTAACGAGAAGTTGAAAAACTTGATAAAACATGGGGAATAAGATGTCCATAGGGAACTTTAAAAAGCTGTGACATATTCCTTGGACTCTAATGTGCAGGGCTGTGTGGGAAAGATCTGAGAAGGCTCTAACTTCTCACTTCTGGCCTTGAGATTCTGTGCAAACAGGAAGTGGAGGCTAAAACAGAGTTGTAAACTGCCTGTGGGAGCATTGAAGTCATATCCCAACATACAGAGCCTTTCAGCAAAGGCTGAGGCTATTGGTCCCAGGCATTTAAGGAAATCCCTGTCCAATCATTAGCTGACCACTAAACTAACTAAGAGATTTCAGTGGCTGTACACCACAAAGAACATAGACTTTACAGAATTAGTCCAGGAATGTTGCCAAGCAAACAAACAAACAATAAATAACAACAACAGACTTTGCAAGAAGCAGGATCTGATTTCCATAATTGATACACTATGTTATTTTAAATGTCCAGCTCTCAACAAAAAACTTACAAGACATGCAAAGAAACAGGAAAGTATGGTCCATACAAAAGAAAAAAGCAGTCAATAGAAATTGTCCCTGAAGAAGCCCAGACATTGGACTTAATTAGACAAAGACTTTAAATCAGCATTTTATATGTGGTAAGAGAACTAAAGGAACCGATGCCTAAATAATTAAAGGAAACTTTGAGAACTATGTCTCATCAAATAGAGAATATCAATAAAGAAATAAATTATGAAAAGAAACATATAGAAATTCTGTCACTGAAAGGTAAAGTAATTGAAATAAAGTTTTTACTGGATGGACTCAACAGCATATTTAAACTAGCAGAAGAAAGAATCAGCAAACTCAAAGTCAGATTAATTGAAATTATTCAGTTCAAGAGAAAAAAAAGAATAAAGAAAAAATAAACAGAGTCTCACAGACCTGTGGGATAATATCAGGAATATCAATATACACATGATGGGAGTCTCAGAAGGAGAGAAGCGACAGAAAAAAGCATAAAGGATTGTTTGAAGAAATAATGGTGGGAAACATCTCAAATTTGATTAAAAAAAAAACAACTATTAATCTGCACATTCAAGAAGCTCAATGCATCAAAGTAGAAAAACTCAGATAAACCATATCTAGACATCATAATCAAACTGGCAAAAGGCAAAGACAAAGAGAAAATAACTAGAGAAAAGCCACTCATCACATACAAGGGGTCCTAAATGAGATCAACTGCTGATAGAATTCTCAGAAACTATACAGGCCTTCAGGCCCCACATGATAAGGCAGAGGGATGGCATGTTCAAGTACTGAAAGAAAAAAAATGTCTAACAAGAATTCTATAGTCAGCAAAATCGTACTTCAAGACCAAAAGAGAAATTAAGACATTCTCAGATGAACAAAAAGTGAGAGACTGGCCCTACAAGAAATATTAACTGTTATACTTTAGGTTCAAATGAAAGGGCACTAGACGACAACTCAAATCCACATAAAGAAATAAAGAACACCAGTAAAGGTAATTACAGAGATAATTATAAGAGGGGATATAAATGTATTTTTGTTTGTAATACTTTTCTTCTCCTATCTAATTTATTATTATTTTTTTCTACCCAGGAAAAAAATAATGGTTTTTTTTTTCTTCTCCTTTCTAATTTAAAAGATAACCACATAAAGAATAATGATAATGTTGTGTTGGTGAGCTTTGAAGGAATTTTATACACTATTGAAATTAAGTTGGTACTAATCTAAATTAGATTGTTTTAAGTTAGGATGTTAACTGCAATCACTAAGAAAATAACTAAAAAATATATAGTAAAATAAACAAAAAGGGACTTAAGGTGTTATACTAGAAAATATTTTATCCGATAAAAGGCAGTAATGGAGGAATAGAGGAACAAAAAGACCTAAGATTCACACATAAAACAAACAACAAAATGGTAGACATAAATCCTACTTTTGCAGTAATGTAAGTAAATGTAAATGGATTAAAAACCTCAATCAAAAGGCAGAAATTGGCAGAATGAATTAAAAAAACATGATCCTACTATATACTGTAATAAGAGACACAAGATTCAAAGACACACTTAGGTTTAAAATAAAGGGATGGAAAAAGATGTACCTTGCAAACAGTATCCAAAACAGAATTGGAGCAGCTGTACTAATACCAGACAAATATGCTTTAGGACAAAACTTATGACTAGAGATAAATAATGTTATTCTTTAGTGATAAAAGCGTCAATCTATCAGAAAGACATAACAATTCTAAACATATATGTACATAACAAGAGACCTGCAAGATACATGAAGCAAAGACTGACAGAATTGAAGAGAGAAAGAGACAATTCAACAGTAATAGTTGGAGATTTCAGTACTCCAGTTTCATCAGCTGAAACAACTAGAACAACTAGGAAGAAGATCAACAAGGAAATAGTATAACTTGAGCAACAGTGTAAACCAATTAGAACTAAACAGATAACTGTTTAGAACACTCTACCCCTAAACAGCAGAACATGCAGTCTTCTCAAGTACACGTGGGTCATTCTCTAGGATAGATTGTGCTATAGACTAAATGTTTGTATCTCCCCCAAATTCATATATTGATCCCTACTAATTGATCCCTACTAATCCCTAATGTGATGTTATTTTCAGGTGGGGCTTTTGGGAGGTGATTAGGTCATGAGCGCTGAGCCCCATAAAAGAGGCCCAGAGAGCTCCCTTGCCTCCTTCCCCATGTGAGGACACAGAAAAAAGACAGTCATCTCTAAACCAGGACGCAAGCCCTCACTAGACACTAAATCTGCTGGTGTCTTGATATTGGAGTTCCCAGCCTCCAGAACTGTGAGAAATAAATTTCTGTTGTTTACAAGCCATGCAGTTTATGGTATTTTTTTTTAAATAGTAGCCTGTATGAACTAAGACAGACCATATGTTAGGCCATAAAACATACCTCAATTAATTTAAAAAGATTGAAATCACACAAAGTATGTTTTCTGACCATGATGGAATGAAGTTAGAAGTTAATTACATTAAAAAATTCAGGAAATTCACAAATATGTGGAAATTAAACAGCATTACCCCTAAATAACCAATATATCAAAGAAGAAATCATAAGGTAGATTAGAAAATTCTTTGAGATGAATAAAAATGAACAACATACCAAAATGTATGAGATGCAGGCAAAGCAGTGCTTAGAGAGAAATGTATAGCTGTAAGCAACTCTATGGGAAAGGAAGAAAGATCCCAAATCAATAATCTAGTTTTCTACAATACCTTCCATAAGAAACAACCCGCAAAATCAGGCAAACTAAATCTAGAGCAAGCAGAAGAAAGGAAAAAAGGACTGGAGTGGAAATAAGTGAAACAGAGGCTAGAAAACTAATAAAATCAGTAAAACAAAAATTTGATTCTTTGAAAAGATCAACAAAATTAACAAACCTTTAGCTAGATTAACTAGGAAGAAGAGAGAAGACATTATTAAAGAATGAAAGAGGGGCAGGAGAGAAGATGGCAGAAGAGTAAGACGCGGATATCACCTTCCTTCCCACAGATACAGTAGAAATACATCTACACGTGGAACTGCTCCTACAGAACACCCACTGAGCGCTGACAGAAAACGTCTGACCTCTAAACAGGCAAGAAACTCCCCCCGTACTTGGGTAGGGCAAAAGAAAAAAGAAATAACAGAGACAAAAGAATAGGGACGGCACCTGCACCAGTGGGAGGGAGCCGTGAAGGAGGAAAGATTTCCACGCACTAGGAAGCCCCTTCGCGGGCAGAGACTGCGGGTGGCAGAGGGGGGGAGCTTCGGAGCCACGGAAGAGAGCGCAGCCACAGGGGTGCGGAGGGCAAAGCGGAGAGATTCCTGCACAGAGGCTCGGCAACGAGCAGCACTCACCAGCCCGAGAGGGTTGTCTGCTCCCCCGCCGGGGCGGGCGGGGCTGGGAACTGAGGCTTGGGCTTGGGTCGGATCGCAGGGAGAGGACTGGGGTTGTCGGCGTGAACACAGCCTGAAGGGGTTAGTGCACAACAGCTAGCCGGGAGGGAGTCCGGGAAAAAGTCTGCAGCTGCCGAAGAGGCAAGAGACTTTTTCTTCCCTCTTTGTTTCCTGGTGCGCGAGGAGAGGGGATTCAGAGCGCCGCCTAAACGAACTCCAGAGACGCGCGCGAGCCGCGGCTAACAGCGCGGATCCCACAGCAACAGGGGCGCAGAGGGAAAAACGGAGAGACCCCCGCACAGAGGCTCGGCGCTGAGCAGCGCTCACCAGCCCGAGAGGCTTGTCTGCTCCCCCGCCGGGGCGGGCGGGGCTGGGAGCTGAGGCTCAGCTTCGGTCGGATTGCAGGGAGAGGACTGGGCCTGGCGGCGCGAACACAGCCTGAAGGGGTTAGCGCACCACAGCTGGCTGGTAGGGAGTCCGGGAAAAAGTCTGCAGCTGCCGAAGAGGCAAGAGACTTTTTCTTGCCTCTTTGTTTCACAGCGCGCAGGGAGAGGGGATTCAGAGCGCCATCTAAACAAGCTCCACAGACTGGCGCGAGCCGCAGCGATCAGCGCGGGCCCCAGAGACGGGCGTGAGACGCTGGGGCTGCTGCTGCCGCCTCCAAAAAGCCTGTGTGTGAGCACAGGTCACTCTCCACACCGCCCCTCCCGGGAGCCTGTGCAGCCCGCCACCGCCAGGCTCCCGTGATCCGGGGACAAGTTCCCCAGGAGAACACACGGCGCACCTTAGGCTGTGGCAACGTCACGCCGACCTCTGCCGCCGCAGGCTCGCCCCGCCTCTTCCGTACCCCTCCCTCCCCGCGGCCTGGGTGAGCCAGAGCCCCCGAAGCAGCTGCTCCTTTAACCCCGTCCTGTCTGGGCGGGGAACAGACGCCCTCAGGTGACCTACACGCAGAGGCGGGTCCAAATCCAAAGCTGATCCCCAGGAGCTGTGCGAACAGAGAAGAGAAGGGGAAATCTCTCCCAGCAGCCTCAGAAGCAGCGGATTAAAACTCCACAAACAACTTGATGTGCCTGCATCTGTTGAATACCTGAATAGACAACGAATCATCCCAAATTCAGGAGGTGGACTTTCGGAGCAGGATGTATTAATTTTTCTCCCTTTCCTTTTTTTTGTGAGTGTATATGTATATGCTTCTGGGTGAGATTTTGTCTGTATAGCTCTGCTTTATAATAGCTTTATTTTACTTCATTATAGCCTCTTTCTTTCTTTCTATTTTTTCTCCCTTTTACTCTGAGCCGTGTGGACGAAAGGCTCTTGGTGCTCCAGCCAGGCATCAGGGCCGTGCCTCTGAGGTGGGAGAGCCAACTTCAGGACACTGGTCCACAAGAGACCTCCCAGCTCCACGTAATACCAAACGGCGAAAATCTCTCAGAGATCTCCATCTCAACATCAAGACCCAGCTTCACTCAATGACCAGCAAGCTACAGTGCTGGACACCCTATGCCAAACAACTAGCAAGACAGGAACACAGCCCCATCCATTAGCAGAGAGGCTGCCTAAAATCATAATAAGGCCACAGACACCCCAAAATACACCACCAGACGTGGACGTGCCCACCAGAAAGATGAGATCCAGCCTCATCCACCAGAACTCAGGCACTAGTTCCCTCCACCAGGAAGCCTACACAACCCACTGAACCAACCTTAGCCACTGGGGACAGATACCAAAAACAACGGGAACTACGAACCTGCAGCCTCTGAAAAGGAGACCCCAAACACAGTAAGATAAGCAAAATGAGACGACAGAAAAACACACAGCAGATGAAGGAGCAGGGTCAAAACACACCAGATTTAACAAATGAAGAGGAAATAGGTAGTCTACCTGAAAAAGAATTCAGAATAATGATAGTAAGGATGATCCAAAATCTTGGAAATAGAATAGACAAAATGCAAGAAACATTTAACAAGGACGTAGAAGAACTAAAGAGGAACCAAGCAATGATGAAAAACACAATAAATGAAATTAAAAATACTCTAGATGGGATCAATAGCAGAATAACTGAGGCAGAAGAAAGGATAACTGACCTGGAAGATAAAATGGTGGAAATAACTACCGCAGAGCAGGATAAAGAAAAAAGAATGAAAAGAACTGAGGACAGTCTCAGAGACCTCTGGGACAACATTAAACGCACCAACATTCGAATTATAGGGGTCCCAGAAGAAGAAGAGAAAAAGAAAGGGACTGAGAAAATATTTGAAGAGATTATAGTTGAAAACTTCCCTAATATGGGAAAGGAAATAGTTAATCAAGTCCTGGAAGCACAGAGAGTCCCATACAGGATAAACCCAAGGAGAAACACGCCAAAACACATATTAATCAAACTGTCAAAAATTAAATATAAGGAAAACATATTAAAGGCAGCAAGGGAAAAACAGCAAATAACACACAAGGGAATCCCCATAAGGTTAACATCTGATCTTTCAGCAGAAACTCTGCAAGCCAGAAGGGAGTGGCAGGATATACTTAAAGTGATGAAGGAGAAAAACCTACAACCAAGATTACTCTACCCAGCAAGGATCTCATTCAGATGTGATGGAGAAATTAAAACCTTTACAGACAAGCAAAAGCTGAGAGAGTTCAGCACCACCAAACCAGCTTTACAACAAATGCTAAGGGAACTTCTCTAGGCAAGAAACACAAGAGAAGGAAAACACCTACAATAACAAACCCAAAACATTTAAGAAAATGGGAATAGGAACATACATATCGATAATTACCTTGAATGTAAATGGATTAAATGCTCCCACCAAAAGACACAGGCTGGCTGAATGGATACAAAAACAAGACCCATATATATGCTGTCTACAAGAGACCCACTTGAGACCTAGAGACACATATAGACTGAAAGTGAGGGGATGGAAAAAGATATTCCATGCAAATGGAAATCAAAAGAAAGCTGGAGTAGCAATTCTCATATCAGACAAAATAGACTTTAAAAGAAAGACTATTACAAGAGACAAAGAAGGACACTATATAATGATCAAGGGATCGATCCAAGAGGAAGGTATAACAATTGTAAATATTTATGCACCCAACATAGGAGCACCTCAATACATAAGGCAAATACTAACAGCCATAAAAGGGGAAATCGACAGCAACACAATCATAGTAGGGGACTTTAACACCCCACTTTCACCAATGGACAGATCATCCAAAATGAAAATAAATAAGGAAACACAAGCTTTAAATGATACATTAAACAAGATGGACTTAATTGATATTTATAGGACATTCCACCCAAAAACAACAGAATACACATTTTTCTCAAGTGCTCATGGAACATTCTCCAGGATAGATCATATCTTGGGTCACAAATCAAGCCTTGGTAAATTTAAGAAAATTGAAATCGTATCAAGTATCTTTTCCGACCACAACGCTATGAGACTAGATATCAATTACAGGAAAAGATCTGTAAAAAATACAAACACATGGAGGCTACACAATATACTGCTTAATAACGAAGTGATCACTGAAGAAATCAAAGGGGAAATCAAAAAATACCTAGAAACAAATGACAATGGAGATACGACGACCCAAAACCTATGGGACGCAGCAAAAGCAGTGCTAAGAGGGAAGTTTATAGCAATACAAGCCTACCTCGAGAAACAGGAAACATCTCGAATAAACAACCTAACCTTGCACCTAAAGCAATTAGAGAAAGAAGAACAAAAAAACCCCAAAGCCAGCAGAAGGAAAGAAATTATAAAGATCAGGTCAGAAATAAATGAAAAAGAAATGAAGGAAACAATAGCAAAAATCAATGAAACTAAAAGCTGGTTCTTTGAGAAGATAAACAAAATTGATAAACCATTAGCCAGACTCATCAAGAGAAAAAGGGAGAAGACTCAAATCAATAGAATTAGAAATGAAAAAGGAGAAGTAACCACTGACACTGCAGAAATACAAAAGATCATGAGAGATTACTACAAGCAACTCTATGCCAATAAAATGGACAACCTGGAAGAAATGGACAGATTCTTAGAAATGCACAAACTGCCAAGACTGAACCAGGAAGAAATAGAAAATATGAACAGACCAATCACAAGCACTGAAATTGAAACTGTGATTAAAAACCTTCCAACAAACAAAAGCCCAGGACCAGATGGCTTCACAGGTGAATTCTATCAAACATTTAGAGAAGAGCTAACACCTATCCTTCTCAAACTCTTCCAAAATATTGCAGAGGGAGGAACACTCCCAAACTCATTCTACGAGACCACCATCACCCTGATACCAAAACCAGACAAAGATGTCACAAAGAAAGAAAACTACAGGCCAATATCACTGATGAACATAGATGCAAAAATCCTCAACAAAATACTAGCAAACAGAATCCAACAGCACATTAAAAGGATCATACACCATGATCAAGTGGGGTTTATTCCAGGAATGCAAGGATTCTTCAATATACGCAAATCAATCAACGTGATACATCATATTAACAAATTGAAGGAGAAAAACCATATGATCATCTCAATAGATGCAGAGAAAGCTTTCGACAAAATTCAACACCCATTTATGATAAAAGCCCTGCAGAAAGTAGGCATAGAGGGAACTTTCCTCAACATAATAAAGGCCATATATGACAAACCCACAGCCAACATTGTCCTCAATGGTGAAAAACTGAAACCATTTCCACTAAGATCAGAAACAAGACAAGGTTGCCCACTCTCACCACTATTATTCAACATAGTTTTGGAAGTGTTAGCCACAGCAATCAGAGAAGACAAAGAAATAAAAGGAATCCAAATCGGAAAAGAAGAAGTAAAGCTGTCACTATTTGCAGATGACATGATACTATACATAGAGAATCCTAAAGATGCTACCAGAAAACTCCTAGAGCTAATCAATGAATTTGGTAAAGTAGCAGGATACAAAATTAATGCACAGAAATCTCTTGCATTTCTATACACTAATGACGAAAAATCTGAAAGTGAAATTAAGAAAACACTCCCGTTTACCATTGCAACAAAAAGAATAAAATATCTAGGAATAAACCTACCTAAGGAGACAAAAGACCTGTATGCAGAAAATTATAAGACACTGATGAAAGAAATTAAAGATGATACAAATAGATGGAGAGATATACCATGTTCCTGGATTGGAAGAATCAACATTGTGAAAATGACTCTACTACCCAAAGCAATCTACAGATTCAATGCAATCCCTATCAAACTACCACTGGCATTTTTCACAGAACTAGAACAAAAAATTTCACAATTTGTATGGAAACACCAAAGACCCCGAATAGCCAAAGCAATCTTGAGAACGAAAAATGGAGCTAGACGAATCAGGCTCCCTGACTTCAGACTATAGTACAAAGCTACAGTAATCAAGACAGTACAGTACTGGCACAAAAACAGAAATATAGATCAATGGAACAGGATAGAAAGCCCAGAGATAAACCCACACACATATGGTCACCTTATCTTTGATAAAGGAGGCAAGAATATACAGTGGAGAAAAGACAGCCTCTTCAATAAGTGGTGCTGGGAAAATTGGACAGATACATGTAAAAGTATGAAATTAGAACACTCCCTGACACCATGCACAAAAATAAACTCAAAATGGATTAAAGACCTAAATGTAAGGCCAGACACTATCAAACTCTTAGAGGAAAACATAGGCAGAACACTCTATGACATACATCACAGCAAGATTCTTTTTGACCCAGCTCCCAGAGAAATGGAAATAAGAACACAAATAAACAAATGGGACCTAATGAAACTTGAAAGCTTTTGCACAGCAAAGGAAACCATAAACAAGACCAAAAGACAACCCTCAGAATGGGAGAAAATATTTGCAAATGAAGCAACTGACAAAGGATTAATCTCCAAGATTTACAAGCAGCTCATGCAGCTCAATAACAAAAAAACGAACAACCCAATCCAAAAATGGGCAGAAGACCTAAATAGACATTTCTCCAAAGAAGATATACAGATTGCCAACAGACACATGAAAGAATGCTCAACATCATTAATCATTAGAGAAATGCAAGTCAAAACTACAATGAGATATCATCTCACACCGGTCAGAATGGCCATCATCAAAAAATCTAGAAACAATAAATGCTGGAGAGGGTGTGGAGGAAAGGGAACACTCTTGCACTGTTGGTGGGAATGTAAATTGATACAGCCACTATGGAGAACAGTATGGAGGTTCCTGAAAAAACTACAAATAGAACTACCATACGACCCAGCAATCCCACTACTGGGCATATACCCTGAGAAAACCATAGTTCAAAAAGAGTCATGTACCAAAATGTTCATTGCAGCTCTATTTACAATAGCCAGGACATGGAAGCAACCTAAATGTCCATCGACAGATGAATGGATAAAGAAGATGTGGCACATATATACAATGGAATATTACTCAGCCATAAAAAGAAATGAAATGGAGGTATTTGTAATGAGGTGGATGGAGTTAGAGTCTGTCATACAGAGTGAAGTAAGTCAGAAAGAGAAAAACAAATACAGTATGCTAACACATATATACGGAATCTAAGGGGAAAAAAAAAAAAGCCATGAAGAACCTAGTGGCAAGACGGGAATAAAGACACAGACCTACTAGAGAATGGACTTGAGGATATGGGGAGGGGGTGGGGTGAGATGTGACAGGGTAAGAGAGTGTCATGGACATATATACATTACCAAATGTAAAATAGATAGCTAGTGGGAAGCAGCCACATAGCACAGGGAGATCAGCTCGGTGCTTTGTGACCACCTAGAGGGGTGGGATGGGGAGGGTGGGAGGGAGGGAGATGCAAGAGGGAAGAGATACGGGAACATATTGTATGTGTATAACTGATTCACTTTGTTATAAAGCAGAAGCTAACACACCATTGTAAGGCAATTATACTTCAATAAAGATGTTTAAAAAAAAAAAAAGAATGAAAGAGGGGGCATTATTACTGACTTTACAGAAATAAAAAGATTATAAGAGAATATTATAAAAAATTATATGCCAACAAATTAGAAAACCCGGGTGAAATGTGTAAGTTCCTAGAAAGACACCTACCAAGACTGACTCAGGAAGAAATAAAAATTGGAATAGATCTATAATAAGTAGATATTGAATTAGTAATCAAAATTCTTCCTACAAAGAAATGTCCAGGCCCAGATGGCTTCACAGATGTATTACACCAAACTTTTAAATAAGAATTAACACCAATCTTTCACCAACTCTTCCCAAATATAGAAGAGGAGAAAAAACTCCCTAACTCATTGTATGAAGTCAATGTTACTCTGATATCAAAACCATTGAAAGAAATCACACAAAAAGAAAACTACAGACCAATATCCCTTATGAATATGGAAACAAAAATTCTCAACAAAATACTAGCAAAGCAATGTTGGGTTAACATCTGAAAATCAATTATTGTAATACACCACATTAATAAAATAAAGGACAATGTTCATCTCAATAGATGCAGAAAAATTATTTGACAAAACCCAACACCCTTTTATGAAGATAAAAACACGAAAAAACTAGGAATAGGAGAGAATTTCCTTAACCTGAAAAAGGGCATTTTTGAAAAATCCACAACTATCTTCACACATAAAAGTGAAAGACTAGATGCTTTCTCCTTCAGATAAGGAACAAGACAAGTATGTCTGCTCTCACTACTTCTACTCAACATTGTTCTGAAGGTTCTAGTAAGAATAGTTAGGCAAAAAAAATAAAAAATAAAAAGCATTCAGATTGGAAAGAAAGAAGTAAAACTATCTTCATGACATGGTCTTCTATATAGAAAATATTAAGAAATTTACAAAAAACTATAAGACCAAATAAATGAGTTCAACAAGTTTGAAGAATACATGATCAATATAAAAATCAAGTTCCTATACACAATGAACAATCTGAAAATGCAATTAAGAACAAAATTCCATTTACAATAGTATTTAAAAAATGAAATACTTAGCAATAAATTTAACAAAACAAATAGAAGATCTGTACTTTGAAAATGACAAAACATAGTTGAGAGAAATTTAAGAAAACCTAAATAAATAGAAAAACATATCATATTCATGAATCAGAGGAGCTAATATTATTAAGATGACAATACTCCCTAAATTGGTCTACAGATTCAATGTAATTCCTATCAGAATCTCACCTGAACTTTTGGGTAGAAATTGGTGAGTTGATTCTAAAATTCATATAAAATTGCAAGGCACTCAGAATTGTCAAAACAATCTTGAAAAAGAACAAAGTTAAGAACTCACATTTCTTGATTTCAAATCTACTATAAAGCTACAATCAAGATTATGTGGTACTGGTATAAGGATAGACATATAGATCAATGGAATAGAATGGAGAGTCCAGAAATAAACCCATGAATCTATGGTTAACTGATTTTCAACAAGGGTGCCAAGACCATTCACTGGGAGAGAGAATAGTCTTGTCAACAAATGATGCTGAGAAAACAGGATGGCCACATGCAGAAGAATGAAGGTGGATCCTTACTTCAGATCACATACAAAGATGAACTTAAATAGATCATAGAGCTAAAACCAAAAAGCTCTTAGAAAAAAACATAGGAGTAAATGGAACACATGAAAAGATGCTCAATATCATCAGTCATTTGGGAAATGAAAATCAAAACCACAATGAAATACAACTTTATTCTCACTAAGATGGCTATAATAAAAAATGGACAGTAACAAGTGTTGACAAGGAGTTGAAGAAATTAGGATTCCCATAAATTGGTGGTGGGAATGTTAAATGGTATAATCACTTTGGAAATCAGTTTGGCAGTTCCTAAAAGTGTTATAAATAGAGTTATCATATCACCCAGTAATTGCAGATATATATAGGTATAAGTATATATGCCTATATCTATACCCAAGAGAATTGAAATCATACCTCCACCGAAAACTTGTACACAAATATTCATGGCAGTATTATCGTAATAGTCAAAAGTGGAAACACCCCAAAATCCATCAACTAATGAATGGATAAACAAAATGTGGTATATCCATATAACAGAATATAATTTGGCCATAAAGGGAAGTAAAGTTCTGATAACATTCTATAACATAGATGGACATTAAAATCATTATACAAAGTGAAAGAAGACAGACACAAATGGCCACGTATGATTCAACTTAAATGAAATGTCCAGGATAGGTAAATTCACAGAGACAGAAAATAGATTAGTAGTTGCTAAGAGCTAGGGGGAGGAAAGGAATGGGGAGTGACTGTTAATGGGTATGAAGTTTCTATAAGTAATGATAAAAATCTTCTGCAATTAGACAGTGGTGATCAATGCACAACTCTATTAAGACACTAAATGCCAGTGAATAATGCACTTTAAAAGGATGAACCTTATGATACGTGAATTGTATCTCAATAAAGCTGTTATTAAAATTTTATCAAGACAAAGTGAAAAATTTGAAAATACCAATAAAAATAAATTGAAAAGTAGTCCAGTAAATAAATGAATGGAGAGTAATGCCATTTTATGCATAGAAAGATTTAATATTATAGCAAGGTACTATTCCTCCCCAAATTAGTATATGAATTCAGTGTAGTCTCAAAGAAATTAATTGTTTAAAAAAATGCTCTTCAGATGATTCTAAAGTTCATCTGGAAAAGTTAATACACAAGAATTACCCATAAAATTTTAAAACAGGAAAAATATCAAAGAGTAACTTGCTCTAGCAGAACAAAACCTATTATGAAGGTAATAATTAGAGAGTATAGCACTAGATCCAAGGGAATTCCCTGGTGGTCCAGTGGTTAGAACTTGGTGCTTTCACTGCCAGGGCCCAGGTTCAGGGAACTAAGATTCCCTCAAGCCACGCGGCCCAAAACAAAAAAAAGCTAGATCCAAGAAGACTATGAATTTATTTTGTGATAAATGGACAATTGCTAATTTTTTTTGAAAAATAAAATGAAATCACACTTTATACAAAACTAAATTCCATATAGATTAAATAGCTAACTATAAAAAACAGAAATATTAGAATAAATCTTCTGAGAATATTTTTATAATCTTGGATGGGTAAGACCCTTCTAAAATAGGTAAAAAACACAGGTGTTCAAAAGGGAAAGACGGATGGATCTGACTACATACAAATTAAAATCTTCTGTACAATAAAAAGCATTAAAAACAAAGAAGGAAGGAAATATTTGCAATATATGTAATAGGCAATATATTTTTGTAATATTTAGAGGTCTTCTACAATCAGTAAGTAAAATATGAACAATCTAATAGAATAATGGTCAAGGTATATGAACAGGCAATTCACAGATGAAAAAAATACAAGTGGCTGATCATATGAAAAGACAGCCTCTCTAACATTTGTGGAAGTGTTAAGTTAAAATAATAATAAGATATCGTTGACCATCAGATTGACCAAATTAGTTTTATGATGAATTTTATAATACCCATGTTTGCAGAAATGTGGAGGAATGAGTATTTTCATACATGGTTGATGAGAGTTTAAGTGGTATAGCCTATTTGGAAGGTAATTTGGCATTATCTACCAAAAGTTCAAATATGCATATCTTTTGACTTAGCAATTATACCTCTAAGAATACCAATCAGTCTTAAGAATATCTCCCTCCAGAGAATAAGTGGAAGTTAATAGAGAGCTTCTTTTGTGTAAAGAAAATGGGATTCCCCTAGTATTGATGGAAGTAGAAACTACTTTACCAATATTAACAAGAGTTCAAAAATTTCATATTATCTGAACTGGTAAATTCCATTGCTGGCAGTTTATCATGAGGAAATTATCATAGCTGTGAAAAAGCTTTATACATAAAGGTATTCATAGCATCATCCTTAATAGCTAAAATTTTGAATTTATTTAAAAGTCCAAAATAGGGAAATGTTAAGTAATCCATGGTAAAGCTGCCCAATAGACTATTATGACACCACTGAAAATTATATTCATGAAGATAATATTAACACAGAAAGTGCTACTGAGATTATATTTTGCAAAAATAGTCAAGGTACTAGATTTTCATGAATTATCACAGATGTGTTAAACAAGTACATGCCTATCACTTGGAAAGCCCCTTTCCATATAACAGCCCCAAGGCCTTCTAGCCCCATCTACCTGTTTTCCCTTCCCTGTCCCCTCGACTGCAGGGTTTCTCCTGTGTCTGTCTCTCTCTTAGTCTGTCCACACTGCAGCCAGCCTCTCTACTGTTTCCTGGCTTCTACCCTGTCTTTCAGTATCTGTAGCTGTGGTCCTGTCTCCCCCTGCTTCACCCCACACAGGCACCACCTTTCTTCCTTTTTTCCCCAACTCTTCAGGAATACAAGGCGGCTGTCTCTATTAGGCTCTGATTGAGGAATTAGGGATAACAGAGAGGAATTTGAAAATAGCACTGGAAAGAGCATCAACATGAATGTACATTACTGTTGCGAGAAGTGGTTGTACTCTTCCCTTAGTGGAATTCTGGTGTCAACTATTAAAATAGTAATGTGTTTTCTTCTCCTAGTGAATAAAAAATATGCATCTTTGAACTGAGGAAATATATGGTGGTTTCAATCACACATGCCTCCTGTGGTTGATGGGGCTGCCAAGAGCTCTGTATTCTGAGACTGGAGCGAGGTTCAGCGAGAAGGATCCGCGCTGCATCTGTGGTGGCCCAGGGCTGGCCATCTTAGTAAGGTTAGTGTTGATAGTTTGTGATTAAATAGGCTTATATGCTGAACCCATTTCCACAGGTAAGAGAGGAAATCAAATTCTCTCGCCTCAGATTAGGGACAGCTTGTGCTGTCCCAGAACCACATTAGACAAAATAAAACAAAATTGTGCTTTCCTGTGAAATGGTGCTGCCCTCATATCCGTATGCTGGAAGAAAGATGGCTCATGTGGCTCTGTGCCCTGGTCAGCCATGTCCACAGGCTGTAGCCGGTAGTCAAGGACAAGGCAGGAAATGACCTTGAGTTGCTCACCACAATTTGCTGCTGGAGAGGTAAGCGGCTGGTGTCTTCAGGATATTTAAAGGGTCTGCAATCTTATTAAGCTCCTGTTAATAAGCACAACTTCCTTATTTATCAGGATAATACGGTCTGGGATTAGAGAGAGAGCCTGGTCTTCAGCTTTCAGGAAATAAACTTTTCTTGCAGTCTCACCCCACAGCTGTGAACCCAAGATTAATCATTTTACTCTTTAAGTATTGTCCTTAACTGCGATGTACCAAGCTCATATCTGAGTGTTTAATTCTATCTCAGTTCTCGATTTTTAAAATTATTGTCAGCTGATTACTAAGAGAACCATAATTAGAAATATCAAACTTCCTTTCCAAGTAGTGGTTCAGGCTACTTTGAGAAGGAAAATTGTGGCCTTAGTTTTCTTTGTGGTAGAAGAAAATCTCCTTGAGTTTCAGATGATCTATTGATTGGGTCCATCAGAATTTCCACCAGAATATCTAGGATGATCCTTACCCTTTCAGGTGGAGATGTGCAGACTGTCTCTCTACTTCTCTGAGCAAATCCCTTCTTACTCCATGTCACAGACTGGTTTGGGACTGAGTACAGTTCAGAGGGAGCTCCTTCTGGGCCCCCGTGAGCAGAGTTCCCTGCAGAGCTAAAGCTTCCATTAAACAATCAGGGAAGCAGCCAGAGGTGGTGCCCTTGCAGGCAGGCCCCGACCCCATCCTCTGACAGTTCATGATTTGGCGTGGGGTGGTGACGAAGCAGATGACAGAATAGAGAAGATAGTTCCTGCTGCTCCACTGGGAAAGTTAAAACATGTGAGCTGACTGAAGACCACCAGGGCGTGGGATAGAGCTCTGGTTAGGAAAGAAAGCTCCAGATCCAGGTGTGGGGCTTGGGACAGGGTCAGTGTCCAACGAGCATCATACAACCTTATGTGCTGAGCAGGTGGTTGGCAAAGCCTCTGGCCAGCTTGAGCTTTCCTTTTAGCTAAACTTGACTAAGAGTGTACAGTATACATTACCCAGTGCTTTTAATTTATTCATTTAGGCAAAGCATATCTATATTGCTCTCTGCTTTTGTGACTAGGTCTGCCTAGGAAGTTGGAAGGTAAATAAGTCCAGCAAGGCACTTGAGCAGGTCAGTGGAGGAAGGCTCTTCTTTTCCATCCCTGAGGGCCTTAGCTAGGCTCAGCTGTCTTTGAATGCCCCTGAGTCACTCTTTGTAGACTTATCACCAGGCCTCTGAAAGCCTCTGTGGGGTCACAGGGACCACCTACTCATTTATCTCAGAGATGCAGCCTCAGTATTTCAGAGACACACCAGTAATAAAAGCACAGCTAATCAAACAATAAAACATTTATTGGGTACCTAATATGTGCTCAGCACTGAGCTGGGTGCTGAAAAAATTAAATATTATAAAAGTGTAATGCCTTTCATATATTAAATATTTAAGAACCCCTAGGATTCTTAATAAAACTGGGGGTGGGGAACCATAGGAGACCCATTATTCACATTTTATGCATGAGGAAACTGAGCCCAGGGTGAGTAAGGTTAAATAACCTGCCCAAGACCATGCAGCTGGTGGAGCAGAGATTTGATTGGAAATGCCAGGCCCTGAGTTCAGGGAAGACACTGGAAGGCACTTTCCTGTCATTTTAGGACTTCTAAGGTCCTGAAACCCTGAGGCTATAATGGCTTGTTTCTCAGATGATGATGACAGAGAAAATGTGGATTCATTGACTGCATGTTCTATTTTCTGTTTTTTTCATAGTCCATATATTTAGGTTTGGTTTTGTGACAAGATCTCCCCTATTATTGTGAGGGCCTTTCTCAAGGTATAGGAGGCATTTACATGCCACTGCTTCAAACAGTACTCAAAATGTACTTTTATTTACCGCACTATCTGTTTGTTCATCTAAGCACAGAGTATTTTATCTGGATCAGGTTCATCTGACAACTCCAGAGTGATTTTTCCACCCCTACATGCTCCAAATCCCTTACGCTAGGAGTTTTATTTTTCTGTCACCTGTTTGTTGGCTCAGTTTTCTCAGAACTTTGTTTCTCAGAGCAAGAGTGACCCAGGCCATGCTAAGTCAGCAGGGCAGCCAGAGAGAGGGAAGCAGAGTCAAACTAGAGTCTATCCCTGTTAGGGAGGAATGGTGTCAGGCAAAATAATAGCCACAGGGATCAGACAATTAGAATAAATCATGATGGGAGCTGTTGTGGAGGTGAGCCAGGCACAGTGGAAGCTCTAACACTCATTCTCTCTCACAGCACCTTGTTTTTCTCTTGCATCATATTTACTACAATATGAAATGAATGTGCTTGTTTAATTACTTGTTTAATGTATGTTCTGTCCACTAGACTGTGAGCTCCATGAGAGCAGGGGTCTTGTGTGCTTTTCACCACTGTATATCCAAGGCCTAGCACTGTGCCTGGCACATGGAAAGTACTCAGTAAGTATTAATTGAATACATGAATGAATGCATGGCAACCATTACATCCCGAGAAGGACCAGGGATTATATCTCATAGTAGGTACAATGTCAACATGTTTAACAGCAAATTAGATATAGGTAAAGATATATTTAGTGAATTACAAGATAGGACAGAAAAAAAATGTCTAGAGGAAAAAAACTGGGGGAATACAAACGAAAAGTTAAGAGACAAGGAGGATAGTATGGGAAGGTCTAAATCAATTCATCAGAGTTGCAGTAGGAGAGGAAAGAGAAATTCGGAGAAACAATATATGAAGAGATAATGGATAACTCACTGAAAATGAAAAAGACACAGCAATATACCAACTTAGGAAGCTAACCAACATAAATAAAAAGAAATCTATACCTAGGCACATCATAATGAAACATCAGAAAGACAAAGACAAAGAGACTATCTTAAAAGAAGCCAGAGGGGGAAAAATACAGACTGCTTTCAAAGGTGTGACAGCTTGTCAGTTGACTTCTCAACTTAACAAGGAAAGCTAGAAGACAGTGAAGTAGTATCTTCAATGCACTGGGAAAATAATTGCCAAAATAGAATTTTATATCTGTCAAGAATAAGGGTAAATAAACAAAAACTGAGAGAGTTTTTCAACAGCAGAGCATCACTAAAAGAAATTCTAATGTTTGAAGTGATGGTTTGACTGGAGTGTACTTATCTCCAAACTCCTTAAGTTGTATACGTTAAATATGTACAGCATTTTGTATATTAATTATATCTCAATAAAGTGGTTTTAGAAAGAAAAAAATTCTAAAACATGTACTTCAGATAGACAGAATATTATCCTACAGGGAAGATCTGCAATGTAAGAAGGAATAAAGGACGGGCTTCCCTGGCTGTCCAGTGGTTAAGAATCCGTGCTTCCACTGCAGGGGGACCAGGTTTGATCCCTGGCCGGGGAGGTAAGATCCTGCATGCCGCGTGGTGTGGCCAAAAAAAAGAAAAAAAAAAAAGAAATAAAAGGACAATAAACTAATAAATATGTGGGTAAATTGACTATATAAAACAATAATGACATCTTGTGGTATAAAAAAGATAAGATATTAAAATGCATCATAAAAACAATAAATGCTGGAGAGGGTGTGGAGAAAGGGAAACCCTCCTACACTGTTGGTGGGAGTGTAAATTAGTACAGCCACTATGGAGAACAGTATGGAGGTTCCTCAAAAAACAAAAAATAGAACTGCCATATGATCCAGCAGTCCCAATCCTGGGCATATATCCAGAAAAGATGAAAACCATAATTCAAAAAGATACATGCACCCCAATGTTCATTGCAGCACTATTTACAATAGCCAGGACATGGAAGCAACCTAAATATCCATCAGCAGAGGAATGGATAAAGAAGATGTGGTACATATATACAATGGAATATTACTCAGCCATAAAAAGGAATGAAATAGTGCTATTTGCAGAGACATGGATAGACCTAGAGACTGTCATACAGAGTGAAGTAAGTCAGAAAGAGAAAAACAAATATCAGATAATATCGCTTATATGTGGAATCTAGAAAAGTGGTACAGATGAACTTATTTGCAAAGCAGAAATAGAGACACAGATGTAGAGAACAAACTTATGGATACCAAGGGGGGAAGGGGGAGTGGGATGGATTGGGAGATTGGGATTGACATATATACACTACTATGTATAAGATAGATAACTAATGAGAACCTACTGTATAGCACAGGGAACTCTACTCAGTGCTCTGTGGTGACCTAAATGGGAAGGAAATAAAAGAGGGGATATATGTTCACTTTGTATACAAAGTGAATGTATAACCAATTCACTTTGCTGTACAGTAGAAACTAACACAACATTGTAAAGCAACTATACTCCAGTAAAAATTAATTTTAAAAAAAATGCATAATAAAAACAACATGTAAGTTGGAAGGGGTTTAAGTGGTATTAAAAGTGTTCTGTGGGCTTTGTATTGTCCAAGAGGAGATAGTGATTAACTGTACACTTTGGTAAGTTCGGCTGTTGTAATTTCTATAGTAATCCTTAAAATAATGGGAAAAATTGTTTAATCTCACACCTAGTAGAGGAAAAAACTAGAATGTTGGGAAATAATCTAAAAGAAGGCAAGAAATGATAGAAAAATATACACAGAAAAGGTGGGACAAATAAAAATCACAAAATAAAATGATATAAACTGAAATATATCAACAATTACAATAAATATAATAATAATTGATAAACTGGATTTATCAGAACTAAAAATAAATGTTTAGACACATCTAAAATATAAGGAAACTGAGAGGTTAAAAGTTAAAGGACAGAAAAAGATACAGTATACAGATACTGACCAAGAAAAGCTGGTATGTTAATTAACATCACGCAAAGAAGACTTCAAGGCAAAAAGAATTACTGTTAATGAGAATCATTCTATAACAATAAAGGGCTCAATTCACAGGAAGACATTACAATTTAAAATTTATAATGCACCTAATTATATAGCCTCAAAATATACAAAGCAAAAATTGACAGAATTACAAAGAGAAATAGAAAAATGGACAACTATAGTGGGAGATTTTAAGTTTCTCTCAGTAATTGATAGAACAACAATCCCCCCTAAAATTCAATAAGGATTTAAATGATTTAATTAACATGATTAAGAGATTTTTACATAATGAACTTATATAGAACACTGTACCCAACAACTACAGAAAGTACTTCCATTTCAAGCCCAAACAGAACATATTAAAGAATTTGACCACATGCTGAGCCATAAAGAAGTCACAACAAAACCAAAGGCTGGCAATTATGCAGATCATGTTCTCTGACCACAATGTAATTAAGCTAAAATTGGTAAAAGCAAAAAGAAACAAAAAAACTAAAAAATCCCTAAATATTTAGATAAGAAACACATTTATAAATGACCCATGTGGACTTTAGAAAATATTTTGAACTGAACAATAATGAAAATGCTTCATAGCATATTTTGGGGATACAGTTAAGACAGATTTTAAAGGGAACTTTATAGCCTTAGGTAGATCAGAAAAGAAGAACGAAAAGACAACTTATGGAATGGGAGAAAATATTTGCAAGCAATGCAACTGACAAGGGGTTAATATCCAAAATATACAAACAGCTCATACAATTCAATATCAAAATAAAAAAACCACCCAATCAAAAAATGGGCAGACTTAAATAGACATCTCTCCAAGGAAGACATACAGATGGCCAACAGGCACATGAAAAGATGCTCAACATTGCTAATTATTAGAGAAACGCAAATCAAAATCACAATGAGGTATTGCCTCACACCTGTCAGAATGGCTATCATCAAAAAGTCTATAAATAATAAATGCTGGAGAGGGTGTGGAGAAAAGGGAACCTTCCTACACTGTTGGTGGGAATGTAAACTGGTGCAGCCACTATGGAAAATAGTATGGAGGTTCCTTAAAAAACTAAACTAGAGCTACCATATGATCCAGGAAGCCCACTCCTGGGCATATACCCAGAAAAGATGAAAACTCTAATTTGGAAAGATACACACACCTCAATGTTCATAGCAGCACTATTTACAATAGCCAAGGCATGGAAACAACCCAGGTGCCCATCAACAGACAATTGGTTTAAGAAGATGTGAGATTATATATATATATATGTGTGTGTGTGTGTGTGTGTGTGTGTGTGTGTGTGTATACATAACATGGAATATATATAATGGACTATTACTCAGCCATAAAAAAAGAATGAAATATTGCCATTTGCAGCAACATGGATGGACGTAGAGAATATCATACTGAGTGAAGTAAGTTAGGCAGAGAAAGACAAATATCATATGATATCACTTACATGTGGAATCTAAAAATTAATACAAATGAATCTATATACAGAAACAGACTCACAGACATGGAAAACAAACTCATAGTTACTGAAGGAGAAAGGAGGGGGGGGATAAATTAGGAGTATGGGATTAACAGATAGAAACTACTGTACATAAAATAGATAAGCAACAAGGATTTACTCTACAGCACAGGGAACTATATTCAATATCTTATAATAACCTATAATGGAAAATAATTTGAAAAAATATATGTAACTGAATCACTTTGCTGTACACCTAAAACTAACACAATATTGTAAATCCACTATATGTCAAAAAGTAAATAAAAATTTTAAAAGATTTAAAAAAAAGAATAAGCGGATTCTCCAAATTATGCTGAGTGGAAGAAGCCAGTAACCAAGCCAATACACACCGTATGATTTCATTTATGTAAAATTCTTGAAAGTCAATCTACTATCTATAAACTTATCTTTAATGACAAAAAGCAGATCAGTAATTGTCTGGGATCAAAAATGAATGAGATGAAAATTGAGGTCAAAAGCCCACCATTCCCCCCAAAGGTAGTCTTCATCCTGCCTTTGTGATAAACCTTTTCTTGTTCGATTTATGGTTTTACAGACTATGTATGCACCCTAATGAATATAGTCTAATTTGCCCAGGACTCCAAATTTTATATAAATAGAGTTATACTGTATGGTTTTTTATGTGTGACTAATTTCTTTCAAACAATATTATGTTTCTGAGACTTATATAGTGTGTGTGCACCTATAGCATCCTCCTTTTAAATGCTCTATGTTGTTCTATTGTATGAATATTTTATGCAGGGTCGGCTTCATGGGGCATACAACTAGGGCAGTCACACAGGGCCTCTGATGGCAGCCTGTCTCCTTTCCCCCAGGAATACTGTGTTCTATGAGCCATCTCTAGGGATCTCTGAGGCCCCCCTGGCTGCTGTTCCAAACTTGCTGCCCATCACATTAACTATGACCAATACCTCTGTTGTTTAAGTGCCACCCCTGGTCTCTGCTATTCCAGAATTTTGTCATCCCCATTGATACTGTAAAGCCCACTTCTGTAGAAGTGTCTTCTACTGTCAGTCCTGGCCTACAGAGAACAGATACTACTGGACTTTTGAAAACGTGTGTCCCTCTCTCACCAGCATGTTTCTCATCGCCTTGGTTAATGAAGTATCTTCCAGGCCCTGCTGAGAAACAGAGACAGTGATAGGTTTTCAGGTTTATAAGCAGGCTTATTCTAGCATTCCAACTTCCCAAAGCCCTTTGAGACTTTCCTCCACAGTTTGCATCTCTACTTCATTTGCTAGGTACGTGTCATGTTTTTTTTCTAATCTTCAAGCACCATCCCAGTGGTGTATTAGAACTGTCACTCAAAACCCTTTAATAACCAGATGTTAAATCCCTTTTTTAGATTTTTATTCTTCCTCCCTTGATCCAGCACCCCCAGGATCTACTCCCAGTTCCTGCCAGTACGTGCTAGCCCGGTCCTGCAGTTCGTTTGGTATATTTTCTCTTTCTTCTCTTATCAAGCCTGTATTCCCTCAGTCAGGTTTTACAGAGTCTTGGTCTTAACTGTGCATCTCGTGACCAGATGGAGGTGGGAACAGATCCTGAAGAGGGCAAGGATTGCCTTGACAGTGTGGTTGCCAGATTTAGCAAATAAAAAAATAGGATACAGGAGATTAGGATACTAAAATATTATTCATTGTTTATCTGAAATTCAAACTTAACTGCACATCTTGCACATTATCTGGTGACCCTACTGCCTCAATTGAGGCCTCTTTATAGCCTTTAAGCAGCGGAAGTCCTCTCTCTTCCAACAAGGGAGAGTTGGTCACTTCGGTGGGCCGAGAGGGTTCAGGCAATTCAAAGTTCTCATTAAATCCTCAGCCGTGCCTCCCCTCCAGCTGCAGGGGAGTGAGCAGGGGCTACTCTTGTAGCAGCTCCAGTTGCAGTGGAGTGAGCAGGGGCTACTCTTGTAGCAGCTCCAGTTGCAGTGAGCAGGGGCTACTCTTCATTGCAGTGCGTGGGCTTCTCATTGCAGTGGCTTCTCTTGTTGCGGAGCACGGGCTCTAGGCAGGTGGGCTTCAGTAGTTGTGGCACGCAGGCTCAGTAGTTGTGGCTCGCTGGCTCTAGAGCGCAGGCTCAGTAGTTGTGGCGCACGGGCTTAGTTGCTCCGCTGCATTTGGGTTCTTCCCGGACCAGGGCTTGAACCCATGTCCCCTGCATTGGCAGGCGGATTGTTTACCACTTCGCCACCAAGGAGGCCCTCTCTCCAGGCGTAGCACCTCTCAGCTTTAATGAGCGTGTCCACGATGAGGCTGCAGCTGCTCCTGGCGGCCACGGCCAGGGCAGTCTTCCCTTGCTTGTCAACAACCTTTAGGTCACCGCCCGCCTTCCGCAGGGTTTCCACATTTCCAAGATCAGCAGCTACATGCAAAGGAGTTTGTGGCCTCTGATTTAAGATGTCAATATCATGCTGTGCACTTAATAAGCTGTTTACCACTGTGATATGGTTGTTGATAACAGCTGAATGAAGAGGGGACTCCTTTTTAAATGCTGTCAAGGAAATACTCTGACTCTTTCACTGCTTAAAATTGTTGATGAGTACAGCTGAGCCTGTGATTTTCTTTCTGCAAAGAATCAGTAGTGATTACCAACAACTATCTGATCCCACGGTTCTTCCTTACAGTTATTATTGCTCCCATACCCCTCAACTGCCTGACACAGTAGTTCCTAAATTGGTCAACACATTGGAATCATCTGGGAGCTTCTAAAAATACTGGTGCCTGTGTCCTACCCCAAGAAATTGCGATGTCATTAGTCTTAGGTGTGGTCTTGGTTAGGAATTTTTAAGAGATTACCAGGTGACTTTAATGCTAGGACATTGTACCAGTTAGTACATCCCACTGTACCTGTATCCCTCTATAGCTCATTAGAGGTAAGCCTTAGTCTACTACCACAGCATCCAGGCAGTCTCAAAATCTAGTCCTCATTGTCATCCAGCTGGTGAGTAATCCAACTACAAAATCTCACACTTAGTGTCTACTTCCTAGGACCTTTTTTGGTATCACCTATCTTAGGTAGGGTTCCCTGAAGACAGGGAATCTTATCCAAGTAACTTGCCATGAATGCTCTTAGAAAAACAGAGTGAGGAAGGCAGGAACAGGGCAGGAATGAAAACCAGCAGGAATGTGGTCCTAGCTTAAGACTAGCTGTAGAATCTGATCCCATGGGGAGTTCTAGAACAAAGTTCAACTGCAGAGTTAGTCCTATCTTGAGGCAAGGGGGCTAACCTTTTGTACCCCTACATCAGTTAATCATTGGCTGAGGTCTGCTCCCAGAGGGGATGGCAGAGGGCTGGAGCGCAGCTTCTTAGCCAGGGCTAGGACTAGGACTAGGGTGAGGTGAGCAGGGTAGAGTTAGAGGAGTACCAAAATCTCAGTAATCAAGGTGAATACTATTTTAATGCAATATTTTAAATAAATCAAAATTAACCCCCAAAACTCACAACGAACAAAGTCAAATTTTAAATAAAGAGAATTAGGGGAGGGGGTTCCTATTTGGCCAAGGGCAGGTCTCAAAGAGAGGGCAGCTGTGGCTCGTTGTCAGTCAACATTCACAGCATCTGGGGGATCCATGCAGATAAAGGGGGCCTGGGCGGGGCACCAGCAACATCCAGTACACCACCTTTCCCCAATTCCATGTATTTAAGTTTGGGTTGACTCCATTCCCCTAGCATTTTGGGGAGGGAGAAGAGGAGAATAATACTTGGACCTGTTTCATAAGGTCAAAAATCTCTGGCCATGGTGATTACTTTAGGGATGAACATGTGACCCAAACAAGCCCAATCAGCTTCCTCTCAAGGATATTTCTGCTGGAGCTAACAGAAAAGATGCTCTGGACAACATAAGTTAGAGTTGCTTGTGGATGTCTTTTCTAGCTCCACCGAAGGAACCTGCCTGTAACAGGAGAAGAGATCAACATGCAGAGAAAATCTGAGCCAAAAATGAAGCTAGAGAGAGAAAGAGAGTGGCCTAAAAATATTGATTGTGCTGGACTCAGGTGAGCCAAGGTTTTTTCTGTTCTATGATGTCTCAATTAGGAATATATTAGTTGTATAGAACAGAAAGTATGACTTAAAGAATAAAACCAACTTGAGGAATAAAAAGGGTGGGAGGAGAGGAGAGGGAGAGAGAGAGAGAAAGAAAAACATAACTGGAGAGCCCAGGAGTACATTTGTTTCAGGTGTGGTGGGAACAGTGCCTGCATGACATCACCAGGATCTATCTCCTGGATCTGCTTCTTAGGACTGGCTCCATCTTCAGGTTAAACATGAATCAGACAATAAGCTGAGGGACAGATACTCTGGTTTCCTCAAAATCTACTTACCTCTCTTGGCAATAGTTCCATGATTCTTGAATCAAACATCTATGCCTGGATTCTCTCTTCTTTTAGGATGAATTATTCCCTAGCAACACCAGTTCTTCCCCACCAATTCTCTCCTCATGCTCACTTATACCTGTCTTAGTGTAGGACAATTTGGGTTTAGACTGCGCCTCCCCACTCTGCCCCACTACAGTAACATACTTGCTCACTGTTCTGCTGCTCTCATAATTTTTTTTCTTCTCTAAATTCTCATATCACTACACTTTCCTTTTGGTTCTCCCTTCTCGTCTTAAAATGAGTTCTTAAACTTCTACAAGATGATGCAGCCTTTCTTCCTTCTTCCCAAGATAATATATGTAAGCTGCTTAACAGGGTGCCTGGCATGTAGTGTGCTCAATAAATAGCTATGATGACGATGATGACGATGACGACGGCAATGAGGCAGCATCGACCCCTTACCTAGTGTTGGGAAGATTTGACAATTGTTTCCAATGCTAAACACCCTGATACGAGATCTTTTTCATCTCTTACCTATATTTCCTGCTGCAAATAAACCATTTCTATTAAGTTCTTACTATAAGCAATTACTCAGGGAGAATGAAAATTCTTAAAATTCTCATGGATATGTCATCTTGTTTCTTTGAATCTTGCTACAGTATTTTTTTTTCCAGCCAGAGTTTAAACCCTGGGGACACTCACCCATGTTAATATGCATGGCTGGTTTGGACACAGGAACAAGATTTATTTTTAATGTTAAAAAAGCATTCCTTCTTTTTCCTTTCTTTTTAAATGGATAATGAGAGTCTCAAATATAACTCTGAAGCTGTGACTCCAAGAGAGTTCAACAAGTAAATTGAAAACTGGAGAAGAAAAAAAAAAGTAAAGGACTGATTTAATTGTTTGGTTTGGCTTTTTTTTTTTTTTTTTTTAATGGAATGGGCTTGATGTTTTCCCATCAAGTGGACACAGCTCAGCTGTTCTTACAGAGGTTGTGAGGCCTGAAGCCTGAGGGTAAATACTTGATGTGTGCAGTTAAAAAGTGGCAGGTGTACTGGTGGAAACAGCATGTAACTAGTTTGTGTTACCAGTTAGCATGGTGACCATACCCTGGCCTGTTCTAATAATAAGCTTCAGGTATATGCTCTGGGTTGCAAATATGAATTTAAGGGAGGGCTTTAATTATTAGGTAACCAGTGTTCTGGGAGCAAAGATCCCCTGCTTCCCACTCTGTCTCTGGGCTCTCACATCTGAAATTAACCTTTGCCCTAACCCCATGCTGGGTCTATGACATAGAAAAAGGTATTTTCACTTTGGTGACTAAATCAAAGACTGTGATTGATAATACTATTTTCAGTCTGCCGGCTATGCCTGAATCATATAGTTTTTCTAATATCCAATGTTAGGATTTCTTTCCTCCCATTATGATTGAGTGCAGAGAACTCCTGTGGTCCATCTCTCCTAAAGCAGCTCACTTAAGTTTTCATTTCCCTGTCATTTGCATCTGCTTCTGTAGTGTAGTCTACTTGATCCTGTCTTCGGTCTGATGAGCCTGGGCACTGGGGTCCAGCCTGGAAATATCAGGAGGCTTCTCCTAGTTCATCTCCTTAGAAATGCCAAACTTGTAGGGGTTAATTGTGCCAGTTTCCTGTTTTTCCTGCACACCCCTCCCCCAACAAACCGTCCTCTGCACGACTACCCTTTAAGACGAAGTCCTCCAAAATCTTAGCAGGGAGGCCCTAGCCCTTGAGAGATCCCCTTTTTCCTCTCAGTCCGGCTGCTTAGAATCTCATGTTACACTTAGTAAGGACAGAGCTCTCTGCCACCATGACAGAGAAGTAGAAATTATTACATGTCTGGAAATAATCTTGACAAAGGAAATATAAAGGGAGTCTTAGAAAGATGGCTTTGGCCTCAGACGGTAAGGATGGAAAAGTCCCATGTGCATAACATGATTACATGAATCATCTCAGTTCCTGGGTTTAGATGCTGAGAGACTTCTTCAAGTGAGGCTGATGCGAGAGGTATCGTAGGAGCATTTCTGGCTTTCGGCAGGGTGTGGGGGGACTTCTGGGCTGAGTGTTATATGAAAGAACCCACGCCTACCCCTATTACTCCACGATGGCTTCCTGTTCCCATTCTCCTGCTTCTAACGCTCCCTCACCACCGCCAACCCCACCTTGCTGCAACAAGGTACCCAATTGCTTGTTTGCTGAAGCCCCTTCCCTTCCCTTCTGTTCTTTAACTGTATAATCCTTGTATCTTTTGGATTGCCCCTGATTCTATGAGGTAGGTAAGGAGGTAGTATTAACCCTATTTTACACATAAGAAAACCTAGAATCAGAAAGATTAAGTAATTTGCCTAAGGTTACATGCCAACTATAGCAGTGTCTGGTCTACTTGACGGAAAGTCCATGCTCTTGCTGCGTTATACTCTGTCAATGCCCATTTCCCAGATGGTCCAGGTAACAGGAAGCATGGAAAGGCACAGTAAGGTGGAAAGCACCCTTGACTGAAGCTGGGGAACCTGACTTTTGGTCATAGCTCACTTTAATGTTTGGTGAATCCCTCTCCTCTGCCCTCATTTGCCACATAAAATGGAAGGGCTCTACTGGATGCTTTCTATGTTTCTTCCATTTCTAATAGACTGTTAGGACTATTTAGTGACTCTTTACTCTGTACTCTCTATATTTAGGAAATCCATGAGTTCACAGCATTTAACCTCAGGAACAATGATTTACAATCAGATCATGGGAAGAGATGCCACTTTGCCACATGTGCTGAGTAGTATCAAGCTGGCACTACTGCCAGGGTGGAGAGCTACTTTCTGAAATAAGTTCATGTGTATTTTTAAAAGGCATCTTTTCATAATAAAAACACTTAAAAGGTACTGAGCACTCTAATCTTTGTTGAGTTACACTTGTTTATAAAAAATACTTCATTGTTCTTGTGTACATATGAATAGGGAAGAACATAATTGGTGCCGGCATGAGGAAGGCTAGGTATTAGTTTCCTCTGAAAGTGTCATTAGTAGACAGCCTTGACCTAAGGCATAGCATCTATGGTTCCCCGAACTCTGTGATTCTGATTTAGACTCTACTAAAGTAGAGTACTACTTTAGGACACTATACATACTGAGATGTATTGCCCTTGTCCACTAAAGAAAATTTATTAATCACTCTAATTGAAAGTGTAGATTAATAAGAAATAAGTTGAGCAGTGGGAAATCTTTTTTTTTTTAATTAATTAATTAATTAATTTATTTATTTTTGGCTGTGTTGGGTCTTCGTTTCTGTGCGAGGGCTTTCTCTAGTTGCGGCAAGCGGGGGCCACTGTTCATTGCGGTGTGCGGGCCTCTCACTATCGCGGCCTCTCTTGTTGCGGAGCATAGGCTCCAGACGTGCAGGCTCAGTAGTTGTGGCTCACGGGCCCAGTTGCTCCGCGGCATGTGGGATCTTCCCAGACCAGGGCTCGAACCCGTGTCCCCTGCATTGGCAGGCGGATTCTCAACCACTGCACCACCAGGGAAGCCCGAGCAGTGGGAAATCTTACGTGCTTCTTATAAGATGTGGAAACTACTGATTCTGATTCCTTTTTGTTTCCTTCATTATCATGCCTTTTATCCTTAATGTTTGTTAATGCACCGTCAGCAGGAAAGTATTTTCTTAAGAAAGTTATAAGGAACAGATAGATAGCTGCCTACATAATTAGAAGCATTTTGTTACATGCTGGCAAACAAAGTGTAGCAAGGTTCAGAAATGTTGCTCTAATGGACATTTTTCCTTTTCTAGTCTAATTTAACCTTGCCACCACCCCACCCATCTCTGAATGAATCTTCACTTTCTTTCCCATCTCTCCAGACCCTGCTTCCCAATTCCTGTGGTACCTAGCCTCCATCTCCCATGAGGGCCAAGGACTATTTGACTTCTTTTAAGCCCTAGATTTATATGATTTCATGAAATGAGAGGTTTTACTTTAGTTAATAAGGATCTCTACTAAAATTGAGGGGTAGATATAGGGTAGATACCTCTACCTCCTGTATAGAGTCAAGTATGTACCCTGTGATCCTGCTTCCTGTTGGCTGGGAAGAGCTCGTCTGGTGTGAACGCTCTGAAATAATGGGTTCTGAAGGCTGAGATGATGGGGGGATGATTATCCTGGGTGGCCAGAGGCAGCTTTTTTAAGGGAGTAAATCCGAGTCATTCTTAGAGTGGGAAACTAAAGTTCTAACCTGGGAGGTGGAGCTGATTGTCAGGTCTGAGTGTTGTGGCAAGGACAGGAGGCAGCTGGTTGGTTGAGAGCTAGGATGGTTGGGGTGAAGATGGCAGGTAGAGCATGAAACTACCCAGACCAAGAAGTTTAGGACTAAGGCTGTGAACAAGAACATTTGCTTATTCAGTAGCTTGAGGTTCCCGTTGGGATACCTGGAGCTGCTCTATATACTGGCCAGTGGCCAGAGTCATGGTGCTTGGTGGGGAAAGGAAGTGTTGGGACAGGAATGAATTATTGCTGGAATGGGTATTCTTGGATCACAAGATACTGTGTCAATTGTGTGCAGCCTGGCTAGTGGTGAGGTATGTGACCCAACAGAAGTAGTGGTATTTGAGCTGAGCTCTAATGATGAACAAGAGTCCGATAAGCAGAAAGAGATGGTGAGAAATATTCCAGAGACACACAGAATAGCACAAGTGAAAACAACCCAGATAATACAAGCTATATTTTGTAAACTATTAGTAGTTAAATTTGGCAGCATCATGGATATCCAATATGAGAAGAGGGAAAAATAAGGTTGGTAAAGAGTTGAGTTAGTTTTGAGTCACACTGTTGATGACTTTGGATTTTAGGCTGAAGGCAGTCAATGGTAGAGTCCTTGAAAATTTTGAATAGTGGAGTTCCAGGTAAGAGTATTGATTAAATACACACATCTAATTCCATTACCTCCTGAACTTCCACTAAAACTAAAGAAAAAATATTTTTTAATTTCAAGTACAAGAATAAGAAAGGAGACAACAGTTTGGAATCTGAAAAACAGATGGATGCCTGGTAACTAACTTAGGAAGGCAGGATAGCCAAATCTTTCCTGTCAGTGTAGAAACCAAGAAACAACCCAATTTGTACCCCAGAGTCATCAAAAGCCTCGGGAAATGGCAAGACTGGGAACCAATTGACAGTGAGTGTGAGGGCCAAAATAAGGAATACTGGGTAAAAGTTGTTTGAGAAGCTGAGCTCTCTTTCCCACTCCATACCACTGGGCAACTTTCCGCTCCCACCCTGGCAGAAATCTGGAGTTTTATTATCTGGAGAGGGAAAAGCAGAAAGTGTTTGAA
Source organism: Eschrichtius robustus (assembly GCF_028021215.1). Taxonomy (NCBI): domain Eukaryota; kingdom Metazoa; phylum Chordata; class Mammalia; order Artiodactyla; family Eschrichtiidae; genus Eschrichtius; species Eschrichtius robustus. The sequence continues at coordinate 78,936,230 of NC_090829.1, forward strand.
AAGAGGGACATCTCACACATTTGAGGATGGTGTTACCCTACTGAAAACATAGGGACAGAGTAAATTTATACATACTGAATAAAGATTGCAGAGACTTCACCACTAACACACACACACCCCTCTTCTCTCACTTGTCCCCCAAAATTCTGACAGCCAGACTTCTACCTTTCAGGCAAGATACTGGAAAACTACCAGCCCAACAGGAAAGACCTAAAGATGGTTTCCTGACAAAGCGCTCCTGCCAGATCCCTTTACAGTAAAGCTAAAGTTAACAAGGCCATCCATAGACTCAGATCCTCCAAACAAATCTTCAGTTCTGCACTTTTAACATGAACGGGCAATCAAGGAATATTAGATTTAAGGAATCTAATTTAAGGAATCCCCCAACATGGATGATATATACCAAAGCAGAAAGAAACAACTTGGAGTATACAGAGACAATGCAGGAAAAAGAAAGCTTAACCTATCATTAATATCTTCAGAGAGTTGATAGATGATATTGCAACCATGAAGAACAAGGTCCTTGGAAAAAGAAATATTCAGAGAACAAAAAAGAGCTCTTGGAAATTAAAACATGATAGCAGAAATTTAAAAATACAACAGACAGATTGGAAAATTAAGTTGTAAAACCTTTAAGACATAGAACAAAGACAAAAATACAGAGAAAAGGAGAGAAAGATAAGAAAATAGGAGGATCATTCTAGGAGGTACAACACTGGAATCCAATAATCCAGAATGAGAGATGAGAGAAATAGAGGGAAAAATAATCAATGAAACAATTCAGGAGCATTTTCCTGGAGTGAAGGACATGAGTTTCCAGATAGAAAAGGCCACCTCAGTGCTAATAATAGTGGGTGAATAGGTATTTCATTACAAAATTTAAGAACACTGGAGGTAAGAGAAGATCCTAAAAACTTCCACATAAAGATAAGGAATCAGAATATCTACTGATTTTTCAAGGGCAACACTGGAAGCTAGAGACAATGGAAATGATTTCTAATCCAAAATTCTCTATTGAGCCAAATGACTGAGTGAGAGAGTAGGATAAATACATTTTCAGATACACAAAATCTCATTAAATTTAATCCCTACATACCTTTCTCAGAAAGTTACTGGTGGATATGTATGTACAACCAAAGTGAGTGAGTAAATAAAGACAAATACATGAAATGCAGGAAACAGGAGATCCAGTGCAGAATTTATTCACCAGACCTAGGATCTAGCTTGTTCAGATTGGAACAGGTTCGGAAATTTGTGTCTAAAGACAGTGCAGGACTCTGTATCTATATGTATTTTTTCTCCTGGTGTGAACAGGTGGCCATGGTGAAAGCCAATGGAACCTCACTTTTATAGGATCCATAATAATTCTGGCATATGGGTGAGACTGAAAACTGACACATGAAAGAAGTACGTTTTTAATTTGAAGGGTCATACTAAAGACTGGTATCTCTCTTAATTATCTTTGCAAGATCCTTAGTTTAGGCTCTTTAGGTTGCTTAGGTATAGAGTAAAAGCAAATCTGCCTGAATAAGGGGAAAACATACACACAAACACACACCCACATATAAATGTATGTGTATGTATGTATATGTATACACATACTATATATGTGTGTATATATGTATACACATGTTAAACACACATGCACACTTACCTAGAGGCATAGTGTATCTATAGAAAGATGCATAAGAAGCTGGAGATCAGTGCTGCCTCTTCGTGGCTAGGGAAAAGGAATGTGAGGGAGACCTTCATTTCACTATTTATCTCCTTGTTCCTTTTGATGTTTTGGACAAAATGCAGGGTAAGAGAGACAGTAGACTGGGATTATTTGGTTGGTGATTGTCATGTTCTTGGAATGAGGAAATAAGGGGTTGAATGAGAAAACAGTGGCTGGATGCTAAAGATGGAGGAATCTTTGCCTGGCCTGGTGATGACCAGATGTGGCATGAGGGTGGGGGTGGGCAGTGGGTGCCAAGGGAAAGGTCAGAGGGCAGTGGTCAGAGATGACTCCTTGCTTTCTAGCCTGGGTTCACAAATGTGAGGACACTGAGTAGATGAAACTGGCTTAAGAATGGCAGAGGGAGGAGGGTGGACTGCAAAAGTATAATAAGGGGAAGGAGTTAGAGTCAGCAACTGTAGCTCACGTTTTCTCTGACCAAAAACATATTCATTGGTCATATCACGTGCCTTATCATCCACAGCTTCTGGACTTATGAATGATGGAATGGCTTCTGGAAAACTCAGTGATGGGTCTTCTGGAGGCACCACCTTGGAAGGCTGAGGTAGTGTAGTGTAAGATGGAGTGTAGGCACTCAACCTGTAACCAACCAAGATGCGGCCTCTTCCATGACCAGAAAACACAAGGCTGGGAAATAAAGAGGTGGAAGGGATGATGATTCGCAAAATTTTCCCCAGCTCTGCCACTTACTAAGTTAATGACCTTGGGTAAATCACTGTGACTTCTCTGTGCCTATGTTTCCTCAACAGCAAAATGGGCATAATGGCCCAGTACCTTCATCATAGGGTTGTTGTGAGGATTAGATGGGATAGTGAGTTTAAAGGTTTATAAGAATGCCTGGTACAAAATAAACACCAGTAATATTAGCTAGTACTGTTTCACTTTTCACCTTTCTTGGGGTTCTTTCTCTCAGACTTGGAACACAGAAGGCCTAGAGAATTTAATGTACAAAGAGGGGATGTTTTCACCAGAGGGCATGTTAATGTTTTATTCAATCTTTATTTTTTATTTATTTATTTTTTAATTTTAATTTTATTTTTGGGCTGCATTGGGTCTTCATTGCTGCATGCAGGCTTTCTCTAGTTGCAGCAAGCGGGGGCTACTCTTTGTTGTGGTGCGCGGGCTTCTCATTGCGGTGGCTTCTCTTATTGCAGAGCACAGGCTCTAGGCACACGGGCTTCAGTAGTTGCAGCACGCGGGCTCAGTAGTTGAGGCACGTGGGCCCTAGGGTCCACGGGCTTCAGTAGTTGCAGCACACGGGCTCAGTAGTTGCGGTGCGCGGGCTTCTCATTGCGGTGGCTTCTCTTATTGCAGAGCACAGGCTCTAGGCACACGGGCTTCAGTAGTTGCAGCACGCGGGCTCAGTAGTTGAGGCACGCGGGCCCTAGAGTCCACGGGCTTCAGTAGTTGCAGCACACGGGCTCAGTAGTTGTGGTGCACGGGCTCTAGGGCGTGCGGGCTTCAGTAGTTGTGGTGCGCAGGCTCAGTAGTTATGGCGCGTGGGCTTAGTTGCTCCACAGCATGTGAGATCTTCCCGGACCAGTGATCGAACCCATGTCCCCTGCATTGGCAGGCAGATTCTTAACCACTGTGCCACCAGGGAAGTCCCTTTTAAACAACTAGTTTTGAGGTACTACCTTAGGTGCCTGGGATCCACTGGTGAAGAAATCAGACACAGTCCTGCCCTCACAGAGCCTGGACAGTTTTCTTTTTTCCATAATTTCCATAATGACTCTTCTCACATGCCATGTATTTATTTTTAATTGAGATATAGTTGACATATAACATTGTATTACTTTTAGGTGTACAACATAATGATTTGATATAGTGTATAGTATGAAATGATCACCACAATAAGTTAACATACATCACTACACATAGTTACGAATTTTTCTTCTTGTGATGAGAACTTTTAAGATGTACTCTCTTAGCAACTTTCAAATATACAATACAATTACATGCATTTATTTTATAATCAAAGTATTTTCAATGAATAAATTTTTATACTAAGCTATTGTTTAACGTACATGCAAGCACACATTACATGGTATAAAACATTACAAACTGAAAAGCAAGTATCCCTTCCTTAACTTCAGATTTCCTAGTTATCCGGAGAAACAACATCCCTTACCTGACATATGTCTCAGTAACTAGATAAACATAGAATCGTATGAGACACAGAGGAAAGGGAAGAGGAGAGGGTTTAGGGTGAGTCAGAGGCTTTTAGCTAGGTGACTGGAGAATGGGGCTACCTTAGAGCTGTTAAGAGGAAGGACATACATTAGGAGGATAGAGGTAGTAATATCAGACTATAAGTACTGTTAAAACAGAAGAAGAAAATTTAGACTTTTACATCATTTTAATAGAAATTTATTGAGAACTGCTCTGTATAAGAATAGATACATGTAAATGTATAACTGAATCACTTTGCTATACACCTGACACTATCACAACTTTGTTAATCAACTATACTCCAATATAAAATAAAAGGTAAAAAAAAAACATGTTACAAAACAGCAAGATGCTTAGAGCCTAAGGAAGGCAAGGGCAGGGCAGAGCACACAGATGGTACGATTACAAGTTCAAGCATGGCTAGCACAGCTGTCTATAACCCTTTAGGGTCCTTTATGTAGAATAAGAAGAACTACTATTTCTGTGGCTTTCCCAAAGTTCTCTTTAGGTTTGGACTGAGGCTTCTCCATCCCTTAGTGATGCTGCCTTAGAGCCAGAGTCTCCTAGCTCATTTCTACAGGGCTAATATATTCCTCTCTTGCGCCCAGGTTTCCCGTCATTGAGAATGACGCATAGACAGTCCTCAGACACAAGTTGGCTAGCCCTTCTCTGGGCCAACCATCACCTCCTTAGGACATCTGCAGGCTAAGTCAGCCTCTGGGCAGTTTGTATTCTGGTCCTTTTAATTCTGCTCCAGCTCCTTCCCTCTCGGCCATTCATTGAAAGAGCCCTAAGCCTCCTTCCATTCACCCCATTATTAAGATGATAGCTCTCCCCACCCAGCTCTGCTTCCAGCCAGATGAAACATCACAACAACCTGGCTATCATCAAAACCAATCACCAACCTCCAAGGAAACTGCAGTTGGCCTTAAGTCCATTTGGACAGACTGTCCATCCGTTGCTCTTCCTATGGCTTGTCGAAGGACTGGACAGACTGAACGTTCATGTGTATTTCTGTTGGTCAAGATCTTTCATTTTCTTTCCTGTTTTGAGTATTGCGATCTCTCTCTTGGCTCTTGAACAGTTGCCCCAGGCCATCGTCTCAGTCATTTTCTTTGAGAAGAGAAGCAGGGTTTATGATGCACAGCACTCTCCTGCTTTATCCAGCACTCTTTGCTAAGGCTCAGCAGTAGCTTCTTGGGCAGGTGGATCCTCCTTAACATTAGCAACAGCCCAGACGGTAATGGCTACAGAACTGGTTCCTTCTCTGTCTCTAATTTCCCAGATTTTGAGTTGGTCTGCTCACTGTTGTCAGCACACTGGGCCACCACTTTCCTTACTGACCCTCACAGAGGGACAGGAACTCCTTAGCAGAGGGTGGACTTTTCTCAGTAATTACATTATTATAGTACATATTTCTTTATACTTCAAAATATTAATATTAACACTATAAGGCCATAAAATACATAACTCCCACCCGGACTGAAAAGGTAGTTGTTCAGTCACAGGTATACAGGATGGAATGAGGCACTACTTGAGATTCAGGGTAGATAAAAGCCACAATTCCAGGAATTGGGAGTTTTACATAAAACACAATTTATAACATTAAGAGACTGAATCTGAAACAGGAGGTGTTAGTCTTACACATGATTCCTGAGCCAGGAACCAGTTAGGTGGGCTTGACCCACAAGTGTGCTCCGAAATGAAAAGAAACAGTTAAAATCTGCTCCTGGCATAGAGAGCAGAGCTGGCATTGTAGGGAGGCTATTTCACTTAGAGGGAATCGTGAAGCCCCCTCTATTATTAATAGTAATATTCTCTTGCCTTCTGGGAAGGCTTAGAGAGACAAGAAAAAGGTCAGTCAAAACTTGAAAAGAAAAGCATATAAAAACCGGATAGTCATATGGCATTTACTCTTTAATTAAAAATGTGTAGCGCTTTTGTCGCCTGAGGCTGTCTTTGAAATGTTAATATCACACTGGGCTTCATCAGATCTTTCAGATTCTTGGAGTTCTACTCTGGAAAAACAGAGAAAAGAATTCAGTGAGATTTCACAGTAGAGCCACTTTCTCTTTCTAGATTTCAATGATAGGGCAGAATATAAGGGGACATTGCATTAGCAATGAGGAGAAATAAACTACTGAAGAGAGGTGGAGATGTACCGTCCACACTTCCTAAATTATTATCTTTGATTTTTGTCTGGGCCTGCCCCTGCCCTGTGCTGATTCCCTGCTGCCTTCCCTCTGAAGCTCTTCCGGACCACTTCTGAGCTAAGTCTGACAGGGCAGGCAAGATCTCAGCACCTGGGCTCACCATCCTGGATTCCGAGACTCACAGCGGCTGGTGTATCCAGATAAGTGCTGGGCACACTGGGAGCTGTGCACCCTGGGATCATGACTTGTGTCTCTGTGACCAGGTTTTTTTTATAAATTTATTTAATTAATTTATTTTTGGCTTCATTGGGTCTTTGTTGCTGCGTGCAGGCTTTCTCTAGTTGTGGTGCGCAGGGGCTACTCTTCGTTGAGATGCGCGGGCTTCTCGTTGCGGTGGCTTCTTGTTGCAGAGCACGGGCTCTAGGCGTGCAGGTTTCAGTAGTTGTGGCACGCGGGCCCTAGAGCGCAGGCTCACTAGTTGTGGCACACGGGCTTAGTTGCTCTGCGGCATGAGGGATCTTCCCGGACCAGGGCTCAAACCCGTGTCCCCTGCATTGGCAGGCGGATTCTTAACCACTGCGCCACCAGGGAAGCCCTGTGACCAGGTTTTTGACTTAGGGTTGCTTTGACCCCATGACTATGTGACCAGAGCATTGATATTCTTGAGAGTGCAGTTTCTCAGGGTGGGTGGAGGTACAGACAATCTGATTGCATCATGCTGTGAAAGGATGGATCACCAGGAATCTTTGTGTATTCCATCATGCATACATTCATTCTTTCAGCAAATATTTATTTTAATAGCCAAGATATGGAAGCAACCTAAGTGTCCACTGATGGATGAACGGATAAAGAAATTGTCATACACACATACACACACATACAGTAGACCATAAAAAAGAATGAAATCTTGCCATTTGTGACAACATGGATGGACCTTGAGGGTATTATGCTAAGTGAAATAAGTCAAACAGAGAAAGAAAAATACTGTATTATTTCACTTATATGTGGAATCTAAAAATAAAGGAATAATAATAATTTTAAAAAATCAGTTTATAGATACAGAGAACAGATTGATGGTTGCCAGAGGTGGGGGGGTATGGAGGTGGGAGAAATGGGTAAATTTTTTTTTGGTTTAAATAAACTGAATTTTTAAAAACAATCTGAAAACTTGCACTCTTAAAGAAAAAAAGCGCCTCACCAAATTTTGCCTTCCACAGCCCTCGTACGTGAACAAAGGAAAATATAAAGAAAAGGATATACACACTTCTCCCTATGCCATATTTAGGGTTACTTAAGTGCTGTTCTTATTTGGATTTGATTAGGTAAAGGATCTAGAAAGAAAGCCAAATAAATGAAAAATAAGTACAAATCAAACAAACAACTTAAACTATTGCTCAGCTGAAAGCAAACGTAAGAGAAACTAAAGCCCAGAATAATGTTTACTTTTCCGCAAAACTCCTTTTCAACATGTTATATACTTATCAAACCATTAGAGTGTAAATTCTATAAGTCCTATCATCTTTCAACCAGTATTCACCATGAAAATTACAACTACTGAAAACTGTTAGTATTATTAAAAGGCTACTTTCTATAGACACAAACATATCTGCTGCTGCAATTTCACAGTTTAAAAAATTTATTGAGCACTATATGCCAGGCACTGTGCTAGGTTCTGGCAGCACAATGATGAGCTTCACTGATATGTTCCCTGCCCTCTATAAAGTTTGATTTAGTTAAGTTTATAGAGTTTAATAATATAATTATACCAGTATATAAGTATAACCTGGTGTTATGAAGAAAAAACACAGGAATCCACATGATACTATAACAGGCTGACACAATCTAGTTTGGGAAGGGTTTTTAAGAAAGTGCAACTTGAGTCAGGATCTAAAGAATGAGGTGAAGAAGTGGCAAAGAACATTCCAAGCAGAGGGCACAGCAGATGCAAAGACACTGAGGCTAGAGGGTACATATTATCACTCCTCACTTATTTATTTATTCATTCCACACATGTAGGACACCCAGGCACTGTGCCAGGTACTGCGGTTACCATGGTGAATAAGATGCAGCCTATGCTCACCACATCAGACCCTTTTGGTATTAATTTTTTACTTGACCACAACTGAACTTGCCATGACCCTTGGGCATTGTGCATAGGGCACACTGCCATCCATTTATAGCTAGGACATTTTCCTCCAAGTCCTAACTAGTCTGACTTTCCTCTTCCTCTCCATTAGTTCATGTATGCTGAGGTCTCAGCATGCCTCAGACCAAGCCTAGTTAAATTATAGACTCTCTGGGCATTGTACCTCTTTCAACAATGTTGTAGGGTCAGGACTCACCTTTTCTCAGTCTGTTCACTCTCTTTCCCCTCCACTTTGATGGTTTCTGAAAGAGACAAAAACAACTTCAGAAAATGTATTGCCCATAAAAACTAAAAGAGGGAAAGTTTGAAGAGGCTCCTAAGTCCTAGGACTCAGAGAGAAATCGTTGTTGCCATATATGTGGAATAGATGGTTCCTTGATGAGATTTCATGGGGACTGAGAAGGAGCTTCTTTCATCCAAAAAGCAAATGCCTTCTTTTGTTCATTGTGCCTTAAGTTCTAATGTTGGGAATAGGTTTTACTTACAGCTCTATTCTTTACTAAAATAAAAATACTACTGGGAGGTATAATACATTTAGTTTTAGCAATCATTTAGTGATGGGAAAATAAGTTTCCAATCCTTTTCTGAAAGTAAGGTTTAGAAGGAGGAGGAAAAGGAAATCTTCCAGTTGTTGGTGCCTAAATGGGTTAGCCAGCTGGTGCTACCAAATAATACACAAGGTTGCATGGAGAGGCTCAAGTGGGAAATTTCTAGTGGGCTGGACCTCCCAAAGCCTGAGTTCCTACTGGCATGGACTTACTACTGAAGCAACTTCGGGTGAAAATTCCTCTATGTTGACTGTTATGACCGTGCTGTTGTCCCACTCTCAGCCTTACAGCAGGCGTTGTTAACCCAGGGTCCATGGAGGAATTTAGGGACCGCAGCAATCCTTTCAACAACACCCCTGATGGTTTTGAACACTTCCTATCTTTGGCAGTTCTCTTTGTGTGTGCATGTGTGTGTGTTTAAAAATAATCAGTTTTATTGAGGTAAAATACACAGTAAAATCCAATCATTTTCCATACAGATTTTGATGAGTTTAACAAATGTATGCAGTCATGTAAATACCACCACAACCAAGATATAGAACATTTATATAAGCCCAAAGAGTTCCCTCCAGCCCCTTTTCAATCAAATCCTTCCCCCCACCCCATCCCCTGTAACCACTGATCTGCTTAATGCCACAGTAGTTCTGCTTTTTCTAGGATTTCATGTAATGTGTAGTCTTTTCGTGCCTAGTGTCTTTCACGTAGCGTAATGCTTTTGAAATTCATTCATGTTGTTTCATGTTACCAGTAGTCCATTCCTTTCTATAGCTCAGCAGTATTTCATTGTATATATATAGCATCATTTGTTTATCCATTCACCAACTGCAAAAATTCAGGATGCCAGGTTTTCAGTATTATGAAGAAAACTGCTATGGACATTTGTGTGTGTGTCTCTGTGAAGACATATGTCTTTATTTCTCATGGGTAAATATCAAGGATTGCTGGGTTGTATAGTAGAGCATAAGAATTTCAGTTGTTTAATAGCCTCTCCAACATCTGACATTTATCAGTCCTTTTAATTTTAGCCACGTTAGTGGGTATGGGGTGGTATCTCATTATGGTTTGAATTTGTATTTCCCCAATGACTAATGGTGTTACGACTGTGTGACTGTGCTTATGGGCCATTTGTGTATATTTTTATGTGAAGTATCTATTCAAGTCTTTTACTTTCTGCCTTTTGCTATACGGATTGTCTTCTCATTACTAAGTAGTATTATATAAGTATGTATTCTGGTTATAAGTCCTTTATTATATTTATATTTTGCAAACATTCTGTCCCAGTCTGTGGCTTGACTTTTCATTTTCTTAACAAAGTCAAAGGGCAAAAATTTTTAATTTTGATAAAGTTCAGTTTATCAATCTTATCTTTTTATAATACAGTTTGTGCTTACCGTATCCTATCTGAGATTTGCCCAACCTAAGCTCACAAAATTTTTCTTCTATGTTTTCTTTCAAAAGTTTTTTAATTTTAGCTCTTATTTTAGGTTTATGATCCACTTCAAGTTATTTTTTTGGGTGTCTAGGTTCATACTTTCCCATGTGGATATCTAACTGACCCAATACCATTTGTTGAAAAGACTATCCTTTCTGCATGGAATTAACTTGGCACTTTTGTCAAAATCAGTTGACAAAATCATATTTTTTGACTCTCCATTTTGTTCCATTGATTGATATGTCTGTCCTTTCACCAGTGTCACACCTTGACTACTATAGCTATATAATAAATCTTGAAATTAGGTTGTATAAGTCCTCCATCTTTGTTGTCATGTTTCAGAATTGTTTTGGCAATTGTAGATCCTTTGTATTTCCACATAACTTTTAGAATAAGCTTTTTAATTTCCACTAAAGAGCCTGCCAGGATTTTGATTGATGGTGCATTGAAACCAAAGATCAGTTTGGGAGAACTGGTATCTTAATAGCTAGTCTTCTAAACCATGGACACGGCATAATTCTCCATTTATTTAGGTCTACTTTAACTTCTGTCAGTAGTAATGTTTTTTAGTTTTCAGTATACATACAGGTCTTGTACTTGTTTTAAAAAATTAATTCCAAAGTCTTTAATATTACTTGATGCTACTGTAAATGGTACTAAAAAATTCAGTGTACAATTGTTTGTTGTTAGTATGTAGGAAAACAATAGATTTTGTGTATTGACCTTGTATCCTGCTACTTTGCTACACTAAATCAGTTCTAATAGCTTTTAATGGATTCCTTAGGCTTTTCTACAAACATGATGTCATCTGCAAAATAAGGCAGTTTTACTTCTTTCTTTCCAATATGCATGCCTTTTATTTCTTTTTCTAGAGTTGTGGCACTGGCTAGGACCTCCAGTACAAGGTTGAACAGAAGCAGTGAGAGTGACATCCTTGCCTTATTCCTGATCTTAGGTGAAAGCAATCAGTCTTTTATCCTTAACTATGATGCTAACTAAAGGATTTTAGTAGCTGTTCTTTGCCAAGTTGAGGGAATTCTTTTGTATTCCTACTTTTATAAGAGTTTATCTTTCTTTTGAAAAATTATGAACGGGTATTAATTTTGCCAAATGCTTTTTCTGTATCCATTGACATGTATTCTGTATCCACATGATTTCTCTTTTCAGTCTTTCAATAGGTGAGTTTTATTGCTTGATATTTGGATGTTAAACTTACCTTACATTCCTGGAATAAACCCCACTTAATCATGATGTATAATACTTTTAATACACTGCTAGATTTCAGTTGCTAATTTTGTTGAGCATTTTGGCATCTATGTTCACAAGGGATATGTGTAGTTTTCTTTTCTTGTAATGTCTTTTTCTAGTTTTGGTATTAGGGCTCCCCCTGCCTTCAGAGCAGCCTAGAAACTGACTCCAGGCAGTAAGTTGTGGACAATCATAGGGCTCACCTCATCTTTTCCCTTCTCTCAGGGACTATAGTTTTCTGTAGCCTGTTGTCCAATATCTGAAAACAGTTGTTACATATATTTTGTCTGATTCTAGTTGTCTACAGCAGGAGGGCAATTCCTGTAGCAGTTAATCCTTAATGGGAGGAAGGAAAAGTCTGTCTCTTCTATATAATTTTAAAAGAGCTTTAACTGTTAGAAAAGTCTCTTATTTCTTTCTACCTTCTTATAACCTTCATCGAGATACCCTTTAGAGCCTCAGTTAAGTATGATCTTTGCACCCTATGGCAGTTTTTAGATATTTAAAGGCAGCACTTGTGTCCTCCCCAAGGCTTTTTTTTTTTCCCCCAGGCTGAGCATTCTCAGTTATTTCAGATATTTCTTTTTTTTTTTTAATACATCTTTATTGGAGTAAAATCGCTCCACAATGCTGTATTCGTTTCTGTTGTACAACAAAGTGAATCAGCTGTATGCATATATATATCCCCATATCGCCTCCCTCTTGAGCCTCCCTCCCACCCTCCCTATCCCACCCCTCTTGGTCATCGTAAAGCACCGAGCTGATCTCCCTGTGCCATGCTGCTCCTTCCCACTAGCTATCTGTTTTACATCCGGTAGTGTATATATGTCGACGCTACTCTCACTTCGCCTCAGCTTCCCCCACCCCACCCGCCGTGTCCTCAAGTCCATTCTCTATGTCTGCGTCCTTATTCCTGCCCTGCCACTAGGTTCATCGGTACCATTTTTTTTTTAGATTCCATATATATGTGTTAGCATACGGTATTTGTTTTTCTCTTTCTGACTTACTTCACTCCGTATGACAGACTCTAGGTCCATCCTCCTCACTACAAATAACTCAATTTCGTTTCTTTTTATGGCTGAGTAATATTCCATTGTATATTTGACTGATCTTCCAGATACTTTGTAAATCTAGTTACATTCTATTTTTGTCAAAGTTCCTCTTAAAAATAACAGTGCTTATAGCTGAATACAGTATTTCAGGATGTCTGTACACCAACACAAATAATATTATCCTTTCATACTCATGACAAAATCACCACCGTTTTTTTTTTTTTAAAAAAGCTTCTATCTTAAAATGAAAGCAGACAATAAAAAGACAGCTTCTAAACTTTTGGATTTGATTACAAATTTAGCATTTTGAAGAGCAGATATGATGATATCACCTGGTTTCAGTTTTTAAGCCCTGTGAAACTTTCTGTTTAAATGGTGGTTAAAAATGATTTATTTTGGAAAAGACATTTTCCCTTTAAGAAATCATTCCTGAAAGAGCTGAGACTTTTCCAAGTTTGGAGGAGGGAGGCAAGTTGTACAAATTGTAGGTTGCTAGGCACTATTACAATACAGATTTTAGTCAGACAAGAACCAAATGAGGAAGTAAAACTTCAGGAGGAGCTATTTTAGTCTTTCTCCCCACTGGGTAAGCTGAGAGGGTAACTTCTGATTGGGAAAAGACAGTAATTGAAGGTTACAATTTCTCATGCTTTAACTGCCCTATTTGACAAAACAAAAAAAGAGAAGAGAGATTAGAAACCAGCTAGAACAACCATGGCATTTCCCTTTTATTCATTTAACAGCCTAAACAGGGTAAATATGTACGGTTGAGGAATAGAAAAACTGTAACTACTGAAAAATCACTGGAAAGGACTTTTGACACCAAGTTAGTTAGTTGGAGGGCTGTCTCCTCTGAGAAAAGGATTAATATTGGATTAGGAGGAAGCTGCATTGTTGGAGAAATTTCTACTCATCAGTAAGCTTGTGTCTCTGTGGATGGGTCATGACTGTTTCCATGTTTGTCTACTGGCAGAATTTAGTTCCTTGTGGACTGAGATCCCCATTTCCTTGCTGGCTTTCAGCTGGGGGCCATTTCCAGTTTCTAGAGGCCACCCACATTTCTTGGCTTACGGCCCCTTCCTCCATCTTCAAGGGCAGCAGTGGTGCGTTGAGCCTGTCTCAAGCTTTGGATCTCTCCTCCTTGCATTTCATCTTTCTAATCCAGGTGGGAAAGATTCTGTGACTCACGTGATTAGATTGGGTCTACCTGGATAATCCAGGATAAACTCATCATTTTAAACTCAGTATGTTAATCACGTATGAAAAGTCCCTTTTGCCATGTAGGATAACATGTTATAGATTCTGGGGTATATGAGGTGGATATCTTGTTGGTGGCATTATTCTGCCTATCATACAGCCAATGCCAGGGGTATCCACAAACAAGTGCAGACATTGCTGAAGTTACAAAACCCAGTTTTACAAACATCTCATACCTACGTGGCATGGTTACTTGGTACATCTCCCTCCTCCAATGATATCAAGGCTCTTCTCTTTGACCAAACTTACTGGCACATGTGACTATCTGACCAAACAACTTTTTTCTGCCAATATTCTTTATCACGTTCTTGAGGGGTTCGTATATGTACTATGCTCTCTTGTGGTCTTCTGCCTTTTAATACTCATAGCTCAATTTGACCATCTCAAACGCAACAGACACCCTTACAACTCTCTCATATATACAGACACACCCTCTTTAACTCCCTTATCTAGTCTCCTGAATTTTTCTGATTGCATTTTAGGGGAAGAAACATTTTACTTGGCTTTTCTCCATCCCTTTTCTTTGTTACGTTTGTAAGCTAATCATTCCAATGCAAAACCAAATTTAGGAGACAGCTTATTTCCAAGCAGAAGGTTGCTTCTGCACATTTAGCTAATTCTAAATAGCAATGAGATTGAGAGAAAGAGAAGTTCAAAATTCTCGCTTTGAAAAGTCAAAGCCTAGACAAGCATGATATAACTGCACATCTGACCCTGCGCTGTGAATTTTACACTTTTGTGACATAGAAATCTCTCAGTATACCCTGTACTTTGGCAGTTTGAATGGCTCTGCCATATGCTTTGTGTTAATGTATTGAAACTGGATCATCACGCCTAGATTTCTTGTTTTTGGAATACAGCTGGATGAAATGAATGACTGCTAATGTCATCCGTCCATTCTCTAGATGGATCTTAAAATCAGTACCCTGAAATCTTAAGATGCTGACCAGAAGCATTACTCAGCTTGTGCTTTTTACCATAAGTGAGTAAGAAGGTTTTACCTTAATTATGAGCACCAACCAAACTTTTCCTGGAGGCAATTACTGAGATAAAGTCCAAGCTTATCTTACAACTTCATCCAAACCAGCCCAAACCACAAACAGGCATGGGATTCTTATAAAGTCAGGAACCACTTTGCCCCCCCTTAAACACAGGGCATTTTTACAACAGAAGTCAATGGGGAGGCTGCTCAACGCAGTGCTGTTTAAAATAGCAAAACTATGGGAACAACCCAACTGTCCAACAGTATGGACTTGGTTAAATAAATTAAGGTGTATCCACATAACGGAGTATCTTGCAGCCATTTTAAATGATGCTGTAGAATAATACTTAGTGACACTGAAAATATTCTTCCAACATTTAGTATAAAAAAGTTAGAAAACAGTACATGTTATATTATTCAAATTGTGAAAAACAGTCCTCATAATACTATCCCACTTATGGAAAAATAACAGATTAATACATAGAAAAATCTGGAAGTTATACACTAAAATGTCGGCATAATCATTTTTTCTTACTAGTAGAACTATAGGTGATTTTTATTTTCAGTATATTTGGTAATGGATATGTACTACTTGGTAATCCATATGAGTTAATATTATTTTTTAAAGTCAGTGGGGAATAATTCATCTAACTTAGTTCTCAGTAAACCGAGACTTTTAGAGATGAGAAGGCAAATCTTATGGTCACCTAATCCTCCCCTTCTCCCACCAAACATCCCTGCCTGAACATCATCAGGTCCATAATCGTGAACATTTAGAAGTGTTTTCACCATTTTACTTCATTGAATTCTCACAGTAACCTCATGAAATAAAGTAGGTAAGGCAAGGAATAATCAGCTTTGTTTGGAAACCAGAGGTACATTTGTAAACCTTAGGTTAGAAGTGTTGCCTTTCCTGGAAATCCAGGCAACCTTATCAGCTGCTGAGTCCCGTCTATATGGGCTCAAAACCCTGAGGGAACCTTTTCCTCCGAACACCTGCTGACTTTTTGCCAGCCTGGGCTCAGCCAACCAGCTCCAGAAGGCAGCTGATCGGAAGTTAGCTGCAAAGTGGCAATCTGCAGAGAGGACAAGCACTGACTCACCACATTCTTTAGAGGGGCCAGGCTGCTTCTTCTTCCTTTTCTTTAGTGTTAGAAAGAACACCATCCCACACACAACGACCAATGTTACAAGTAGAGCTGCAATCCAGAGGATGTGGTCTGGGACAGGGGGGCTTGGCACAGGTGGCTTTGCATCTAAAAATGAACCCAAGTTTTCAATCAGCCAGGAAGGTTGATTATAAAAGCTTTATAATTGCTCTCTTCACTTTATTTACATGCCAGCATCTCCTCAGGGCTCTACTGCCAGAGCAGCCTGAAATCCACATGATTTGGGCCATAGAAAATCCACGTCTCAGGGCCTCGGCAGCTGACTGAGAACCAAGCCAGTGACTCTGACCAAGTGCCTGGACTGAGCTGCCTTGCCTTCCCTTCCCAGAGACTGAGATGACAATGACCGTGATCTAGAAGAGGGTCACCTTGGCCCTCGGTTCTGGAATCTGGGTAATGTACCTGTACTGAGGCTCTGAAGGTACAGTCATCTGGGCAGCATCCGGCTTCCTCCGCCCCCTGTGTGGTCAGGCCCCAAGTTTTGAAGTTTCTCTTATAGTAATTCCTCCATCCACTATCATCTCTAAATCAGGCTCCAGACACCTCTCACCGGGACAAACATAGCAGCCTCTTTACAGGCCTCCTATCTCCAGCTTTGTTTGTTCTTTCCCCTGATGTCTAGGTGGACTTCCTCAGGCATGGCTTTCAGCCTGTCTCTCCTACTGGAAAACTTTTGATATGTCTTCATGCCCTGAGGATCAGGGTCAGAATCCGCTCCTGGGAAGTCAGGACTTACTTCCTTGCACAAGGACTCCTAAACTTACAGGAAGTTAAAAAACAGGTTTTGGGCGGAAAAATTAATACTGAGTGGCCCATCTTATAGACATTTATGGGAAGAGGTCTGGTAGTTAATCTCAAATTACAGGAGAATAGGGCCAGCTGACCTCCCATTAGCTTAGGGGCATTTTGTGGACCCATGCCCTGTTCCTGGGACCTTAAGAAAAGGAGTTGTTGGTACTGCAGGCCACATTCAACACGTTTTGAGTCTGTCCCAGTTTAATCTCACTTGAACCTGTTTGGCATCCCAGTAAAGGAGGGTAATACTTGTTAACATGGAGGCTGCTACCTTTTGATACCCAAAACGATTCCTTGACACAGGGCCTAACCTATATCTGATCTAGCCATAGAATAGGGACACAGAGAGGCAAGCCCCATCTTCCTGAGGCAGCTAGAGCTGAAACATTTCTGAAGATGGCGGCAGCTAGGAAGGTTTTGGCAGCAGTTGAGAAACGGCAGACAGGTGAGCCACGATGAGGCTCTAGTGGTGGCGAGGCTCTGTCCCTGTGGGGGTCACGGCAGAGAGCCCCAGGGTGTGTCATGTGTGGTGATGTTGGCAGCGCCAAGAAGGTGCTAAATTTCAGGACAGCATGGGAGAGGCTTCTATCAGGCCAAGAGAGGCTACAGTGGAAGCAACCAGGACAGGCAGGGTGACCTCGCCAGTTACTGAACTGTCAAGAGTCAGAGGTGTCTGATCAGAAGGAAATCAGCACCTGCCCAGGGGACTGGCCCACTGGTACAGCTAAGCTGGCTGGTGGGGACTGGCCCCAGGGGCTGTCCGTAAGAATGCATCAAGAGGCCAAGTTATGTTTGAACAATGAAACACGAGGAGAGGGGAGGCATTAAAGCCAGAGGATGGAGCAAGGAGCTGGATGGATGCCTTAGGAGGGGGCAAACCAAGGGGCCAGAGGTGGAGGAGGGGCCAAGGCAAACAGAAGGCAGATGGGTGGGAGGAGGGGTCAGGCTCAGAACAAGCAGTGTTGAAGGCAGTGTGGGTACAGAGTGCCTTTATTGCAGGAGAGACTCTTGCAATTACTGCTCCTCAAAAGTGGGGTCTCAAATATGGATGTATTCTAGGGCAAAGCCAGGAATTTAAAATGGCAGGCTCCTATTAGTGTACACTGCTTAGTTCCAACCCTTTCCCAGTGGGATTGGCCCCCATAGTACACTGTCAACATGCCACAAGCATTTCTGCTTCTGCGTATTTCCTTGACACATGTGTACTGATGGCCACCACTGCCTGTGCCCATGGCAGATACTGCTAATAGATTGTGGCCCTCTCACCTCCCAAGCCTGAATGCTGTTTCAGAATTTTTCAGAAGCTACCACAAGTTTGAGTACCTGTCACCTCTTTCCCACACTTATTAAGCCCAGTTATTTCTGTTATGGTAATATAAGGTCCCATGTCCTTTAGGAAGCCTTTACTGACCCTCAAGGAACTTGCCTATCTCTGAATGCCTATAAATCTTATTATCAGTCACTCTTGTTTTTAAATTTAGTTGTATATTTCCATGGGATATAATTTAGATTCTAATTCAGTCCTTTTACAATCCAGTTTACCATGTGTGTCCATCGTGGAGTTCTGATTCTATTAGAAGGGCAGAGAGCGTGTCTTATACCTTTTGGTTTTCTCCCCTGAAACCAACAATGTCTAGAATGGTTTTGTACTCATAACAAGTGCTGTATGTATATATGAATGTGTGTGTGTGTGTGTGTGTGTTTTAATGAGTGGAAGAATTTTAGCCTGGAGAAATCCTGCATCTTCTAACCTAAGCTCCAGAATCTTCTATCTAAAGGTAGCCCAAAAGACTGGGCCAGTGTCAAGGCTAAGAACATGCTTCCTCAAGAGCAGCACAGGTTCATAGCCTCTTGGACCTTGTAGCACTCAGATGAAACAGGAGCCCTCTGTCTGGGTCTTTCCTAACAGTATCAAAATGGCCCAGTTGGAGGTTTCCTGGCAAGCAGGGGACATTGGATGCTCTGCCTTACCCATCTGTGTATAATACCTGATAAAAGAAACTGTCAGGCTTACCTATATTGCAAGGTGGCGAGAAAAGCAGTGTCTTCGTTGGCTCAAGTTGCAAGACACAGAAGATGCTCACGTTTGTTTCAGGAGGGATGGAAAAAGACATGCTGATAGAAACGTTGTACAGTTCTGTGATATTATTTTGAGATTTCTTCATGACAGTGTCATGCTCAGTAGTTGAATTCTTAGTTTTTAGCAATATATACATCCTCTGAGGTTCTGGGTAACCTTGTGTAGATGAGCAGGTCAAATTTATGATGTTAGAATTTTCTGTTTGATTAGGAATTAGATTTATTTCTGGTTGACTGAAGTTAGCTGAAAGCAGAATAGAGATACAAAAAAAAAAAAGAAATCAGTTTAAATTTAGATGTATCTAGAGAGGAAAAACAAATAACTAGGTATCCTGGGAACTCACTGGGGACACATCTGGCAGGCCTCAGGGTGTCTAAATTGTGGGCCTCAGCCCACGGTGAGAGCCACATAATGATCCCACATTTATTTTTCAGGAATGGAGTTTGGGGCCAGCATGCTTACTTCCCGCTTACCCCAATCAAGGAGGTGCTCTCTGAGCAACAGGGGGGCTAGCCCCTTCTGCCAGCCAAATCCCTTGCTCTTCTTCTGTAGTCAGTAGATGCTGTGCAGGTTCTACATACTAATTTATAATTTAGTATATTGTTTCTAAAACTTCAGTGATTAGCATGATATTGTTACAAGTTTTGCTATATCTACCCACTCCTTAAGCACTCTGCTTGTACCTGATGTGGCCGGTAGAAGGTAGATTGCCATGGTGTTACCTACTTTAAACCTCATTAACAATAATCAATCTGGACCTAGTAATCCCACACCTGGGTATCTACTCTAGAGAAATGAAAACTTACGTTTACACAAAAAATTTGTACATGAATTTTTACAGCAAATCTATTCATAATGGCCCCAAACTGAAAACAACCCAATGTCTTTCCATGGGTTGAGTGGATAAACAAAAATGCTACTTAGTAATAAGAAGGAACAGATTTTTGATACATGCAACAACTTGGATGACTCTCAAAGGCATTACGTTAAATAAAAGAAGCTGGTCGTAAAAGGTTACATACTGTATGACTTCATTTATGTGACATTCACACAAAGATAAGACTATAAGATGCAAAACAGGGGTTATGGGTATAGAGGGGATATGACTATAAGGGCATAGCACGGGGAATTATTTTTAGGGTGCTGAAAATGATTTGTATCCTGTTTATATTGCTGGTTATATAAATCTATACATAAGTTCATGTTTATAGAACTGTACACCAAAATAAAAATAATTTTACTGTATTTTAATTTTAAAAAATCTGTAGTGACATGTAGGTTTTTCAAGGCCTGGAAAAACAAGGGAGCTGGTTTGTCAGCTTTTGGATTGTGTGCCTTGGGTTATTTCCCTCCTGTCTACTGGGCTTATGGTTGGGCAGCAAATAAGTCATAAGCAACCTCCAGGAGGCTGAAGGGAAATCCCAAATCAGCCAGCTGTCACCCTTGGTAGGAGCTCCAGGCAAAGATTTAGTAGGTGAGAACTCTTGGACTGAAGGAGAAAATGAATGTAAAAGAGATTTGAGACCTATATGGTTCATATAAACTTAAGGGCCAAATCACCCATGGTTTTCACTTAGCCACATTACCTTGGTTTAGTTAGCTCTATCTGGTCCCCAAAGCAGATTCTTACAGATCATTCAGAAGTAAACTATAAAAAGTACGAAGGACTCTTAGTTCCCTACTCCCAAGCCCTGCACTCCCTTCAAACGGGCTTCCCAGAATTGGCTGTCCTCTGCCTCTCTCGAGGCAGCCCTCTCCCCCACCTATTGCAGTCTCATCTGAGAAGGCCCTGGATCTGAACGCGCCATTGGCTACATACCCAGCACTGACAGGTCAGAACTCATCTGGTGGATGGGAACCAGTCCTTGGGGTCCTTTATAATGGATGAAACATTGGTAAGAGCCCTTGTCCTTGATCTGAACGTTGTGGAGTCGCAGTGTCCAGTTGTCCTGGTCAAAGCTCGTGCGGCCTATATACTTGGGATGAACATTGTGAGGCTTCTCTTGGCCTCTGTACAGCTCATAGAGAACCAACTTATTCTGGTCCTGCCAAAATATCACCAGCTCATCCAGGCTTAGGTTTTGAGAGTTTGGAAAGTGGCATGGCAGGTCTCCAGTCTCGTTGAAAAATGCCTGACTTTCCAAGGAAGCAGCACCTAAAAGAAGGAAAGGTGGAAAGTGGGGAAAGAGACACAAGAGGGAAGAAAGAAAGAAAGAAAAAAAAAAAACCCAGAAACTCCGTTTCTCTTTACAATACCCAGATGCTATCTTATCAGTAATGATCTTGAAGAAGTAGATATTAGACTCTGGAACTGTGCATACACATTGGCGTGTGCAGAAAGGAAGGGGCTTTTGTCCTTACTCTATTGCTAACTAACTGGGTGGCCTTGTGCAAACTGCAACTCCTATGAGGCTCAGTTTCCTTATCTGTTTAATGAAGGGGTGGACTAAATGTTCTAAGGTTCTTTCCAGTACTATGGTTCTGTGAATTTAAATCCCAGAACACAGAAAATCAGCAAAGTTAGACAACTCATTCACCCATTGGTTACTTCCCTATAATCTGAATATTGATTCTCTTCACTGTAGCTGTTACAGGCTCCATTACTTCTTCACCATGACCAAAAGCTCCCTTCTCCCCTCCCTATCCCCTTATCCCTTGGCCTGCTGTGGTGAAAAGAGTTCCGATATCCCTCCTTTCATTATGCCTCGGTAGCTGGGGATCAGAGTGAATAATATCTTTGAAATTCAAATAGTTCCCTTTATAGAGTTTCCCTCATGACTGCTGCTCCCATGGCCAGCTCTCCCAAGGGTATAAGACAGTTTGGAAATGACACAAATGGTCAACCAAGGCCTCTATTCTGTGACCTCTCTAAGCTCTTTCAGAGATCAGAAAGGGAACTGGGCAGATTTGATGGTTGTTTTGGGATTGTGGTGGTCGAAGACCATTTAAGGTACATGAATGAAATGCTGGAAATGAATCATAAATGGGAAGGTGAGGATGTACTTTTGGAGTACTGGGGAATCCCCAGGTACCACAAATTTGCTCCCCCCAGGATGCATTGCTTTTGGAAATGTTTTCAACCCCTGGAGAATGTGCTGGGAGAGTTCAGAGAAAGGCTTTCATCCCTGAGGGCATATTGGGGTTTGTGGAGGGATTTGGGTCTCCTCACTCCTTAAATGTGATTGATTATAGGGTCTCTGTAAGACCTATTCTGGATCACAGAATTGCTTGAGACCCGGCCGAGAAATTAAGTAGTGGTGAGTGAGAAGTGCAGGGTTAGGGGAGAAATGCTGTTTCTTAGTTAATATGAAGTTAGACGCCACCTTGGGGAGGGAGTTAGGATGGGTTCTAAGTAAAGCTTCATCATTCCAGACTTCAGTAAACGGATGTTGACATTAAGGAGGAAAGGAGAAGCAGGTTGGTGAGGGAGATGAGAGGAGTTATCTGAGGTGTTCTTTCAGGGGTGGTAGGAGAAATTAAATTGATCTGATCAATAGGTTTCTCTTCTAAGAGGGAGTAGAAGAGAAATAACAGTGACATGCACTTGGTGAAATTGAACTGTGTGCAGAGTGGCCCAGTGAGAACCATAATCAAGGGGGTGGGTGCCTGGGGTGGTCTTGAACTCTATGGGAAGGGACTCCAGTCATCAGTGAGAGTCGGCACAAGTTTGAATCACTGCCTATTGCACTACACTCACTAGAAGCCTGTGAAGCCCTTGAAAGCAGGAAGTACAGTCTGTACAAGATGCATTCCCATATTGGAGGGAGGCGGGAAAACTACCTGGGTACCTGGAACAGTGAAAGGGGGACCTAAAGAAGACTTACTGTGTTCAGTAACTACTTATCAGGCACTCCTGGGGTGCTGCTACTCCTCTGCTAAACTCTGAATGATAATGTAAGGGTGTCACCTACTGTAAAAGCTTCTAGCAACTATCTCTGGGGAAACTCATGCTGGTTTTATCACTAACCTGCCATATGATATAGAGCAGATGACCTGGTGGAGAAACCAAACACATAGTTGAGAATTCTGCCAGTTAACAGTCACCATTATGTTATTATTCAGCAGTGCCTCTGGCCTGGAAATGACTTTGCCTTTGGCTTCTTCTGTCTTCCTAATTTAGGGTTGCTTCCCTACAGAGCCTCACAGAGCCTCTTCTCCTGCCCACCCATTCTCTCCACTCACAGAGGGGTCCAAGACCCAGGCTCCCTCTCCCAAAGATTATACGGAATTTTTCCACCCATGTAACTGCTCCCCTCTCACCTGCCAACCGAAAGTGTGGTCTGTGCTCTAAAGGCATCGGCATCCCCAAGGGGATGCAGAATCCCTGGCCCCACTCCAGACCTTCTGAGTCAGAATCTGCATTTTTAACAGACCTCCAGTTTGAGAAGCTGCAATAGAGTATTTCTATCTCTGCCTCCAGAGTGGAACAGACAGATGACGGAACAAGAAAAATTTGTTTCCATCCACCCTTCCCCAAACCCTGTCTCTTCACCCTGGGGTGGAAATCACTCTGAAGTCCATTCTGAGTGGAACTGAAAGTATTTCACAACTTACACTCCATAGTTCCTCACCAACCACTGGCTTCCATGACATCACTTAGAGCTATGCATGCTAATTGCCTCTCTGACGATATGGGGAAGATTTAGCTCAAAGTCTGTTTTTTCTAAGTGGCTTCAGGCCTCCCCTGTTATGACCCCAAACCTTACGCCACCCAGCTACGGGACTTGCTGGGCTCCACTGGAGGATAAGCATTGAGAGTCTCTCTCTTCCCTAGCACTTGAGTCATAGAAATGGTCTGGGTCTAGTTATAACTGGTTGCTATGATGATGTTAGGAGCTAGGCACTCAAGAATCCATCTAGACACCTCCCTAATCAGCTGGAGACATTTCTTTCAAAGGATACTTGAGGACGTCATCAGCAAGAAACTGTTTGGCTGTCAGACAAAAACTACAGTCTTCTAACTTTGTGAGGTTTCTGACCCCACCTGGGACTTCAGTCTTCCCCAGCTACTACCCCGCATGCATGTCTTATGTATTCTAGGGTCATATCTTCCTCATATTACTATGCTTATCTGTACTCATGAATTTCCCTTCTTTTACTAAACTTCCTCCAAAGCTTTACTAGGCCCTCTGGAAGCCTCATTCCATTGTAATAAACTCCTCTATGTCTTCAACCTCTTCATCAAATGTTTCCCCCAGGGTTCTGCTTTCACTGAAATCTGGCCCAACCCAAAGAATGTCCCATGCCTCCAGCCACTGCTTGTTTTATCACACATCAGAGGGACCTTGAGCAACACTCTTCCCCTTTTGAGGTGTTCTCCTCCCTCACTGCTGTTAGCTACTAATCATTTGTCACTACTTCCTTGCTCACTGAAGATTTTTGGCATTAGATGTAAGGTCTTTCTTTCCAATCAATTATTCCTATCAAATTGGGTGACTTTGGCATGGATGAGTTTACCAACACCCCTGCCTCAAAGTTCTTTGATCTTTCCCACTTCAAAGATCTTCATCCACAGGCTATTTCAGCAGCCCCTTTCCCATGACATAATCCTAAACCTTATCACCAAGAACACCTCTGCCCCTAGAATCTTAAACCTCAATGTACCAATCTCTGTCCACGAGATATTTTCCACCGAGATTTGCTCTTGATTACTCTACCTACATCTGTTCTTCAACTTTATCAAGACCTCAGCTCTGTCCAGTCTAGACCCTATAATGCAGTGCTTTCCAAAAGCACTCTCTTAATAGGTAGCTAGTATGACTGAGAAACTGAATTTTCATCTTATTTAATTTTAACTAATTTAAATTTAAATAGCCACATGTGGCCGGTGGCTGTCATATTGGATAGCACAGTGATAGAATATTTTTTCAGTCATTCTCTTGCAAGCAACTTCAATAAACTTGCCCCTTTGTGCAGATTTCATCCCAAGAACAATCTACTTTTGATCTACATATCTGTTCTTACGACTGAATGTTTGAGCACTCCTGGAGGAAATTATGCAGTTGATCAGACTGGTGACATTACAAATTGGTAGTCTCTAGTTCCACTTAACTTGGCCTCTGGGCTGCTCACCCGGCTCTCCACCCTCTCCCTTCCTCACAGCAGTTACTTCAGCAGTACCCTCTGCTACTGCTTTTAGTTTCTCTTTCTCCTATTTTTTTTTTTTTTTACATCTTTATTGGAGTATAATTGCTTTACAATGGTGTGTTAGTTTCTGCTTTATAACAAAGTGAATCAGCTATACATATACATACATCCCCATATCTCTTCCCTCTTGCGTCTCCCTCCCTATCCCACCCCTCTAGATGGACACAAAGCACCGAGCTGATCTCCCTGTACTATGCAGCTGCTTCCCACTAGCTGTCTATTTTACATTTGGTAGTGTATGTATGTCCATGCCACTCTCTCACTTTGTCTCAGCTTACCCTTCCCCCTCCCCATGTCGTCAAGTCCATTCTTTAGTAGGTCTGCGTCTTTATTCCTCTCCTGCCCCTAGGTTCTTCATGACCATTTTTTTTTTGATTCCATATATATGTGTTAGCATACGGTATTTGTGTTTCTCTTTCTGACTTACTTCACTCTGTATGACAGACTCTAGTCAACTCTCTGAAAGAGTAAGTGGAGATTGCTGCCTCCACCCCCAGCCTCTGTCCCCACCTCTCTGCTGAAACTTCCCTGGCAGATGTTGTCAGTGGCTTCCCCCCACTGCCAAACGCAGAACACTTTTCAGACCTCATCTTTTCTGACCATGCTGTTGAACGCCACACTGTTGGCCGTCTCTCCTTCTGAAACTCTATTCTTTCCCAATCTCTGACATCCTGGTCAGTTTTCTCTCATCACTCCTTAAATGGTGACTAGGGCAGGGATGGTTCTCCAGGAGTTTTCATGGCTGAGATGGTATTTCTGTTAAGATTAGCTTTGCTTTGATCTCATGCTCACCATGGATCCCACTATAGATATAAATATGATGTATATACAATTATGTATATTTATATATTATAGATATATAATGTCTGTATATTTTATAAAATATAGAACTATATGTTATATGAAATATGATCTATTAAAATATATGAAGCATCATATAATGTAAAATGTAAATGTAAAATGTAAAACACATCATTACATGTCAAGAAATTCAGCTCCTGGTAAGTCCAAGCCATCAGATTACACTACCCACTGCTCCCAGGGTCCGTCTCCTCCTAGGCACCTGGCTTCTCCATCACTGCCCTTGCCTAGGCGATTTCAGCCTCTTGCACACAGTGCCTAGCTTCCACTTTCTTGTCCTCTTTTCCTCCAGTATCTTGTTGCCCACTCCACCCCAGCCATTTCCTCCCTGGACCAGACCCCAGACCCTATTGTTACCACTGCACCCCATAAAAACTCTCAATATCAAGCGTCTCACCTTGTGGCCACCACCTCTTATCTTTTCATTTCATTCTTTCTTCTACTGCCACTCCATCAATTCTCCCACCTCACTGGGATATATTATGAATTGGAATATTTCTCACTGTATCTGCAGATACTACCCTAGGCCAAGCCTCCATTACGTCTTGATTAGATAGTTGGCAATTGCCTCCTAACTGATCTACCTACTTCCACCCTTGCCCACAAATCTAATTCCTTAAGCCCAATTGATCCATTAAAATATGTCTCAGATGGTATAACCCTCCTGTTCAAAAGTCTCTGATGACTTCCCACCACTCTGAAAATTATGTCCAACTCCTTTCCCATCACACTGAGAACTATACCCCCAATCCTTCCCATGACCTACAAAGTCTTATGTAATCTGGCCCCTGGTACCTCTCAGACCTCTTCCCTTCACTTACTCTGCCCCAGCCATACTGGCTTCCTTGCCATTCCTCCAAAATGCCAGGCACATTCTATTTCAAGGCCTCCCCCCTTCACTCTTTTTGCACAGCCAAGAAGGCATTGCAGTCTCTGAAGGGAGTTGCAGTCAAGGACTCGGCCCTGTCACTGGCCAGTCACGCTCCTTCACATATTTATATTTGTAGCCCAGGCACCTTTGTTCCTCAGTTTCTTTATTTGGGGCCTTGGGCAGAGGTCTTCTTCAGATGCTTCTGCTCAGGCTGCCTTATGGTAGGAGGGAAGGAGGACCTTGGAGACACTTTCCCCATGGAGACTTACTTTTCCCCAGCTGACTCAGTATTTCTACTCTTAGACCTTTCCCCTCATCCTTCCCTTCCACCTCTCCCCAGGGTCCATAAAACTGCTGGAGCCTTTTGTCTGGGGCTCCCTCAACAGTGAGAAGAACCCCCATGTCTGTGATGATCCACCTGACCCTTGACTGGTGTGCTGCACAGAGAGAGAAAGAAATAAAAATGTGGAAGAACAAGTTAAGGGTCAAGAGGAGTTAGTCTGAGAAGCTCTAGTAGTTTCTAGAAGAAGAGAATGCGAGGAATGGTAGAGAAACAATATTTAAAGAGATAAAGATTGTGACTATTCAAAATGGAGAAAGACACAAGTCCTCAGATCAAAAGTGTATTCTCGGGACTTCCCTGGTTGCGCAGTGGTTAAGAGTCCGCCTGCCAATGCAGGGGACACGGATTCGAGCCCTGGTCCGGGAGGATCCCACGTGCCGCGGAGCAAATAAGCCCCGTGCATCACAGCTACTGAGCATGTGCTCTAGAGCCCGCGAGCCACAACTACTGAGCCCACGTGCTGCAACTACTGAAGCCCGTGCGCCTAGAGCCCGTGCTCTGCAGTGGGAGGGGCCACCGCAATAAGAAGCCCACGCACCGCAAAGAAGAGTAGCCCCCGCTCGCCGCAACTAGAGAAAGCCCGTGTGCAGCAACAAAGACCCAACGCAGCCAAAAAAAAAAAAAGAGTATTCTAAGTCCCGAGTAAGATAAGTGAGAATAAATCCACACCTAGATATGTTGTGGTGAAGCTGCTAAACAAAAAGCATAAAATATTTTTTCAAATTTACAAAGAAGAAGAATTGAATTGAATCTTTTCATTCTTTAAAAAAACGAAGAAAGAATACCTATAAAACAATGACAGAATGAAAGCTCCTTAGCAACCATAAACCAAAGAAGACAATGGGGCAATAACTTCTGAATGAGTAAAACACACACACATACAAATAAAGCAAATTACAGCATTTCAACCCACTGGACTAATACAATTTCAAAAATTATAAAAATGAAAAGAATTTAGAAACATGAGAAAGTGTGTATGAAACAATATTGAATAGAACATATTCAGGGATTTGCCTATATATTGTGGTCACAACTATATATAACTATTTTTACTCTCTTGTCTGTTACACTGTAGTAAGGACCAGAGGAGTGATTTTTTTTTTTTCTATTTTTTTAAAGTTTTTTTTTTTTTTGATGTAGACCATTTTTAAAATCTTTATTGAATTTGTTACAATATTGCTTTTGTTTTATGTTTTGGTTGTTTTGGCTGCGAGGCATGTGGGATCTTAGCTCCCCGACCACGGATCGAACCCACACCCCCTGCCTTAGAAGGCAAAGTCTCAACCACCGGACCACCAGGGAAGTCCCAGAGGAGTGATTTTTAAGTAGTGGAGGGAGTTGAATACTTTTTAGTGGAGACATCTATAGGGAGAATGAATGAAAGAAAGAGTGAAAATGAAACCAAGAATGGGTAAATACTCTCAGAGACTGCTGAAAGAGTTTTCATAATTTTGAGGTCCTGGAACTTGGCCCTGTGACTGGCAATGGCTATAAAGGAAGGGCTACAAGTGTTTTTGTTTCTGTAAATCTTAACAGTACTGAGGGGGCCAAAATCCCGAGTTGCATACTCTGGAAATGGTATTAAGATCTCTCACAGAGTAAAAACAAGCCACAGTCTCTCAAACTCTTGCTCCTTCCCAAAGTAGTCTGTTTGCCATTGGAGCCTCTCTTGTTCCCTACAAATTTCACTCTTGCTCCCAATCAGCCCTCTACTTACCCTATTCAGTGACCATCTTCCACTAAATTAACTTGTCTGACAGCCCATTCTCTCTGGAACCTACTAAATACTCTACTAAAATGATCCGCTACTTTGGAAGTAAGATACTCCCTACTGGGGAGCAAACATCTATTTCAGAGGCCTCTGAGACAGTACCTTAACATAAAGGGGTGACTCCAATAGGAGAACTACTAGGCTCCATGACAAGTCTTTGGGAATTTGGGAATTACGTCTGAACTATCTATCTATTCACCTCTGTGATTATAGTGACAACTATCAACAGCAACAGGAAGTGGGAGTCAAAGTAATCATATAAACATAATCCTCATGCAGCCACCCATGTAGGAACCTGCAGAAATCTGGGAGGAAACAGTAGACCTTTACACAAGATACGAAATGAGGGTTTGAGCCAATTTTATGTAAATCTTAAAGTGAATGAAGACCCCCAACTATACTCCTGGTACATTAATTGAACCAGAGGTATTGTTCAAGAGAAATGAGAAGCCTTAGGACCCAGAAAACCCCCAGACAATAAGAGCAACCATAAAAAGTCAAACTAGGAAGAAACTTCCTCCTGATACGTGAGCTATTGATTTTCCAAATACCACTCTGACTCCAGCTTTAAGTACTACTGGAGGTGCTGGGATAGCAGTCAACAGAGCTGGACAGTTAGAGGTGCCTTAGCAAGTGGCACTTCAACATTCTTTTAGCTTTATGAATACAAAGCACAAATTATAACCTAATTCTGCAAGGCCATGGCTGCCCTCTCACCCTTTTAGGTTTTAAACTCTCATCCAGTTTTCGCCTCATGGGCCAGGGCAGCAACTATAATGTCTGATTTCCATGACTAGGGGAGGACACAAAACATATGGAGGGAAAAGGAGAAACAGAATTATTTCACTGTACTGTTTTACCTCTGCTGTCAAATGAATTATTCAGCCCTGCATTTTTGCTGTGGATTATCTGGGTCAATTGCATCTCCTTTCTCCCTTTGGATGCCTGCCTATGGGCAGGTCACTGCTTGCCAGCCCAGCAAGCAGAGATGTGCCCTGAGAAGATACTTTTTCATTCTTTAAAAAAGAATGAAATCTGTTTTATTGTTATTTTTAATCGTGTGTTAAATATTGGTAATGTTATCTTCCAATCAGGTGTCACCATTTTCCTATCCCACTTTAAATTTCTACTGCCAAAAATATAACTACTATTCTCTCACCACCATAAAGCTTAAATGACTTCCATTTGGGGGAGTTATTTTTAAAGTTTCAATATTGATAACTCTCTTTTTAGAGCTTAGGAAGTATCCAAGCAGTTTCAAATGCAAGGCAAGGGCAAAAGTGACACCTGGACTCAGTTTTGATAAGGTTTCTCAGTTTTATTCTCACTTTCCATGTGCAGAGTCAGAAAGTTTGGGGTGGTGGTGGTGGTGAATGGTATCTCAATCCAGACTTTTCTGAAAAACTGTTTCCAGGACATTTTTCTTTCTTCTCTCCCAAGTCATAAGAGCTGGGCTGGTCACTGTATGAGAAGGGCCAGGGCCCGAGCTCTAGGGACAGCTAAGGTGTCAGCTGGGAAGGTAGAGGATGTACCTGGTGGGGAACTTGTGAACTTGGCTAAGGCACAAGCCACCTTATCTATCAAAGTTGTTTGAGTCCCCAAGGGACAAATCCTAGTATTATGGAGAGTTCCCTAGCAAGAGTTAGGAGGAACAGCATAATGTCAAGGTGAAGTGAAGAGAGGCTGAATCTATACCGCTGGGTGTGAATCCAAGCTCTGCCACTTCTTAGCAATATTGTCTTAGGCAAATTACTTAACCTCTCTGGGCTTTAGTTTGCACAGCTGTAAAATGGGGAATCATAACAAGACCTAAAGCAGAGAGTTATGATGACGTTTAAGTGAGTTAATATTTATAAAATGCTTAGAACAGTACCTGGCACAAAGTAAGCACTACATCTGTGTATTTGTCAAATAAATAAAATAAGAAGTGGGATGGGAAGGGGTTCTTGCTGGATAATGTCCTGCAAAGCTTTGTTTTATCCCCTTTCTCTCTTGCTCTTGCTCACACATAACTTCTACCTCCCCAAGAGCTAGAGTAACATGTCATATTGGTGCTGGGAGGTGGAAGCTGCTGTTATGACCTAAGTCAGTAAAGTGATCAGTTAGCCCATCTATAGATCAGGCAGCTCATCTATAGCACAGACCCAACAAGCTCCAAGGTGCTAAACAGAAAACACACCACAAAAGGCCTGTCCCAGCCAACATCAATCTGAGGGAGCATCTCTCCCTTGTAGCCTGACTCCTTTTACCCACAGCAGGGACAAGGACAGTGGCCAAGGGCCTGGTGTGTGGCTATCGGAAGGAGGTAAGCTCGTGGCCGGGCCAGTTAGTCAGGGGCAGCCTGTGTGCCGTTGTAGCCAAACAGCAGGCTGGGCTCCCCCTCCCTGTCTGCCCCACACCGGGACCGGATGCCTTCCCTCTCGGTGCTAAGGGTGGGGAAAACAGGCAGCAGGAAGGGGATGGGCCAGGAGAAACTAAAGGCACCCAGTCGCAGGAAGGGCCGCAGGAACCTCGGCCAACCCCAGTTTACAGATGAAACTGAAACTCAAAGAGAGCAGTAAACAGGGAAGATCTGAGTTTTGTGAGGCCTGACACTTCTAAAATTTCTTTTGAGGGGGAAGAGCTCTTTCAGAAAAAGAATACAGAACACAAAACAAAATGCCCATGGCCACTACAGTGCCACTCAACATGGGGAGAATGTGATAGAGAGAAAAGTCGAAAAGTTGCAGTGGAAAGAGACAGTGGTCTTAACTTATTGTGGTTAAAATATCTTATTAATGAACATTTTACTAAGGCTTAAGACACAGGACCACACTGTTAGGGCTCCTCCTGGGGTCTCGGAGGGGCTTGGAAAAAGCTGTGCAAGTGAGGAGCCCTGAAGCTTAGTCCCTTAGCTTGATGGTAAATCAGCTGATACAATTAGCTGAGGGTCACTGAAGCAGGTGGTAGCAGAGCTGGGTTTCTTGATCCTCCCAGTAATCAGTGCCAACTATGATCTATGGGCACGGGCTGGTGGGGAGGGCAGTGGATTTGGGGGGTAGAGGGAAGGTAGGGAACCAGAAAAACAATGATCGCTAGTGGAAGGAGACTTTTAGAAGCCTGTCAGCCATTTCCTAAAAGTGTGAGAATGCCAGAAGTGGGAACAGAGGAGCAGAAGAGTTAAGCCTCAGGCGTGTCACAGTAGGGACCCTCCCCCAGCTCCCTGGGCACCGATGGACAGGCCAGTCTACCCTCCTCTGTGCATCCAGGACCACGGGTGTGAGACGGCAGAAGGTGTAGGGCTCCACCTCAGGCTGGGCCCGCCATCAGCTGAGATACTTGTTCTCGATTGTGATACTTCCTTCTTCTCCATGAAAGTCTTTTGCATGTGGTATTGTGAACGCTGAATAGAAAGTGAGTAAAACCCATCAAGTCTCAAACCCCAGCTTGTAGGTCAGGATCATCGGGAGACAGTGGGAGGATTCTAGGACTTTATAAAGCCAGAGGGTGCTTACCAGACAGCAGGAGGGCCATCACAACGAGAGTGTTTCTCAGTCCCATAGTGCTAAAGTTAAAAAAGAGAAGATAAAACTTGATTAGAAAATGAAACCAAAAACCAAAATATAACAAGTGGAGTTTGAAATTCACTTCGGCCCATGGGTGTGGCAGAGATCAAACAGTGTGTACACCAAAGCCATTTTCTTTTCCTCCTAACACCACAGACACGCCCTATTTCCCAGTCCCCCCACCCCATGTTAGGTGGGCCATGTGACTGGTTTTTGGCCAATGGAATTGTGGGCAGAAGTGACAGGTGTTACTTCCAGATACAGCAGCACTAAAGCCTCTCTCTTGCCTCCTTCCTCTGCCTTCTTGGATGCAGAGGATCCAGAGGAGGAGTCCAAGGGCCTAGAAGATGGCAAAGCCTCATTATGAAAGAAGCTGGTTTGCCGGACCAATTAATAAAACAGCTCTCAACACCCCACAGTGATCTATATTGGACTGTGACGTGAGCAAAATATAAAACTTCATTGTGTTAAGCTAATGAAATTTTGGGAGTTGTTTACTGCAGTAGCTAGCATTACTTATCTTGACCAATAAATGGGTATGGTGGGGCAAATAGAAAGTATTTATGTTTAGAAATCAATTTTTCTTTGGCTTCCCTGTGGTTTTCAAACTTTATTGTGCACAAAAATCATCTGGAGGGCATGTCAAAGCAGTTTCCTGGGCCTTGTCCACAGAGATTCTGATTTAGTAGATTGAGTGAAACCCATGACTAACAAACTCACAGGTGATAGTGATGCTGCTGGTCTGAGGACCCCACTTTGAGAACCACTGCACTAGAGTGTTCACTTATCTACATGATGGAGCCAAGGAAAATGACAGGCATTGCTCTATAAACTCCATCCTCTCTTTTTAACTCTCCTGCCCTCTGTCTTTCTTCATTCACCCACTTACCCCAACTTAGACCAAAAAGGCTGTAGAGTGGCTTACAGGGAAGCACAGAATAGGAAAGATGACCAACATTACAAACAGGGGAAAAGCAAACCAAATGCAGGAATATAAAATGGAGCCCAGTACAAGGCAAATGCTAAATGCTTACCATAGAACTCTGCCCGCTTTGCATGGTGTGGGTCACAAGTTTGGCTTGTAGCTTTTTTAACAGCCAAAGAGAAAAGGTAAACCTAACTGGTACATTAATTTACAGATCTGTCCATGAGATAAAAACAAACCAATGCTCAGGGGTAAGTGTGCAACTATTCCTGATGCAATAGCAGAAATTTCTTTCTTAGGGGTGATTTGTCTAGAAGCCATCCCTGATGACTTTGGGCTAGGCTAGACACCCTTCCTTTCTTTTCCCATAGCACCCAGCACACAGCTTTGGGCCAAAAGTGTCTGTTTCTTCCCTTCTGGACTATAACCTTTTTTTTTAAATTAAAAATATTTTAGTAGATCATACCTGCACATGGTACTAAATTTAAAATGTAAAGGTGATAAATAGTGGAAAGCAACTCACT
Organism: Eschrichtius robustus; assembly: GCF_028021215.1. Classification (NCBI taxonomy): domain Eukaryota; kingdom Metazoa; phylum Chordata; class Mammalia; order Artiodactyla; family Eschrichtiidae; genus Eschrichtius; species Eschrichtius robustus. The sequence continues at coordinate 78,969,989 of NC_090829.1, forward strand.
CCCAACCCTGCCCCCTAGCAGTCTGATTTTCCCCCATAGAAATAACTGGAGTGACCACTGATACCTGTTAGCAGTTTCTTGCCTCTACTTGAAGTTATTTTAGGCAAAACGAAATGAAAACTTATACCCATATTTTTTTTCGTTTTATTATAAAACACAAATGTTAGCATACTATAACGCAGTTTTGCACACTAACCACTTGAAGTTATTTTAGGCAAAACGAAATGAAAACTTATACCCATATTTTTTTTCGTTTTATTATAAAACACAAGTGTTAGCATACTATAACGCAGTTTTGCACACTAACCACTCCCCTGGAGATTGTTCTGTATCTACACGTACTGAGTATCCTCATTCTAACATTCGCATATTATTCTGGTGTATTCTATTGGATGGCAATAATTTACTTTACCAGCCCCTATCAATAGACGTTTAGGTTTTTCCAATCTTCTGCTGCAATGAAAAACCTTGATCGTATGCCAAATCACATATGTGAGAGTAAGCTATCTTCCTAGAAGCAGAATGCCTTGACCAAAAGGTCAAAAGGTAATTGCAATTTTAATCTTCACAGATACTGAAAAATTGTTCTCCCCTAAAATTTTATGTTTATGCTCCCAGCAGCAAAACATGAGTGTGCTTAGTTTCATGTAGCTTTTGCCAACAAAGGTTTCTAATTTGCGATCTTTTTCAATAGGGAAGGTTAAAATGACATATTGTAATTTTTTAAAATTTTTTGTTGTCATGAAATACACAAATAAATAAAATTTACCATCTTACTCATTTTTTGAGTGTACAGTGGTATTAAACACATTCACATTGTTGTGTAACTATCACCACCACCCATCTCCAGAACTTCTTTCATCTTGCAAAAATTAAACTCTGTACCCGTTAAGCACTAACTCCACACTCTCCCCCACCCCTTCGTCCCTGGTAACCACCATTCTACCTTCTGTCTCCATGAATCTGACTACTCTAGGGACCTCATGTAAGTAGAATCAGACAATATTTGTCTTTTGGTATCTGGCTTATTTCACTTAGCGTAATGTATTCAAGGTTCAACCATGTTGTAGCATATGTCAGAATTTCCTTCCTTTTCAAGGCTGAATAATATTCCATTGTATTATATGCCACATTTTGTTTATCCTTTCAACTGTTGATGGACATCTGAGCTGCTTCCTCCTTTTGGCTGTTGTGAATAATGCTATGATCATGGATGTGCGAATATCTCTTTGAGACCTTGCTTTCATTTCTTTCAGGTATATACTTGAAAGTGGAATTACTGGATCATATGGTAATTCTATTTTTAATTTTTTGGGGAACTGCCATATTGTTTCTCATAGTGGCTGCACCATTTTACATTCTCATTAACCATGCACAAGAGTTGCAATTCTCCACATCCTTGCCAACACTTGTTATTTTCTGTATTTTTTTCTTTAGTACCCATCCTAATGGGTGTGAGGTGGTTCTCACTGTAATTTTAAAATGAATTTCTTTTATTTTGAGTATGAGCGTCTTTTCAAACGTATGAGAGATAATATTTCCTGTTCCATATCTGTACATTTATTTTTCCTACTATTAACTTGGGTCTTTGGCCTTTTTTTTAATTGATTTCTAGGAGCTTTTATATTTAAAAAATTAGTGCTGATTAGTAAACAATTAGAAAATTAGTGCTTTGTGACAGTGAATTGCAAATATATTCAGTTTGCTGAAGCACACAGTAGGTGTTCAGTCTATGCACCTCATGCTCTCTCCCAATTGCTCTGCCTTCCTTCCAGTGATTTCAATAGGTTTCAGAACTCGGGCATTATCTGTTGGGCCAAAGCTGGCACCACTCAGTGGTAGAGTCTGGAAAAAGAGTTCTCTGTTTTTTTAAATGAAGTATAGTTGATTTACAACACTGTGTTCATTTCTGATGTACAGCCTAGTGATTCAGTTATATATACATACATATATTCTTTTCAGATTATTTTCCATATAGCTTATTACAAGATATTGAATATAGTTCCCTGTGCTATACAGTAGGACCTTGTAGATTATCTATTTCATATATAGTAGTTTTTATCTGCTAATCCCAAACTCCTAATTTATCCCCGCCCCCCTTCCTCCTTTGGTAACCATAAGTTTGTTTCCTATGTTTGCGAGTCTGTTTCTGTTTTGTAAAGAAGTTCATTTATATCATTTTTTTTTTTAGATTCCACATGTAAGTGATATCATATGATATTTGTCTTTTCTCTGTCTGACTTACTTCACTTAGTATGATAATCTCTAGGTCCATCCATGTTGCTGCAAATGGCATTTTTTCATTCTTTTTTATGGCTGAGTAATAGTCCATTGTATATATGTACTACATCTTCTTTATCCATTCATTCATCTGTCAGTGGACATTTAGGTTGCTTCCATAGCTTGGCTATTGTAAATAGTGCTGCAGTGAACATTGGGGTGCATGTATCTTTTTGAATTAGAGTTTTATCCAGATATATGCCCAGGAGTGGGATTGCTGGATCATATGGTAAAGGGGTTCTCTATTTGATTCCTGTGCACTTCCTCATCCTAAATCACCGCCAGCATCCTATTTATCATAGAATCTGAGGACTGGGAACCCTTTGAGTCTGAACTCCCACCTAGTGTAAAAATCTCCCATTGTTTGCAAACCAAATATCAGTATGCTTGACGTAATCAAAGATTTTTTTCCCCTGGGTGATGTGTCGAACAGGGACACACAATCAAAATTATATTTTGTTATAAATTTAATGAATCACCCTTAATTCAAATAATTACATGAAATTGGTACGGCCCTGGGAAATCCTGGACAGATGGGCCCTGTAATTCATGCAGTGGGGAGGAGCACTGGGTATGAGAAGGAAGTCAACATCGCTTCTGACTTCTCTGTTTGGAAACTCTTTCTTCCCCTGAGTGAGAAGCTGCCTCTCCTTAACTTCCTCTCATTGATACTGGTGGTGTTCTCTCAAACTATGCAGAGTAAGCCTACCACACTTCTATCTAAGCCCTTCATGGATTTGGGGGATAGAGATCATGTTTGTTCTCAAAATCCTGGCCCAGCAGTGACATTCCTAGTAAACTTCACTAACATCAATTTGGAGACTGCCCACCATCCTGGCCAACCCTTTAGACACTTAGTTTATCAGAGGCCCTATTAAAATATAGGGCTAAAACACTTGAGATTGACATGATTCTCTCTTATCCAGTATAAATGCCCCATGTAAAAAATTTCTCTCACCTCTAGCCATGGAGTGTGCGTGAGGGTGGCGGCTTGACTTAGGAAGCCAGTTTTCTTCAATGTCATCGGCTCTGAAGAAGAGCAGAAATGTCACTGCTTCCTGTGCAATGAACTCTTAACCCCAACTACGAGTCACTGCTTTTTCCAGAGGGCCTGAGAAGTAGACACTCTAGCCTTTGGAGGGAGAGAGCAAAAAGGGGAATCGGAGAGGAAAGAACCTAAGAATTTACAGGGAGGATTCTCTGAGAGGAGATTTCTGTCAGCTCTGAGCAGGGTAAAGTCTGTAGGTGTGTGAACTGGTCAAAAACCTAGAATGAGTAGCTTCCATTTAGCTGGAGGTTCACTTCAGAAACCAAAGTAAAGTACCCATCAGACACTACTTTCCCCTGCTTTACATGCCTGGCCATCATAGAATGTGAGTGAGAGTCAGCTGAATGACTAAGTATATTATTATGCCTCACAACAAGGTGAGATTATTTCTCCCCGTGTTACAGATGAAGAAATGGAGTTTCAGAGAGGTTAGAGAACGTTCCAAGTCACCCGGAGGTTGAGATTGAGATTGAGAGGTTGAGATCCGAGGTTGAGATTTAAACCTGCACAGCCTCCTTGCATTCTTTTTAAATTCTTTTGAGGTAACATTGGTTTATAACATTATATAAGTTTCATGTATACAACATTATATTTCCACTTCTGTATACACTACAGCTTGCTCACCACCAAAAATTTAGTTTCTATCCGTCACTCACTGTGTTCTCTTTAACACTGGTGTAGTTCCTTTAAAAGTTCCAGCTGGATTCAGATGTGCTGTAGGACCCAGTGAAAGGATCCCAGTTCTACCCTCTCAGGACAGCAGGGGAGCAGCACATCCCTGGGGCCAAGTGTGATGGTGGCTCCTGGAATCAGAGTGTGACACTCAGGGGGCCAGGCTGGGCTGGGGGTAGGAGGGAGCCATAAGTGTTCCTGTGTATCAGGAAAAGTTCTGTCCTGAGCTGCCATTCAGTCCACAGATATTGCTTGAGCATCCACTATGTGCCAGGCGGAGAATGCTCCTCTCCACTCCAGCCCTAGACAGGTAATCAGTTTCCTGGCCTGGGCTGACCTCCAGACACATGTTACTGTGTTTCAGCTAAGCTTCACCTAGAAGAGCTCGGGGAACTACAGGTATTGGGGCAGAAAAAGGAGAGGATTAAGAAGAGCTCTTTTTCATCTCAGGTCTGCAGGAGGATGTGGGATCTAGTTCAGGCAAAAGGCAGTATGCAGAGGTGTGGTGCAGTGGTGGCCAGCCATGGCGTGGGACAGGGGAGCACAGACATGATGACTCAGGAAGTGAGAGAAGGATTCCAAGGCAGAAGTTGGGGAGCAACAAAAAAAGTTCCCTATTTCTCAACTTAGTCTAGAGTATTAGTGGTGATCAGGGCACCAGGAAAAATGCTGATAGGTTTGCTGGTGTCTAAGGAAGGTTGTTCATTGAGACTGTCTCCTGCAAACATGTAGTGAATTTGCTCAGCGTCAGGCTTGTTCTAGAGGTTATGGGGGAGTGTAAAGATGTGCAGGCCTTGGTTCCTGACCCAGCACTAAAAAGAGAAACAGAATGTCCACAAATAGCTACCATTCAAGCTCCAGGCCAGTGTGGAAGGTGGACTCATTTATCTCCTCCTGGCACATACGAGAGTCCTTGCTCCGAGCGAAGCGGGAGACGCCACAACCTCCGTGGAGGGAGGACTAGATGGGCCTCAGCCCAGTGCTCAGGCCCTGGCCCTTTGCCTTCTGCCAGCTCACACTGTGACTGGACAAGCCAGGTGTGCTAGATGGGCACAGCCAGCCGGGTGAGAGGAGAGTGAAGGCCAGGAGGAGGACAAGGCTGCCCGGGGCTTTGGCTGGCCTCGGGGTGACGTGCTGCATGAATCACTTCTCAGGGCACCAGAACCTGAAGCTCTACCTTTAGAGCAGCTATGATAACCTCTGAGGCCCTGGGAGGAATAGGGTAGGCTTATTTCCTTTTTTACGAAGTTTCTGAACTGCAAAATAAGAAGGTTGCTGGGACTTGACTGTATCTGAATTTTAACTTCTGACAGGGTGTCTCATGATATGCTTGAGAGCAATGGAGAAACATGGGATATATACTCGTACAGTTACTTGGCTGAAAAGCTGTGCCCTAATGTCGTTCATTCATTTAACAAATATTTAGGGAGCCAGGCCTTGTGCTAGGTGCTGGGAACAGAATGATGAGCAAAACCAGAAAGGACTCCTCTTCATGTGGTTGCTTACGGTTTAGCAGAGGAGCAGGATAATGATCATACAAATAAATGTAAAATTACAATGATGACAAGTGCTACAGAGGAGAGGTTCATGGTACTTTGAGGGCCCATAGTAGGTCTAGTCTAAACTTTGAAGAATGATGTGATAGATTAAAGATGGACACATAGTCTTTGCTAATCTCCTCTCTTGAGTCTGGGCTGGCCTTAGACGCTTGTTTGACCAATAGAGTGCACTAGAAGGGATGTTTAGGATTTCTGAGGCTAGGTCAAAAGAAGCCTTGCAGCTTCTGTCTTTCTTGGAATACTCGTGTAAGATGTCCCACTACTGAGACCACCATGCTGGAGAGGCCATGTGTAGGTGTTCGGGTCAATAGACCCAGCTGAACCCAGCCTTCCAGCCATCTCTGCCAAGCCACCAGACATGTGAATAAAACCTTGAATCATCTAGATCAGAGGTCAGCAAACTGCAGCGTGAAGACCAAATCAGGCTATCACCTATTTTTACAAATAAAGTTTTGTTGGACTACAGCCGTACCCATTTATTTAATTATTATCTATGACTGCTTTTGTACTACAATGGTAGAATTGAGTAGCTGTGACACAGACCATATGGCCCGCAAAGCTGAAAATATTTTCTATCTGGCCTTTTATAGAAAAAAAAAAAATACTGACCCTTGCTCTAGATCAGCACTGTCTAACAGAAATACAATGCAAGCCACATACGTAATTTGAAAGTATCTAGTAGCCACATTAAAAAATTCAAAAAGAAATAGGTGAAATTAATTTTAATAATATGTTTTGTTTAATCCAATATTCCTAATATTATAATCTCAACATGTGATCAATATAAAAATTATTAATGGATATTTTACATTCTTTTTTCTGTACTAAATCTTCAGAATCTTGTGGGTATTTTAGACCTACAACAAATCTCAATTAAGATGAGCTACCTTTCAAGTGGTCAGTAGCTGCATGTGGCTAGTGTCTACTGAATTGGGCAGTGTACTTCCAGACTAGCCCATTCATCAGTTTAATACCACCAAGTGACCTCAATTGATGCCATGAGGACCAGAAAAATCACTCAGAAGCCTGCCCAAATTTCTGATTCCCACATTGTGAAAGAGTAAGATATTCATTGTTGTAAGCTGCTAAGTTTGGGGGCAGTTTGTGATGCATCAATAGGTAAACAGAACAGATTGAATAGGTGCTAAGTAGGTGAAGGGTTGGGGGGGGTGACTTGGAAGGATGCTAGGCAAAGGAAATAGCATGTGCAAAGGCACTGAGGGCACATGAGAGGTCAATGTGGACAGAGCAGTGGAGGACAAGATTGGAGAGGTCGGCAAGGGTCAGACCATACTCATTTTATGGGTCAGTTAAGGATTTTGGTCTTTATTCTGAGAGCAACATCAACAGCAGAGGAGTGACATAATCAGGTTTGCATTTTGAAGATGACTGGCTGCTGTGTAGCAAATGGATAGTAGGGAAGCCAGGGCAGAGGCCAGAAAACCAATCAGTTGACTACTCTAGTTGTTTAAGTGACAGAAGATGGCCTATGGTTGTGGTGGCAAAAGTAGATAGTAGTTTATAGGTTCAAGCAGGATTATAGCCAACAGGATATGGTGATGGGTTAAATATGGGGAATGAGGACAAGGTATTGATTGATTGATTCACTCAACAACTGAGTGCCAGGAATCATTCTTGTTTAATAGACTCATACCATGGTGGATGCTGTGGGGCTCTGTTTTTTACTTTTTCACTTTCACATATTTAGTAAAACTATGAATGAAAGCACAGAAATCATACTTCTGCTTTCAAATGTGCAGATGTGCATAAAAATGTGCACAAGAATGAGCCAGATAGCTACTGGTCAGTTGGTAAGCTGAATTAATGTTTGTAAAGCCTGAAAAGAAAGTGTGATAATAGCATGCTGAATCTCAGGGTACACATGAAGATCTGCACTTAAGTGAAGTAGTTAAGTAGACAATAGAGAAGTAGCTTATCCATAGTAAATGTAAAAATCACATAAGCATTCGCATGGCAAGGCTAACCAAAAGTTAATTCACTCTTAGTGTAGAATGTGGTCACTGTGCTCTGTGCTAATCAGACCACATCACTTGTGGTATCACGGTCGGTTATACTTGAATGACAATGACAAGTTAGAGTTTATCAAGGGATTCACCAGGGAATAGTGAAAGTATGTCAAATGAGGAACAGTTAAAAGGCCTGGGGTGAACTAACTTAAAGAAGAGAAGCCTGCAAATACCTGATGGCCCTCTGCAAATATTTAATGGCCCGCCCACAGGAAGACACATGCACTGTTGTTAAAGGGCCAGTAGTTCCAATAATTGGAAGTCACAGGGAGCCAGAGCTCAGCTTCAGATAGTGAAGAACTTTGAATAGAGTGGTACAACCAAGGACTGGACTTTCTTGTGAGGTAATGAGCTCCTCATCACCAGACTTGCTCAAGCAAAAGTGGGGTAATAATGCAGAGAGACATTTTAAGAGAGATGCTTGAATTGGGTGGGTGGTTGAACTTCATAACTTTTAAGTTTACCTTGAAGCTTCTCATTCCATTCCCAGGAGGGAGGAAAAATAAGGGAGAAAACCTGGACACACCACCTTTCCCTGCCCCCACCCAATCCCATTCCTCTTATTTTTAGCATAGTATATGGTAGGGTGCATTTAGAGGATCCCAGGGTCTGTGGAGGGTCTGCTGAGCTGACATGTGGTCTAAGGCTTCAGAAGAGATGGAAAACAGCAAGCACTCCTATAGTCCGGAAGGGTGGGGTGAAGATGGTGATAACTGACCTGGGACTTAAAAGTAGGTCAGATTTGGTCTCAGAACTGTCCTCTGGTGACAGGAACAGAGTGAGCTAGGGGTGTTAGTGCTTGCTGGAGAGAGTCAGGTTCTGTTAGAGCAGGTGAGGCTTCTTCCCAGTGCTCCACCTAAGCCCACTCATTCTGATACTCCCACTCCAGAGAGTTGTCAGCCTCGGCCACTGCGTAACAGAAACTTTCTTGGAGAATTTCTGTCTTCCTTTCATATTAGCAATTGTTGATTGTCCAGAACTCGATGTGGTGGCTATCTGCCTCTGTCCTTGAAAGCCTTTGCAAGCTTCCAACAATTCTTCCCAGGACAGCCCTTCAAACACGTTCCTGAAGAGGTACCATCCTAGGCATCCAGTTAATATGTCTCAAAAAACTGCTGCCTCCTGATGAACCACTTTTAAATGTTTGATTGAGTTTAACTGGATAAACATTTTAGCCATATTCTTGAGGTGCACGCACATGTATAAGAACAGAGGCAGGGCTTCCCTGGTGGCGCAGTGGTTAAGAATCTGCCTGCCAATGCAGGGGACACAGGTACGAGCCCTGGTCTGTGAAGATCCCACATGCCACGGAGCAACTAAGCCCGTGAGCCACAAGTACTGAGCCTGGGCGTCTGGAGCCTGTGCTCCGCAACGGGAGAGGCCGCGACAGTGAGAGGCCCACACACGGCGATGAAGAATGGCCCTCGCTCGCCCCAACTGGAGAAAGCCCTCGCACAGAAACGAAGACCCAACACAGCCAAAAATAAATAAATAAATAAATTAATTAATTAAAAAAAAAAAAAAAGAACAGAGGCAGAACCCTGTGTTCAATGTTTCTTACTAGTATAAAAGTCTTTGGCAACTTCCTAAGCCACAATCAAATATAGTAATGTTATGACACCTGGAAATAGGGGAAGGACCATGGTCTTTTTATAGGACAGTAAGAAAATCAGGCTGGACTGGAAGAGAGGTTGTTGGTTGACTCTGGACAAATAATGGGAAATGAGTTTCTGTAAGCAGCGTAGGATAGCTTAACAAGGCCTAGAAAGTCAGATAAAGAGTTTATATTTGATAGAAAATTGGGAGTTTGGGATTAATAGTGTGGGAGCAAAGAAATTATGTAATGAAAATTTAAAGAAAATAATCCTGTCAGTGGCCTGAGGAAGGAGGCAAGGGCTGATATCAGGGTGATCAAGAAAGCCAATGTTAAAGGCTTGTAGACCTTGAGATGAAGAGGCTGAACCAGCTTAGGGGCAGCAGGCATGACATGAAAGAAGATGGGCATGAGCAATGCCTTGATGAAAACGTGAACACTTCCTGGTGTCTGGTGGACATGGGAGGTGATTGGTACGGATACACGTCACCCATCCTGAGCTCTGCTTTCCTTGAGCTTCCCCACCAGCCACATCTGCTAGCTTAGGCTGGATCATATGTCTGACTTGGTTTCCAGTCTCTTCTTGGAGCAAATCCCTTTGGGCCCTCATTGGCGGAGAAGCTTCTTGCCTAACACTGCCTTCCTTTCGTTAGCTGTCCTTTTCCTCACCCATTTGGGAGCACAGTGTTTCCACACAGCTATGAGGAGAGCAGCATCAAAGATGCCTAGGTACGAAGAGGAAATGTCTAGGCAGATTCATAAGGAGCAGGGGGATGCTTTTCTCCACTCCCCAATATTGTAGGTAACTAAAGTCTTAAAACTGAGTCCATTCCCCTCACTTGCCCAGAAGAAGGAGCGTAACATGGCAATAGTAATTAGCTTTTCCAGTCTCCCAGCAGCAGGTTTGTGTATGAGACAGATGCCCAGTTTTCCTAGTCGTGTCTAGAATTGGACCTTTCTGAGTCAAGAAGCACTGCTTTTTCAAATTATCAATGGTTTTGGAAACCATTTTTCCCCTTGTGCCAAAAAGTTCCTATGGGTAAGTATCATGCAAAGTTTTACAAGTTCCTCTCTCTGAGTCTGTAAACATCCAATCAAGGGTTCTGCCTGCCATGAATAAGACCCACAGAACTTACCAAAAGGCAGCCATGCCAATTCCGGCAACCTAAGGGAGCCCCTTCCTGTTCTCTCAGAACCAGAATCATGGTCAAAAAGAGAAAACCAAAGTTTCAAGGGCACAATCTGAGGGACATTCCCTTCTCCCCATTCCATGTACTAACCCTACCCTGGTGCTTGGAATTCCCAAATTACTCATTCCTTGGGTAAAGGCATTTTTTTGAAAGCCCCTGTTAAAATGCAAATGCTATCTGGAAAGGAGAAATGTCTTTTGTTTTTAGCTATTAAGAGTTAAGTTTGGGCTTCCCTGGTGGCGCAGTGGTTAAGAATCCGCCTGTCAATGCAGGGGACACGGGTTCGAGCCCTGGTCCAGGAAGATCCCACATTCCGTGGAGCAACTAAGCCTGTGCGCCACAACTACTAAAGCCCGTGCTCTGTGACAAGAGAAGCCACCGCAATGAGAAGCCCGCGCACCACAACGAAGAGTAGCCCCTGCTCGCCACAGCGAGAGAAAGCCCACGCACAGCAACGAAGACCCAACGCAGCCAAAAAATAAATAAATTAATTAATTTTTTAAAAAAAGTTAAGTTCCAGTTAATTTATCTAAATAGGAAATGGAACTCGGAAAGAAATCATATTCATGAAAGGAGGGAGAAGAACAGGGAATGGGACCTTTCCCATTTTGATGGGGAGACAGAAAGTGCTGGACACTTTTCTTCTTCTACATATATTCAAAATGGTGTCTCTCTCCCAAACCTCAGCCTAAGTATACTCTGATGTGCAGCTCAGAAGTTCTCTATATCAGATTCGAGATGAGGATAAGGGTCTAATAAAGGGTTATATGCTCAGCCTAAGGCCTATCCATCCTTCCTGACCATGAAAGGTGAAGTGTCCCCACTTGCTTGGACTCTGAATGACTCCAGGAAACGCCCCACCACCTCCTCGCTTGTTTAGACATGTTTGCTCTAGTTCTGTGTCTTCACAGCTTCAATCTCCTGGCCCAGAGACCCCTAAACTCAACTCCCACCTCTATCTGATTTTTCTTTTTAATAAATTTATTTGTTTGTTTATTTATTTTCGGCTGCGTTGGGTCTTCGTTGCTGCACACGGGCTTTCTCTAGTTGCAGAGAGCGGGGGCTACTCTTCGTTGCGGTGTGCGGGCCTCTCATTGCGGTGGCTTCTCTTGTTGTGGGGCACGGGCTCTAGAGCACAGGCTCAGTAGTTGTGGCTCACGGGCTCTGGAGCACAGGCTCAGTAGTTGTGGCGCATGGGTATGTGGGATCTTCCCGGACCAGAGCTCGAACCCGTGTTAGCGGATTCTCAGCCACTGCGCCACCAGGGAAGCCCATCTGATTTTTGAAGCATGGTATCTGAACCTTGATTTTTCTACTAAGGAATCTAGCTTGGCTCACCCTTTCACCTTTCATGTCCTCTCCCCTCCCACCCTAGCCTCAGTTTCATGAAATCCAGTCCTCACCTCCACCAGGAGGGGACATCTGTTATCTGGGGATATCAGAGGAACCAAAATATCAAGCTCAAAGACATAGTTATTGAACAGTGAGCGCAATCACAAAGAACCATTTCTTCTCTTCAAAGCACTGTTGCTATACGGTAATTTTTTAGTGTGACTATTTAATTAGCACTGTTTTTCCACTAGGTTAGAAGCTTCAGGAGGACAAGGACCATGTCTTTTATGCTCCCTGTTAGAAACCCGGTACCTAGGATGTAGGAAGCATTCAATAAACGTATTTAGAACACACAAATGAGCAGAGATTTGAAAAAGCTTCCATTATACACAGGATAGCTCATGTAAATAGAGTTAGTGGTATCTGTAGCAGCAAACAGAAGATATAAAACTGTGAACTTGTGCAATTAAATTGACTTATTTTAGTCCAGAGCCTGAGTCCCAAGATTGAGGTTGGGAGGAACAGGTCAACTCCTCAGTTATTATAATTTGAGAGGAGTGGGAAGTTCCCTTGGCCAAAAATTATTTTCACCTGTCTCTCCAGAGCCTTAAATAACTGTTAGTGGAGTTGCTATTTTAAGCCTATTTGCAAATGCAAATACGTTCATGGTATACAGAACACGATAAACCACTGCCTGGGCTCTCTTTTGACCTCGGACTATTTCTTTCCAAATAAGCTATTGGTCTCTGGTGCCAGAAGGGGCCAATATTGGGATGGGGCACTTGGATGGGAGGAAGAAATGGGCAAAGGTTTCTGGACAGGAGAAGGGAAAGGCCAATCAAGAAAGCAGAGGCCATTTCAGAGTGTGTAAGTTTTGTCCCCGTCCTCTGGACTTTCTACTGGCACAAGGGGCTCAGTCAGGGCTAGCATACTTGGACAGCTTCTCCTGGAGCAGAGCTGCTTGTAGCCCCCAGCACTCCAAGGCCAAGAACGGCTGCCAGTTGTTTGGTAAGTGGTGCCGTCTATTTCCTGCCTGTCATGTCTCTTCACTCACCAAAGCAGACAAAGGGATCTGACTGGAAGAGACACGTTTCGATAATGTCCCACCTCCGACGTAGCCAGTCTGAGAATCAAGCCTGATGGTCAAAGGTTTTAAGCACGTACCCCTCACCTCTTCTTACCCACTCCCTTGTTGGCTGTCAGCCCCACCTCTGAACATCTGCCCCAGATGCAGCTTGATCCCATACCATGCTCCCCCAGGCATACAAGCTTCATAAAAACATACCTGTCACAAATGCCCATCCACTGCAGCTCCCAGAGACCAGAGGCATAAGCCCAGTGGCATTCCCGTGGAACACAGAAGCAAGGTATTAAGAATAAATGAAGAGGAGCCTTTGTGAGCTCCCCATACCTCCGAACACTCCTAGTAGAGAAAGAATGTCAGGGCTGAGGCTAGATCTCAAATGCAGAAAGGGGAACTGACTAGAGAGAAATAACACCACAGACAGTGGCAGTGTTCTCGCTGGTTCCAGATAACTTCTGCTGACAGGTGGGCATTTCCACTGATGAGAATGACTACAAATGCACTCCTGAGAGCGAGTGACTGTAAAGCCCTGAGGAAACCCCCCAAAGACAGCCCCGCCACAAACATGGCAAAGACACCTTCCCTGACAGATTACAGAGGTCCACAGGTAAAGAGTCAGCTCAGTTCAGCAAATGTTTTACTGGGCAGCTATGTGCCAGATGCTGTGTCTGGCTCGGCCGGGTTGCAGGAGACAGTCCTCAACGAGAGAGAGCAGAGAGACCCAGTGTTTCAACTGTCACCTTCCCCACAAAATCATTCACTGAGTACCACTCCATAGATCCTGCGAGAAGCCAATGAGCCTACACAGCCCCTATTTTCAGATTACCCTAATCTAATCCTAATTGTCGTAGCCTAGAATGTTTCTGTTACCTTGGTTTGCTATTCCTGGAAGCGGATGGTACTCTTGAGTCTGGGGAAAAGTCACAAGAAGAAGTACGAAAGCATGTGAATTCCAAGTGGATTTTTTCAAATCCAGTGCTTAGGCAGAAATAGGCCTGACATATATAATCCTGCCCCAAACACATAGCTTCTTTTTCTGACCCGATCAGGCCCTACAATGCCCTCTGCTCAATTTTGGGGGCAATTATGTGCCTCTGAGTCTGCAGCTCAGGAGAGAGGCAGCCCCCTCTGAGCATGCCTCCCCGCCTCTTGGAGGCTAGCTGTGCCCTGCGAGGCTGGAGAAATTAAGAGAGACAAAGTGAAAACTGCTTGATGTTGTCTGGGTGGAGGAGATCCACCCAAGCAAGGGCGTGTGGTGCAGGGGAAGTAGTGCGGGTTTGGAACTGGTGGTCAGCCCAAGGGCAAATCCTGGCTTGAGCCACTGGGCCCTGGGCAAGTTATTGAACGCCTCCCAGTCTCAGTCTTCTCATCTATGAATTGTGACTAGTAATAGCTTCCTTGCCACGTTGTTGTGAAAAACAAATGAGGTCTTGCATGTAAATCACCCGACACAGCATGCTATGCGCTATTTAGTCTTCATTACTACTTTCCTATCTTCTTTTTGGACTTTCCAATTCTCACTTTGACCTTTCCACAAAGATCTTCCTTCTATCACTGGAAAGGTGATGATCATTCTTCCCCACTACTTCCCCTCAGCCACTCTGTGTGCATACCTTGGAAACTTCATCCTTTATTCGAATAGGCCCCACCTGGGGTTTTCCTCTGGATTTTACAATCATATAGTTTTTAATTTGAAAGGGTCCATTTGGTTTCCTTATTGTAACACATGAAATTACCCCACCTATCAGAGCACAGGAGACTAATTCACATTCCACTTACTCTTCAACTTTTCTTCTCTTCCTTGTACTCAGCAATCAAAATATAAGATTGACTAAATTGGAAAGTCCTGCTATCAAAACATTTGGAATAGTATTTCCCAAACTTCAGTCATTCTAGGTACTAGTACCACTTCATACCCATGTAAAATCTGTACTATTCTCTGTAAAATATTTTTCTCTTAACTTACTTTAAGTAAATTTATTTTAAAAGGAATCCTTATGTCAATACTAAAAATTTTAAAAAGCAGTATCATTTGCCATAAATAAAGGATGAGTAAAAATAACACGTCACACTGGACTTTGGAATCACAGAGACCTGTGTTCAAACCCCAGCTCCAATAGTTAATAACTGTGTGTTCTTGGGGAAGTTACTTAACTTCTCTGAGCCTTAGTTTCCTCACAGAAGTAATACTAAGTATCTTATAAGCTTGTTGTGAGGGTCAAATAGGATGACATATATACATATATATACATGGTACCTAGCACAGATTCTGGCATGTAGTAGGTCCTTTTTTAAAAAAGGTTTTTTGTTTTTGTTTTCTTTTTTCCATGTCCCTTCTTTCATCCATTTATTTTAGTTCTTGCTTAGAGCAGCCTCCTCCAAAGCTGTAACATAGAAGTGCAGGGAGATGAGACAGGCAGCAGAAATAAAGGATGATACAGTGTCATGGAATTCTCCTACTCTATGACTTAATTTGAGTTGCAGGGTTGTTTAAGGGACCTCAGAAGTCGTTCCAGTCTCTCACTCAAGTAACGACCCCCCTCGATATCATCTCTGATAGATGGATGCCCAGTCTTTGCTTTTTCACTAATATTAGAAAACTCACTACCTGATAAGACAGTTACAAGACAAAGGTCTTCTTCAGAGAAAGACAAATACTATACTATATCGCTCATATGTGGAATCTAATTTTTAAAAATGATACAAATGAACTTATTTACAAAACAGAAACAGACTCACAGACATCAAAAACAAACTTATGGTTACCAAAGGGGAAACATGGGGGGGAGGAATAAATTGGGAACTTGGGATTAACATACACACACTACTATATATAAAATAGCTAACCAAGAAGGACCTAATGTATAGCACAGGAAACTCTACTCAATATTCTGTAATAACCTATATGGGAAAAGAATCTGAAAAAGAATGAATGTATGTATATGTATAACTGAATTGCTGTGCTGTACATCTGAAACTAACAAAACATTATAAATCAACTATCCTCCAATTAAATTAATTTAAAAAAAAAGACAAAGGTCTTCTTTATAATAATCCCAAATCTCCCACTCCTTACTCCTCACCCCCATAAGTACCATCTAGTTGTCCTTGACATGTTTTCTAGAACTACCAGAATATATGTATGTGTGTGCCTATATCTACATCTATACCTATATCTGTATCTATATCTATCTAGATATAAAATCCTCCAAATAGTCAAAAGCAGATATTATAAATTTCCTTAATAGTCTCTTCTCTCAACTAAATATGGTCCGTGTCCTCAACTGTTCCTCATATGATTTGGTCTCTAGAACCCTAATCAACTTGGTGGCTCTCGCACTGGCACCCATCTCCCTGAGTTTGTCAACTGTCTCTTTGCTCACAGAATGAAAGGGGCAGTGACAAGATCACTTTTGTTAATGAGTCAGAGATCAAATTAGCCTGTAAATAGTTGCATCGGGAGGTTGGCTGACCATGATTTTTTTCACATGTCGAGTCAGATCACCACCCTCTGGCCCCATCTTGTTTGTGTATCAGTATTTGGGGCCAGTGTTCAGCCAATCGAAATTACTCTGAATCCCACGTATGTCATCCATTGTAAATTAGCCATCCCTCCAAGCCTGTGCCACTCGAAAATCTGATAAGGAGGCCTTACCAAGGGTCATCAGAGCCAAGGACAGAGAGGGTTCAACAGTGATGGTGGTCAACAGTTTCAAATGCTAAGAAGAGGTCAAACAAAATGAAGATCTGTTCCTTGTGTTTAGTGAGGAGGAAGTTGCTGGTAACCTCAGAAACCTGCCTTCTGTGTGGGGCTGCTTCCTCCACTGCCTCACTCCCAGATGTTCTAAGGTCTGAGGAGGCCAAGGCTACCAGGGAAGCAGCAGGAGGGGAGTGGCTTATAGATGGTGGCTGAGTGGAGGAAACAGATCCCTTCCCTATGTCCTTGCTCAGCTTTGCTCAAGAGATGTTCCTCTGGGACCACATCGTTAGGGTCCACTCTGGGAGGCAAAGCTAGAAACCTGTGGTATTTGGAAACAGCCAAACACTTAGCTGAATTTTCCAATTCCATTCATATTTGTTGCTTTATATAAATGGCTTCCTGTGGCCAGTGGTCAAGAGGCACTCTAAAAGTATTCCAGGTGGTGGTTCTGATACCGGACAAAATAGTTTCCACAAATAATTGTAGAGAAATGATTTATTGAAATGTTAATTAGTGTTTGTTTTCTGAGCTTCCTTGACACAGAGATTTTTGCAGAGAAGAAAGCAGAAGAGACCTAAAGTCAAAGGCACTTCTGGACTTTTGTGAAAGCCCCCGGAAAAGACAATACAGGTGCCCTAGAGGGTGAGAGACAACACAGAGAGTGCTTTTGAGATGCAGAAGGAAGGGAGAGAGGGCAGAGGGGCACGGGGCCCATGCGTAGCGGGAATCAAGCACCCCTCTCACTGCTCCCAAAGAGACAACAACCTCAGGGGCAGTGGCTCATGCCTAGAGAGCCAGCGCCCTTGGCTCAGGGAACCCAGCCTCAGTAGGTGACCTCATTCCCCACCGTGGCGTGGGGCAAAGAGCTGCCAGACTTCACAGACCACTGTGGGCTAGAAAGTAAGGCTGCCAATGGCAACCAATACAGACTAGGACTTCCACCACTTCTTAGGCACCAGGTAAACTTCTTGAATTCTGACTGGGCCACAAGAGGGGAAGGGCACCCCTGTATGATCAAGATGGAGTCTCCTGTCCAACTGGCAGAATGGGGGCTCAGAGTTGGGATTAAGAAATAGGAAAAGTGATCATCTCTTACACACTTGGATTCATGGACAGAAATTCATAGCCTACACATGATATAATCCATGCAAGGGGCCCAGGATTGGACTGTAAACACAGTTTCTGAATTTTTCTTTATTTAGAAGTGATGCAGCCTAGGGCTGGGTCCTGTTCTTATTCCCAGCCTTGTCGCACAACCTCTAATAATGCAGGATGGTCAGCCACCCCAGCATCTGACTCTACTTTTAATGAAACTCTGCTGGGTCCACAGACAGGATTCCCTGACACCACCTGAGAAAGAGCATAGAACGTTTGCTATGACATTTGCCTTTTACTGCTGTTGTAAAATTGTATTTTTAGAACCTTCCTCCTTAAAGCATAAACACACTAACCACTAAGAGAATGAAAAGACAAGCCACAGACTGGGAGAAATATTTGTAAAACACATATCTGATAAAGGACTGGTATCTAAAATGTACAAAGAACTCTTAAATCTCAAAGATAAGAAAAGAAACAACTCAATTTAAAAACGGCAAAAGATCCAATTATACAAAGTCACCAAAGATATACTGACAGGCAAATAAAGCATATGAAAAGATGCTCAGTTTCATATATCATTAGGGAATTGCTGATTAAAACGACAGCGAGCTACTAACGACATACCTGTTAGAATGGTTACAATTCACAAAACTGACAGTACCAAGTGCTGATAAGAATGTGGGGCAAAAGCAACTCTCATTCATTGCTGGTAGGAATGCAAAATTATATAGGCGCTTTGGAACACAATCTGACAGTTTCTTATAAAACTTAACATAAGCCTACCATATGACCCAGCAGTCATGCTCCTAGGTATTTACCCAAATGAATTGAAAACTTATGTCCACACAAAAACCTACACATGAATATTTACAGCAGCTTTACTCATAATTGCCGAAACTAGAAGCAACTAAGATGCCCTTTAATAAGTGAATGGATGAACAAACTGTGATACGTCCGCACAATGGGATATTATTCAGTGATTAAAAAATGAGCTATCAAGCCACAAAAAGACATGGCAGAACTCTAAATGCATATTGCTTGATGAAAGAAGCCAGTTTGAAAAGCATACCTACTGCATGATTCCAACTAGATGACATTCTAAAAAAGACATAAACCATGGAGACAGTAAGATCAGTGGTTGCCAGGGTACTTGAGGAAGGATGAATAGGGGGAGCACAGGGGATTTTTAGGGCAGGGAAACTACTCTGTATGATACTGTAATGGTAGATACAGGTTATTATAAATTTGTCAAAAGCCATAGAACACAAAGAGGGAAACAAAGTATGGACTTTAGTTAATAATAATGTATCAATATTGGTTCATTAATTGTAACAAATATACCACAGTAATGCAAGATGATAATAATAGGGGAAACTGTACAGCGTAGGGGGTATACGGGAATTCTCTGTATTATCTGCTTAATTTTTCTGTAAATCTAAAACTGTTTTAAAAATAAAATCTCTTAATTAAACACACACATGCACACTCACCACATGCAATGATTCCTGGTAAAGCAACCAAATGAACGATGTGACATTTTAGAGGGCTTCTAGACTAGTGGGTAAGAAATTAGCATGAATTTCACAGTCCAGAGGTTCACTTCTCCATGTTGCACACTTATCAGATGCCATGCATAAAATGTTGCAGTGAAAAATCTCCAGTTTTGTGGTTCTGCCCTCTCTTTTGACATTTTCTGCATCTTTCTGGTGCAGAGCCATAGATTTTTATGTCAATTCCTTAGGTAAATTAAAGAAAAAGCCCCCGTTGTTTTCTAAGGGCCAGATCAATTAAAAAAAAATAGCTTTCAGTTCCATGTTTCTGGAGGAACATTCTTAGAAATAAAATGTTTCTTTTTTCTTTGAGGGGGAGATACGATCTTGACCTACACTTAAAATGGATTTTATATAGTTAAGCATCAGTCTTTTTCTCTGAGCCCAAATTCTGCAGCCTCAGTATTTATATCCTGCAAGTGGGTCGACAAGGTAGGAGAGACCCTCACCCTTACAACCTCTAGCACGGGCTCCCCTCCTGTCCTAGGCTGGCTTGTTTGGTCTCCCTAGCTGCCCCTCCTTCTATTCACTTTCTCATGATGCAAATTCACACCTATCATTCATGCATGCTAAGAAAGAGGCCATGTGTATTGTTTCTTAACTTGTATTTGATCAGCTTCTGAACACCGAAACTAGGACCCAGTGATACACTTTTGCCTAGATGTCCTCTAAGAAGTCAGAAAGGCAAGAGGCACCAACAGTTGTTTTGCAAGATTCTATCAAGTGAATACAAATCATTCTTCTCTCAAAATCACACGGTGGCTTAATATTCAGCAGCAAAATACGTCTATTTGGATTGAAGATTACATTAGCATGTATTGGAAAGTAGGTTAAGGAAAAAAACTGTCGAAAGGGTAAGCGTCAGGGTACATGCATGTTAGAAAAAGAAGCACTGTTGTACCGGAGATGGCGGTGGCCTTTAGATGAGCTCTAGTGGTCTGGGTGAGGGAGGAAAGGGAGGAAGATGGAGCTGGGGGCGACAACCCCAGCATGTGAGGAGCCAGCCATCCCACACTCAGGGTCTGAGAGGCCTCAGTGGTCTGGTGGAGACAGGGCAGAATGGGGTGGCGGTGTGCTACGACACACCCAGAATCAGGAGTTTCTGAGAAGTGTGATATCTACAGTGCGGTGAATGGAGATGCTTCCTTGTTTGTCCCCATGGAACAAGGCCCTTCACTGCGGGACAGGCCCTAGGGACCAGCGGGGAACTGGACCACAGGTCAGAAACAAGGTTAAGCCAGAGAAGAACGGCAGCTTAAGGGAACCAAGGAATTCACAACTCAGTGCACAGAGACCAGGATTATACCAGCAAGATCACATCCAGAGCATCCGTCCTGCCTTGCCAGCCTGCTGTGTGTACAAACACCTCCTGGAAGGGCTGGGCAGAGCATCAAGGCTGGTGCCAGAGCATACATGGGAACTGGTAGTAACTATAGACTCTAGTGACATCCAAATACACACATTTTATGCTTCACCTGTGTTCCCACTGATCTTTGTATCTCAGTTAACATTTCCCATTTTTCAATAATTCTTAAAAATCCACAGATGTAATTGCACTATGTGGAATTTCTACTTTTTAATTTGCCTTCATTCATCAACAAATGCTTAACCAGCCTTGATTAAGTACAGGCCCTGGGCTGGTCCTGGGATCCAAGGTGAGCAAAAGCAGAGGGTCCCTGTCCTCCCAGATCCTGCAGGTGAGTGCAGGAGACCTACGCAATCTAATAATGTCAAGGTACTTGCCACCAACTGATTTTCAACGTAAACAACTTCAGTTACATATGATGTCCTAATGATCAAATACCATCTTAAAAGCATGAGGCAGATTCTAACTAGATCATGTAGGCCACGGTTAAGAAAAGTTTCCCCAGGCCCTCCATCTCAAGGATAGGGTCTCTGAGAGATATTTCATATTTTAAATGGTCACAGTGTCTGCATGACCATTAGTCATGGGTGGAACAATTGAGAGAGCTCACTTGAGGGAGGGGTAGACTCAGTGATCCTTAACTAATTTAATAGTTCTATGCTCTAGCTATTCAGTAAGGTTTACGATACAATTTTACAATCCCAGGACTTTCTCTGATAATTTACTCAAAAGATGGCCTATTAGTTAACAAATAACAAAACCACATAAAGTCTTTCCAAGAGGAAGGAAATATATACAGGGGCAAGTTTAAAAATTGATACAATAAACTGCCAACATTGGTGATGGAACTTTTCAGAATCTAACAGTGAATATCTGATTCCAAACTTACATCCTTTCAATCTTTAGCATTCCCTGGGAACATTAAACCTCAGTTCAGAAGATTGTGCTCTCTGAATTTAAAGGGGCCCCTTGCTTAAGAGTATGCACTTACGCATTCTGAGAAACTGTCATTTCTTTCACAAAGCGTTTGACATTTGCCATTTCCTTTATAACCTCGGTTAGAAGAAATAAAATGAGGTAATATTCTAAACGTAAAAGATGCTAGAAAAGTTAAGTCCATGTATTTTTTCCTGTGTGTGCAGAGGAGGGAATATAATACATAAAAAAACTGACACATTTTAACAAATGGCAGTATATTTCAAATTTAGGGAAGCACAAAGACCTGAGAAAGCACCTTTTTATGCAAAATATTTATATAGGAGTATAAATAAAATGTGCACTACAAAGTAAAATAAAATAGACTGGGGCATACAGAACACAACTAATATGACTAAGCTTGTTTAAAAAAAAAAAAAAAAACCACTGGATTTTTTAAAGCTTCCATTTCACAGCAGGGTTGAGGGAGGGGGTACTTCATACCCAAAGGCTCACTTCCCTGTGTCATCTTTGTAACCAAAAGCAATGCACATAAGACTTCTGTGAACCCTTAAAATACGTATTTGTCAACTTGAATTTGCAATTTTCAAGTTGGTGGTGCAGAACCATAGAAGTGTAATTTTTGCAGTTCCCTTCACACACCTTTATCTGGAAAATTCTAAAGGTCCACCACCACGCAGAGGTGTTGCTATATGAAAGAAATTTTCCAGTGAAACAAGTTGTTGCTCTTCCTACTCTGCAGCAATGTTAGTAAAGCTTCCTTTGAAAAGTGCCTTAAATAGATTTCCACATATCTGGTTTAAGACTGAAAACAATTTCAAATAAGCCTTGCTCTGGTTAGCTACAGCTTTAATGTGAGGAGTTGGAATTTTTAAGAAGGACAGCATTTGTAAACCAGTTCCATCTTCATGTTTCATGGATTGAAGACAGAACATTGTATCTGTCGTCACACTTGAGTTGCATTTTCACTGTGCATGGCCTATTTGCATACAAACAAAAGAGATTATTTTTAAAAGAGGTTTTCTGTGTTTTTGTTTTGGTCCTTTGGGATGACTGTGGTAAGACGGGACCAAGCCATTTTCATACCTTGGATTTCACACGTGTTTAAGTGACCCCCTCACTTCCCCTTCCTCCCCACCCACTTCCAATTCAATGGCGGTCAATGTTAGGATCTTTGTCACCATTTGTCCGGACTATTGCAGCAGCCTCCAGGCTGGTTCCCTCTCACTATCCTTTACCCTACCATTATCTTTCATCAAAAACAATCTGATTATGAAACTTCCTTGCTTTAAAGATTTACTCCCTGTTCCTCATGGGCAGAAGTCACACTTACTTAGCAAGACACATGAGGCCCTTGACAGCCTGAATCCAAGTTTTCTCTTCTGCTTTTATCAGTCAACTCATATAACTTACCCTCTAGTCACACTTGAACTGTTCACTATTCCCTGACCCTCTCAAATCCTTTCAAGACTCTTTTGCCTTCTTTGCCTTTGCACAAACTGTTCCTTCTGTCTGGAATGCCTTTCCTGCCTTCTCTGTCGGCAAAATGCTCCTCTTCCTTTAAGATCCAGATCATTCCACAGTTCACAGCTGAAACCTTTTTTTTTTGGCCGTCCTTCCCCTCCTCTTTTCACATTATCTATATCTTCCTTGCTCCCAAATCATATTACTTATTCTTCCATTATAGCTATTTCCTCATTGTGCTACAATCTCACTGCTCATATGGCTCTCCTGTCCTGAGTTCCACAAGGGCAAGGGACATGTTTCATTCCCCTTTGCGTTCCTGGTGCTTAGCAAAGGAACAGGTCCAGTAAATGTTATTAAAGTTAATATCTGTTAGCTGATTGCTTATAAGCTAGGTGCTCTGCTAAGTACTTTAAATCTGTTACTTCATTTAATCTGCACAACAAACATACAAAGTTTTACAAGTGAGGGAACTAAGTTTCAGAGAAGTTAGGCCACTTGCTCAGGGACACACAGCTGGCAACCTCAAGGTTTTAGTGGTATATAGAATTGAATCTGTTTTAATTTCTAACATCATACTATGTGACTATCATTAGAATGTCAGATGTCAGTGTACTTTTTTGGTGTGGTTTGGCACTTTTTTGAGTACATGTCTCTACTCTGCCCCTTACTAATTTTGTGATGTTGAGTAACTTACTAAACCTCTCTAAACCTCAATTTCCTCATTTTTTTTCAATGGGGAAAATAATACCAGGCTCACACGGTCGTCGTAAGGATCCAGGGACAACACCTACGTAAGTTCCTAGCCCTGTCCCTGCTCATCTCAGCCGTCACTGTTCCTTCCTACTTCGAGCCACGCATTTCATATTCCTCCAGAGTTCACTTAATCCTTACCCTCTGAAAAACTGAAACTATTAAACCTTTGAACAGATGAAGAAACTGAGGCTTAGAGAATTAAGTAACCTGCCCAAAGTTCCTTTAAGCAGATGTTTTTCCTAAGGCCCCCCAGAACTGAATGAGCCCCTGATATCAATAACTAAGTAGTGTTTAAAGGGATCATTCTGCCTGTATGTGTGAAAATTCAGCTGGAGGCATTAAAGAGCCTGGGTTTGAGCCTCTTTTCCTTTTTTTAACTTTTATTTTCTGGCAACCACGAACACTTAACAAGCCAGGGAATTCTCTTGGAAATAAAGTCTTGGGTGAGCCACTGAATGGGCACATTAACTTTTCTACTCCCTACTGTCTAAATTCTCCATGTTCCTCGAATTTCCACCTTCTCCACTGAGCTCTCAATCAAGTTCTCCCCTCGCTCCCAATCCACTTCCTTCCAACCCCCAGGGGAAGATCTTGGGAACGCTCCCAACTCAGTCAGAAGAGAAGAAGATAAGTGGCCTCTGCCTTAGGATCTGGCTTCCTTAGGGAAGTGTCTTGCTGGGTCCACACTTTCAACCCCCTTAGCTTCTGTCTCCCAGCTCTCACCTGTCTTGTTCCATCACTCACTTCTGTTATCTGAGGGTCTCAAAGGTGTTCTATGTTTGCCACTCTTGACTTAGAGTCTGTACCCCTCTGCTAGATGACTTTTTACCTTGACTTCATCCTCCTTAGCAGAGCAATGAAATCCCTATTTCTGCAATCCCACCAATCTAGAGGTAATCACTATGACTATTTTGACGTATTTGCTTGCTATCTTGTTTCTCTGCATTATTTTCTTTATAATTCCATAGCCTTATGTTTTCTTCTGTCATCAAGAAGTCATCATCAACTTCACCTCACTTTTAGTTTACTTAACCATTCACCTACTATGAAAAATTTAGGTTGATTCTTATTTTTCATTATATTAAATAATGGTGTAATAAACATTTTTGTGCACAAATCTGTTAACATCCCTCATTATCTAATTATATAGATCCCTAAAGGTGAAATTATTAGAACAAGATAAATAAGCATATTTTTATGGTAAAGAATAATGATAGTTTATATATCTTCTAGAATTAGAAGTGTAAATTTGAATATGTTACCCATGATGACTAATGAGCAAAAACGTCTTTATAAATTAAAAGCACGCAAGCAGAAATAAACTATTTGAGGTCCAAAAGGCTAAAAAGGGGGTTTCAAGGACAACTTCATGAAGACACTCACTTGATTACCAGTCACAGGACAGGGTTTCATTTTAATGTTTTTGGCATCCTACCTCATATAAATATATTTTAGGTGGCTTTTTTGTTTGGCTTTCACCTTATTCACTTGCACTGAGCCTGGCCTTCTCTTATCTATAATTAGGAGGTCTATTATAGCAACTTTTGAGTTATAGGTAAAAATCCATTTGCTAGAACTGAGTCAGAAAAGGCAGAGCCAAAGAAATTTAAGACTTCATTTAAAAGATAGGAAATAATAGATTTTAAAGAAAAGAATGTGAAGCCTAAAATATTTCATTTTCACAAGACTTTACATCCATTATAAATTCTTATAGCCCTCATAGCATTGGTAAGTACCAGTAGCCTTATTTTACAGATGAAAGCACTGAAGTTCAGGGAGCTGGATAGCTTCCCCAAGGTGACTTCGCTAATAAGTACAAAATTACTTATTAACTAGTTATTATTTGACACCAGCCCGACTGACTCAAAACGCTGGCACTTATCTAAGACACAGTACTACCTACAGACAAACGGAAAACAGACAGCTTTGTGCTCCTGGGGAACCTCACACACTTCAGTCATAAAAATAACACCACATTTAATATATTTACCACTAAGCTGAGCTCTTTCAGGACAGAAATCATATTTGCTCGTCTTTGGTATATTTCAAATGTGTGGCATAGTGCCTGGAACAAAGGTGCTGAATGAACTGAAAAAGTTACTTAGAACATAGAGAAATAGGCAGTGGCCAAGTTTGCTTGTTATCTGCATTTTTAAGGCTCTTGATACAGCGTCTTAAATTGCTTTCCAGAAAAGTTATAGCCATTCACAATCCCACAGTCAGTAGTATATGAAAGTACCATTCTTCCTATATACTCTGAGCATTAATAGCCCCATCCCCTAATGAAACATAAATTATTAATTTGATAAATGAATATATCTCATTGGTGTTTGCACTGGCATTTCCTTAATATTTAGTGAAGATGAAAATTTTGTCTTTTAAAATTACATTTTAAACTGTTTATTTTGAAATAATTAAAGATTCAAAGGAAGCTGAAAAAAAGTGTACAGGGAGGCCCTATATACCCTTCAACCAATTTCCCCCAATGGTAATGTCTTGTATAACACTAGTACAATGTCAAAATCAGGAAACTGACATTGGTTTAATCCACAGAGTTTATTCAGATTTCACCAGTTTTATGGTTTATGTGCACTCCTCTGTGTGTGTGTGTGTGTGTGTGTGTGTGTGTGTGTAGTTCTATGCAGTTTTATCACACGTGTAGATTCATGTAACAACTGCCATTATCAGGATACAGAACTGTTCCATCACCACAAGGCTCCCTGGTGCTATCCCTTTGTAGCCACACATACCTCTTCCTTTCCCCACCACCCCTAACTATGGCAACCACCAACTTGTTCTCATCTCCGTGATTTTGTTGTCTCAAGAATGTCATATAAATGGAATCACACAGTAGCATTTTGGGATTGGTATTTTCACTTAGCATTATTCCCTGGAGATTCATTCAAGTTTCTGTGTGTATCAGTAGTTCTTTCCTTTTATTGCTGAGTAGTATTTCATGGTATATGTGTACCACAGTTTGTTTAATCATTCACCCAAGGAAGGACATTTTTCCCCTTAGTTTTTGACTATTAAGAATAAAGCTGGTATGAATACTCATGTACTGTTTTTTGTGTGAGCATAGGTTTTCATTTCTCTGGGATAAATGCCCAAGAATGCAATTGCTGGGTTATATGGTAAATGTATGTTTAGTTTTGTAAGAAACTGCCAAACGGTTTTCCAGAGTGGCTGTACCATTTTACAGTCCCAGCAGCAACGTATGAGTGATCCAGTTTCTCTGCATCCTGCCAGCATTTGGTGTTACCATTATTTTTTACTTTAGCCATTCTGATAAGTGTACGATAATAGCTCACTATGGTTTTAATTTTCATTCCCATAATGGATAATGATGTTGAACATCTTTTCATGTGCTTACTTATCATCTGTATATCCTCTTTGTGAAAATGTTTTTATGTCTTTTGCCCATTTTGTAATTGGATTACTTGTTTACTGTTTAATCTGATAAATGAAAACATCTCATTTGGTGTTTCTTCGATGTCTACTGAAAATGAACATTTTTTTGTTATTTGTATATTTTAAAATCACTTAATTATTAACGGCATTGGATTGCTTTTGTCACTTCATAATTGTTGTTTTCCATTCCCAATTAGATTATAAAAGTTGTATGTCTGCTTTTTCTTCTGTATCCTCCATACTGCCTTAAAACTATCAGGTTCTTGATAAAGATTTATTGTTTACTTGGTTGAAAATAGTTGTAAGATGGAGATGATGATCTAGGTTTATCTTTTGGGTGCTTATTTATTTCAGGTTTTACCCCATGGTTATTTCCTGGCTGCTATTGACTAATTCATTTATTTCGCTAAATGTTCATTTCAAAAAATTTTATTAGATCTTTTAGTAGAGTCACACCTGATTAATTTGATCCCCAATAATATAGAAGTGTGACATTTGCATTGCTTGGCCAATAATATCCTGAGGCTACAGAAGGCAAATTTTAGACTCACTTTGACTTCAAAGCTTTCTAAGACAACGCTTTAATACTTCCCTATTCCAATTCTACTATGTTTTTTCCTGCTTATTGACCTAAGCTATAATGATCCCCCAAATTCCACTCAGGCTTGTTTTTTCCTTTACATCATTAGATTCACCACAGTCTTACAACATCCCCCTTACAACATCAGATTCATCATAGGGTTCATCTCTGAGAAGCTTTGAAAAACACATTTCTTATGGCTTAACAAAAGAGAATGGAATCTATGTCAGTACCAAAAATCCAACATGTAAAATGACAGCTGCAGAAAGCAGAGGAGACTCCAGGTCTGGCCGATTGACTCTAGGGTGTCTCCGTGTGGCTCTTTATGGACAGCAGAGGTGAGTTTGGTTCAGTGAAGAGGTCCCCTTTCATCACCTAATGTTTTGTGGGAGTGATCTATCTGCTGTCTCTGTTCTCAGCTCTCTAAGATCTACCCCCTCTACTCAGCTGGGAGTGCTCCGCAAAGGTCACCACGGACCTCTGGAGTGACGTTTTCAGTCATTCTCCTACTTCACCTTTCTGCAGAATTTGACACCGTGACTACCCTCTACTTTGTGAAATATTTTTCACCTCTTAGCTTAGGTGACCTAATCCTTTTTTGGTTCCTCACCAACCTCTCTGAGATACTTATTCACAGTTTCTTTCTCTGGCTATTTGTACTCTCACCAAAGGATTATGTACACCCACCAAATGTATTAGTTTGTTAGGGCTGTGATAACAAAGTACCACAAACTTTGTGGTTTAAACAACCCTCCTTCTGAGGGTTTTAAGGGAAGGATCTGTTCTGGGCCTCTCTTCTTGGCTTGTAGATGGCCATCTTTTCCAAGTCTCTTCACGTGGTCTTCCCTCTATGCATGATTCTGTGTCCAAATTTCCTCTTACTTTTAAGCATATTAGTCATCTTGGATTAGGGCCCATCCTAATGATCTCATTTTAGCTTGATTATCTCTGTAAAGACCCTATCTCTACATACAGTCACATCCTGAGATACCATTAAGAAGACTGGTACTTTCATATACTACTGATTGTCGGATTGTGAATGGCTATAACCTTTCTGGAAAGCAATTTAAGACTCTGTACCAAGAGTCTTAAAACATATAAATTTTGAGGGGACACAACCAACCCTTAACCCTTAGTCCCTAGAGTCACTTTTTCTGTATCTCATGTGCTCAGTGTAGAAATTTGGTAAATATGCTTTGTCTTTCCATGGACATGTCCTCCTCTTTTTTTAAACTGAAGTACAGTTGATTTATAATATTATGTTAGTTTCAGGTGTACAGCTGTCCTTCTCTTTCTTGCATCTCTCTCCTCCCCTGGTTCCTATGACATCACTTTTCTCCTGCTCTGTTCCATTCTCTCTAGTCCCTCCTTGGTGTCTACTGTGGACTCTTTATCCTCATCTACCTCCTTAAGTGTCAAAATTTTCCAGCTTCCATCCTTGGCTTCTTCTCAATTCACCATCCCCTCTCCCTAGTGATCTCACCCACAACGAGAATTTCAACTATCACCTATACTTATGCTGAAGACTCTTAATGTTTTCTGCAACCCATACCTCTTTCTTGAGCTTTACACCTGTATATACAGTTGTCTACTTGGACATCACCATCTAGCTGCTCCAAAAGATCTCAAATTCAGCATGTTAAAAAATGAATTCAACTTCTGTCCTCTTTCCCCTGGCCCAAACCCAATCCACTTCCTATATCCCCCATTTTGTGAAGGATGCCACTATATACTTAGATCTCTCCTTCCAAGCTTCATATCTGTCAAAAACCAAATCCTATCAATTCTAGTGTGTAAATATCTCCTAAATGCATCCTCTCCTCTCTCACCCTACCATAACTGCCCTGGTTTCATGTCCTCAACACCTCTCCTTGAATTAGTTTCCTATAGTCCTATTAGTCTAATAGTTTCCTAAATGATTTCCTTGTTAACTCAGTTCTGCACTCTGCTGCCTGAGGAATTTTTAAAGCAAATTTTATCGTATTTTTGCTTGTTTATGGTTCTTCAAATGTAGGCTCTGACTTTAGGATAATCACAGTGGATGCCTGGGCTCAGGGCAGGGGGGAGAGAGTGTCCTTGTTCTGACCCCTCCCAGTGTCCACCTCATCCTCTATGAGTACTACTTGTCAGGCATCTTCTCACAGCTATACCTGCAATTCCCCCATGCACCCCATTTGTCTACTTAATTACCCAGACCTTGGGTGTTTAAATTATGTTGACTTCCCATGAAGCCCACAGCTGGTGGTCTAAAAAGCCTCAGGAGGGTCTCTGAGCCATCTTTTCTCTCCTGTACTAGCTCTTTGCTCCTGGTTTCATCCTTGCGTCTAACTTGGTTCTCGGCTTCCCTACCCTCATCCTCCTTTCCAGCATTTGGCTTCCCACTGTGATGAAAGTCATTTCCTGGAAGTGGCTGGTCTTGTCCTTGGGCTCTGCCTGTTTCATTGTCAGCTCCCCTGGGAGCCCAGCCTAGGGTTGTCCTGACAGGCTCAGAGGGGATTGAACACTTCTGCTGGGAAAAATCTTTCCTGAATTCTAGTCCTAGCATTGACATCAAGTAGCTGTATCATCTTGGACAAATGACCTCCCTTCTATTTCTTAATCCTAACAGTAATAGTAATAAACAACAACAATAATAATAATCACTGAGTACTTATCGCACGACAAGGTTCTAAGTACCTTACATGGATTATCTCATTAAAATCTCACAATTATCTTATCACAGTTATCCCCATTATACAGTAAAACACTAAGGATTTCAATTGTTAAGCAATTTGTCCAAGGTCACACAGCTAGAAAGTGAAAGAATCCAGGACAGAAACACTAGCACTTTGGTTCCTAACCGTGGCCACTTAACCCCTGCACTGTTCTTCTTTCACCATGCAGCTCACTCCAGAGCCATGAGATCCGTTTGTAAAATAAGGAAATGAGCACTCTGGTCTCTTCCACATAGAATATTCTATGAAAACAGGCTTATCAGGATCTAGTGATTTATGGGTAGAGTGAGTATATTTTGAGAAGGAGTCAAGAGACAATAAAGTTAAACACAAAGGGCCAAAGCCCTAACGATGGAGCTCCACAAATTATGAGTGATCACATACCACTAGACAGCTGACTGCTTTTCTGAGAGAAGCCATCTATTGGTTACTTTTTCTTAAATATCTAGTTTTATTTTTCTGCCTGCAGATGTGATCCAAGTTCAAAAGCACAAGTAGAAAATAAAAATCATCTGTATTTCTAATATTGTGTGTATAGAGCTATCATGTATAAAAGTAGTAGCAGTGTACATTCTGTTTTTTTTCTTATACAAAATACATTAAGAATTGTTCTACAATACAGTTTTTAATGATTGCATGGTATTTCATCATGGATGTTCCATAATTAACCAACTGCTTATGTTTAGATATTTAAGTTGTTTCTAAGATTTTCCCTATGAGAAACAATGGCAAGAAAAATATGCTTGCGTCCTTACAATAAATTCCTAAAAGTTGAACTACTTGGTTAAAAGGCGTATACATTTTGCTTTTGGTATGTATCACTAGATTATTGTCTAGAAAGATTATATTATCATCAACAGGTAATAAGGGTGTAAATGTTCCTCCCTCCTTAGAAACACATAGGATTCTTACTTGCTTGCTTTTCAAACAAAATATTTGCCAAGTTGATAAAAGAAAAATGACATTTCACTTTTAATTTGCATTTCTTTTATTTCAGGTAAGACTAAACAGTATTGGCCATTTATATTTTAAAATTTCCTGTTCATGATCAATTTTCAGGCACTGTGAAACAAAGAGAATCTTAACAAGAACAGTGTAGACAGTGGCCTGTGGTTCTATAGACATCTGCAGGCAGTGTTAGCATAAGGTACCACTTCTATGGTTCCACAAAAATTATATATTCTGAAATTGCTCACTTCATACATGGGTAACATTTCAAAATTTCACTGGAGGGAAAAGGAGTCTTTACTTGGAAATTAAATTCTAATCTTCTGAAATAAAAGCAGCAAAGCTGTCTACCAAACCAGTAAGCACTGGATAGATGAGGGCTACGTAGATTTTCAAAGAACAATAATAAATAACCAGTGACCCCAGCTGCCACCATCCAAGAGAAGGGTGGATGTGACTTCTTCCAGTAAGTCACTGCCATGGGGGCCTGCCAGGACATGGAGAAACCTTGTGGTGCAGGACAAAGTAGAAAGAAAGATTTTTACTCCTTATGACCAGCGTGTCCTTGAGTTAATTATTTAGCTGCTTTAAGCCACAGTTATCTCATCCATAAAACACAATGATGATATCATCTGCCTGAGAGTCACTGTGAAGATTAAAATTTAGTGAAATCACACTAGTAAACTACACAGCATATCATGCATGTTTAATACCCGGTAGCTAAATGAATTACTCTACCTCCTTCTGCTACCTCACCCTGCTCAGAATCTCCCATGGCCTCTTTGTGACTCATTATCTGGGTTCTGCATTTTCTTTTTACACCTCTTATTCCTCTTCCTTTTCCTCGGCCTCTCTCTTTCTACTTTGTCTATCTCATTCCCCACCCCCAGGCCAAACTGACCTTGGTGTCCATTGAATTTACTCCCTGTCATTTGTTATACTTGTACAGACATTTTAAAATTTCCTGATTCTTGAAATCAATAACTGTAACATTTAAATATCTGAAAAACAAATTTCAAAAATCAAAATTAAATCACTTAAAAAACCCCCAACAACCAATAAACATTTTGACATTTCCATCTCATCTTCAATTAGTAGTCAAATATCTTCGGTAGACATTTTTTAAATGTCTACCGAAGATATGTATATCTTCGGTAGACATTTTTTAAAAGCTCCCCTGCCTTGGAGGTATGGGATCATCTTAGAGTGATGGACCAAGAAGGTGCAAATGGCTTCAAGACTCTAGCTAACCTTCCATAGCATAGATTGCTCTTTCTCCCAGATGTTCCTGCTGCATAAATACGTCCTTAATACATAATTAGCATTCTTGGGCAGGAAGAACAGAAAACAGCACCATCCTCGACCTCAGCCTGACACTGAGGTCACTTAACTCATAACTGCCTTTCAAGAATAAGAATGATCACTCACCATCCGAGATCCATCTTCACTGGTTTCTGCTGTTGGGGTAACTGTCTGGGAATGACCTCGTTTGTCTGTCTGTCTGTGCTAGTTGGCAGTGGGAGGAGGAACAACCCCTCCTACACCCCTGAAAGCTTTCCTCCTCAATGACTGTTTACTTTGTAACTTTCTTTATTAAAGGCTGTTCCTCTTTTTTTCTACAGATTTTGCCAACACTTGTGGAAGAAATTTAACCCTTTTCTTGCATTTGAATTTGTTGACCTAGGTCTAAATATATTTTAAAAATAATAATTCAGTGGCTTGAGTTCCAGACATGGCATTAAGATGAAGCTGACTAAAAATCCCCCCTCTTGAAACTCCCTCAAAAAGCCTAGAAAATAAGATAATTACAAGAGAAAAAAAAAAAAAAAACACTCTGCATCTATAAGGTGGAATAAAAGAACGTTCTATAGATTTTGGTAAGACAATAAAAAGTGTGATTTATTATGGATGTGTATTGTAAGTGGGTAGCCTCCCCCTGTGATTTCCACCACAAGGATGATGGAAGATTTCACTGAACTTCAAGGGCAAGGGGGTGACATCCTACGAGAGCTGCACAACCAAGGAGGGCAAACAAAAACTACCACTTTTATTATGTCATTCCTACTATAGCCAAAAGTTAGATTGGTCAAAGAGAGGATTCCTGAAATAGAGACCTGAAAAAAAAAAGCAGAACCCTAAAATTAAAAGATGTACTTGAGAGAGAAACATAAAATTCATCAAGTGGAATCTATTACCAGAAGAAAAGAAATTTCCACGTATGAACTAAAAAAGGCACAATTAAGGAACTCAAAGGGTTCAGATGGTCAAAAAAATGTTTTTAAGAAAATGGATTTTCATCCAGAGAAATCATTGTGAGCATTTTAAATTCCAAAGACAAAGAAAACTAAAAAAAGAAGAAAAAAAATTAAAGTAGGATGACTGCAGAGAAAGTTAAACCAACTTGGCCTCTTAATCAACCCTAAATGTCAGAAAACCACAGAACAATATCCATAGTGTTTTGAGGTAGCATTCTCTTCCCAGATAAGATGCCAGTTAAGTGTGAAGTCAGTAGAAATATATTACCAAGCAGACAAAAAGAACAACAACAAAAATACCACCACTAAGATAACCTTCCAAAATAAATTACTTAAATATGTGTGTTCCCAAATAATTAGAAATGAATTAAAATTGAAAGCCTAAGAATGGAAAAGCTATGATTAAAGAAAGAAATAAAACTTTGGTAAGCTTGAAAGCCAGTAAAACATATAGAGATAACACTAGAAAAATT
The DNA here is from genome assembly GCF_028021215.1 of Eschrichtius robustus. Taxonomy (NCBI): domain Eukaryota; kingdom Metazoa; phylum Chordata; class Mammalia; order Artiodactyla; family Eschrichtiidae; genus Eschrichtius; species Eschrichtius robustus. The sequence continues at coordinate 79,004,026 of NC_090829.1, forward strand.
GTTGTAAATTAGAAGATCAGAATGTTAAGAAAAATTATTAGAAATAGATTTCCTATATTATTTTTAATGAAGTTTGAAAATAACAGGTGATAGGATTCTGGGAAGATGGCAGAGCAAGAAGCACCAGGAATCTCTCTCACCACCTAGACAATTGCACTGGCAGAATCTGTCTGATGTAACTGTTTTGGGACTCTGTAGTCTATTGAAGGCTTTCAATTTCCAAGGGAAGGCTTGGACTGTAAATTGTGGTTAATTTCAATCAATTTCAGCTCTTGGCACAGGGGAGCAGCTACCCATCTGCCACTCCCAGTTCCACTGCAGGCAATTGTGCACAAGTTCCTGGAGCACCTTGCACACAGCTTGCATGTATCAGGGTGGGCAAAACAAGACCCTGTACTCCAAATATCTGGGATATATGTCCTGATCCCCGACTGCTGCTTCAGGTACAGAAGTGCAGACAAAGAGATGAGAAGCCGTTTTTGTTGCACCTCCCCCGCCGCCAGCTGAAGTGACTTACAGTGGATTTAAAGTACTGGTGCCCTTCCTCTTCCTTCCTTTTTCTCTTTTTCCACTCTTTGGAGCCAGACATTAAAGACTAGGAAATTCAAACACAACTGCATATATGGGGAAAATTAGAAAGTGGGAAAGGCAAAGACTCAAAAAAGACCTGAAAGGACCTTAAGTTTATACCTCAGTGTGATCCTTGGCACAGAGACAGCCTACAACAACTTAAAAAAACAAAAAGAATAACAAAAAGCAAACAGTGGGAAAGGTGGCTAATCTGATCTCCAGAGTTACCACATTAGATTCAAATGTCCAGCTTTCAACAAAAAAATCATATCACAATGTATATAAAGGAAAATATAAACTTCCCTCTTAGAATTTTCCATTAAAAGGAAAAAATAAATCAACAGAAACTGATCTTGTTAAAGACTTGATGGCACATCTACTTTAAAACAACTATCTTAAAGATGCTCAAAGAACTAAAGGAAGATGTGGAGAAAGTCAATAAAATGATGTATAAACAATATGGAAGTATCAATAAAAGAGATAGGAAACCTAAAAAGAAACCAAAAAAATTATAGAGCTAAAAAGTACAATAACTGACATTTTAAAATTCACTAGAAGGAGTCAAAGGAAAATTTCAGTAGGCAGAAGAAAGAATCAATGAACTTGAAGATAAGACAAAAGAAATTATCAAGACAGAGAAACAGGAAAAAAGATGAAGACAAATTATCAGAGCCTAAGGTACCCATGGGACACCATGAAATCAATCAACATATTCATTGTGAGAGTCCCAGAAGGAGAAAAGAGGGAGAAAGGGGCAGAACACTTCACAAATTTGATGAAAGATATGAATATAAACATCCAAGCAGCTCAACAAACTGCAAGTAAGATGAACTCAAAGAGACCTACACTGAGACATATTATGATGAAGTTTCTGGAAAGCTAAATACAAAGAATCTTCAGGGCATCGGTTGAGAAGGACTTGTAATATACAAGGGATTCTCAATAAGATTAGCACCACATTTCTTATCAGAAACTTTGGAGGCCAGAAGGCCATGGGCCAATATATTTTAAGTACTAAAAAAAAGAAAAAAAAAGAAAAACCTGTCAATCAACAACCCTATATATGGAAAACCTGTCCTTCAAATGTAAGGGAGAAATTAAGTCATCTCCAGGTAAACAGAAGCAGAGAGAGTTGTTTCCTACTAGATTTTCTCTGCAAGAAATGCAGAGAAAGTCCTGTAGGGTGAAATGAAAGCAAACTAGAGAGTAACTCAAAGTTGTATGAAGAAATAAAGATCTCAATAAAGGTTAATACACTGGCAATTCTAAAAGCTAGTATTATTGTAACTTTGATTTGTAACTCTACATTTTGTTTTCTACATAGTTTAAGAGATTAATGCATTTAAAAGACTCATTAGTTTATGTTTTGGAGCACACAATGAATAAAGATGTAATTTTGTAATATCAACAACTGAAAGGGGTGGTGACAGAGTTGTAAAGGAGCAGAGTTTTTGTTTATTATTAAAGTTAAGCAAGTATAATTCAAATTAGAATGCTACAGCTTTAGTATGTTTAATTGTAATCTCCATGGTAATCACAAAGAAAATAGATATAGAATATGTATAAAAGGATATAAGAAAGAAATTTAAACATTTCACTGCAAAAAATCAACTAAACACAAAGGAAGATGATAATGTAGGAAAAGAGGGACAAAAAAATCTATAAGGAAGGTAGAAAACAAATAGCAAAATGACAAAAGTAAGTCTCTCCTTTTTAGTAATTACTGATAGTTGGAGACTTCATTAGACCACTCTCCATAATGGATAGAACAACCAAATAGAAGATAAGTAAGGAAACAGAGGACACAGTAGACTGACTAGATCCAACAGACATACATAGAACACTTTACCCAACAACAACAGCATACATCTTCTCAAGTACACTTAAGATATTTTCCAGGGTAGACCATATGTTAGGCCTCAAATTAACTTTCAATAGATTTTAAAGATGTCATACAAAATATCTTCTCAGACCACAGTGGGATGAAGTTAGAAATCAATAACAGAACCAAAACTGGAAAATTCACAAATTTGTGGAAATTAAACAACATATTTTTAAGCAACTGCTGGATCAAAGGGGAAATCACAAAGGGTATTAGAAAATACTTAGAGATGAATGAAAACAAAAACAAAACACTAAAAGTTATGGGACACAGTGAAAACTAGGACTAAGATGGATATTTATAGCTATAAACACTGATGTCAAAAGACAAGGATCTCAAATCAACAATGTAGGGAACTAGAAACTTTACATCTTAAGGAACTAGAAAAAGAACAAACTAATCCCAAAAATAGCAGAAGGAAGGAAATAATAAAGATTAGAACAGAAATGAAATAGAAAAAAATAGAGAAATAAATAAAATCAAATTTGGTACTTTTTAAAAGATCAAAAAAATTGACAAACCTTCAGCTAGGTGGATTAAGAAAAAAAGACTAAAATTACTAAAATCGGTAGTGACCAATGGGTCAAAGAAGAAATCAGAAAAAGGAGTCAAAAAGAAACTTTGAACAGATAAAAATGAAAACACAAATTACCAAAACTTATGGTATGAAGCAAATGCATTTCCAAGACGGAAGTTTATAACAATAAATGTCTACGTTAAGAAAGAAGAGAAGTTCTTTTTTAACTAGGTCTTTTAAGAACTTATCAGTAAATTTTAAAATTGTGCTATTTTATCATCTATTTTACTTTTACTCATGTTTTAAACACACTACATTGTCAATTTTTGCTTTATATGATCAGTTATTTTTTTAGCACATGTAATTCTAAGAAAAAAAGATTTTATTTTCTTTCATTTATGCCATTTTATTTATTCTATTATTTCATTAATTTTTTTGTGTATACAGCCGTACCTCATTTTATTGTGCTTTGGTTTATTACACTTTGCAGATACTGCATATTTTACAAAATGAAGGTTTGCAGCAACCCAGACTTGTCAGATAATGGTTAGCATTTTTCAGCAATAAAGCATTTTTAAATTAAGGTATGTTCATTGTTTTTTTAAACATAGTGCTATTGCACACTTAATAGACTACAATATAGTGGAAACATAACTTTTATATGCACTGGGAAACCAGAAATTTTGTGTGACTCACTTTGTTAAGGTGGTTTGGAAACAAACCAGTGGTATCTCTGAGGTATGCCTGTTAATTTCTGACCAATACATATTCCTTCACCTAAAGGGTTTTCTGTTTGCTTGTTTTCTGCTCTTTGTGTTTTTTTACATTTCTTGGGGAGTATGCATACTGGCAATGAATTTTATCAACATTTGTCTGAAAAAGTATTTCTCCATCATTTCTGAAGAATATTTTTTGCTGAGCAAAGAATTGGAGTTGACAGGTTTTTTTTACTTTCAGCACTTTAAATATGTCACTCCATTATCTTCTTACTTGCATGGTTTCAGGGGGAGAAAAAGAATTACAGTCTGCTGTAATTCTTATCCTTGTTCTTCTGCAGGTACTTTTTTTTTTTTTCCTATTTTTAAGATTTTCTCTTTGCTTTTGGTTTTCAGCACTTTGAGTATTGGTGTGGACTGAATTGTGTCCCCCCCTCAAATTTTTATGTTGAAGTCCTAACCCCAATTACCATGGATGTGACTGTATTTGAAGATATGGTCTTTAAGGAGGTGATTAAGTTTAAATGAGGCTGTTAAGATGGTTCCTAATCCAATCTGACTGATGTCCTTATAAGAAGGGAAAGTTTGGACACAAAAAGAGACACCATGGATGATAGTCGTGGACAAAGGGATGACCATGTGAAGAGACAGCAAGAGGATGGCCATCTGCAAGCCACAAGGAGATGCCTCAGAGGAAATCAGTCCTGCCATACCTTGATCTTGAACTTGCACACTTCAGAACTGTGAGAAATAAATTTCTGTTGCTTAAGTCAACCAGTCTGTGGCATTTTGTTAGGGTAGCCTAGCAAATACAAATATTAGTGGGTTTGGGGGTTTTTTTGATTTTGTTTGTTTTTTTTTTTTTGGTTTGGTTTGATTTTGATATTTATCCTTCATGGTGTTCTCTGAGCTTCTTAGGTCTGTGGTTTGAGATATGGCATTAATTTTAGAAAATTTTTGGCCATTATTTCTCCAGATATTTGTTCTGTCTCATATTCTTTCTCTTTAGTCCTTCTGGGATTCCAATTACATGTATATTATACCATTTGGTATTTTCCTTCAGCTCTTGGTTGCTCTGTTCTGTTTTTTTTTCCCCCATCCTATTTTTCCTCTTATCAGTTTATATAATTTTTATTGACCTACTTTCAAGTTCCATGGTTCTTTCTTTTGCTATGTCAAGTCTATTGATGGGCCTGTTTAAGGCATTTTTCTTCTCTGTTACTGCATTTTTAAATTGATTCTTTCTTACAGTTTACATTTCTCTGCTAAAATTATCTTTAAAATACCTTTTCCATTAGGTCCTTTAACATATTAATTGCAATTATTTTAAATCTCCTATAAGATAGTGCCAACATCTGTTATCATATTTGTGTTTGGTTCTGATGATTGCTTTGTCTCTTCAGATTTTTATTTTTCTTGCCTTTTTGTATGCCTCTGCTATACAAATTTGTATGTTGAGGCCCTAACATCCAATGTGATAGTATTTGGAGATGAAACCTTTGGGAGGTAATTAGATGTGGGACCCTCGTGATGGGATTAGTGCCCACATACAGAGAGACACCAGAGAGCTTGCATGCTCACTCTCTTTCTCTCTCTTACCATATGAGGACACAGAGAGAAGGCAGCCATCTGAAAGTCAGGAAGAGAGCTCTCACTGGTACCAAACCAAACTTGGGTCTGCTTGTCCAATGCACAGCAAAGCCAGTCCATTGACACTGGGTTGTGGTGCAGGAAAGTATAGCATTTATTGTAGGGTGCCAAACAAGGAGAATAGGCAGCTCATGTTTAAAAGACCTGAACTCTCCAACGACTTTCAGGGAAGGGTTTTTAAAGACAGTGTGAGAGAGGGTGTGCACAATCCATGCACAGTTTTTTGATTGGTTGATGATGAGGTAATAGAGTGGTGTTTCGGGGATCTAGATCATCAACATTCTGGTTCCAAACAGTCTGGGGTTTACTTGCTGGTGGTCAGCATGCAGTTAACTTTTTTCCACCTGGTGGGGTTTTTAGTATCTGCAAAACAACTTAAGGATATGGCTCAGGATATTATCTACAGCTCTTGAGGAGGAACTAAAGACTTGACTTTCTTGACTTTGTTTTATAGCTAAACTATTATTATTTTGTTTTGCTTGATTGTTTTTCTTTGTTTTTTCATTTTTTTCACTTCTCTGATTAAATTTGCTCTTTGGAACTCAGGGAAGGCCTAGGAAGCTAAAGCAATTTTACAAAGAAGAGATGGGGAACACAGGGGTGGGGCATGTCCCTGGGAAGGCCCCACAGTGTCCTGCTTGTTTTCATCATCAGAACCCAACCATGCTGGCACGCTGATCTTGGACTTCCAACCTCCAGAACTGTGAGAAATAAATTTCTTCTTAAGCCACCCAGTCTATGGAATTTTGTTACGACAGCCTGAATCAAGTAAGACAGCCTCATAATTTTTTGTTCAAAATCAGATGTGTTATATAAAATAATAGATGCTGAGGTAAATATGTTTTGTGCTTAGAGATAAACATGCCTTCCTTCTGCTAGGTCCTTAGCAATGTGGGGATTTGTGTTAAGTTTGTCCGGAGTTGAGTTGGGTTTGAAGTTTGTTGTTGGTATGGTTAACCTCAGTGTACCATAGACTTCAAATTTCTCTAATGATAACTTGTGTGAGCTATTTGCCAGGGTGTTTCTCCAAATGTCTGCTCTACACCTGGCTTCATCTCTCTCTGCTTTGAGTCTTCCCTTTGAACTGCTCCCCAGAAAGAATCTGTCTTTTGCAGCTCTTCTAGCTGTATTCCATTCTTATCTTACTTGATGCTTATCAGAGTGGTTATGGAGGAGGGGCATGAGGAAGGCAGAGTTCTCTGATTCTCTAATTGTTTCAGTTTTAGTCAGACATTGTGAACCTGCTTCCTGTGGGCCTTCACTAAGTGTTCCTGTCCCTCCTCCAAATCAAGTGCTGGGCTAGAACCTATTCCTGACTTTTTCCCAGGGATGAACATGGTTTTCCTGCTTTTGTACCCGAGCGGCAACGGGCTTCCACAAGTGCCCTAAGGATATAGTTTTTGTTTTCATTATCCCTGCAGATTAAGCCTTTTGTTCCATATGGGAGACAGGATAGATGGGTTTGGGCAGAGTTTCTGCAGCAGTTTCTCATCTCCATCATCCACCCATCCCTGTGAAGAAAATTTCCTCAGGATTTTCTCCAGTTTTCTTTGTGAGCTCCCGATGATGTTCTCACAGAAAAACGATGCAAGCCAGGGGCTTCTCTGTATCACACTAACCTACACTCAGTCTTTACAATTAATTGTTACAATTTTCCAGCTGATTCTTGTTACTGATATGTGGCATCTGGAGGCATCTGCCCCAGGTAATCAAATGCTCGCATCCTGTTTTTCCATATAGGAGCTTGTCTCTCCCTAAATTTTGGGTTATATTTTTGCCCTGTCATAGCAGTTCTTTTAAGAGTTCTTCATTGGTTTGCAGTTTGTCCAGCATTTTCTCATTGTTAGGGTGGGAACAACTGTCCTTACAGCTTTCTACATCTTCTGAGGTGAAACCAGAATTAATCACTGTAATTTTTCATGTACAATTTCTGGGGCTCAACAAAAATGACCAGACACACAAGTCTGCTGAATACAAGGTCAGTATACAAAATCAACTTAATGTCTATATACCAACCGCAAATAATAGAAAATAAAATTTCTTTAAGGATACAATTTGCCATCAAACAATATCAATAGAAATAAACCTCATGAAGATGTGTGGCATTTCTACAAAAAAAAAAAACCCTTAAAAATTATTAAGAGAAATTGAAAAATATAAAAATAAATGGAGATATTGGAGGGCGCAAAATATAAAAATGTTAACTCCCCCAAATTGACCTACTGATGTAAGGCAATCCCAATTAAGATCCTAGCAGATTTTTCTGGAAATTATCACACTGATTCCAAAATGTGTGTGTCAATGCAAAGAGCTAAGAAAAGTCAGTCTTAAGGAAAAAATGAGGTAGAAGGACTTGCTCTAGCCGATATCAGGGCTTGTTATAAAGCTCTAATTAAAAGAGTATAGATACAAAGGTAGGCAAATAAATAGACCAATGGAAGAGAATAGAGAATCCAGAATCAGAGAGACACATGTATCAACACTTGACTTTTGGAAGAGCTAACACTGCTGAGCAGTGGATAAATAAATTAATTTTCAATAACTGGGCTTGGTCAATCGGATCCATATGAGAAAAAGAAACTTAACCCACCCCGTACTTCACAACTTAATTCTATGTGGGTTATAGACCTAAATGTAAAAACCAAAATATAATCCTTCTAGGAGACAATAGAGAAGAATATCTTCATTACCCTAGGGAAGGCAAGTACTTCTTAAATAAAATACTAAAATATTAAGGACATTAAAGGAAAAGATTTTAAAATTTATAAATAATAAATTATTAAATAAATAAAAATATTTGTTCATCAAACAATATCATTAAGAGAGCAAGAAGGCAAGTCCTACAAATTAGGAGAAGATATTTTTAACCACGGAAAGGACCATATCCAAGACACATAAGAAACTCCTAAAAATCAAGAAATTAATAGAAAAATAAGCAAAAGATTCCACCAAAGCCAAAAATAAGATATCCAAAAGTCCAAAAGGCCAATAAACATATGAAAGTTTACTAGTCATCTAATCAACTTCATTAGTCATCAGGGAAATGCAAATTAAACCACAATACAATACCATTACACACCTACCCGTAGAGCTATACTTGATAAGACTGTCAGTTCCAAATATTGCCAAGGATGTGGAACAATTAAAACTTTCATACACTGGTGGTGTGTGGGTAAATTTGGAAAAAATCTTTGGCATTTTCTACTAAGGTTGAAAATATGCTTCCTCTGCTGGTAATCTATTGCTGCATAATAACAATATTGTTTCAGTGACTTAAAATAATAAATATATATTCTCTCACTCTTTCTGTGGGTCAGGTATTTGAAAGTAGCTTAGCTGTAGGGTTTTTGGCTCAGGGTCTCTCATGAGCTTAGTCAAGATGTCGGTTCTTTGGAAGACTTCACTGCAGCTAGACAATTTCCTTCCAGGATAGCTCACTCACATGGCCACTGGCAGGAGACCTTACTTCCTCAGTGTGTGGGCCTCTCCATAGGACTAGCTAAGTATCCTCATAATATTGCAACTGCTTTTCCCCCAGAGGAGACAAGGAAGAAACTGTAATGTCTTTTATGACCTAGTCTCGGAGGTAACACGGTGTCACTTCTGTTATTTTATTCATTAGAAGTGAGTCACTAAGTCTGGCCTACACTTGAGGGTCATGGATTTAGGCTCCCCCTTTCGAAGACAGGAGGGTCAAAGACTTTATGGACATATATTAAAATCACCAAACATACCCTATGACCAAATAATTTGACCCTGAATTATAGAAGCAAAAAAGGGTGGGTGTATGGCCCCCCAAACATTTACAAGTATGTTTATAGCATCATTATTCATAATAGCCAAATTGTAGAAACAAATCAAATGTCTATCAACAATAGAATGCATAAATAAATTGTGGTATATTCTAACAATGGGAAGCTATTCAGAAATGAAAATTAGTAAACTACAGATTCATAAACTACAGGTACATGCGAAACCATAGATGAATCTCACTAATTCTTTCGCTCACTAATATTGAGCAAAAGAGACAAACTCTAAAAACTGTACTACATTATTTCCTTTATATAAATGTTAAAAGAGGCAAAACCAATCTACAATGTAAGAAATCAAGATGGTGGTTACCTTTGAAGAGGAGAAAGGAGGGAATGACTACGAGGGGTAATGAGGCGGAGCTTCTGAAATGGTGTTAACTGTTCTGTAACTTGCCCAGAGTGGTGGTTGCGAAGGTGTGTTTACAGCGTGATGGTTCAATGAACCATACACCTCTTATTTGTGCAGATTTCAGCATTGTTTTATACTTCAAATTAGGAAAATTTTAAAAAGATACCAAGGAAAGAAAAGAATACTCTTCAGGCAAAGACAAAACAGGACTTTGTGCTGAATTTGGCTTTCAACTAGCCAGTTTATAATATCTGCTTTAGACCAGGGTTGGTAAATGTGATCTTCAGCAGGCCTCAAGGCATATGGGTTACAGTAACCTTTGGTGATAGCATAAATCTATTCCTATAGAATTTGGAATTGTTGAATGTTGGTTCTGGAAAAGACCTTCTGGATCATTTGATCCAGTGATTTTTCAAACCGGCCTCTCTGGCAGAGGCAACCCCTTAGGTATTCCACAGAACAGTTTCTCAGAACAGTTTAAAAACCACTGATCTAGTTTAACTCCCTTGTGCTACAAATAAAGAAACAGGCTTAGAGAGTGTGTGTTACTACTGCGTTATAACTGTTCAGAGTTATACAGCTATTACTTGGTGGTAATGACCTGAGATTCACTGCCATCTGAAGGTACCATATTGTGCTGCCCTGATGGAGAAGCCAAAAAAGGGGAAAGTTACACATCTCAGGATCATAGTCTTTGGAGTAGAAACTCTCCTATTCTTTCACTCAAGGTGGCAGCAAAGCAAAGTTACTAAAGAGAAGCTGACATAGGAGATGTGTTGGAAAGTGTTTCATTTAGGGACTGCGCTAGGGAATACCCTGTTTGGTACCAATATGTGGGGCATTCTTTTATCCAGCTCACCCTCCAACTAGCTTCTCAACTCTGCCTGCACAATGGAACCACCTGGGAACTTAAAAAAAAAATACTCCTTCCTGGGCCTCCCCATAGACTAATTGAACCAGAGTCTCTGAAGTGGGCTGGAAAGAACTGGATATTCTGACCCTCATTGAGCTTTACCGAGATGTGCATAGAGTGAGCTCATCATCTTAGAGGAGCTCTGAGTCTGAATAGCAAACTGGGCCTTGACACAAGAGGAAGAAACACTAGAGAGGAAAAAAAAAATCCCTCTGGTGGTAGCAAAACTCCAGGCTTTCTGCCTTTGTTGCTATGACCTGAGGACATGGACCTCTTCTCTATGGCTCCAGCCTCAGGAATGCAGCCCCATTCCCCCAGCACCACCCCCCCCCCAATTCGTCTCTGGTTTCTCTCCTTATAATAAAATATTGAGAGAACCAGATTCTTAGGCCTTTCAATGACAAGTGCGATTAAAGTACATGGGTCTCATCCTTTGGCAGAACATGGAGTCTACCCCTTTGCTCAGAATGGGCAGAACCCAGCAGGACCCTTCTCTCAGGGAGGTCACCCTTAGAGATGCGTTGGTTCTGTATTCCTCTGTCCAGTCAAGGGACCCTAACATCTTCCTTATCTGGGTTCTTCTCACCTTTGAACTGTAGAATGCCAGAGCTGGGAGGGACCAAGGAGGTTATCTCATGCAGTTTCCCATTCGATAGATAAAAACATCTAGGCCCAAAGTGACTTACATAAAGTCACACTGAATGCCAGTGGAAATGTCATGAGACAAACACACTTGGTCTGATTCTACACCCACTGCTCACTCTCTTTTTTTGTCTTGAAAGTATTTTTTAAATACCTAAGATTCCAAAGGTACAGAAAAGCACACAATATAATATAATCTCACACTTATACCACCTAAATTTAACTGATTTTACCTTTTTAGCATATTTGTTTCAAATATTTAAAAAAAAATAAAATGTTACAGATTCAGCTAAAGTCCCTTCCAACCCATTTCTCTCCTCCCCCTCTCTCAGGAGTAACAACACTCTAATACTGGTGAATCCCATTCCCCTGAATGTTTTTATACTTCGTTCTACATATATATGAATCTTCTATAACACTACACGATATTGTTTTGTGTCTTAACATTTGACAAAACAGTATCTTGCAACTTCTTTATTCATATAACATTATATTTGTAATGTTCATCCATGGTATAGATCTAGTTAATTCATTTTAACAGTGGCATATTATCTCATTCCATTGATAAGCCCTACCTTATTATATCCCTCCAGTAGAAAGTTGTTTCCAAGTTTTGCACAAATTGCTTTGCAGTGAACACCCTTGCACATGTATCTGTGTTCACAAGAGTTGAGAATTTCTATAGAGTGGAGACCTAGAGGGGAAATCACAAGATCCTAGGATATGTTCACCTTGAACTTTATGAGGCTTTGTAAAATTGTTCTTCAAAGTAGTTGAACCAATTTACACTTCTCACATCTTTACTAATGCTTAGTTGGCTCAGACTTTTACATTTTAACCAATTTGTCAAATGTGAAGTAGCATTTGTTGTTTTAAATTTCCAGTTTTTGATTACTAGTCAAGTTGAGCATCTATTAATATGTTTAATACTGAATCAGATTTCCTCTAATGTGAATTGCCTGTTCCTCTCCCTTTCCATTGGATTGTCTCCTGCTTACTTTTTAGGAGTTTTAAAATATTTGTTGGTTATAGTTTTTTGCCTTTTAAATGCACAGCAAATATATTTTTCCAGTTTGTGGTTTGTTTGTTCACTTTGTATATGTTGTCTTTTGTTTATAGAACTTTTAAATTTAATTTAGTCTTATGTATCAGTATTCCTTAATGAATTATTCTTTTTGTTTTCTGTTTAAGAATTCAGTCTTTTCTACAAGGTCATATGGGTATTCTATATTTTCTTATAAAAAATTGAAATTCTTGCCTTTAATATGTAGATTTTAATCAGTTTGGAATTTTGTATGTGGTATGAAGAAAAGATACACCTTATCTTTTAATACAACAGACACTAATTGTCCCAGCATCACTTACTTAATAGTTTATGGTTGTCCCATTGCATTGTAATGCCATCTCTGTTATATATCAAGTTCCCATTATTATGGGTGTCTATTTCCAGAATCTCTTTTACGTTCCACTTGTCTGTCTATCTATATGCCAGTGCCACATTGTTTTAATTGCTCTAGCTTTATCATTTGAAGAGGCAAATTCCCTCTTCCTCCTAATTTTTCTTCAAAATTATTTAGCTACTTATCACCCTATAATTTCCTTTTAATCTTAGAAATGGCTTGTGAAGTTTTACAGAGATTTGTTTCAGAATTTTGTTAGAAATATATAGAATTTGATTAATTGGGGAAATATTATCATCCTTAGTGATACTGAGTGTTCTTATCTATGAGCATGGTACATCTTTGTATTTATTTAAATCTTTAAAAAATGTCTTCAGTACCTTTTTTCAAATTTCTTCATAAAACTGTTCCACATATATTTTTAGATTTATTCCTAGTTACTTTATAGATTTACTGCTATTGCAAATGTATATTTTAAATTCATTTCTTCTAAATGGATATTGTTGGTATATACAAACACCAGTGACATTAGTATATTGACCTTGTTTCCAGCAATCTTTCTTGTTAGTCCTTATATATAATTTATAGATTCTCTTCAATGTTTTGTGTAGATAATCATAATGTAACATCTTTATTCTTCATTTTCAGACTTTTACTTTTTATTTTCTTATTATACTAGTTATAATATCCTGTAAAATGTTGACTAGGAATGGTGATACTAAACGTATTTGTTCTCAAACTCCTTTTACTAGATTCTACCACCTCCTGCTTTTAGCCCTAGTCCAAGATATATTGTCTTGTTATATCCCACTAATCCAGAAGGTTTCTCAGTCCCTACTAACCCAGACCTCCCTATATAGTTGTGCATGTCCTACTAACCTAAACTAACCAGATCGCACTTAATAAAGATGTCCAACCCTCCATAGGATTTTCATTTGGATGGTCCACTATTCTCTCAGGTGCAATGTGTTTGAAGTGATTCAAAACCTTTCTATATATCTGTGTTCTTTAAAGGCATCACCATCCACCCAGGCTCAATAGTCAGAAACTTATATTCTTCTCTCAATTCCCACATCTAACTTATCACCAATCTTGTCAAGTCTGTATTGGAAATATCTGCCCAAGTATTCTCTCCTCTCCATTCCCAACACCAACGACTGGCTTAAGCCCTCAGTATCTCCCACCTTGACTATAGTATCAGTTTCCTAACTGGTCTCCCTGCTTTTCATCTCAGTTCTCACCTACCATTCTTCTTACTGCTACCAAGTTTATCTTTCTAAAATGCAAGTCTGATCATGCCTCGCCCAGCTTAAAACCCTTCACTGGCTTCGCAGTGTCTATTATATGAAGTCTTAGTAATCCAGCTGGTCATGCAAGGCCCTTTATTTATCCTGGCTAGCTCTCTAACATACTTTCCTACCACTCCCCACCTTGCTCTATAGTCTAGCAGAACTCAAGTGCTTATAATTCAGCTATGCTATTTCCTGGTTCCATGATTCTTCACATGCTGGTCTCTCTGCTTGGATTACTCTGGCAAAATCTTATTTGTTTTCAAACCCAGATCACATGTCACTTCCTCCAGAAACTATGGATTAACAGCTCAACAAATATTTATTGAGCACTACCTATATGCCAGGTACTATGCTATATGCCAGGCATACAAAGATGAAAAAGACATACTCCAAATGGTGCCGCATCAGTTGGTGACTTTCTTTTCTTGCCCTCCTTTACCTTTAACTGCCTGAAGCATAAGTTTTATTTACATGTTCTTTTCTTTTCTCCATTCTTGATAAATACACATATAGATGTAGAAATATCACAGTATTCTCAAATACAGATGCATATGCACATATAGACTCAGTATTCAGAACATTCATGGATACAGTTTCAACTAGGAAGTGCAATTATAAATGGTGAGATCATAAGCTCAGTACTTTGTGGTCAGAGCCTGGACCAGTCGACACAAAGAAGCACAGCATAACTAGAGTAGTAATTAAGGCTGTGTGCTCTGAAGACAGGTTGCTTGAGTTTGCATCTCAGCTCTATTACTTACAAACTGGGTGGCCCTGGGTAAGTAACTGAATCTTTGTGCCTCAAGTTCATCAGCTATAAAATGGGGTCAATGATGGTCCTTGCCTCATAGTGTTGTTGAAAGAATTATTGAAGTTAAAACAAAAAGTGCTTAGAATAGTGCCTAGCACAATGTAAGTGTTTAATAGTAGTAGCTATTATTATTTTGCAGATGAGGACACTTTTGTCTCAGTCAGTATCAGCAGGTCAAATGATTTTTACTTCTATATCTAGCAATGAAAAAACTATTTGTTCTGAGCCAAATGTATACTCTTATTTAATCTTTGTTGAATGAATGGCACATGTTGGCAAAATGACTGGCCCAGGAGAGCTCATGGCAGTGGAATGGAGTTTTTCTTTGTCTGGAGCTAAATGGCATATGTGGAAAGAAACTGCATTAGCACACGCTGATAGAGTCAACTATACACATTGAGACGTAACTAGGTGAGAGTGTATGGTGGTATAATAACTAAGAGCACAAGATCTGGAATTAGATTGCCTCACTTAGACTCATAACTCCACCACTTACTAGCTTTGTCACCTTGGGCAAGTTACTTCTTTGTATTTCAGCTTCCATTCCATAAAATGGGATTGATAATAAGTTCCTATTTCATACAGTTATTGTGGGAATTTAATGAGATAATGCATGTAAAGCACATAGAACATTACTTGGTACATAATATGTAATAAGTGGTGAAGAAAAAAAGATGCACATAGTAGACAGAGGACCATATAAAGTTAACCTAAGTGTTCACTACAAGAGAAGAAATGGAGGTAGACGTTCAGTTGAATGAGTGATTCTCAAGAGAAAATAAGGGAATTTTCTAATTCTACTACACTTGGAATAACCTTTGTTAAAGTCATTATTTTGTTGTTGTTGTTCCTATGTAAGCCTCAACGTATTCCCCCAGTTATGTTTGGGTTAGACCACCAGGCTTTCCCAGAATATGTTCCATGGGACATCTGCCCTAAGATATGTATGAGAAAAAAGGGTTTTGTGGTTGAACAATGCTGGGAAATGCTGCATGACATATTCTCTTGGAAATTCAAATGTATATTAGCACCCTAAGGGGTTGATAGGTCCTGGAAAAATGTTTCATTTAGTTTAACCCAGCATTTCTTGAATATATTTGATCAAAGAGCCCTTTTTCCATATACTATTTATTAACATTCCATGGAACTACTGTTCCATGGAATAAACATGGAGAAATGCTGACTTCAGTGAATAGCAAAATGACCTTAATACCAAAGCAAGGGCTAAGGGAGGTATAGGTGTGGGAAGGAGAGGGCTCATACTTTTTTAGACTGGATTGAAAATTTCCCTAGAACAATTCTCAAAGCCAGGAATCACACAAATCCCTCAGGGTCACAAACTCTCAAACACATACAAGGTTCCTGGGAGCACGTGCAGGGTCCCTGGAAGGCGTTGGGGGAGCACCCCTCACTCACATTGTATCCTGCTGCTCCTGCTGTTCTGGGATCCCACTGCGGAAGATCCAAAGGCTCCTAAACACACTGTGCCATCTGCCTTTGGCCATGCACTTCCTGATTTTACTTCCTACTTTTCAGAAGAGAAGAGGCTACAAGAAAACCATTTAAAGTGGAGAGGCCCTATTGGGGAACCAGAGGCCAGACCCAGGAGTGGAGGGGGGAGGAGGGGATTTGGAGAGAAGAGACTGGGTTGAAACCTCCAGTCAGATTCAGGACAAGGATGCTCCTCTGGGTGGAGGCGAGATGAGGGACTCCGGTAGTGCCAAGCGAAGAGGAGCCTTCCTGGCAGAGCAAAACAGGATATACACTTAGGAGAAATAATACTGACTTCTAAGGTCGGTGAGCGGAATAGGAGGTCCCTGAGGGCAGAAACCATGTTCAATGCATTTTTATAACTATTTTCTTCAGGAAAAAGGTGGTGGCTAGGAGGAGGGGGGAATTGTGTTTGTTACAGAACAGGGAGCACAGTGAGAAATCCCTGATAAAGGAGAGGTGTATAAGGTGGCTTGCTGTCTATTTATATTGGCCAGTGTTCATGTCACTTTCCAAATTAATGTCATTGGTTGGCTGGTTCCTGAAGGCAACTGTGCCTTCCTCCTCTGATTTGCTTTACCCCTTACTTCCTACCAAGGAAGAAGGAGAGACTGGGAATACATCCTAGGTGGCCTGGTGCAAAGAGGCCTAGAATCTTTCATCTTGGGAGGCTGAGGTCTGTGAGGGGCTGCTGAGCTGCATTCAGGATGGCAAATATTAAGGCCTAAACCAATATTAACGATGCCTAACTATGGATGGTGGGAGCAGGATTTTTTCTTACTGCCATTAATTTATATTTTTTCTAACTTTTCTATAATGAGCACCCTTTTCTTTTATAACTTGGAAAATTAGGTCTATTTCTCTAGTTCACACCCCACCATCTTTATTTATAGAAAACCTGAACAATCATTACACATAAACTTTCTATTAGTGTGTTTTTAGTGGGGAAAAAAAATGTTTTCCAAGCACGTATGAGTGAATGGAAACATACGGCAGGAAATACTCCCTAGAAAGTTATATCCACATAATTCTACGAAGAGTGAGGGAGAAATTTGCTAGGGGTAAGATTTCCGAAGAACTTCTGGGGAAAATGGTAACAGGCTCTTATAGGTGAGAGGCAAGAGTGGCACGAGATGGTGTTTCGGCGAGGAGAATCACCTGGCAGCCTGCCTGGGGGCGGTGGCAGGTAGGAAAGGTGGCCGCGGGCCAGGGCCGGGGCGGAGCAGGAAACGGCGGCGCGCGGAGCGGGAGGCGGAGCCGCGGGGAGCTCCCAGGTGGACTGGAGGCGGGCGGTACCTGCCCGCGGAGCTGGACCGGTCCTCCCGCCGCGCTGCGCGCAGTGAGCGGAAAGCGGGGGGATTCTTTGGAGAAGCGGTGCGCCCTGAACCGGCCGCTGATGAAGACAGACACAGTGTCCCTGGAGCCCCTGAGCTGAAAGGGACCGGAGAGGGCCGGCATGGGCCCCGAGCTGCCCGCACCTTGGCTGCTGCTCTTCACCTGGCTCCCAGCAGGTGAGCCGTGGGAAAATGGGTCCCAACCGGGGCCCAAGGGGAGAGGAAGCCATTGTTGCCTGGCCTTGCAGAGCTGGCCACAGGCAGGACAGCGGAGGCCTGGGCCGCGCTCAGGTGGCTCTTGGCACGGGCGCCAGGAGTTGCGGGGACTGAATCGAGTTTCTGCCTGTGGGAACCTGTTGTTTTCTTCTTTTATTAGCCTAGGCCCTTCCGAAACAGGTGCAGCTGAGGAAGAAGCCAGGAGCCTCTGGGCTTCTCCTCCTGCTCTTTAGGCACTTCTTGGTCTCTAAAGCCAAAGTGATGGAGGCGGAAACACCACTCTTACAATTCCTAATTGTAATTCTTAATTCCCACTTCTGCCCCTGGGCACCCCATCCTCAGAATTAGGACTTTGTAGCCAGCAGTCATCTAGGTCAAAAGAATAATAAAAGAAGACTTACAGACAAAAATCCCATTAGGGTATAAAACCCAATCCTTAAATCACCAGCATGATGTTTTAAAAGCTGTTCTATTTTTACAAAGAATATTGAACACTCAACATTTTTCACACACAATGATTATAACCAAAGGGTATATTCTTTTTTTTTTGGAATTTTATTTTATTTTTATACAGCAGGTTCTTATTAGTTATCTATTTTATACATATTGGTGTATATATGTCAATCCCAATCTCCCAATTCATCCCTCTTTCCCCCTTCGGTGTCCATACGTTTGTTCTCTACATCTGTGTCTCTATTTCTGCCTTGCAAACCGGTTCATCTATACCATTTTTCTAGATTCTACATATATGTGTTAATGCATGATATTTGTTTTTCTCTTTCTGACTTAACTTCACTCTGTACGACAGTCTCTAGGTCCATCCGCGTCTCTACAAATGACCCAATTTCGTTCCTTTTTATGCTGAGTAATATTCCATTGTATATATGTGCCACATCTTCTTTATCCATTCGTCTGTCGATGGGCATTTAGGTTGCTCCCATGACCTGGCTACTGTAAATAGTGCTGCAATGAACATTGGGGTACATGTGTCTTTCTGAATCATCGTTTTCTCTGGGTATATGCCCAGTAGTGGGATTGCTGGGTCATATGGTAATTCTATTTTTAGTTTTTTAAGGAACCTCCATACTGTACTCCATAGTGGCTGTATCAATTTATATTCCCACCAACAGTGCAAGAGGGTTCCCTTTTCTCCACACCCTCTCCAGCATTTGTTGTTTGTAGATTTTCTGATGATGCCCATTCTAACCGGTGTGAGGTGATACCTCATTGTAGTTTTGGTTTGCATTTCTCTAATAATTAGTGATGTTGAGCATCTTTTCATGTGCCTCTTGGCCATCTATATGTCTTCTTTGGAGAAATGTCTACTTAGGTCTTCTGCACATTTTTGGATTGGGTTGTTTGTTATTCTAATATTGAGCTGCATGAACTGTTTATATATTTTGGAGATTAATCCTTTGTCCATGGATTCGTTTGCAAATATTTTCTCCCACTCTGAGGGTTGTCTTTTCATCTTGTTTATAGTTTCCTTTGCTGTGCAAAAGCTTTTAAGTTTCATTAGGTCCCATTTGTTTATTTTTGTTTTTATTTCCATTACTCTAGGAGGTGGGTCAAAAAAGATCTTGCTGTGATTTATGTCAAAGAGTGTTCCGCCTATGTTTTCCTCTAAGAGTTTTATAGTGTCTGGTCTTACATTTAGGTCTTTAATCCATTTTGAGTGTATTTTTGTGTATGGCATTAGGGAGTGTTCTAATTTCATTCTTTTACATATAGCTGTCCAGTTTTCCCAGCACCACTTATTGAAGAGACTGTCTTTTCTCCATTGTATATCCTTGCCTCCTTTGTCATAGATTAGTTGACCATAGGTGCGTGGGTTTATCTCTGGGCTTTCAATCCTGTTCCATTGATCTATGTTTCTGTTTTTGTGCCAGTACCATATTGTCTTGATTACTGTAGCTTTGTAGTATAGTCTGAAGTCAGAGAGTCTGATTCCTCCAGCTCCATTTTTTTCCCTGAAGTATGCTTTGGCTATTCAGGGTCTTTTGTGTCTCCATACAAATTTTAAGATTTTTTGTTCCAGTTCTGTAAAAAATGCCACTGGTAATTTGATAGGGATTGCATTGAATCTGTAGATTGCTTTGGGCAGTATAGTCATTTTCACACTATTGGTTCTTCCAATCCAAGAACATGGTATATCTCTCCTTCTGTTTGTGTCATCTTTGATTTCTTTCATCAATGTCTTATAGTTTTCTACATACAGGTCTTTTGTCTCCTTAGGTAGGTTTATTCCTAGGTATTTTATTCTTTTTGTTGCAATGGTGAATGGGATTGTTTCCTTAATTTCTCTTTCTGATCTTTTGTTGTTAGTGTATAGGAATGCAAGAGATTTCTGTGCATTAATTTTGTATCCTGCAACTTTACCAAATTCTTTGATTAGCTCTAGTAGTTTTCTGGTGGCTAAAGGGTATATTCTCAAAGTAAGCAAATTGCTAAATGGACAAAGACTTCAGAAAGTGGAGCTCCAGGTGTTCATGAACCAACCATGCAGTGTGAGTAGCCAGGATACTGAGGTGGTCAAATAATACAGACTGCTGTATTTGCCTGGCATTCGTTAAGTGGAAGCCTACCTGCGTGACACATTTTAGAAGCAAAGAATGCTGAACACGGAAAAATCCTAAGTCCAGGAAGAAATACAGTTTACATTGTGACTTATACACACATATATGAGATTTATAAAATAGGAACAAAAGGTATACACACACACACACACACAAAACCAGTTACTATGTTGATAAAAGAATAACAAATTAACATTAAATATTACTTTAATAACATTTAAATTCATAGAAAGTAATCCCCAAATTAACAGTATTAAATAGAAAAATCCAGTAAGTTGATTTTCTCAAGACCCACTGCAAACTGAGGTATGAACTTTGGAAAACCCTGCATTAGAACGTATTCATTTTGCTCTGTCGCCTTGTTCTCTTCTGTTTCTAAAGAAAAGTCAACCCAGCTCTCTGATTAGCATCCAAGTTTCTGCAGTTGCGAAGTGTGGGTCAGTAGAGAGATTATGTCAGATGTGGGTACTGGCTAGTTGGTGTGGCTTGGGGCCTCTGAGGTCAGGAAGTCCTGTGAAGTTACCACAGTCTTTATGTTTGGAGCTGTGGAGAGATGGGTTGTCAGAGGGTTTTGTGAGTGTGTAATTCTCCAAACTGTTTTTCCTTAAAAAGAAAGAAGTTTTTATCACACAAGTGAGATTTGCTTCTTAATACAGAGCCTTAAGTTAAGGCTAAAGTAAGTTCCTATAGCCCTTTGCATTATTGGCTAATAGCTCTGGTTACCTTCATCCAACCTCAAAGTTTATTCCTGGAATGAAAAGTTTAGATTCTGCCCCCCGCCCCCCCACTGCCAAATTCTAAAAGGTTGTGTGTTGTTTGTGCTTTTGTGAATATTTAAAAAGATCTTAGAGGGGTATTAACTTATACATACACGTAGCTATCAACTTATATTATTCTTTGGGAAATCAGACAGCTGACATCTAAGGGACAAGATTCTTAGAGAGCATCTAGACCAGGAGCTTTCCCTTGGTGGTGGGGGTGAAGGTTGGGATCATACTGAAGACCTAATGACATCTTGGTCCCTGATACAGTAGATAGTAAAAAGTAGAGCTTCTCAGGTGATGGATGGGGGACTGTCCACTTGACTCCTCCCTTGCCCCCCACCCCCCTGCCATGAGGCTCCCTGAAGTACCTCCCAGAACCCCAGTGCTCTGCGAACACAAGTAGAAATCACTCCCAGTCCTTGTCTTCCCCTCCCAGCCAGTTTTACAGATGAGGAAATCTGTGTCCCGGGAAGTCAGGCGTCTCAAGTTGACACAGTGGAGTTGGTTTGAGAGCTGGGACGACGGGAACCCTGGCATCCTCACTCAGTCCATTGCTCTTTCACCTATTTCATACCATGGAGCAGGTTTGTTTTGTCTAATTGAATCCTGGTAGAAATAGAAATTGACTACCTCCTGGATGTGTAACCAGATGTTAATCATTAAACCTCTTGCCTCAACAACAATGCAGTGGGATGAGATGCTGGGTAATTACTGTACTGTCTGCCTAAGTTTCTCTCAGCCTAATACTTTATTTCATTATTTGAAGTCCTTAGGGGAGAAATAAAATTGTGTGTTTTAAGAGTTAGGAAGACTCTGATCATGTCTTGTCTTTCTCCAGTCCTCGTTTCTGGATCTTCCAATCTACAAATCTTAGGGTAAGGTGGGGTCAGAGGAAAGCATTCTACACTTTCTTCATTTCCCAAACCCAGTTAATCACCATGTGCTACTGCTTAATCCCAGCATCTTAACCATCTCCTTGCCTCTAGGCTGCTACCTCTCTGCCTAGTTCCAACCATCCTCCACCCAGATGATGGGTTAACCTACCTGGATTAATCTTTCCCACCTTCACTTGAGTCCTCCAAGAACCTCTACTGGATCCCCATAGTTTATATGAGTGGATTAAAGCTCTTTGGAATTCAAGGCTCACTCATTATGGCCTCACTAACATGGGCAGCCTTGTCTCCACTGCTATGAGCATGCTCTTGTACCCCCTCTCCCCCCAGCATACACCCTTCTTCCTTGCTTTTTGTCTGGCCATATTACAAATGGTTGACTTTAACCATTTGTTTTCTGTACTTTCAGAGCACTTAAAATTTGTTCCAAGCAGCTTAGCCTGTCTTGTATGAATTTGTTTGTTTATTCAGCAAAGGTTTAATGCACACCATGTGCCAGACGTACTCTCAAACAAAAGCAGACACGGCTTTGGTCCCCATGGTGCTTATGGTCCAAAGGAAATACAAGCAAATGTAGAAATACAACTATGATAGGGACCATGAGAAAGAGATACAAGGCACCACAAGAGCATATAATAGATGGATTTTGCTCATTCAGGAGGCCCTTCCTGGAGAAATGATGCTTACACTGAGAGCTGAGGGGTGATCATCCCAAACAAATGAATAGTATGTGCAAGGCTGCTGGATAGGAGCTCAGTGAGAATGAGAGGTGGCAAGAATATCAGTGTGACTGAGAGGAGGAAGCCACCGGACGTGTGGTGGAAAGGAGGCCGGGGATAGGTAGGACCAGATATGCATGGCCTCATGGGTCATGGTAGAAGGCTTTGTATTTATCCTAAGAACAATGGACAGCTTTTGGAGATATTTAAGGAGAAAGAGTTGGGAGATGGGTGTGGAATCCACATGGAGGAAAACCAGAGTATGTGCAGGTACCAGTTAAGCTGAAGCAGTATCCAGGCTGGAAGTGATGGTAGCTTGTGCTAGGGTGATGGTGACGATGGAGAGACAGAGATTCCAGAAATACTTAGGAGACAAATAAACCCAATTTGATAATAGATTTGATATGGAGTGAGGAAGAAAGAGATGTCAAGGATGATTCCTAGTTTTCAGTCTTGTCCATTCACTGAGATGGGAAATAGGGAAGAAGCCCAAGTTTGTACAGAAGGAATAGGATTTAGATTTGGTGCCTGATTTAGATTCTGAAACAACCAAGAAGAGCTGTGAGGAGGATTTGGACCCGTGTGTCCTCTTGGCTCTTATTGTACAGTAGTAGGATTTGTTATTCAAAGCTCTAGCAGTTTCTAAGCAATCCTATAAAGCTTAGCCATGACCAGAGGTACCTTGTTTATCCGTTTACTTATATATTGTTGACTTTCCCCAAGAGTATAAGTTCCAATAGTACAGGGACCTTGTCTCTCTCATTAGCTACTTTACCCCCATCATCTGGAACAGGACCTGGCTCATAGTAGGTATTCAATAAATGAGTGAATGAGTGACCTCTGAAGGCCCAGGGCACACAGAAATTTGTCATTCTGGTGAGACTTAAATTTGCATGTGCTCTGAGATTAGCATGTGGGGACACAGATGAGTCACTGAGTCACAGACACTGAGCGTCTGACTTTGGGAAACCCCGAGCATCTGCCTCTCAACCAGGTCTTGTTGTCCTCTACCCCTAATAACCAAAGGATATCAAATTCAAACCACCTGAGGGGCTATTTTTTTCACCTAGTAGTTTATCAGAAAATTTTTAAAGATTGATATTTCCCCTGTTGGAAAGGTTGTGGTGAAACATGGGAGTGTCACACACTGTTGATGGGAATATAAATTTCTTTCCTGAATTGTCTATTAAAATATAAAAGCCTTATCCCCTTTGACCCAGCAATCTCTCTTTGAGAAATACATCCTACTAGAATAAAAGCATGCATGTGAAGAGATACTTTATATAATATAAAGGTATTCATTTCAACAAATTATTTCAGCATTGTTTGTAATAGTGAAATATTAGAAACAACCTAAATGCCCATCATTAGAAAAATGGGTAAATTATGGTTCATCCATGTAGTGAATTTTCATGCAGCCACTAAAAAAATTAGATCTATATATACTGAGATAGAATATAATGATATCTCATTAGTTTGAAGAAAAAACAAAGTTGCAGGTCAATGTACATAATATGATTAATTTTTTTAAAAAAACCGTGTAGGAAAAGATGTGGAGGGTAGACACCAAATTATGATGCCTCTGGAGAGTAGAGTTCATAGTGAGCAAGGATGAACTTTTTACTTTATACCCTTCTCTATTGTTTGAAGTTTCTTATTATTTATCTTATAAATAAAAAAGGAAGAAAGGGGTTTCTCTACAAAATGGTTAAAATAAATTTGTGAATGTCTCTTAAAGGGTTAAACCTCCACCATTAGGAAACTTATCCAGAAGGCAGGTGGTACAATGGAAACTGTAGGATTCGGGATTTTAGAGGTATACGCTTATATCTAGTTTTGCTATTTACTAGCTGTGTGGCTTCAAACCAGTTACTTAATCTCCCTGAGGATTTTCCTCATCTATGAAATTGAGAGAAAAATAAGGCTGATCTCATGGGGGTTTGCCAAGGTTAAACTACATACTGCATAATGAAGCCCCCAATACCATGCTGACCAACACTGAAGTGCTCAGTAGTTACCAGTTTCCTCCCCACGGTAGACATAGGCTTCTGCCACCCCAAGCCTAACAACTGTCGAGAAGCACCCCCAGTCCTTTGTTAAACGTGCAATGCGTAGACATAATTCCTCCCCCGCCCCAACCTGCTTCTTTCTCCCCTTTTCTCCTCTCCTTGCTCTCTCCGTCCCTTACTTCTTGCCCATGCATTGCCAGGCCCTCTTCCCCTTGATTCCTCTCCTGTTTGCACTGTTACCTGAGGAAATGTAACAAATACTGATGGTAAATATACTTGGGGAGATAGCTTGCCCTGACATAAACTCTGATAGGATTAAACCTGTGTACTTTTTGTTAACCTGATTAGTGGAGCAGAGGTGCCTGGGTGCCTGAAAAACAGGAATCAAGACCTTCCATCGGAGGCACCATCAGGCCACTGCCCCTTGCTGGGAAAGACCTTGCTCTCCTCCCTGCCTGCCACTCCCTTCCAAGCAAGACCCTTCATGTGGAAAGGAGGGGAAATGCCATCCAGTCCCCTGAAAATGATTCTTAGCTTAAAAGGAAAAAAAACTTTTGTACCTGTATCCCTATACTGTATGGATAATATGTTCTAGAAACTATAAAACATCTTGCCCACTCTGATACTACACAGGGAAGACAGGCTGAATAAATAAATGTGTAAAGATCTGCATCTATTTGGGAACACATGGCATTTAATTGTAAAGACACTCTTTTTTTTCATTGGTATATTTACCTTCCACTTCAACGCAGGATGGTAGTCCCCACTCTGCGCAGCAGCGTAGTCTTGGAAAGTACCTCATGGCGGGAAACAGAGAATCCCCTTCTCCTTCCCTCCTTCCCATGAGCTCTGCTATCTCATCTGAAGTTACCTTTCCACCCTTACAGATCTCCCTTCCTCTTTCACAGAGACTAACTGTGAATGGGTTTGCCAGGTAAGACGCAGCTTTAAAAGCTTTTAATGCACTAACTCATTTTGCAAAGAGAAGGCAGTAATGATAGCTTACATTTGAATCATTTTAATTCTTTCAAAATGCTTTTACATGCTGTTCTCAATTGATCTCTACCTCTTGAAGTGGGCAAGGTAAGAACAAATGATATAAATAATAGCTACTGTTTATTGAGTGTCTATTATGTGCCAGGTTCTTTGCTAAATGCTGGACATATTTATCTCATGTAACCCTCACTATTACCCTATCAGGCACATATTATCATCATCCCAATTTTGCATATATAGAAACAACTGTAGTTTGGAAATAACTTGTCAGGTCTTTTAGCTAGCAGGGGAGTGGAGGCAGAATTTGAACTCAGAAAATCAGTCTCCAGAATTAACGTTTTCAGGAGAAAATTATAGACACAACTAGACAATTAGATGGTGATGAACTGGGGAGAAGGAGATGCCACAGGATGAAGGGAATTTAAGAAGAGAAAGAAAATTTAAGAATTTGAAAACCTGTAGTACCGGGTTTAAAAGAGTAAGGATGCAACCAGGACACATATAAACAGAACACTTATCTTTTTGAATCTCTTCATATTTTCAGCCCAGATTCTGCTGCCCTTAGTCTCTTCTTGAAAACTTTACCTGCTTAGTAGTGTGCGTGCCCAGTGTGGTTAGTTTTACAGAGAAATTAGAGGCTAAAGGAAAAGATAGGAGGTTTCTGCCTTTGAAATGGTCTGTCTTGCTACTTCCTCTCTCTTCCTCCCAATCTGGAAATTCCTCCTGCTTTTTGAGAGTCCAGTGCCTGACTTCTACTTGGAAAGTCAGGCTTGCCTTCTTGGGAAAGATTGGATTTGGTGTGAGCAAGACCCGAGTTCAAATCCTGAGGCTGAGAGGGCCTGGTTTATTATAGTCTCTGAACTTTTGCCCACAGATATGAGCAGGGCTGACCCCACCCTAGGGAATTTTGTGAGAATTAGAGACAATGTATATATATCACCTGGTACACAGTAGATGCTGAAATCCAGAGCAACAGCTGAGAAGAAGTGAGAAGGGTTTGCTGGTTGCTCGGTACTTTTTGCCCTGAGACTCTCCCCCACTCTCCATGTGAGGGTGGGCGAGGGGTGAAGGTCTGGGAGCTGTTCAGGATGCTGTAGGGCCAACAGACCCCTGGAGGGAGTGTGAGTGAGCTCATTATGGTCAGATATGTGGGAACCTGCTGTATTTCAACGCTTGAAATTCACCTAAGGCATGAAATTAAAGAGAGGATAAAAGAGAAATACCAGGCAACAAAGCCAGTGCTGACGTTGGTAAAGGTGAGTCAAGTCACCCCACGTGTAGTTTGTCCATAACAAGAGCATTCATGGAAAAGAAGCCGAGTGAGCATTTGGTAATGAAGGTGATCACCCTTGTCCCCATTCTTCTGCCTCAGGGTGTCAGATTCAGCCATCTTCAAAGCTACCCCAGAGCAACTTCTGGCTCCAACCAAATACCCTCTCTGACTCCCAGCAAACCTGCACTACCCCCCTGCAGATATTCCACCTCTATACAAATAATGTTGACTGGAGTCCTTTGAATAAACTGTCATTTGTATTGAATTACCATTCAGCAAAATAAAGAATATGTAGTTTATTAATCACGGTATTAGAGTTAACTGCTGCCCATTGTATATTAATTATTGCTCTTGTAGCCTGGCCCCATGCTCTGATTATTTGCAAGCTATTGAATACCAAACATCTTCCTTTATTTAAAGAATAGCCAGGTAGAGTGGCAAGAGACTGCTCAGGGGCAGAATCTTGGCTCCAACCCCCTTAGAAAATGAATGGCCACAGACAAGCCACTTGCCTTATCCAATCCTAGATTTGCTGTGTATGCACCGGCACAACTTGTTTCCTCCCAGGGCTCATATTTAGGGAATAAAAGAAAATATTTGAAAGTGCTTTGTGAACCTAAGATTTTGTTTACACCACAAATCAATGTTTTTCTCTCTATTCCAATCCATGCATGTTACTGAACAAAATAAGCTAGTGTTGACAGTGCCATCCTATTCATTGTCAAATCTTACCTGTAGCTGCTTCTGGTATTCAGTTAAAGCTGTGTTGGGTAAAAGCTCCAAGGTCTACTTCAGGTCAGTTCTGGAAAAAAACAAAGAGGTGGTGAAGGTGGAGAAGCAAAAATAAAAAATCAGATTATGAAATAATCCTCATTAGGCTGGAGATACTAGTCATTAGCTCTTCCATTCTGATTGGACTGATTTCCAGGAATCCTACAGCTAATAGAGACAGCAGCTATTTCCCCCAAACTCCTCAAGGCTTATTTTCAAAATGATGTTCTTTTTCCATTCACAACTAAATAAGGAAGTCATCCATCTTCCTAAAAACATCACTTTCACCTTATTACTCTTCTTCAGGAAAGCCTTCAGTGATTATCCATTAACTGGAAATAGACTCTGGAGTGCAATTTACACTCCACCCCATCTCCCCACTTCCTACTCCCCACCACCAGCTCGCCTTATTTATCCTCTGTCTATAAAGCCAGAGGCACCAGCTGGGTTGGTTCCCTCCAGGTTCTCCAAGGAACTGCCCCTTCCTGATAAGGGCCTTTGCTCACTCCTTTCTTCCATCCTGACACAGTGAGTCTCTCTGCCTTCTCCCTATTTTTCACGTATTATCTTAATCCTACTTGGGTTTTAGGGTCTAGCTTAAATCTCTTCCTTCTGTGATGCTTCCCACCCACAGGTCTCCCCCACACTGCTGCAGACCCTCTCTCTAGCATGGCTGTCACTGGCACATCCTCATTACAGCTCAGCCCTGGAGATGGCTCAGGTCATTTCTGGGGACCAGAGCCTGTCCCAAGCAACATTCTGCTACCTCTCTGTGGACATGAGAAAAGTGGCTGCTGGTGGCTGTCTTATGAGGGTTGTGTCCAGAAGGCGAGGCAGGACCCAGAACCATGTGTCTCTGGCCATTGAGCCAGGCCCACCCAGCTGCTCTATAACGGGGGTGACTGTATTTATTTTGTTTATGGGAGTAACAGTCAAAATGAAGGTAGCTCTACCTGAGAACTCTATTGGAGGGACTCCCAGCTTGAACCCCTTTCTCCTTGGTCCTCATAATTAGGGAAAAAAGGAAAAAGACTCATACAGTGTCACTAACATGGCAGCATATATGCCAGCACCTTGCCAGGTACCATGCCAAGTGCCAGGAGTGGGTTATCTCATTGCATTCTTGCAAGGACCTGATTAGGTTAGTACTGTTATAATCTCCATTCATAGCTGAGGAAACACAAGCTCAGAGAGAGTAAATAACTTGCCCAATGTCCAAGTGAGTAGTACAGTTTGATTTGAACCCAGTTGTATCTGAGTCCAAAGCCTGGGTTTACTTTAGCTAGTCTACACCAGTGGTTCTCAAAGTATGGTACCCATCAAAGTAGTATCAGCATCTCCTGGAAATTTGTTAGAAATATAAGTTCTTGGATCCCACCCAAGTCCTACTGAATTAGAAACTCCTGCTGACAGTGATCTGGGCTGTCACGAGTCCTCCTGGTGGTATATGCTCAAGTTTGAATACTACTGCTCTACACTAAACCTCCTATGAGAAAGCCCCTATAACTTGGCCTAGAATCCATATTGACATAGGAACATTTGAAGATGCTGGTTACATGTGGACTTCTGACCATGTCAAAGTCCCACCTGACATTTCTGTGCCACCTGGTTCCTCGTCA
This sequence comes from Eschrichtius robustus, assembly GCF_028021215.1. Taxonomy (NCBI): domain Eukaryota; kingdom Metazoa; phylum Chordata; class Mammalia; order Artiodactyla; family Eschrichtiidae; genus Eschrichtius; species Eschrichtius robustus. The sequence goes on from NC_090829.1 coordinate 79,033,241, forward strand.
GCACAGACTTGGAGCTTTCAGTATATCTGTAGATTTGGAGGGTAAGGGGAGAAAGTTTTTAAAAAGTAAAAAGAAAAATTGTTAGTTCCTTCAAGTCTTTCGTGATAAAATTTGTCACAGTCTGATCATTTTTGTTTTATTTTCTTTATGCTTATGTCAACCAGTTGAACTGCCAATTTTCACTGGTCATCCATTCCATCATTTATTCAACAAACATTTGTTGGGTGCCAAGGAGGTGACAGGCACAGTATGAGGCTCTTGTGTTTGAACAATGAGTCAGAGGCAAACCCAGTCGGCCTTCTCAGAGCCTACAGTAGACAGGCCATCCCCAGAAGTGTGAAATGCTCTGCCTGGGGGTAGGATGAGGCACTCTGGGAAAACAGAGGAAGGCCCCTCTCCCAGACTTGCAGTCAGAGGAGGCTTCTTGAGGAGGTAAGGGTGCAGCTGAAGACCTAAGAAATAAGTGGTACTTAGCCTGGGGAAGGGAGTGGAGTGGCAGCTGGTGATGTGGAAGAGTGCTCCAGCCAAGAGACGTACATGTGGGAGGATCTGGGGAAGACAGCAGTCCTAGCGCTTGGAGGACTGAGGCAAGTCCGGAGTGGCTGAAGCCCCGAGTGGGGGTGGGCACGAAGGGAGATGAGGCCCCAGAGAAAGGCTGAAGGCAGACGTGACTGGCCTCCTAGGCCAGGGTACAGAGGTTGAACTTTATCCTTAGGGAAAAGGGAAAACATTTTAAGAAGAGAAGCGACATGAAAAATTATATATATTAGCAGAGTCACTCCAGTACATACATGGCCTCCTTTTAATATCGTTTCTTTATCATTGTTGGATGTGTTATCGCTCCCTGTGGACTGGGAGCGACTTGAGAGTCATGGTTTTTGCTCTTTTTCTCCTCCGTCTCCTCCAGGGTGTCTGTGCAGTTTCCGTCCCAACCCTGCCCTGGCTAAGTAAGAACACAGGCAGCTTGTGAGCTGTTCCCAGCCAGTCAGGCGGTGTGTTTGCTTGCGTGCAATGCTTTTATTGCCCCATGAATAGAAGTAGGTCACCCCTTAGAGACCTACCTAAGGTCTGCCTTCAGCATTGTCTCCCGCTCTTGGCCGCAGGGTGTGTGTCCTTGCTGGTGACAGTCCAGCACACGGAGCGCTACGTCACCCTGTTTGCCTCCGTCGTTCTCAAATGTGACTACACCACCTCTGCCCAGCTCCAGGATGTGGTGGTGACCTGGCGCTTCAAGTCCTTCTGCAAGGACCCCATCTTTGATTACTACTCTGCATGTGAGTGCCCTCCTCCCTACCCCCTGCTCTCCCGGAGCCCTTCTGTGAAGTACCGCCATTAGGGTGTAGGAATTATTTAGGATCACAAATCCTTATAGTGAGAAGAAGCCAGAAAGATCACTTAATACTGTCCCTTCGTTTTATAGATAAACGGAGGCCAGGTAGATGAAATACTTATTCAGGGTCACATAATATTTATTTATTTTAAAATTTATGTCCCGCCTTGTTCTAAAATAAATTAAGGCAGCTTAGACATTAAGTAAAAGGCAGAGCAAGTCGTGACTCCTAGTTCATTCCTGGTTGCCCACCCATGCGCTAAGATGAGGATGTAGGTCTGCCTCTCATCACCCCCACCTCCTCCGAATGCAGACAAGACTCCTACCCGCCCCCCGTGATGCATGAGGAGTGGTCACCTGTGAGCCTCCCGCCCACTGCCACACTCCCTTCTAGAGCCAGCCTTCCTGGTGGACGGTCAGTCCTCTGTGGACTAAACACTCTCAGTGCTGGAGCGCTCCCTGGCCACAGGCAGCCTGTTCGTTGCTGGACATCCCGGAGTGCTGTGCAGCTCTCCCCACGCTTAGCCAAGTCCTACCTCTCAGTAACAGCTGCCCTACTCACATCAGTCCTGCTGTCTGGAACCAAAGCTCTTCCCTAGCTGCCCACCTCTGCCTCTCTCAAGAAACAAAGGAATGCTGATCCCCACCACCAGCCTGGGACAATTAACCGTTAGAAATTTGGAGAATAGAACTAGATACCCTGTTCACAGGAAGGAACTGAGGTTCCCGAGATGAGGAAGAGCAGGGGGAGACATCAGCTTTACCTTTTTTAGCCCTAGTATCTTACAATATGAACTCCAAAACCTAACTGTCTGAGCCACCCACGGAGCCTGACATTGTCCCCAAGACACCCCTCTCTAAATTGAGGCATTGTTTCCTGGGGGTTACTCTTAAAATGCCTGCATTAAGTGGGAAGGTAGGAGGGACCGACTAGTAGGCATTTATCACCAGCAGATTTAACAGCTCTCAAAACTTTTATTGTAAGGGCAGGTGGATGAACCATATGGGAGCAGATTCTGGGGTGACTTTGAAAATGAGGCAAGGGAAACTGGGATGGGAGATGGGGATGCAGTCAGGATTTGGAAATGATGGCCCATTAGAGGGGTCTGCAGTCTTTCTGCTCAAAAGTGTGGGTCATTGGTGCCACCTGGGAGCTCATTAGAAATGCAGAATCTCAGATCCCCACTCCAGAATCAGAATCTTCATGTTTAAGAAGATTCCCAGGGGATGCATAGGCTCAGGAAAAATTGAGAACATTCATTGCTCCAGAAAGCACTAAGGGCACCTTTCTTCATGGGAATTCCCCACTGCTGTGTGACTTAGGTGTGTACTCTTTCCCCAGCATACCAGGCGGCTTTATCCCTGGGCCAGGACCCATCCAATGACTGCAATGACAGCCAGCGGGAGGTTCGCATCGTGGCCCAGAGGCGGGGGCAGAACGAGCCCGTGCTGGGGGTGGATTACCGGCAGCGCAAGATCACCATCCAGAACCGTGAGTGTGGAGGCAGCAGGGAACTGGGGGTGGAGAGGTGTGTAGACCAGGCCCAGAGGAGGTCTGAGTCATTGTGGGGATTTCCCTTTTTTTCTGCTGCCTGACGGTCTACTTGGTCACTTTCATTTTTTGAGGAAAGTGTGAAATACACAGAATGTGCTATACCATCTGAAGTCATTACCCTGGAAGTTGGTCTCAGGCAAGAAGACATCCTACAGCTTTGGCTAAAGGTCAGGGAGTGGGTGATTTCCTTTGCTTTTCCAAGATGCAGGTCTAACATGTGGCTCAGCCTCCCTTGATTCCTTCTACAAATTGCTCTCAGGGCCTGCTCGAACCCCAGGCCCCTGAGTTCCCCTCTGGCCACTTCTGTTGCCCAAATCTAAGGAAATAGGGGTTTCCAAGTAGATGGCCACCATAGACCCTCGCCCTCCATTGGTAGAGGAAAGAGCATTGTGCTTAGAATCAAAAGACAGGGTGGGTGCCCCCATGCTTCCACTCCCTTGCTTAGTGACCAGCAGCAGATCCATTCTTTTCTCTGGCCTCTGTTGCCACATCTGAAAGATGGGCATAATGGCCTCTGTCTCCCCACACCGAAGTGAGTGTCAAATGTGATATCTGAGAGCTATGTCTGAAGCATATGCATTCTTTGTGGGAGTACAGGGAGCAGTGGTCAGCCCCGGCTCTGGAGTCAGACTCAGGTGTAGGTCCCCGTTCTGCACTTACAGGGTGTGTGAACTTGGGCAAGTCCCTTCCATTTTTTTTAGCCTCAATTTCTGTAAGATGGGACTTGCCGTAGCATGTATCTCATGGAGAGTTGTCAGGATTAAGTGAGATAATACGTATAAAGCACTTAGCAAACATTAAGTGTGCAGTAAACTTCAATTATGATCACGCAACACACTTTTGAATGGATGGGTCAGCGCCCCACATTCCTGTCTTGTAATCCAGGACTGCTGCAATGGATTATTGGCACAGAATTCAGAGCGTATTTCAATGAGCTTTATGTGCAGTGTTAAATAAATATTGGCTGGTTAAAAGTGAAAAAAAAAAAAAAGTGGGAGAATACACCTAGAAGGCCACTCAGGGTACTCATAGCAACAATGTGAGGAAATCAGTGAATATTCTATGACTGTTTAGGTAGATCAAGCCAGTTTAAAAATTGCTTCCACCTTTGTATATAATACTTTGGCTATAATACATAAGTCTGATCCATTTACATTCAACCACGGACCTTCCCAAGTCAACCCTTGAATGCTCAGCCTTAGGGAACATCTGTCCTTTTCCAGTTTCTAGGTGCATCCTCAGAGGTTCAGGGTGACTCTGCTTTCTCCAGAGCCCACAGAATTAGCTCCGATCTGACCCCAAAGTTTAAAGTCTCCTTTACAGTTTTTGAAGGATGAAAGTGCCCATAGGGGATAGTCCCTGATTTTCTGTCTTTTTTTCTAGTTTTGAGCAGCACTGTCTACTACTTCCCCTCCCAACCACGTTTGGGTCAAACTCTGCCTCCTTCTTACTCCCATGGGAAAGTGGTATTTCCCCTTGGTTTTAATTTTTAACCCCAGGCTTGTTGTGACTTCTTGGAGCCCTTGTTTTCCGATACTTTTATGCCTGTGTTTGCATCATTTGAGAAGACCCTGTCAAATCAGTTCTTGGATCATTTAAAATATTAACATATCTGAATGTCCTCATTACTCTAACATCCCTGAAATAATCCTTATGTCTCTAATAAAATTGGGGCGGATTTATAATACACATTAACCTTGGAGGGGGAATTTCCTCCTAAGCACTTTCACCATTCTTCCAAGTCTGGGGCAAGCTTGTTTCTGGGAAAGGCAGCGGGTTTGGAAAATCATGGGGTAGGAAAAAACCATAGGGATTGACGTAGAAAGAGAAGGAAACAGAAGTCGAAGTTAGCTCCAGTGGTGCGTGACCTTGCATGTTTGTTTCATTTCCTCAGTAAATATTTCTTGACAAAGAGATAATAAAGAATTGCAGCTAGGACTGCCAACTGAGCAGGAGCAAGTCTATAACTAAGGTCTTTAAGAATTTGAAGGTGTCCTCTGGTACTTATTGTGGCTGAAGTAGCAGGGACGTGGGAGCTGCCCTGATGCCTTTGACTGGATCTTAAGCCCTTTGAGGACAGAGATAGGTCTTGTTTGACCTTCCACAGAGTCTGATATAGTGCTGGACCCACAAAAGGTCTTTAGTGAACATTTGTTGCATTTAGTAAGTGTGAACATAACATTCACCTATCTTAATGGGGTAGATGCTTGGTGCTCATGAAAACTGAAATTCTTTTCTTGAGTAACATTTACCCTTAAAATATTGGCATTTCATCCTTACTTATTATTCAAGTTCATCTCACCTGTCCTTTCAAGATTCAGAAGTATGTGTTTCCAGCTTGTGAGGAATCCAGGCTGTGGAGTTATCCACCCAGTTAGGAGAGGACAGTAGAGCTTGGTGGTTAAGGGCACCAGCTTTCGGGCAGAGACATGAGTTTGAACCTACCTCTGTTACCTCTCTCTGTTCTAGCTTCCTCTAGTCTTAGTTTCCTCATCTGAAATGCAGCTAATAATCCTACCCACTGTATCAGGATTAAGTTTGATTGCAAGTAAGCAAAAGCCCAAAATAGTAGTGACTTAAACAATAAAGAAGTTTATTTCCTCTCATGTATAAATTTGGAGGTAGACAGACCAGAACTAGTGTGGTGGGTCTGTTCCATTATGTCCTCAGGGACCCAAGTTCCTCCCAGCTCACCAAGAATGTCATCTCCTTCCTCATGGTCCAAGATGGCAGCCATCACATTTGCTTTCCAGATAACAGAGTTGAAGAAGAAAGGGGCGAAGAAGTTCCTAAACTGTTTTTTTAAAAGTTCCTGGGGGCTTCCCTGGTGGCGCAGTGGTTAAGAATCTGCCTGCCAATGCAGGGGACACGGGTTCGAGCCCTGGTCTGGGAAGATCCCACATGCCGTGCAGCGGCTGGGCCCGTGAGCCACGACTACTGAGCCTGCGCGTCTGGAGCCTGTGCTCCGCAATGGAAGAGGCCGCGACAGTGAGAGGCCCGCGCACCGCGATGAAGAGTGGCCCCCGCTCGCCGGAACTGGAGAAAGCCCTCACACAGAAACGAAGACCCAACACACCCAAAAATAAATAAATAAATAAATTTAATAAAAAAATAAAAAGTTCCTGGGAGCCATCATGTGACACTTCTGCTTATATTGTGTCCACCAGAACTGAGTCACATGTCCGTGTCCATCTGTAAATGAGGGTGGGAAATAGTGATTTTATTCTGGATGGCCATGTACATGACCAGAACTTCTATGATCGTGAGAGAAGGGGAGAATAGACATTGGGAGATAGCCGGTTATCTCTACCTCACCCACTTAGAGTTGTTTTGGAAAGTAAATGAGGTGATGTATCCAAAGTCCTTTCAAGGTACCTAGTAGGGCTCAATGAATGGTAAGTTCTGCCACCTTTATATTGTTTGGAGAAAGAAGAGAGTCTCAAAGGAAGGAATTGAGGCCTTTCTCTGAACTATGAGAGGCCCTCTTGGGATGTGGAAGTACAATGCTGGGGACTTGAAGCTACCATAGATCAGATCCCTCTCCTTTAACGACTGGCACCTTCACCTCCCCTGTTGCAGGAGCAGATCTTGTGATTAATGAAGTGATGTGGTGGGACCATGGAGTGTATTACTGCACCATTGAGGCTCCGGGGGACACGTCAGGAGACCCAGATAAGGAAGTGAAGCTCATTGTCCTGCGTAAGTGCTCCTGGAGCTTTCTGTTCGGCCACCTCACTGTGACACTTTTACATACAGAAAAAAAAGAAAAACAGAAACAAGCAAGCCTAGGTTATTGTTGTCAGTAGCCAGCCTCTGAAGTTCCCTTAACAAAGATAAACATTTTTTTTTTTTTTGCCTCTATATTGCTCAGCCTTACCCTATAGGTCAAGAGCTGTGTTGATCAGACCTCTACAATGTTACAACCTGAAGCACGCACCTGCATGTTTAGTTCAGTCGCTGCTCCGCTTCTCTCCTGCAGACTGGCTGACAGTGATCTTCATCATCCTGGGAGCCCTCCTCCTGCTCCTGCTGATTGGAGTGTGCTGGTGCCAGTGCTGTCCTCAGTACTGCTGCTGCTACCTCCGCTGCCCCTGCTGTCCCACCCGCTGCTGCTGCCCCGAGGAAGGTGAGAGGGGACGGACGAGCAGTGGGGTGGGGTGGTGCGGGAGCCTAGTGCCCCAGGCAGATCAATTTCCTATGCCCAGGTCAAAACCTTGGGTTCTTCCAGGTTCTCCTCCATGCCCTTCTCCCGTCAGAGGCTCAGAGGTCTTTGGCCGCAGCCCAGGGAATTATGCTCAGGGAAGCTATGGAGCAAAGTGGGAGGACTTCTGCCTGTTCACCTCCTAGCCTGCCTAAGGCCGCGTTTAGCTGTCTCTGCCTACATGTCAGCGGCCCTGATGTGCCTGTGCTGCAGTATGTGCTCCCAGCACTGACCTTGCTTGGACACGAGGTGGCTGGAGGGAGTGATTTGCATGGAGCCGTGAGAGAGAAGGCCACTTCTCAAAGATGACTTGAGAAGAACAGATGAGAAGAGAGAGGTGTTGGAGCAGGGGTTCTCAAACTTAAGAATCTCCTGGAGGCCTCCATCTCCAGAGTTTCTGATTTAATCGGTCTTGGGTGGCCCTGAGAATTTATATTTCTCAAAAGTTCACAGGTGATGCAATGCTGCCAGTCTGGGGGCCACACTTTGAGAGCCTCATTTTTAGACAAAGGAAAGAGGGGGCAGAAGAAGATCTTGCTCTAATGTGATCTTTCTTTGGGCTTAAGTTTGACCTTTTAAAACAGAATTGTGATATGCCGTAAAAAATTTGGTGAAGGCAAAAGAAAAAGAATTATTCTACAAAGATCTTTCCTTACTAAAGAGATGGAATCAACAGCTTTAAATGGAAGGAGTTTTTGTGTTTTCAAAGTAAGATTTCCTTTTCCTGATGATATAAGTAAAGTATTACATTGTAGAAAATTTGAAATGTAGGAAAATGAAAGGACTAATCTAAGCACCCAGATATAACCACTCTTATCATTTTGGTCCATTTGAAAGGAAAACTTTCAAAAGAAAAAAGCAAGAAATTGGCTCTTAAGACAGAAACAAAACCTAATCTACAAGGTCAAGAAGGTCAATGGTCTGAGTCTAGTTTCAGGCCTATGTTCTGAGGTTGCTGTCTTACAGGAAAAGAGAACTAACTTTTATTGGATGTCTGGTGTGTGTGGGCCCTTTGCATATATTTCCCTTTTGAATCCTCACAACCCTAGAAGGCAGGTATCATCATTATTTAACAATGAGGAGACTGAAGGTCAGAGGAGTCACACAGCTGGTAAGTAGCAGAAGCAGTGCAGCGTTGCATTCGTGCTCATCTGATTTATGAGCGCCTGAATTTCCCATGAGAGAGGCTGCCACGACCTATCTGTGTAGATCACTATGGGATTGGCTGAGATACCAATGAACTCCTTCAAGAGAAGAAAAATAGCAGAGAACTCAATATTGGGCCATGGCGCTCCCTACCTTTCAGAGGCCTCTGGGAGACATGCCACGTAGAAGTCACTGCCACTGGAGCAGTAATATGCAGACTGAGAGGAGAGAAACTCTCCCAAGATACTTTCTTGGAATCCCTAGGTCTGTGGGGTACTCAAAACCGTCAGGGCTAGGGACCCAGTCAGCCCAAGCGATAAATGTATCCACTGTCAGTAAGCTGATAAACAGGTTCTGGGAGAAAGTGGTTTCTCCTAAGTGTTAGAGGTCATTTAGAAGAACTGGTAAAATAAAGAAATGTGGGCCACAAATAAAGATCCCTGAACTTGAGCAGATGAGATCACTTTCAAAGTGAGTCACCTGGGGAGTCTGTCCTGAGAAATTCGGTGATAAGAGGAGATTACATGGAGGGGGCAGGAGTTGTCAAGGAAACAACTTGGGTGGGGAAGAGGGTGTATGTGATCGTTGATTTTTTTTTAGAATAAGGTAACCCTAAGCATATTTGTAGACAGAGAACCAAGGCCAATAGAAAGAGAGTGAAGGGAAGCGTTGTGAAGTGAGGCGATGACTGAGAAGGGATGGAGCCAGTGGGAGAGACATCAGGCTTACAGTGAAAGGATCACCTTTAGAGAGAAAAGGAAAAGGAAACCTGCCCTCTGAAGAGAGAGGGGAAGTTGTTAACACCTGGAAGATGATTAAAGTGTAAGGGAAGGAGCTGAGGGGGCGAGCTCACGCCAGCCTGTCTCGATTTCAGCACATCAAAATTCTAGATGCAAAAGGCAGCTTCGAGAACGATGCCAGTGATTCTTGAGCTTCCGAGACCACAGCCCACCTCTCCAACCTGCTCCTACTTTCCAGTGAGAGTTAAGAGAGCACCAGAGAGGAGAAAAATGAAAATGACACCAAAGTTTAGTAATCCTTGGTAATTCACTTAGTACTAGTAAACAACCTACAGTAGAACTTAAAGATGGAAGTTATTGACACTGAACCTTATTTTTTTTCCATGGGAACTGGAGAGACAACTTCCATCCCTAGATTGCTTGTTGACCCTCCTCCCCACAGAACCCCTAGGTGCACCCTGCAGTGGGCTATAGGCCGCACAGAGAATCTCTGATCTATGCCACCCACCTCTTCATCCCCTCAGCTGAGGGAAGTGAGGCCTAGAGAGACTTTTCCACCATTACACACAGCTTGTTAGTGATGAGCCCTGGACTAGACCTAGATCTCTTGATTCCATGTCCAGGGCTGGTTCCTCTTCCTCAACAAAGACATGTCATTAGCTGAAAGTTCATAGGGAGGGGAAGACATGAGAAGTTTAAACTGCTGCTCTGGAGGAGGGCAGCAGGGTCGCTAGATGAGTCAAGGAGATCTACGCACATTGGGAGAAGGGCTATGTGAGGTCGGTTGCTTGACTGTGCAGCCAGCGTGGGCCCAGGAAGCATTGACTGGTGGTTCCCTAAAGCTGAAATGGCAAGAGTTCAAGGGGCGTGAGATTCTAGGGTGCTCCTGAGGATGTCAGTGAAAGGACTGCCAGTCAAGTTGCTATACTGTGTATACTGCCAGTATATGTACGCAAAAAAGGAATGTGTGACCATGGGTCAGAGAGGGTGAAGAACACACTGTAAGAGCAGAGAGGGGGTGGTAAGGAATAGTAAGAAGTTGGAGGTCCTCAGGGGCACCATGGGTGATGCACACAGAGGATGCTGGCTGCAGGTCTCTGCCAGAGGGGAGGTGTTGAGTGTTATTTCCGCCACAAAAGGGTCATCTTAAAGAACATGCCCTGGGTTTTCCTCAGAAATGAGGATGAATATGCTTTTGGTGGTTTAGTCTCCAAATGTGTACTTTTTTGTGTTCTATGAGATCGAAGGTGAAAGACGCGACTTATTTTAACAATTTATTGTAACAGTGAGAACCATGAGCTATTGACTGTCTGTCATGTATTAGGCATTTCATGTGCATTACCTCATTTAACGTCAACAACTTCGTGAAGTAGGTATTATTATCCCCAGCTCAGAGATGAGGAGATTGGGCTCAGACACTCTGGAAACTCACTCAAAATTACACAGCTAATACATGCTGGGATTCAAGTTGAAGTCCACATGACCCTCAAAACCTGTGTTTAAGGAAACCTATCCCTGAGGACCATAATTCTCAGAATGTTGTTGAGAATCCACAATAGTCAACTCCAGTTTGACTCCCTGCATTAAAGTCAGAGAGCTTGTTGAAAACATGGATTTTCTTACCTTGTATTAGACTGAAGGTCAGTCTGGGAGCAGGATCCAGGAGTCTGTATATTTAACTAGCTCCTTAAAGGTGACCAAGGCAGACTTTACACCACTGAGGTTCAGAGATAACTTATTAGGAGTCTTGAAGCTTTGTTAATTTCTCCGTGTTTCTTATTTTATTGCCTGATTCCCCCATTAGGTGAGCAATAGAAACCCCTGATAGTCTAGACTTCCCCATGGAGCTGTTTCCAGGGACAGGAGGGCAAGGGAGAAGCTCAGAGGCTGTGTTTTTCCACTCCCAGCTCATCAGTTCCAGTGAATCAGGGAAAGGAGGGACCCTGGGAAAAAGTTTGTGGCAGCTGAGAAGGGAGCAGGTGGGTTAATCTTGGGAATATGTAAAAATTTGACAGGAAAGCTCGTGGAGGATCTGGGAGGGTCTCTAGGGAGTCATTTCTGCAGGGGGTCCCATTAATTAAAAAGTCATTTGGGGAGCAAGGAGTTAAGCCCAACTCTCCTTTTCCCTCCTATTGAATTGGAGGAGTTGAAGAAGGAAGTGGCCCAAAGGGGGAATGGTACCATCTGGAGGAAACCAAGATTCAGTCAGAGGGGCAGGGGGTGGGTAGGGTTGTTCCCAATGGAATCAGATGTCCCCAGGCCTTGGAAGCAGAGATTAGTCTGAAGTGGGTTTTGAATGGTGTGGTGCTGAGTGGAGAGAAATAAAGTGAGGCACTACCACTAAGGAAGGGGTTTTTTGTTTTTAGGTTGGTTTTTTTTGGCTTTATCACATAAATAAAGGAGTCTGGGGACTCTGTGGTTTGGCAGAAAGAGTACAGGCTTGAGTGGCAGACAGACACCGGGTCACATGCTGCCTCTGCCAGTCATCAGCTGCGGGACATTGGGCTGGGAAGGTAACCTCTGTAAGCCTAACTTCCTCATCTGATTCTCATATTAAGAGATTTCTCTGAGGATTAGTTAGCTCATGTAAAGTGACTGGCGCATATTAAGGAGGGCATTGTGTGTGCTGAAGATGCCACGTATAGGGAGCTGGGGGAGGCACCTGTTAGCAAGAGGGAGAGGAAAGTGCTGAGCAAGTGAACCTATCTTCAGAGGGTCTGAAGTGCTGTCCTTTGGCATGAAGATGTGGCAGCTGGGTGAGCTGCTCTAAGTTTGCATCTGATTTCCTCCATGATGGGCTGTGACTCACCATCAGGGCTGGGGCTCCAAACATTTTTGGGGGCTTGGCTGAAACCACTTCCTATTGTGCTGGAAGTTGGTTTCATACTAGAGCCATTGGGTAGCCTTCCAGATGGCCCTTTAGCTGCTGGCCTCAGCAAATCCCCCAACCTATGCAGCTGGGTCCAGAATGCCCGTCTTCTACCTCTTCCTACTGTGGTAAGAGGAAGCCTCTGGCAGAGCCCTGCTGCTTTAGGGGTGGCCACAGGGCTTGAGGAACCCAGGAGGAGGTGAGAGTGCCAGGCTGGCAGGCACTTCCTGCACTTAAGCACACAAGTACATTTCCTACATGCATGGATAGACAGGGAGCTTGGGAGACATGTGCCCTTGGTCACAATTACCTCAAAATAGAAATTCATGAACAAAAACAACTAGATGCGTTTGTTTTTAATTTGTACTTGCTGTGGGTTGTGTGCTTCAGACCAGCTGCACCTAAGGGACTGGAGAAACATTTCTATGGATCCCTTGTGCTGCTTTTTTCTATTATTTTCTTTGCCCTGAAAGGAAATGGTATTTCCCTTCTCCCTTCTCTGCCTCTACCCCACCCATTAGAGATTCCCCCTACTTAGGGAAAACCCCAATACTTAATAAAGTGAGGAGAAGAGTAGAAAGGATCCACTTCATCTTTTTTGCATTCTCTGCCTTCTTCCCCCTGGTTTTCTCCCACCCAGGGCTGGCATTACCAGCTAGAAACGTTCTTCAGTCCCTCTCCCTTTACCAGTAATTCTGCCCATTGACCTCAGCATCTGCGTCCTTCTCTTTTTCCACTCTGAGCAGGCAGTCCTCCCAAGCAGCCCCTGACTAACGCCTCCTCTAAGCCCTTTGCATCTGTACCTTCTATATTTGGCCTATGGCCTGAAATTTCATTGCCTGCTAATACCTATGTATCTACCTATACATTTTAGGTGACCTTGGAAATGGGCAGAACAATGAAATGTTTTCAAGACTAGGAAGTCAAGTTTTAAGATATATTTCCTAGTGTGCAGGAGTTGCAGTGTTGGCTAGGGAATTTATTCCCAGCTCCTTGCCAAAGGAATAGTTGATTCACTACTTCCCTTAACTCTTACTCCCATGCGAGAGAGGTCACAATAAACTTTGAAGAGAGAAAGTGGCCTCTTGGCAAGGCTGCTAGGTGGAGAGAAGTGAAGTGGGAGGTGTGGGCCTTGCCCTGGCTGAGGGTCTGCATTTCTCCTTTTCCCCCTGCAGCCCTGGCCCACCACCGCTACATGAAGCAGGCTCAGGCCCTAGGCCCTCAGATGATCGAAAAACCCCTGTACTGGGGGGCGGACAGGAGCTCCCAGTTTTCATCTTATCCAATGAACCCACTGCTGCAGCGAGGTAAACCTTGCCAGAGATTTGGGGTGGGAGAGGGTAAAGGGCAAGGGTAGGAGCATGGGCTGCATTGGGGCCTTCATGACCAATATGGTGGGCATCTTTACGACTGAGGATGGGAGGGGGTAGATGCAAGCTAATAAGGTGGCACTTTGGTGCCCTGATTCTGAGGAGCGTGTTTTGGACCAGCAGTTCTGCATGTTCTTTTCCTTATTTTCACTCAGATTTGTCCCTGCGATCCAGCCTCCCAGAGGTGCCAGTGACCCAGACCACCGCTCACCCTCCCATCACCAACGGCGTCCTAGAGTATTTGGAGAAAGAGCTGCGGAACCTCAACCCAGCCCAGCCCCTGCCGGCTGACCTCCAAGGCAGATCTGGCCATCCCCGCAGCATGCTGTCCTCCCTGGGCTCTGAGGTCGTGGAACGCAGAATCATCCACCTGCCCCCGCTGGTCAGAGACCTGCCGTCTTTGCGGAGGACCAGCAACTCCTCCCGCCAGCAGTGGCTCCCCCCGCCTCCCCCCGGACCCTGGGATCTGAGGGAGGGGAGGAGGCAACACCGCTACTCTGATTTCCAGCAGGAGCACCGGGACCCGGAGCCTCAGCGCTGGGCGTTGGAGCAGAGGGAGCTGGGCCGACTGCGGAGCGGAAGGCACCGCGGCTCCAGGCAGCGCGGGTCACCCACGCCCTGGTCAGACAGGGACAGCCTCAGCGACGGCCCCTCGTCCAGCGAGGCCCGCTGGCCGGCCAACCGCCCCCCTCTCCGGAGCCGCTACCCAGAGAGACCCCGCGGGCCCAGCCCCCGGGGCAGCGCCCGGGGCCACCAGAGGCGCCGGCACCGCAGCTACTCCCCTCCGCTGCCCTCCGGCCTCAGTTCCTGGAGCTCCGAGGAGGAGGAGGAGAAGGAGAGGCAGCCCCGGAACTGGGGGCCCCGCCGCCGCCGCCGCTCGCGCTCCCCAAACTGGCCTGAGGAGAAGCCACCCAGCTACCGCTCGCTGGATGTCACCCCAGGCAAGAATGGCAGGAAAAAAGGGAGTGTGCAGAGGCGCTCGGTGAGCCTGGGGCTTCCCGCTGAGGGTCGGGCGTGGGCAGAAAGGACCCTTCAGCCAGGCTGACACAGGCCACGTCCCCTGCCGCCGCGGAGGGTCCCTCATCTCTGTTTTGCCCCGCTGGCCCTCTGGGCGTGGTGAGACCCCTCTTGCAGAGCCTGAAGGGACCCGTGAGTGCCAAGAGCTGGGGAGGGACTACGGGCGCGATGCTTCACAGTCCGCTGAGGCCAGTCGGGCCGGGTCCCCCCGTTTCACGGGTGAGGAGACGAAGCTCCAAATAATTAAGCGCCTTGTGAGTAGTGGAGCTAGAACTCCAGCACAGGCTTCCACCGGCTGAGGCTTTACTTCCTGTCATAGCTGCCTTGCTTTACTTAGCAACAATTTCCATACCCCAAATTAGAACCGTGGGCCTGACAGGACACTTGTGCCACTTCTGGGTGCTGCAAGTCAGTGTGCAAGGGCCTGAGACCCACCCCCAACCCCTCCGGAAAGTATCGTTAAAGTGATTTAGGGAAACAAAAACAAAACAAAACAAAACCCCCCAAAAACCCTGATATCCCAAATACGGGTCAAAACTTTAGGACTCTGTGAACAGGCAAGGTGCCGATGGAAAGGGGCACAAAGAGGGATGCAGGCTTTTTACGCCTCCAAATATAGACCTTTTTTTCCCCTTTAAGATGTGACTTTAAAATATCATCTTGTAATTAATATACCCTAATGATAGTATTCCTTCTGTGTTGTCACTTTGTAAAGTTATGCTGGCTGTTGCTCAGAAATATTCATGAACTGCCTCAGAACCAACCTACAGGCTACCCACAAAAATCTATTTCTCTATTCGACTAAAATCCTTTTTCTGTTTTGCTTCTGTTGAGATAAAGGGATATGTAGTAGGTTGTGAGGGAAGTTCCCAGAGTAGAGGGATATTAGAGGAATAAGAATTTTAATCTCTCACGCACTTTGAAGGATACAACTCTCATTTGGAAATGCAAGTTCTGCTGTGAACTTGCTTTAAAACCGATCATCTGCATAGTGTGTACAAAGAAACAGGCACCTTATGAGAGCCCCAGTGCTGGTCTTTCTAGGGAAGAACCTTGGTGAAAGAGTGATTTGTGAGGAAGGTAGCAAAAGCCTGCAGGCATTTCTGAAATAATCAATGGCAATTATATTCTCACAGATGTCCCACGAGAGAGGCAAAGACCAGTAATAATGAAACTTAGTAGTATCCTTACTAAGTGGTACTGAGCTATGGACATTTAGGCAATATCTCATTTAATCCTTTCAACACCCTGTGAGGTTTGTACTATTATGTTCATTTTACGGTGGATACAACTCTTTCTTCCATGTTACCAGTGAGAAAATTACACCCTGAAAGAAAATACAGAATCAGTCAGAGCCAGGACAACCACTGTTACTTTGGTCATATGATTACTAGACAGTCTCTTATCTTCATTTTAACAGAAAAATGTAATTTAAAAGTCAGCTTTCGGCTTCAAATCCAAACCCTATTTTCTTTTAAGTTAAACTTTTTCTTTATTTTCTTCTAAATTATATGGTTTCTTGCAAGTGAGAGAAGGGTAAAAGGAGCACCAGTTATGTTTTGGATACCAGAATAAGCCCTTTCCAAGCCTTATTTCATTTAATCCTTGCGATAGCCCTGTGAGGCTCAGTGAGGTTAAGTAACATGCTCAAGGTCACACAGCCAATAGGGAGTGAAGCCAGAATTTGAACAAAGCCCTCTGACTCAAGACTATGCCCTTTTCAATAACTCATGCTGCCTAATTAGAAGAAAATTATGTGGGGCAATGATGTTTTCTTGTGACTTTATTTCTTCCTTATCATCAAGATGTACACACCAATAATTCTATCACAAGCAAACCAAATTTTCGATTGTAAAGTTGCTTGTGAGAGGCAAAGTCGCTTAAGATAATTGTAAAGGCCTTCAGTGTTTTGGATTTCTCTGAGCTTATCTCCAAAATAGTTATCACTTTACTTTATCACATTCAACTGTCCACTCATACTCTGAGTGACCAGAGGCCCAAGACCAAAGCTTGATTTGGAAGGTTGATTCGTTTGAAGGGCACCGTGTTTTGTTTATTTTGTTTGTAACTTGAATTTTGAATGCTTTTAGTGGGCCCAAAATCTCTCTTCGCTCCTCTCCTTGGCGGGGCCGGATGCTTTCCACACACCTTCTAGCCTCTGAAGTCTTTGGAGCTTGCAGCTAACTTTAGAAGTTATAGTACAATTGGGCCACTAGGTGGTGATCTTTGATTATATATAACTTGAGTTTCTTAAATTGAGCTGATAAGATGTATCACTATTTTCTTAAATCAAGCTTTCAACAGTTACAGCTTTACCATAACTTTTTACAAAATACTTATTAAAAATACTTTATTGAATATTCAGAGTAATATGAATTAATCAAAAAATCTTTTGGCTCAAATGGAGTCTCTCTATAGAGTAATGTTTAACAAGTAGATACCAACAGGCAAGGCCTTGCATGTAAATGATCTCATGGGAACTGAACTAGGTAAGGAGTATTGTCTGCACAGTGCCCATGAGAAAAGGGAAGTTATGCTGAGGTATCTTCCATTTGACTCCAGAACCAGGACTCCAGCCAAGATCTCATTGCGTGTCTGGTGGTCTTTTCACTCCACCAATAGTCAACAATCTCAGAAATATAAGAAGCAGTAATATCAAGCTTTAAACTCCAGGGGTTTCAGACTGAGTGGCCCCTGTGTTTGTGGTATCCTTCAAATCGATCATCTTTCTTTCTAGTCTTGCTCTGTCAGAAAGGGCTTCCCAAGGCATTGCTGATTTGTTCCAATCTTGGCCTGTACACACCTGTTCTAATGCAAGAGAAAGCTACTGCATTCTTTCCTCTCCAAGCTAAACTCCAACTTGCTGTAGAGAATCCAAGATTTTTTTCTTTTTTCTTGACTCTTTGATTTAATTTAAAAAATTTTAGATTATGGTAATTTCTTCTACTTTCAGTAAAATATCTATTCTTTGATAATGTCTTTTCTTTAGAAAGCCCCGTACAACTTCCTTTGGCCCCATTTTGTTGCTTTCCTTTGTGTCAGAGAGCATTCATCCCACAGCATTTTTGTTCCAAGAAAAATTTTTTTTATTGATGTATTGTTGGTTTACAATGTTTCAGGTGTACAGCAAAGTGATTCAGTTTTATATATATATTCTTTTTCAGACTCTTTTCTGTTATAGATTATTACAAGATATTGAATATAGTTCCCTGTGCTATACAGGAGGTCCTTGTTGTTTATCTACTTTATATATAGTAGTGTGTATGTGTTAATCCCAAGTTCCTACTTTATCCCCCACCCCTTTCCCTTTGATAACCATAAGTTTGTTTTCTATGACTGTGGGTCTATTTCTGTTTTGTAAATAAGTCCATTTGTATCATTTTTTAATCTCACATATAAGTGATATTATATGATATCTGTGTTTCTGTGTCTGACTTACTTCACTTAGTATGATAATCTCTAGGTCCATCCATGTTGCTACAAATGACATTATTTCATTCTTTTTAATGGCTGAGTAATAGTCCATTGTATATATATACCACATCTTTTTAAAAAAAAATTTATTGGACTTCCCTGATGGTCCACTGGTTAAGACTTCATGCTTCCACTGCAGGGGGCATGGGTTTGATCCCTGGTTGGGGAACTAAGATCCCACATGCTGCGTGATGTGGCCAAAAAAAAAGAAAAAAATTATTGAAATATAGTTGATTTACAATGTGTATTAGTTTCAGCAAAGTGATTCAGTTTTATATATATTATTTGTTTATATATGTGTGTGTATATATATATATATATATATATATTTGTATATATATTCTTTTTTAGATTCTTTTCCATTATAGGTTATTACAAGATATTGAGTATAGTTCCCTGCGCTATATAGTAGGTCCTTGTTGGTTATCTGTTTTATAAATATATAGTAGCATATTTTAATCCCAAACTCCTAATTTATCCCTCCCCCACCTTTTCCCCTTTAGTAGCCATAAAGTTTGTTTTCTATGTCTATGCATATATACCACATCTTCTTTATCCATTCATCTGTTGCTGGACATTTAGGTTGCTTCCATGTCTTGGCTATTGTAAATAGTGCCGCTATGAACATTGGGGTGCATGTTTCTTTTCAAATTAGAGTTTGCATCTTTTCCAGATATATGCCCAGGAGTGGGATTGCTGGATTATATGGTGACTGTATTTTTAGTTTTTTAAGAAAACTTCATACTGTTTCCATAGTGACTGCACCAATTTACATTCCCACCAACGGTGTAGAAGGGTTCTTTTTTCTCCACACCCTCTCTAGTATTTATCATTTGTAGACTTTTTGATGATGGCCATTCTGACTGATGTGAGGTGATACCTCATTGTAGTTTTGATTTGCATTTCTCTAATATTTAGTGATGTTGAGCATCCTTTCATGTACCTGTTGGCGATCTGTGTGTCATCTTTGGAGGAATGTCTAATTAGGTCTTCTGTCAATTTTTTGATTGGGTTATTGGGGTTTTATTTTATTGAGATGTATAAGCTGTTTGTATATTTTGGAAATTAATCCCTTGTTGGTCGCATTGCCTGCAAATATTTTTCTCCCATTCTGTAGGTTGTCTTTTCATTTTGTTTATGGTTTCCTTTGCTGTGCAAAAGCTTTTAAGTTATTTAGGTCCCATTTGTTTATTTTTGCTTTTGTTTCCATTACTCTAGGAGGCAGATCCAAAAAAAAATTGCTGCAACTTATGTCAGAGTGTTCCACTTATGTTTTCCTCTAGGAGTTTTATAGTATCCAGTCTTACATTTAGTTTGCTTTTGTATATGGTGTTAGAGAATTTTCTAATTTCATTCTTTTACAGGTAGCTGTCCAGTTTTCCCATCACCACTTGTTGAAGAGACTTGTCTGTTCTCCACTGTATATTCTTGCCTCCTTTGTTGTAGATTAATTGACCATAAGTACATGGGTTTATTTCTGGGCTTTCAGTCCTGTTCCATTGAAGTATGTGTCTGATTTTGTGCCAGTACCATATTGTTTTGTTTAGTGTAGCTTTATAGTATAGTCTGAAGTCAGGGAGTGTGATTGCTCCAGCTCCGTTCTTCTTTCTCAAGATTAGTTTAGCTATCCAAGGTCTTTTGTGTTTCCATACAAATTAAAAATCTTTTGTTCTAGTTCTGTGAAAAATGTCATTGGTAATTTGATAGGGGTTGCATTGAATCTGTAGATTGCCTTGGGTAGTATGGTCATTTTAACAATACTGATTCTTCCAATCCAGGAATATGGTATATCTTTCCATCTGTTTGTGTCATCCTCAATTTCTTTCATCAGCGCCTTATAGTTTTCAGAGTACAGGTCTTTTGCCCCCTTAAGGTAGGTTTATTCCTAGGTATTTTATTTTTTTAACGGTATTGTTTCCTTAATTTCTCTTTCTGATATTTTGTTGTTAGTGTATAGAAATGCAACAGATTTCTATACGTTAATTTTGTATCCTGCAACTTTACTGAATTCATTGATGAGCTCTAGTAGTTTTCTGGTAGTGTCTTTAGAATTTTCTATGTATAGTATCATGTCATTTGCAAACAGTGACAGTTTTACTACTTCCTTTCCCATCTGGATTCCTTTTATTTCTTTTTCTTCTCTGATTGCAGTGGCTGTGACTTCCACAACTATGTTGAATAAAAGTGGCAAGAGTGGGCATCCTTGTCTTGTACCTGATCTTAGAGGGAATGCTTTCAGCTTTTCACCATTGAGTATGTTGTTAGCTGTGGGTTTGTCATATATGGCCTTAATTATGTTGAGATATGTTCCCTTTATGCCCACTTTCTGGAGAGGTTTTATCATAAATGGATGTTGAATTGTATCAGAAGACTTTTCTGCTTCAATTGAGATGATTGTATCATATGGTTTTTATTCTTCAATTTGTTAATGTGTGGTGTATCACACTGATTGATTTGAGGATATTGAAAAATCTTTGCATACCTGGGATAAATCCCACTTGATCATGGTATATTATCCTTTTAATGTATTGTTGGACTTGATTTGCTAGTATTTTTATTTATTTATTTATTTATTTATTTATTTATTTATTTATTTATTTATTTATTTTTGGCTGCATAGGGTCTTTGTTGCTGTGCATGGGCTTTCTCTAGTTGTGGCGAGTGGGGGCTACTCTTCATTGTGGTGCATGGGCTTCTCATTGTGGTGGCTTCTCTTGTTGCAGAGCACAGGCTCTAGGCACACGGGCTTCAGTAGTTGTGGCGCATGGGCTCAGTAGTTGTGGTTCACGGGCTCTAGAGCACAGGCTCAGTAGTAGTGACGCATGGGCTTAGTTGCTCCACGGCGTGTGTATCTTCCCAGACCAGGGCTTGAACCCATGTCTCCTGCATTGGCAGGTAGATTCTTAACCAGTGCGCCACCAGGGAAGCCTGATTTGCTAGTATTTTGTTGAGGATTTTTGCATCTGTGTTCATCAGTGATATTGGCCTATAATTTTCTTTTTTGTGTGATATCTTTGTCTGGTTTTGGTATCAGGGTGATGGTGGCCTCAGAGAATGGGTTCAGAAGTGCTCCTTCCTCTGCAGTTTTTTAGAATAGTTTCAGAAGGATAGGTGTTAACACTTCTCTAAATGTTTGGTAGAATTCATCTGTGAAGCTATCTTGTTCTGGACTTTTGTTTTTTGGGAGTTTTTAAATTACCGATTCAGTTTCCTTACTGGTAATTTGTCTGTTCGTATTTTCTGTTTCTTCCTGGTTCAGTCTAGGGAGATTGTACGTCCTAAGAATTTGTCCATTTCTCCTAGGCGGTCCATTTTATTGGCATAGAGTTGCTTGTAGTATTCTCTTATGATCCTGGATAAGTCTGAGTAAAGGCTTATCAATTTTGTTCATCTTTTCAAAGAACCAGCTTTTAGTTTCATTGGTCTTTTCTATTGTTTTTGTGGGGTTTTTTGGTCTCTATTTCATTTATTTCTGCTCTGAACTTTGTGATTTCTTTCCTTCTACTAACTTTGGGTTTTGTGTGCTCTTCTTTCTCTAGTTGCTTTAAGTATAAGGTTAGGTTGTTTATTTGAGATTTTTCTTGTTTCTGAGGTAAGCTTGTATTGCTATAAACATCCCTCTCAGAACTGCTTTTGC
Source organism: Eschrichtius robustus (assembly GCF_028021215.1). Classification (NCBI taxonomy): domain Eukaryota; kingdom Metazoa; phylum Chordata; class Mammalia; order Artiodactyla; family Eschrichtiidae; genus Eschrichtius; species Eschrichtius robustus. The sequence continues at coordinate 79,054,580 of NC_090829.1, forward strand.
TGTGTCCCATAGGTTTTGGATCATTGTGCTTTCATTTTCATTTGTCTCTAGGTATTTAAAAATTTCCTCTTTGATTTCTTCAGTGATCCATTAGTAGCATATTGTTTAGCCTCCACGTGTTTGTGTTTTTTGCAGTTTTTTTTCTTGTAGTTGATTTCTAGTCTCATAGCGTTGTGGTCAGAAAAGATGCTTGATAAGATTTCAATTTTCTTAAATTTACCAAGGCTTGTTTTATGGCCTAACGTGATCTATCCTGGAGAATGTTCCGTGTGCACTTGAATGTGTAACCTGCTGCTTTTGGATGGAATGCTCTATAAATATCAGTTGAGTCCGTTTGGTCTAATGTGTTATTTAAGACCTCTGTTTCCTTACCAATTTCTGTCTGGTTTATCTGTCCATTGATGTAAGTGGGGTGTTAAAGTCCCTCACTATTATTATGTTACTGTCAGTTTCTCCTTTTATGTCTGTTAACATTTGCCTTATATATTGAAGTGCTCCTATGTTGGGTGCATATATATTTACAATTACTTTATCTTCTTCTTGGATTGATCCTTTGATCATTATGTAGTGTCCTTGTCTCTTATAAGGACAAGGACACTTGTCAGTGTCTTTATATATATATATATATATATTTTTAACATCTTTATTGGAGTATAATTGCTTTACAATGGTGTGTTAGTTTCTGCTTTATAACAAAGTGAAGCAGTTATACATATACATATGTCCCCATATCTCTTCCCTCTTGCATCTCTCTCCCTCCCCCCCTCCCTATCCCACCCCTCTAGGTGGTCACAAAGGACCGAGCTGATCTCCTTGTGCTATGTGGCTGCTTCCCACTAGCTATCTATTTTACGTTTGGTAGTGTCTATATGTCCATGCCACTCTCTCACTTCATCCCAGCTTACCCTTCCCCCTCCCCGTATCCTCAAGTCCATTCTCTAGTAGGTCTGCATCTTTATTCCCGTCTTGCCCCTAGGTTCTTCATGACCATTTTTTTTTTTTTTAGATTCCATATATATGTATTAGCATACGGTATTTATTTTTCTCTTTCTGACTTACTTCACTCTGAATGACAGTCTCGAGGTCCATCCACCTCACTACAAATAACTCAGTTTCATTCCTTTTTATGGCAGAGTAATATTCCATTGTATATATGTGCCACATCTTCTTTATCCATTCATCTGTCGATGGACACTTAGGTTGCTTCCATGTCCTGGCTATTGTAAATACAGCTGCAATGAACATTTTAGTACATGACTCTCTTTGAATTATGGTTTTCTCAGGGTATATGCCCAGTAGTGGGATTGCTGGGTCGTATGGTAGTTCTAGTTTTAGTTTTTTAAAGAACGTCCATACTGTTCTTCATAGTGGCTGTATCAATTTACATTCCCACCAACAGTGCAAGAGGGTTCCCTTTTCTCCACACCCTCTCCAGCATTTGTTGTTTGTAGATTTTCTGATGATGCCCATTCTAACTGGTGTGAGGTAATACCTCCTTGTAGTTTTGAGTTACATTTCTCTAATAATTAGTGACGTTCAGCAGCTTTTCATGTGCTTCTTGGCCATCTGTATGTCCTCTTTGGAGAAATGTCTGTTTAGGTCTTCTGCCCATTTTTGGACTGGGTTGTTTGTTTTGTTGATATTGAGCTGGATGAGCTGCTTGTAAATTTTGGAGAATAATCCTTTGTCAGTTGCTTCATTTGCAAATATTTTCTCCCATTCTGAGGGTTGTCTTTTCATCGTTTATGGTTTCCTTTGCTGTGCAAAAGCTTTTACATTTCATTAGGTCCCATTTGTTTATTTTTGTTTTTATTTCCATTTCTCTAGGAGGTGGGTCAAAAAGGATCTTGCTGTGATGTATGTCATAGAGTGTTCTGCCTATGTTTTCCTCTAAGAGTTTGATGGTGTCTGGCCTTACATTTAGGTCTTTAATCCATTTTGAGTTTATTTTTGTGTATGGTGTTAGGGAGTGTTCTAATTTCATTCTTTTACATGTAGCTGTCCAGTTTTCCCAGCACCACTTATTGAAGAGGCTGTCTTTTCTCCACTGTATATTCTTGCCTCCTTTATCAAAGATAAGGTGACCATATGTGCGTGGGTTTATCTCTGGGCTTTCTATCCTGTTCCATTGATCTATATTTCTGTTTCTGTGCCAGTGTCTTTATATTTTAAACTCTATTTTGTCTGATATAAGTATTGCTACTCTAGGTTTCTTTTGACTTCCATTTGCATGGAATACATTTTTCCACCCCCTCACTTTCAGTCTGTAGATCTGAACTGAATCTCCTGTAGGCAGCATATATATGGGTCTTGTTTTTGTATTCATTCAGCCAGTCTATGTGTTTTGGTTGGAGCATTTAGTCCATTTACATTTAAGGTAATTACTGATATGTGTGTTCTTATTGCCATTTTGTTAATTGGTTTGGATTTGTTTTTCTGGGTCTTTTTTCCTTTTCTTCTTTTGTTCTCGTCTCTTGTGATTTGATGACTACCTTTAGTGTTATGTTTGGACTTCTTTCTCTTTTTTGTGCGTATATCTATTATAGATTTTTGGTTTGTGGTTACCATGAGGTTTTTATACAGCAATCTGTAAATAAATATTTTTATTTCAGTTATTGTATTCTTCAATTCTGTTTGGTTGTTCTTTATATTTTCTAATTCTTTGTTAAAAATCTCTAACTTCTCACTCTGTGCATCCATTTTCTTCTTGAGTTCCTTGATAATCGTTATGAGTATTACTCTAAACTCTTTCTCAGATAGATTGCCTATCTCCACTTCACTTAGTTCATCTTCTGGGGTTTTATCTTGTTCCTTCGTCTGGAACATATTCCTCTGCCACCTTATTTTGTCCAAGTTGCTATTTGTATTTTTGTGTATATGGTATATTAGTTATGTTTCTCAACCTTGGAGAAGTGGCCCTCTGTAGGAGGCGTCCTATGGGTCCTAGCAGTGCATTCCCCTCTTGTTACCCAAGCTGTATTCTCTAGGGGTTCCCCCTAAGAGGGCTACGTGGGCCCTTCTGTTGAGGCAGGCTATGTGGGCAGTCTGGTAGGCTTGGTTGGCCCCTAGTTTGGTTGGTGTCAGCCCCTGTCTTGTACAGATGCTGCTGGCTGCTGTTTAGTGTGGTCTAGTCATGAGGTGCCTGGTTTTGGAATCCAAGTGGGCTCCCCAGGGCTAGTGCTGGCTCCCTGGTGGGCAAAGTCAGGATCCTGAAGACTCTGGGGCTGTTGCACACCCACTAGCAGGTGAAGCCAGATCCTGGGGTTAGTGCCAGACTACTGGCAGGCAGAGCTAGTTCCCAAGTCTTGCTGCAGGGTCTAGGGATCTCAGAGCTTGTTTCAGACCATTGGTGGAAGGGGGGGCAGTTCCTGACACAGTTGGGTATGGGGTCTGGGGTGTCCTGAAGTTTGCATTCGCATGACAGTGGGCAGGGCCAGGGTCCAGGTGGTCCCAGGGTAGGATCTGGTCTGCATTGCAGGATCGTGGATTTCTTGCTTCTGGTGTCTGCCCCCTGGTGGGTGAGGCTGATCTAGAGGCTTGTGCAGGCTTCCTGGTGGGAGGGGCTGGTACCTGCCCACTGGTGTGTGGAGCTGGGTCTTGGCCCTTTGGTGGGCTGGGCTGTGTCTAGAGGCTTTTGTGGGCTCTGTAGTCTTTAGGCAGCCTGTCTGTGGATGGGTGGGGCTGTGTCCCCCCCAAGTTAGTTGTTTGGCCTGAGATGTCCCAGCACTGGTGCACCTACAGGCTGTTGGGTGGACCCAGGTCTTGACTCTAATGAGCCAATATGGCAGCTGCCAGGAGTGTTCATGTGGCTGAATGTTTAATATGTCTGCAACTAGTGTCTATATCCCCAGGGTGAGCTATAGCCACCCCTACCTCTCCAGGAGACTCTCCAAGACCAGCAGGTAGGTCTGGCCCAGGCTCCTATCAAAGGATTGCTTTTGCCTTGCATCCTGGTGAATGGGAGCTTTTGTGTACTCCCTTTAAGAGTGAAGTCTCTATTTCCCCCAGTCCTGTGGGGCTCCTGCAATTAAGCCCAGCTGGCCTTCAAAGCCAAATGCTCTGGGGGCTCATCTTCTGGTGCTGGATCCCCAGGTTGGGGAGCCTGATGTGGGGCTCAGAACTCTCACTCCTGTGGGAGAACCTCTGCAATATAATTATTCTCCAGTTTGTGGTTCACCCACCCAGGGGGTATGGGATTTGATTATATTGCAAGTCTGCCCCTCCTACCTGTCTCATTGTGGTTCTTTCTATATATCTTTAGTTGTAGGAGATCTTTTCCTGTACGTTCCAGTTTTGTTTTGTTTTGTTTTGTTTTGTTTTTTACTGATGGTGGTTCTGGAGATAGTTGTGATTTTGGTGTGCTCATGAGAGGAGGTGAGCTCAGGGCCTTTCTACTCTGCCATCTTGGCTACAATCTCGCATCCCACAACATTTTGATTAGAAACCATGCTCTCAAAACTCACTTTCTTGATAAAATGGAAACACAAAAAATTTTTATAGTAACATGAATATAGTACATACATATACATTTTGAACAGTATGTTTTGAGGCAGATACCTTATCTTGCCATTTCAAACAAGAAGGGTCACATTCATAGATGACATTGTAGATATTCAAAACTGAAATAAAAATAATCTCCTCCAATACAAAGTTAGAGAAATACAAGAAATTAAAACCATAGTTCTTGAAGCCTTCATAGTGCAAGATGAGAAAGCCAAAAGATCAAGTGGAATAACTTCTGAAGAAAAGCCACCGCGTTTGGTCAGGAAGAGGTAATTAGTGATCTGAACAAATAACATCAGAGAAATACCAAGGTGTGAAGCTTAACTTTTTAGACAAGGGCTGAGAACAAATGGTTCAGGAGAATATAAATGGGAAAAGGAAAACTGGGCCATATCTTCATGAATAAATGATAGAGAGAGGGACTGATGAATGGAACAGGGTACCTTGTTTTTCGATCTAAGAGAGACTTAAAGATGTTAAAAATCAGCAAAAAGCAGAGTGAATGAGACTCTAAGAAATTTTCAGAAATTAAAGGTGTTTGAGGGAGGCTCCAGCGAGGTAGAAAGATGAGAAACATAAGCCAAGGGGAGAAACTGTCTTCATGACAAGTATAATTTTTAGATTCAGAGCTGCTGTCCCAGCAGCCACCATTCACTGAGGATTTGCACCAGAATCAAGCCTACTTGTGTATTGTATACATAGACAATAGAGCCCAGCTGACTGGATTTTTGTATATTCTTCTATTCCCCAGGAGAGAGAGAGCTCCCATAGTGGAAGGAGTGTGGTCATTTAGTCACCAGGCACAACACTGCTTCTGTGGCTACTTCTCAGCTCCTGCGTGTCATCAGCATCACCTAGATTTCCAGCTGACTTGGGAGGGGCCATTCCAGCTGACTTGAGATGGACACCGCAAGTTTGTATCTAACAGTTTTGGCTTAGGTTCTGAGAATCAAATAGAAGAATTTTATAAACAAAATTTGAGGAATTAATGACTGTAATTTTAGCCTTGGTACACACCCTGCATATTTAGATAGTCAGACTTGTAATGAATTCTAACTGGGATGTGATCCCTCAGGAACTTACTAGCCTGAGTCTTCAACTAGGTTACACTGCTCAGAACTGTGGCCATTCTCAAAGTGAGAACTCAGGAATCTTTAAGAGGAAATCAAACATTTCCTGCTCCTCTTAGGAGCAGGAAATCTATGGAGTACTATAGGGAAATTTCCATGGAAACTTGTCTCCCCCTATAGCATATCTAGAGGATCCCTCCATGTTACGAGTCCACTTTACTGCCCCCAAGCCTGGTCCTGAATGCCTTTGAGGGTTCACTCAGAGATGGCACGGGAAATACTCCAGCAATGTGCCCTCTCACAGGCTATTTATTGCGTGTGTAGAAAGTCACAGAGAAGCACTTTTGCACCAGTCTTATTCCTGTCCTTTGTTTTCTTCTTGCCTTTTTTTTTTTTTTTTTTTTGGCCTATATGTAATTTATATTTTCCTATATAACATGCATCCATTAAGACCACTTTAAATGCTTCTTGGGAACAACACAGTACATAAGTAAAGAAGAAGTAAGTGAAACCTACTGGCCTGAGGATTCTGCCCCAAACATCTATTTTGATGCACTTGATGAAATTAAGCCTTCTTCCCGACTAAAGCTCAGAGAAGAGCCAGGCCAACCTGATAATTTTGGAGTGACCTTTCTCCTGGCACCACTCAGCCTTGCAGAGTTATTCCCCAAGCAAAGGCATCCAGGCAGGTTTTACTACTCAGTGCCCCAGGAGGAAGGGTCTGTGCCTCTCTGTAATAGGCCCTACCTCTCTCTCTCATTTTCCTCAGCCCCTTCTGGTGGCTTCATCAATCCATTTGTGCTTCATGTAGAGACTCTCCTTGAGCAGACTGTAAGTAGATGGCCTGAAAGGAAGTATGTGCGTGTGTGTGTGTGTGTGTGTGTGTGTGTGCGCGTGTGCGTGTTCAACAGTATCTTTATGTGTATGGCCTTAAGCTCATTTTAGATCCTTTTGTATTAACATCCATTGTTTCTCCCAGTCTCATTAATTACATATTAGAGAATATTGTTTAAATACCTGCACTGTGCAAAGGTGTCTTTGGGATTTTTACTATCCATAATGTAACTGAGTCTAAATTGGTAAAACAGAAAAAATAAAATTTTAATGGATAATTCAGTAGCTGAGGGACTTCTGGTCTGGACAAGATGGCATAGACCTCTTTTTCCCTGCTCCTCCTCCCTAAGCACAACTTTATATATCCTAGAAATGACACAAGAGACAAGCAAAAGATGACTCTGAAGGGTGCTAAGAAGAAGACGATTTGGTTTGGGAACCCAGGACCAGATGACAACACAGAGGCAAGGCATCTTGTGTCCCCCAACCAACAGAAGGCAGCCACCCAGACCTGATGTTTTTCTGACTTCCCACTTGGCAACAGAAAGTAGTCTAGTAGCTTGTTCTTCCCCCTAGATGTAGTGGGAGTCCCTCTGACAACCTCAGGCAAGGGGGAACAACTGAGAGTCCTGCCAAAAATAAGTGACCAGGGGAAGCATTCTCCTACCCTGCTGGGCCAGAGACTCCTCTCTTCTATGGAGAGATACTGATGTGGATGGGAGGAACCAGTAAGAGACACCCAGGTAAAGCAGGTGGCCCACCTGGGGAAGCCTCTTTGTCCCCAAGGGCCAGAGACTCTCCTCCTCTGCCCAGAGACACTAGGGCTGACTGGCGGAATCATGAAAAAGAACCTGTCACAGCTAGCAGCCCTGTAGCTAGCAGCCTGGTCCCAGAAATCACTTAATCTCTCCTCCCTGCCCAGAGAAACCTGGGTAGCTGGCGGGGGGCTGGGGGGGATTACTAATAGAAGGATTTCCTCACCTGCCTCCCTCAGGCAGTCACAAAGTGTCTGAAAATTAAACTGTTGTTGGAATCACAGCCCACAAAAGTAGGCTAAGACTCATGTGTTAAACTTAAATAGAGTAAATTCGTGTAAAATAAAATATTTAAATAGGTCCCAGATTGTCCTAACACAATAGACCAAATGTCCAGGATATAAATCAAGAACCTAGAAAATCACAACTTGAATGAAAAGTGAAATCAACTGATGCCAACACTGAGAGGAATCAGATGTTGGAGTTATCTGATAAGAATTTTAAGGCAGACATTATAAAGATGCTACAACAATCAATTACAAATTGTCTTAAATTAAAATGTAGAAAATCCCAGAAAAGAAATAGAAGTTATGCAAAAAAGAAACAGGTGGAAATTATAGAACTGAAAAATACAATAGAAATTTAAAACTTGCTGGATGGGCTCAACAGAAGACTGGAGATGATGAAGAATAGAATCAGTGAACATGAGGACAAAACAGTAGAATTCACCCAGTATGAATAATGGAAAAGAGATTGGGAAAAAAATGACCAGAGCCTCAGGGACCTGTGGAACAATAACAAAATATCCAACATTCATTTCGTTGGAGTCCCAGAAAGTAAAGGAGAAAGAGTGGGGAAATGAATAAGCATTCAAAGAAACAATGACTGAAAACTTCCCAAATTTGATGAATGACATCAACATAGAGATCCAAGAAGCTGAATGAACTCTAAACAGGATAAACCCAAAGAATCCGTGCCAATACACATCATAATTAAACTTTTGAAAACTAAAGACAAAGAAAAAAATCCTGAAAGCAGCCAGAGAGAAACAATGCATTCCCTATAGGGAAACACCAATTTGAATGGATTTCTCATGTGAAATCATGAAAAAGGAAACGGCCAAATATTTTTTTAAGCACTGAAAGAAAATAACTGTTGACCCATAATTTTATATCTGGCAAAACTAGTTTTCAGAAATGAAGGGAAAATAAAAACATTCACAGATGAATGAAAACTAAAAGATTTTGTGACTAGCAGATACACCCTGGAAAGACTGGACAAAGGAAGTTCTTCAAACAGAAAGAAAATGATAAAAGGAAACTTAAGCATCAGAACGCAAGAAGAAACAATAGAAAGATCGGAAATATGAGTCCATACAGTAGACATTTTTTGAGTATTAGATGGTATTATAATTTGTTTCAATCATAAAATATGATTTATAAAACCCAAAAGGAAAAAAATCTCACAAAAGAAATAGAAGTTATGCAATGAGTTAACAATGATATGTAAAGGTGGGGAAGGTAAAGAGACCTAATTGGAAGTGAGGTTTCTATATTTCATTTTAAATGGTAAACACTGTGATACCAAGTACAGAGTTACAAGCAGCACCCAGAGCAACCACTATGAAAACTGCAGAGATGAACTCAAAAGTGCTATAAACTAAGATGGAATCCTAAAACATGTTCAAATAACCTGCAGAAAGGCAAGAAAAAAGAATAAAGAGCAACAACAACCAAAGGAAACAAGTAGAAACTAAATAATAAAATAGCATCGTAAAGTGCTAACATATCAATAATTACCTTAATTGTAAATGGTCTAAACATACCAATCAAAAGACAGAGATTAGCAGAGTAGATTAAAAAATTAAAAAACCGAATCCAACTATATGCTGCATATAAGAAACTCACTTCATATTCAACCACAGGTAGGTTGAAAGTAAAAGGATGGGAAAAGATATACTATGTACAGATTAATAATAGAGAAATAAAAAGCAGTGACAATATTAATAGCTCATAAGGTAGCCTTCAAAGCAAAGAAAATTATGAGAAAAAAAGGGATATTATATAATGATGAAAGGATAAATCTGCCAGGAAGACACGATATACTAATGTGTATAAACCACAGAGCCTCAAATACATGAAGCAAACTGTTAAAGCTGAAATGAGAAAGAGAAGAATGTATGATTATAGTTGGGAACGTTAACACTGCTCACATTCAGCAACCAATAGAACTGTTAGGCAAAAAATCACAAGGATATAGAAGATCTGAACAACACAATCATCAGGATCTAATTAACATATATAAAACAGACCATCCAACAACAGTAGACTACATTTTTCTCAATTTCCTGTGAAGCATTGACCAAGTAGGAAAAAAAAACACACATAAAACATACCATAAAACAAATCTTGACAAATATAAAAGAATTGAAATAATAAAGCATGTGTGCTCTGACTATGGTGGAATCAAACTGGAAATCTGTAAGACAGACAACAGGAAACTCTCAAAACACTTGGAAACTAAGCAACACACTTCTAAATAATTATGGGTCAAATAATAAGTCTCAAGGGAAATTAAAAAAGTACGTAGAACTAAATAAAAATTAAAACGCAACTTAAAGTATGTAGGATGCAACTAAAGCAGTATTGAGAGGGAAACTTATAGGTCTAAATGCTTACATTTAAAATGAGGAAAGGTGTCATATCAATAACATCTGTCCTCCAGAAACTAGAAAAAGGAGCAAAATAAACCCAAAGCAAGCAGCAGGAATGAGATAATACAGAAAATAAAATTGGAAATAGGAAAAAATTACTGAAAAAAAACCCCCAAGGAAACAAAAAGTTTGTTCTTCAAAAAAATAATAAATTTGGTAAACCTCTAGCAAGACTGACAAAAATAGAACACAAAACACCAATATCAGGAATGAAAGCAGATATATCATTCCACATAGTGCAGCCATTAAAAAAAATAAGGGAGTACTACATACAACTGTATGCTCATAAATATGACAACTTAGAAAAAAAAATGGAACAACTCCTTAAGAACCACAAACTGCTAAAATTCAAGTAAGATGAAATAGACAATCTGAATAGCCCTATAACCATTAAGGAAATTGAATTTTTAATTGAAAGGCTCTCCAAAATGAAATCTCAAGGCCCAGATAGTCTCACTGGATAATTGTATCAAACCTTTAAAGGGTAGTTAAAACGAACTTTACACAATCTCTTCCAGAAAATAGAAGAGGAAACATTTCCCAACTCATTCAGGAAGACAGTACAGAGCCAGACAAAGATATGACCAAAAAAAAAAAAAAAAAAAAGAAAAGAAAACTACAAACAAACATCCCTCATGAACTTAGATGCAAAAATCCTTAACAGAATATTACCAAATATTTTAATACACAAAAATAATTATACACCACAAACAAGTGGGATTTATTCTAGGTATGCAAGACTGATTACCAGAATAGTCAAAACAATCTTGAAAAATACAGTTGGAGGACTTATACCTTCCCATTTTAAAATGTACTATAAAGCTACCATAATTGAGACAGTGTGGTACTGACATAAGGATAGAGACATATTGATCAATGGAACAGAATTGAGAGTCCAGAAATAAATCCTTATATTTATGGTAAGTTGATTTTTGGCAAAGCTAGTTAGGCAATTCAATGGGGAAAAGACAGTCTTTTCTACAAATGCTGCTGGGTCATTTGCCAATAGCCACATGCCAAAAAGTGGATTTAGACCCTTAATTCATAGCACACAAAAGCAGTTAACTCAAAATGGACAGCGGACTTAAGTGTAAGAGCTAAAACTGTAAAACATTTACAGGAAAAGGTAGTAGAAAGCCTTTGTGTCCTTGGATTACTTAAAGAGTTCTTAGCTATGACACCAACAGCATAATCCTTAAAAGAAAAATTTATAAATTGGACTTCATCAAAATTTAAAACTTTTGCACTTCAAAAGACACCATTAAGGAAATGGAAATACAAGCCACAAACTTAGAGAATATAGTGACAAATCATGTTTCTAATAAAATACTTCTAACCAGAATATATAAAGAAATCTCATAACTCAATAAGAAGACAAAGAACCCAATTTTTAAAAAGACAAGATTTGAATAGCGATTTCACCAAAGAAAACAAAGATGGCTAATAAGCACATGTAAAGATGCTCTTTATCATGTCATTAGTCATTAGGAAAATACAAATTAAAACCACACACCCACTAGAATGATGATAATAAAAGAGACAGACAATAATAAGTGGAGGCCCAGACATGGAGAAATGGGAATCCTCATAATTGCTGATAGAAATGTAAAATGATGTAGCCACTTTGAAATGCCTTTTGTCAATTAAAAAAAACAACACATTCTAAAAAAAAAAAATCGTTCTGAAGAACCTAGGGGCAGGACAGGAATAAAGATGCAGATGTAGAGAATGGACCTGAGGACACAGGGAGGGGGAAGGGTAAGCTGGGATGAAGTAAGAGAGTGGCATGGACATATATACCCTACCAAATGTAAAATAGCTAGTGGGAAGCAGCCACAGGGAGATCAGCTCAGTGCTTTGTGACCACCTAGGAGGGGTGGGATAGGGAGGGTGGGAGGGAGATGCAAGAGGGAGGAGATATGGAGATATATGTATATGTATAGCTGATTCACTTTGTTATAAAGCAGAAATTAACACACCATTGTAAAGCAATTATACTCCAATAAAGATGTTAAAAAAAAAAAAAAACAGACGTTAAACATAAATTTACCATATGACCCAGCAATTTCACACCCTGGCATCTACCCAAGAGGAATAATATATTCATGTAAAGACTTGTACATGAATGTTCATAGGAGCCTTATTTTTAATAACTAAAAATGTAGAAAAAAATCCAAATTTCCATCAACTGGTGAATCGATGAACAAAATATGGTATATCCATACAATGGAATTCTATTCAGTAGTAAAAAAAGAACAAATAACTGATACGTGCTACAACATGGATGAACTTCGAAAACAATATGTTCAGTGAAGGAACCCAGATGCATAAGACCACATATCATATGATCCAGAAAAGACAACTCTGTAGAGACAGAAAGTAGATTAGGGGTTGCCTGAGATTGGGGTGCGAACAGGAATTGACTGCAAGTGGACAAGAAATTTATGCCTGTTGTCCCAGCATATTTATTACTAGTGCCCCCTTTACTCTCAAGACATTCCTAGTTTGAATGATAGATGATTATTTATGACCAGTGAGTCCAGTGGTTTGCAAAATACCTGTGACTGATCAAGATACTGTATGGACTCTGTGAAAGCCCTGATAGGAGATTCAGAGTAGAGGCCCATAGGGTTTTTGAGTAAAATCACACCTATTTTGAAAAGTTATTATCCTTATTTTGAAAGAGAACTCTTGGCTTCCTATTGGGCTGTGGTAAAGACTGAACACTCACTTGACTGTAAAACAACAGCTGCCCCACCTGAATTGGGTGTCCAATCTACTAAGCCATAGAGTCAGGCATGCCCAGTAACACTCCTGCCTCACATGGTATATTTGGGACTGGGCTTGAGCAAGTGTAAATTGGATGAGCAGGTAGTTCTCACTCCTGGTGTGCTACTCCCATTGCATTGCCATCCTGCCCTCATACTATACTTAAGCCGCATGAAGTGCTCTCCATGGCCAGTTGATTGAAAAAGAAAAATATCTGAGCCTAGTTCATAGATGGTTTTGCATGACAGCTGGAGATGACTTCTGCAATGCAGCAGCCCCACCAAGGAGTGACCCTTCAGCAAAATAAAATGGAAATTCCATCCAATGGGCATAATTTTAAACAGGACATCTCATTTTGCCCACAGGAAAGCAGGCCTGTGGAGAAGCTCTATAGTAATGCATGGACAGGGGCTAATGATTTGGCAGGATAGTTGGGGACATGAAAGGAATAAGATAATGAGGATTGGTAACAAGTTGGTCTGGAAAAGGAGGTATGTGACGGGATCTCTCAGAATGAACTCAGAGTGTGAGAATATCTGTGTCCTATGTAAATGCTCACCAAAGGGCCTTTACTTCAGAGAAATTTTTCTTTACCCAGGTAAGCATGATGATCCTCCTAATTTCAGCGCTAGTGACCCTATGATCAGTTATTCAATGCCAAATGTTCCTGTGGGTCAAACCAAATTGATTACCCACACCAGCTCTTCTGCCTATTAAAATAACCAGCTCCAAGTTGTTTCTGGCAATTTGGTGCCACTTATTATCTCTTCGATCCCAAGCTGCCATCATCCTTATTGAAATCACAGAATCTATTTCAATATCAGTATTTTCCACCTTCATCTCTGACCTACAGAAGGTAGCCACTGTGGTGCTTTTCAAATACGTTGGTACTACCTTCATTAATGCATTTCTCAATGTTCTTACGACAGCTGTGTCCTCAGGGTTGGGATGGCTTAGAGGGTAGTACATAAATCCACGCTGGCATTCTCATCTCCCTAGATCTTTCTACTCCTTCCTCTATAAGGGATTTCTGGCATCTCAACTCAGCCTAGGTGAGAAGTGAATCCAATTTTCAGTCTACAAAAAGATAAAATTATTAGAACTCTACCAACTGCATGTGATAGCACATTGAATGCAGACTCTCTGATAAGTGCACCTATATAATCATTTTTAACCTAACTGAAATTCTTTTCCTCCATTTCTAGTGTAGTACCCTCATAATTCAGTTCCATGTTTATTCCTCTGGGGTTTTGCTGATAAACATTAGTGCAGTTTTGCAACTCTTTTTACCATGCAGGCCTCTTGCTCCCAAATTTGACTGTGTAGTTGGCCCACATGCATTTTAGGATCTGCCTCTAGCTGTAGATGTGGAAGCAGATGTGAGGGAGAGCTGGGGAGTGTGTGAGGAAAGCTGGAACTCACTTGCCTGGTAATCACCTCAAGTAGGGTCATTACAGGGTCTTCAGACAAGGCCGGCACCATCAATCAGGTGTAAAGCGGCTGCTTCTGGCAACAGAGGCTCAGTGGTGTTTGCAGCTAACACATTCCTAGAGTCATCTGAATTCTTCTAGGTTGAGCATTCCAATTCTCTGTGTTCCTGATATCCTGTCCCCTTTTCTTTCTCACTTTTCCCTGGATGTCTGTCCTCTTGTCTGTTTTTGTCTCTTTGTTGCTCTTTTTGTTTTCCTTCCAAGCTGTGTGTCTTCATACTTAAGCTTTTCTCTCTTTTGCTCATCTGTCCTCTCAGCTGACCACATTCTTTTACAGGATTCTAATCTCACCCCTGTGTAACTTCTGCTTACACAAAAGTTGCCATGCTGCCACCACCCCTGACCCCCCAAAACCCACACACCCTTCAGTTTGAGTGTCCTATTCCATCTGACTCTCTGAACATTTGTCTCAATTCTAAATTCTTGAGAGACTCTGATGAGCCCTACTTGGGCCAATGTTCTGCCTTGGTCCAATCTCCAAGGATGGCAGAGTCGCTTAATACCTAGGGCTTCCCCTCTTCTGGGTGTGGCTGGTGAGCTTCTCTAAGAGAGAGGTTTGGGCAGGGAGGATCCTCTGGAGAATGTAAAAGAAATATAAGATATGATCCTTGTCTTCAGGGAATTGAATATCATGGACTCAGAACCTGCTGTGCTTCATTAGTAGAACTCTGGCTCCTTTTTGAATTTCTATAATTGGATATTGCAGAGAATATAGATGAAGTTAGCCCAAGGCAGGTTTATACCAATAAAGTTCTAACTTACTGAAGAGCTGAACTTTCTTTCCTAAAGATTAAAACTTAATGTAGTAGACTATAGTATTTATGGAGTACCTACTGTATCCCCAATGCTTTGCACATATTTTATTTTATTCTCTTCTCTGAGAAACACTATGGACAGTTATTATCACCCTTTACCCAAGTCTCAGAGATATTAAGAAACTTTGCAAAAGGACCCACAGTAGTAAATAGAGTAGAGATTCAAACTAGAGTTTGCTAGTCCAGAGTCCATGTTTCTTCTGGTAATAATACAAAGCTGTCTCTCTAACCAGAGCAATAAGAAACTTACCTTTAGTTAGAACTAAATCCACCTCTTCTAGAGGTCCTAGTGTCTCAGAAGGCACCAGAGCAATGCAGAAACCAGACATGTTAAAAGTGAATTGTGCTGGCTTTGTTTGTTATGGCATAGCCTAGGAAGGAGGCCACATGCCACTACTCAAGCTACACGTTGCAACATGGTCTACGTGCCACCATACAGGACTCATAATTTCTCAGGGACCACACAAGACCTTATAAACCCTCCCGAGATGCCATACCAAACATTAATCTCACCCTTACGAAGGCCTCTACTATAGTCTGTGGAAGAAAGGAAAGGTCAACAAAACAAAAATCACATTATGTTTGGGTTTTTAGAAAGTAAACTCACAGGAATTCCTAGGTTTCCTTTTGTTTCCTATGTATCTCAGGCAGGGTGCTGGAGAAGCCTACAAACTGCAACCACCAACGGGTGCAGCAAAAAAAGTCCTCCATAATGACTGTTCACACAGCCAAGGAACCAGAAAAAGAGCAGGTTAGCAGAACAGAAAACATTGTTTGCAATACCAATCCTACTCCATCCAAACACCAATGGAAAACTGTCTCCTCCACTGTAATGTCTGTGGGACTGAGCAGGGAGTTGAACTTTCATCCCTCAACCATTGCTACCATTCTGCTTCTCCCATCAGGGTGGTGTATGCAAGGTCAGTGATAGCAGGCAGTACTCCAGTTCCACCACTGGGGTAGTGTCAGCATGACTAAGCAAGGAGCTGAGCTTCCAACACTTACTTATCAGCTAGGAGGCAAAAGGAGGTTGTTGAAGGTGGTGCTAGTCAGCACTCTTCTTCCTTCCTGCCCTTGTGTCAGCAGGGCCCAGGGGGTTGCTGAACTTCTTCCTCTACCAGGCAGCAATGAGATGGAATGAAGTGGGACATACTGGTGGTCCACATTCTCCACTCTCACCATCTTTCCATCCCTAGTTTAAATGGAGCTCAGCAGAGAACTGAACTGCCACACCCACCCACTAGCAATGAGGTGGAAGGGGAAGTATGAGGTGGAGCTATATGGCACTCTAATCTCCCCCCTGCTGTCAGTGGGGCCCAGCAGGGAGCTCAACTTTAAACCCAGCAGCAATGAGGTAGTGCCAGTTGGTATCATAGGACCCAGGGTTGTCACAGGACCCAATGGGAAACTGAATATCCACCTCCACCTGACCTGAGCACTACTCTTAAACAGGGTGACTTCTTGCCAAAAAAGAAAAAGATTGCATGTAGAATCTAACAACATAATAACCAAAATGTATGAGATACAATTGAAAATAATTCACCATTCTAAGCACCAGGACAAACACAACTTGGATGAGAAAAAGGCAATTAGCAGATGCCAACAATGAGATGATTCACATGTTGGAATTATTTGGCAAGCACTTTAAAACAGCAATAATAAAAATATTTTAACTACCAATTACAAACATTCTTGAAACAAATGAAAAAATAGAAAGTCTCAGCAAAGACATAAAGCTATAAAAAAGAATAAAAAAGAAATTATAAAAACTGAAATTTACAATAAATGAAATAAAACTCACTAGATGTGCTCAACAGTAGACTAGAGATGACAGAGTAAAGAATCAGTAAACTCAAAAACAGGTTAATAGAAGCTATCCAGTCAACAACAGTAAATGAACAGAGCCTCAGCGGCATGTGGGACAATAACAAAAGATCTAACATTTATGTCATGAGAGCCCCAGAAGCAGAGGAGGAGAGTAGGGCTGAAAAAATATTCAAAGAAATAGTCAAAGGCTGAAAAATTTTCAAATTTGATGAAAGATGTTAACTTACAGATTCAAGAAGATTAGAGAGACAGACCTTCAAGATGGCAGAGGAGTAAGATATGGAGATCATCTTCCTCTCCACAAATACATCAGAAATACGTCTACATGTGGAACAACTCCTACAGAACACATACTGAACGCTGGCAGAAGACCTCAGACTTCCCAAAAGGCAAGAAACTCCCCACGTACCTGGCTGTGTGGCTGAAAGGGTCTTGGTGCTCCGGTGGGGTGTCAGGCCTGTGCCTGTGAGGTGGGAGAGCCGAGTTCAGGACACTGGTCCACCAGAGACTTCCTGGCTCCATGTAATATCAAACAGCGAAAGCTCTCCCAGAGATCTGCATCTCAACGATAAGACCCAGCTCCACTCAACAACCGGCAAGCTACAGTGCTGGACACCCTATGCCAAACAATTAGCAAGACAGTAACACAACCCCACCCATTAGCAGAGAGGCTGCCTAAAATCATAATAAGGTCACAGACACCCCACAACACACCACCGGACGCAGTCCTGCCCACAACAAAGACAAGATCCAGCCTCATCCACCAGAACACAGGCACTAGTCCCCTCCACCAGGAAGCCTACACAACACACTGAACCAACCCTACCCACTGGGGGCAGACACCAAAAACGGCGGGAACTACGAACCTGCAGCCTGCGAAAAGGAAACCCCAAACACAGTAAGTTAAGCAAAATCAGAAGACAGAGAAACACACAGCAGATGAAGGAGCAAGGTAAAAACTCACCAGACCAAACAAATGAAGAGGAAATAGGCAGTCTACCTGAAAAAGAATTCAGAGTAATGATAGTAAAATGATCCAAAATCTTGGAAATAGAATGGAGAAAATACAAGAAACGTTTAACAAGGACCTAGAAGAACTAAAGAGCAAACAAACAATGATGAACAACACAATAAATGAAATTAAAAATTCTCTAGAAGGAATCACTAGCAGAATAACTGAGGCAGAAGAACGGATAAGTGACCTGCAGGATAAAATAGTGGAAATAACTACTGCAGAGCAGAATGAAGAAAAAAGAATGAAAAGAATTGAGGACAGTCTCAGAGACCTCTGGGACAACATTAAACACACCAACATTCGAATTATAGGGGTCCCAGAAGAAGAAGAGAAAAAGAAAGAGACTGAGAAAATATCTGAAGAGATTATAGTTGAAAACTTCCCTAATATGGGAAAGGAAATAGTCAATCAAGTCCAGGAAGCACAGTCCCATACAGGATAAACCCAAGGAGAAACACACTAAGACACATATTAATCAAGCTATCAAAAATTAAGACAAAGAAAAAACGTTAAAAGCAGCAAGGGAAAAACAACAAATAACATACAAGGGAATCCCCATAAGGTTAACAGCTGATCTTTCAGCAGAAACTCTGCAAACCAGAGGGAGTTGCAAGACATATTTAAAGTGATGAAAGGGAAAAACCTACAACCAAGATTACTCTACCCAGCAAGGATCTCATTCAGATTCGATGGAGAAATTAAAACCTTTACAGAGAGCAAAAGGTAAGAAAATTCAGCACCACCAAACCAGCTTTACAACAAATGCTAAGGAACTTCTCTAGGCAAGAAACACAAGAGAAGGAAAAGACCTACAATAACAAACCCAAAACAAATAAAAAAATGGTAATAGGAACATACATATCGATAATTACCTTAAATGTATATGGATTAAATGTTCCCACCAAAAGACATAGACTGGCTGAATGGATACAAAAACAAGACCTGTATATATTCTGTCTACAAGAGACCCACTTCAGACCTAAGGACACATACAGACTGAAAGTGAGGGGATGGAAAAAGATATTCCATGCAAATGGAAATCAAAAGAAAGCTGGAGTAGCAATTCTCATATCAGACAAAATAGACTTTAAAATAAAGACTGTTACAAGAGACAAAGAAGGACACTTCATAATGATCAAGGGATCAATCCAAGAAGATATAACAATTGTAAATATTTATGCACCCAACACAGGAGCACCTCAATACATAAGGCAAATGCTAACAGCCATAAAAGGGGAAATCGACAGTAACACAATCATAGTAGGGGACTTTAACACCCCACTTTCACCAATGGACTGATCATCCAAAATGAAATAAATAAGGAAACACAAGCTTTAAATGATACATTAAACAAGATGGACTTAACTGATATTTATAGGACATTCCATCCAAAAACAACAGAATACTTCTCAAGTGCACATGGAACAACACTTCTCAAGTGCACATGGAACATTCTCCAGGATAGACCCTATCTTGGGTCACAAATCAAGCCTTGGTAAATTTAAGAAAATTGAAATCGTATCACGTATCTTTTCCGACCACAACGCTATGAGACTAGATATCAATTACAGGAAAAAATGTGTAAAAAATACAAACACATGGAGGCTAAATAATACACTACCTAATAACCAAGAGATCACTGAAAAAATCAAAAAGGGAATCAAGAAAAACCTAGAAACAAATGACAATGAAAACACGACGACTCAAAACCTATGGGGTGCAGCAAAAGCAGTTCTAAGAGGGACGTTTATAGCTACACAATCCTACCTCAAGAAACAAGAAACATCTCAAATAAACAACCTAACCTTACACCTAAAGCAATTAGAGAAAGAAGAACAAAAAAAACCCATAGTTAGCAAAAGGAAAGAAATCATAAAGATCAGATCAGAAATAAATGAAAAAGAAATGAAGGAAACGATAGCAAAGATCAATAAAACTAAAACCTGGTTCTTTGAGAAGATAAACAAAATTGACCAAGCAGTAGCCAGACTCATCAAGAAAAAAAGGGAGAAGACTCAAATCAATAGAATTAGAAATGAAAAAGGAGTAGTAACAACTGACACTGCAGAAATACAAAGGATCATGAGAGATTACTACAAGCAACTATATGCCAATAAAATGGACAACCTGGAAGAAATGGACAAATTCTTAGAAAAGCACAACCTACCGAGACTGAACCAGAAAGACACAGAAAATATAAACAGACCAATCACAAGCACTGAAATTGAGACTGTGATTAAAATCTTCCAACAAACAAAAGTCCAGGACCAGATGGCTTCATAAGCAAATTCTATCAAACATTTAGAGAAGAGCTAACACCTACCCTTCTCAAACTCTTCCAAAATAGAGCAGAGGGAGGAACACTCCCAAACTCATTCTACGAGGCCACCATCACCCTGATACCAAAACCAGACAAAGAAAAAAGAAACAGGCCAATATCACTGATGAACATAGACGCAAAAATCCTCAACAAAATACTAGCAAACAGAATCCAACAGCACATTAAAAGGATCATACACCATGATCAAGTGGGGTTGATGCCAGGAATGCAAGGATTCTTCAATATACTCAAATCAATCAACGTGATACACCACATTAACAAACTGAAGGAGAAAAACCATATGATCATCTCAATAGATGCAGAAAAAGCTTTTGACAAAATTTGACACCTATTTATGATAAAAACCCTCCAGAAAGTAGGCATAGAGGGAACTTACCTCAACATAATAAAGGCCATATATGACAAACCCATAGCCAACATCGTTCTCAATGGTGAAAAAATGAAACCATTTCCTCTAAGATCAGGAACAAGACAAGGATGTCCACTCTCACCACTATTACTCAACATAGTTTTGGGAGTTTTAGCTACAGCAATCAGAGAAGAAAAATAAATAAAAGGAATCCAAATTGGAAAAGAAGAAGTAAAACTGTCACTGTTTGCAGATGACATGAGACTGTACATAGAGAAGCCTTAAAGATGCTATCAGAAAACTACTAGAGCTAATCAATGAATTTGGTAAAGTTGCAGGATACAAAATTAATGCACAGAAATCTCTTGCATTCCTATACACTAATGATGAAAAATCTGACAGAGAAATTAAGGAAACACTCCCGTTTACCATTGCAACAAAAAGAATAAAATACCTAGGAATAAACCTACCTAAGGAGACAAAAGACCTGTATGTAGAAAACTATAAGACACTGATGAAAGAAATTAAAGATACAAACAGATGGAGAGATATACCATGTTCTTGGATTGGAAGAATCAACATTGTGAAAATGACTCTACTACCCAAAGCAATCTACAGATTCAATGCGATCCCTATCAAACTACCAATGGCATTTTTCACAGAACTAGAACAAAATATTTCACAATTTGTATGGAAACACAAAAGACCCCAAATAGCCAAAGCAATCTTGAGAAAGAAAAACAGAGCTAGACGAATCAGGCTCCCTGACTTCAGACTATAGTACAAAGCTACAGTAATCAAGACAGTACAGTACTGGCACAAAAACAGAAATATAGATCAATGGAACAGGATAGAAAGCCCAGAGGTAAACCCACACACATATGGTCACCTTATTTTTGATAAAGGAGGCAAGAATATACAATGGAGAAAAGACAGCCTCTTCAATAAGTGGTGCTGGGAAAACTGGACAGCTACATGTAAAAGAATGAAATTAGAACACTCCCTAACTCCATAAACAAAAATAAACTCAAAATGGATTAAAGACCTAAATGTAAGGCCAGACACTATAAAACTCTTAGAGGAAAACATAGGCAGAACTCTCTGTGACATAAATCACAGCAAGATCCTTTTTGACCCACCTCCTAGAGAAATGGAAATAAGAACAAAAATAAATAAATGGGACCTACTGAAACTTCAAAGCTTTTACACAGCAAAGGAAACCATAAACAAGACGAAAAGACAACCCTCAGAATGGGAGAAAATATTTGCAAATGAAGCAACTGACAAAGGATTAATCTCTCAGATTTACAAGCAGCTCATGCAGCTCAATATCTAAAAAGCAAACAACCGAATCCAAAAATGGGCAGAAGACCTAAATAGACATTTCTCCAAAGAAGACATACAGATTGCCAACAAACACATGAAAGGATGCTCAACATCACTAATCATTAGAGAAATGCAAATCAAAACTACAATGAGGTATCACCTCACACCAGTCAGAATGGCCATCATTTAAAAATCTACAAACATTAAATGCTGGAGAGGGTGTGGAGAAAAGGGAACCCTCTTGCACTGTTGGTGGGAATGTAAATTGATACAGCCACTATGGAGAACAGTATGGAGGTTCCTTAAAATACTAAAAATAGATCTACCATATGACCCAGCAATCCCATTACTGGGCATATACCCTGAGAAAACCATTAATTCAAAAAGAGTCATATACCACAATGTTCATTGCAGCTCTATTTACAATAGCCAGGACATGGAAGCAAACTAAGTGTCCATCGACAGATGAATGGATAAAGAAGATGTGGAACATATATACAATGGAATATTACTCAGCCATAAAAAGAAACGAAATTGAGTTATTTGTAGTGAGGTAGGTGGACCTAGAGACTGTCATACAGAGTGAAGTAAGTCAGAAAGAGAAAAATAAATACCGTATGTTAACACATATATATGGAATCTAAAAAAAAAAAAAAAAGTTTCTGAAGAAACCAGGGGCAGGACAGGAATAAAGACGCAGACGTAGAGAATGGACTTGAGGACACAGGGAGGGGGAAGGGTAAGCTGGGATGAAGTGAGAGAGTGGCATGGACTTATATATACTAACAAATGTAAAATAGATAGCTAGTGGGAAGCAGCCGCATAGCACAGGGAGATCAGCTCCGTGCTTTGTGCCCACCTAGAGGGGTGGGATAGGGAGGATGGGAGGGAGACGCACGACGGAGGAGATATGGGGATGTATGTATATGTATAGCTGATTCACTTCGTTACAAAGCAGAAACTAACAAACCATTGTAAAGCAATTATACTCCAATAAAGATGTTAAAAGAAAAAAAAAAGAAAAAAAATGTGTTGAATGGATAAACCAATGAATAAATGAACAGATGCAAATAAAGACCGGCTCAATGTGGGGGAAAAAAAAAAAAAAGAGTAGCTCCCGCTCGCCGCAACTAGAGAAAGCCCGTGCACAGCAACGAAGACCCAACACAGCCAAAAATACATAAATAAAATAAACTTATTTAAAAAAAACCCCACTATTATCCTAAATGTGTATATTATATTAAAAAAAAATGAACCAAGTATCTATATCAAGAAGTTAGAAAGAGCAAAGCAAATTAAACCCAAAGAAAGTAAAAGGAATGACATTTAAAAAAGAAAGATTCAAGGTTGGGAAGGCTCAGTATGGTAAAGATGCCAACTCTCCCCAGACTGACCTATAGATGTGATACAATCCCAATTAAGATCTCAACAGATCTGTGTGTGTGGGGGGGTGTGCAACTTGACAAGGGCCAGTGGCAGGATGAGACTAGTTAGGTAGGTAGGGACAAGGTCAGATGGCCTTGTTGAGCAGTTAGAAGTTTAGATTTAATAGGGAGCAATGAAGTGTTTTTAAGCAATAAAGCAATATGGGTTACATTGTAAGAAAGATCATATTGCTAGTAATGTAGGAAAAATTGGAGGCCGAAAAGTAAACTTAAAAGGCTGTTGTAATAATCTACAGATATGATGGTGGCTTTAACTGGTATAGTGGCAGTGGGAAAGGAGAGAAGTGGACAGATTCGAAGCCTACTAAGTAAGTAGAATCTCCAAGACTTGTTGATCAGTTGAGTATGTGTGAAGTGGCAGAGGGAGGAATCATGGAAAATGCCTAAGTTCCTAATTTGGAAAATGGGTAAATGATGTAGAATTTGGAACTACATAATCAACGTCTTGTGACTTTTTCCTGCACTCCCAGGCAATCCAAAAATAGGAATAGAAATAATGGATATATGTGCCTAGTGGTAGAAGAGATTGGCAAAGACGTTGGAAGGTGAAGAAGGCCAAAAATTCTGAGGTAGTAGCAAATGCATAATTAAAATGTGGAGCTATAATAACTGATCATGAGGTCCAAGCTAGTTTCATGGCCAGACTAGCACACAGTATGAGAAAACTGAGATGTGTCAATTGGAGGTTAAAATGAAGATGAACAATGAGTTCAATAGAGAGGGGGAGGAAAAGTTGTAGAAGGATAGAAGATCTCAAAATTGGAGATTTTGGAGGTAGAGTCTTTCAAGGCATGTTTAAGTTTAAGATATAGTTGAGTTTGAGGATGACTGAGTTACCCTAGATAAAGTAAAATGGAGATCACTGGCATTAAAAAGGAGCCAAAGAATTGGTGTTAATGTTTATGTCTATGGATGTGGAAGACTCCAACATATTTTTATATACTTCTCCAGCCTTATCTCCCACTACTACTCTGCACACACTCTACTCCACACAAATCAGGCTACTCATCATTTTCCCAATGTTTTGTATTCCTGCCTCTTCACCTTTGCTTGAGAGGGACTCTCTACCTGCAATGCTGTCTTGTCCCTTGCTTCCATGTCCAAATTCTAGTCACCTTCAAGGTCAAGCCTAATACACTATCTACTCCATGAATCCTTCCCTAATTCCCGTGGCCAGAAGTAATCTCTCCTTCTTATGAATTTTCGTAATATTTTGTAATTTCCTTGGTATAGGTGACATTCTATCTTCAGTAAACAGGATTGAAATAATGCATGTGAAAAGTAAAATGCTAAACAAATGAAAATTATTACACTAATTTTTATTTACATGATAGTTATTTAGGTACATGCCTTATCTTCCTACTGCAAACTCCTTAAGAGTAGGGACTCTATTTATTCCAATTGATTTCTCCCATAGCTTCTGACATAATGTCTCTCAGGTTAAAAAAAAAAAGTTCCATTAAATTGAATTAAACCATGGAGGCAAAAGATTTCAGGTAAACTTACATAGAAAAGAGGAACATGTGCTTCCTTTAGGTCAAAGATTTTCTTTTTCATTTTAGTTTTATCTAATTGTAATAAACAATGTATAATTAAATCACATTCTCCTGGTTTTCCTCTTACTTCATAAATCATTTTCTCATCACCTTTTCTGGATCCTCCTCTTCTAGATCTCTAATGTTGGGAAACCCCAGGACTAGACCTTGAACCTCTTCTCTGTATACGTTTACTTCCTAGGATATCTGCTCCAGTGTCATGCCTTTAAATACCGTTTATATGCTGATGACTCTCAAGTTTATATATCCAGCTCCAGGCTCTTAACTGAAATTCAGACTCATAAAACTGCCAGCTCAACATCTCCAACTGGATACCTTATTGGCATCTGAAGTTCAATATGCACAAAACTCTTAGTTACTTTACACCCCAAATCTATTCTTGCCCTAGTCTTCCCTACTCTCAGAAAATTGCACCATCATACATCGTCATTACTAGAGCCTTCAAATCTAAGAGTCAGCACTGATTTCTTTCTTTCAAATCATATATGCAAACCATATTCAATTCATGTCAGTCCTACCTTAAAGATAATTTAATTTATTCCAAGTCAAGCCATTTCTCCCCACCTCCACTGCTACCACCTTGGCTAAATAACAATCATGTTTTACCTGGACTATTATAAGTATCCCCTAATTGGACTTCCTGCTTACAGACAGTTCTCTACTTAGCAGCCAAATTGATCTTAGAGAATGTCAGATTATGTCATCCCCATGTTCTAAACCTCCAACGGTTTCATATCTCACTTAGAATAACATCAAAATGTCTTATCATGGCCACAGGCCCCACATAATCTGGTCCCTAGCTTCCTGGGACTGCATCCTCTACCTCTTTGCACCTTACTTACTCCAGTCCTGTCATACTGTCCTTCTTGCTCTTCCTCAGTATTCCATTACTTCCTCAAGCCCCGTGTACCCTCTAAGATCTTGAAAGCTAGTCAAGATAAGTGAGGTAACCTTGCACACAGGTATAGCAGATTACTCATCTTTGTTTTTCCAACACCTAACTCAATGAATGGCATATAGTGAAACTCAAAGATGTATTTGAATAAAAAAATAACTCTCTTAAAAAATTTTGAGGTTTTAACCAACCACGTGATTAAAAGGTAAGCCTACATTGTGATGCAGTTGCCAAAAACATCTAATGTTACCTAAGGCTACATTAACAGAAGTGTATTGTTTGGAGAAAAGCAGGTTCTTCTGGTCCAACCAATTCTGGAATGCTGTACATATTTGGCTTCAGATATCACATATTAAGAGGGATTCTGACCCACTGTTACATTTCAGGGAAAGGATATTTTTCAGAAGTGGAAAAACAGTTGTGAAAGGACTGGACTATGCCCTGTGAAGAGCCATGAAAAAAAACTGAGAATCTTTAGCTTGATGAATACTTACTTGATGACTGGGGAGGCGACATGAAAATTCTCCCCAAATAGCAGAAATTCTGCTGCATAAAAGAGAGGTTTATGCTTATTCTTGTTAGCCATAAAGGAAAGAACCAATGGTAGGAGGTTCCAAAGAGAAAGCTTTCAGTTCAACATAAGGAAGAATTGCCTGCCAGTTTTTCCCAAGTCAGTGTTCTGCAGAACACTATACCATGTGAGACTAAACAAAGTGTCTTGTGTCTTTACTGAAGGATATCTCAGAATCCTTAATATGCAAATGTTAAGAAGAAGATATATATGCTTCATTTCCAAAAGTTATTTATCCATAAAAACTTTTATTCACAGAGCACTGTTAATATCTCTTGAAACAATAGTTCATAGAACAGATTGAGTTAAAGCTGCTCAAAAATGAACAGAGAATCTTCTCAAGAAGCACAGTCAGGTTCACATTAAGATATCTGTGGAAACTGGATGGTGTTGCTGTCACTTCGGTACTTCGGAAAACTTGGTAACTAAGACTAGAGTATTAAAGCTTGGGAAACTGAAGCAACTTTCCTTGTTACATTTACAACATGAGACTGACTCAACACAGTTCTAGATGAGAATAATGGAGCAAAACCAATGGAAATGAGGCTCTCTAGGACAACTGTTCTGAACTTTTCCCCCAGCAATACACTGTAGAGTCATGATATTCCCATGTCTGTCCACTGATTCATTCATTGTGTGCAAGGTAATATTTCTCAACTTTTTTCACCAACACAGCAACAAACAAAAACCTGTCATGTTCTACCACTCCTTCCCTCAACCCCCAGATTTTGTTAGAATCCTAATATGGGACCATGTCCCCCATTGAGCATTGCCATTTTAGAAGCTCAAACCTAGAGTATTAATATAACTTTTTTTTTAATAAACAGGAAAATCCAGGTCTAAATGAAGAAATGGCATTTAAAAATTTTGGGAAAAGTAAAACAGGAAAAATTATCAAAACAGATCCACTACTTTCAGGCCGAGGGAAGTACTAATAAAAAAGGAAGTTGTATTCATAAAAATACTGTCGTTATTAAATACTTGTTGCAATAAGCAAGATGATGTAATAATAAGAAAAAGCTGGTCCAACAACTTTGAAAAGGCAGGGGTGGAAAATTATAATTAGTGTCTACACAGCTGTCCACAGGAGGGCGTACTCTAGGGCTGAAACATTGTAGTCCCTAAGAAGAATGTACACTGTAGAAGAAATGGCTCATCAGGACTTCTGCAATTTATACTTGTTCTCTTTTCCAGAACCATGTTTACTATCTTTAATTT